>NC_056729.1:1560077625-1560677625 GCF_019279795.1 Protopterus annectens | reverse complement strand
ATAATTAAAATGAATTAAATGAATTAATTAATTGAAAGCAGCATTGTTACAATCATGTAGATAAAACCAGATATATTATATATACATTTTAAAAGAAAATATATGTACATCAAATAAATAAAGAAAGTGGTTTAAATCACATAAATCTAAACAAGATATTTATACATTGAAGACATAAGACATATATATATCAAGATATCTTTATATATAATTGATAGTACTAAAGAAGAATATGCAAATGTAGGAATGTATGGTGTATGTAGGTATTAATGCATGGTAAAGCGTGATAAAGCTTGTGTATATGATATGTGTATATAATTCTAAATATACTATCCTCATTCTACGTAGGCAAAACTAATCGATGCCTCATTAGAAAGAAAAATCCCAACAATGCTTTAGCTAAACACATCATGCAGGTAGGTGACTCCCACACATTCACATTTAGAGCATTGGAAGTAATAACACCAAATGAAAGGGGAGGTAATATAAGATGCCACACAGAAGGAAGGGAAAGTGGCTGGATCATCCAACTTAGAGCAGACAAAGGGCATGGTCTAAATGAAAGGGCATCAATAAAACCTTATCTTAAACAACGCAGACATATCAAATAAATAGATATGTATACATTCACTTCTGACCATACATATAAGGATACACACACTTACCTCACCTACTAGAAATTTTATATAACATCATTCACCAATCTCAGAAATCATTTAAATACATATTTTTTAATAATCATATTTAACATCACATATACACCATCCCTTTTTTAACATTTCATATACACTTTTAACATTTTTAAATATTACCCATGTTTATAGACATATTCATATTTATATTCATATTTATTTATATATCCACATATTTACATTTACATTTATATTATGTACACCTCGTCTTCCATATGCATATATTAATTATATATACATATCATTGACTTTTTTATATACATACTATACACAGACATATTCATCTTTCAACATATAATTCAATTCAACATGTATATATCAAACAGATTTATGGTTTTGTACATTAAAACTCTAACATGTATCATTATATATTAATACATTTATTAGTATTAGCACATTTAATTGTTTATTAATTATTTATTCATTTATAATATTCATAATTTATATATATATATTTACAATTACAATTACAACATTTTTTAACCAGTATATTTAGAATTACATACACATGTCATATACACAAGCTTTATCACGCTTTACCATGCATTAATACCTACATACACCATACATTCCTACATTTGCATATTCTTCTTTAGTACTATCAATTATATATAAAGATATCTTGATATATATATGTCTTATGTCTTCAATGTATAAATATCTTGTTTAGATTTATGTGATTTAAACCACTTTCTTTATTTATTTGATGTACATATATTTTCTTTTAAAATGTATATATAATATATCTGGTTTTATCTACATGATTGTAACAATGCTGCTTTCAATTAATTAATTCATTTAATTCGTTTTAATTATTCTATTAGGTTCACTATAAAATGTATTGTATTTATTCACAATCTGCAGGATCTGAAGAAGCTAACCTTAGTGAAAGCGCTTATCCGTGTATTATTTTTGTTATTTTCTATGTCAATAAATGTGCTTATGTTAACAACTCTGGGATCAGATACTTGAGTGAACATCAAACTTGAAACGCCTTGAATTAGCCTCGTTCCTTTGCACTATTACCTGTTTTCTGAATTGCTTAAAAGTAACTAACAGGCTAATACACTCAAGTGTACCAGCCTTTGATAGCAATTTAGTCGAAAACAAAGCATTTACTGCATTTTTTCCTGTCTGTCTGAAAAAAAAAAAAAAAAAAAAAAAATATTTCTCCTTTCCTAAACTTTACTTGCTAGTTGTTCCAGTGATCAGATTTTGCTGATCCCTGGGCTTTGTATTTGGTTTCTGTGTTCCTCCATTTTCTTGTGTGGCCAGAGGTAGTTTCTTTACTCACCAGTGGGAGTGGGGAGTGCTGAGCTGCTTGTTTGTCCTCAGAGGAGTGGTTAGAAGCAGCAACTTGTAATTTGTTGGCCATTTTGGGTAATTTCCTGTTTTTTCCAGCCCCCTGCTATAAAGCACGCTTTGGCGGGCTTTTCTGGCATTAGAGAACTTGGCATAGCTCCTCGTGGTCCCCTGCAGAGTTCCTAAGCCAGCAGAGAGCAGAAAAAGCAACTTTCTTGATCATAAGTATTTTTAAAACTTTTTGTTTGCATTTTTCGATCTTTTAAGCTTTTCGACTACTGTTTGTGCCTTTATTACTGTTTTATTGCCTTATTTTCCTGTGTTTGTGAGCTTATATTGTTGATTGCACTTGTGGGCTAAAGTATTGCTTAAAGTATCTAACAGGCTAGTACACTCAAGTGTACCAGCCTTTGATAGCAATTTAGTCGAAAACAAAGCATTTACTGCTTTTTTTTCCAGTCTGTTTGAAACATACAAAAAAAAAACAAATAAATATTTCTCCTTTCCTAAACTTTACTTGCTAGTTGTTCCAGTGATCAGATTTTGCTGATCCCTGGGCTTTGTATTTGGTTTCTGTGTTCCTCCATTTTCTTGTGTGGCCAGAGGTAGTTTCTTTACTCACCAGTGGGAGTGGGGAGTACTGAGCTGCTTGTTTGTCCTCAGAGGAGTGGTTAGAAGCAGCAACTTGTAATTTGTTGTCCATTTTGGGTCATTTCCTGTTTTTTTCCAGCCCCCTGCTATAAAGCACGCGTTAGCGCGGAGCTGCTACCGTTGCACACTAGGGCAGCGCCGTTTAAGCAGATTTAAACTATTAGGAATACCTAAAGTTCACTCTTCAAATTTTCCCTTAAAACTACCTTCCTCAAAGTGTACTACTGTTCTATTTAGTGTATCCTCCAACTATAAATTATCTCTACTTGACTCCCAAGTAGACTATTCTCTATCCGTATAGCTAAGCACTTGCTCCTACAGTACTTATCACCTCGATATAGCACTCTTGTTATAGAAAGTACCCCAAAAAAAGCAAACCCCATTTCTCGGTCACCCACATCCCCAAAACCTTTTTTTTAAGTTTTTCTGTCTATTCCTTCTAGCATGTCGAGGGATCAGTTGCTAATATCCTCTCCTGCTCAGCTGGTGAACCGAGGCAATGTTACAATTGCCTCATGTACACAGACAACCCTCTCCTCCTCCCACAAAACACAAATACATGCGAGAGATGCAACTATACGGCCAAACTGGAGGCTGAGCTCTCTCAACATAGGACTGGCAAGACCAGACAGGAGGAGAAGGTAACCACACACACTATAGACCCAGTCTCACATAATACCATCACAACCTCAAATCACACACATAAACACACAAAGACATACTCGGAGGCTCTGATCAAAAATCTACCAAAACAGCAGAGGCCACCAAAGCAGACACCCAAACAACTACCACCTCAGAACACAACACCTGCATCACATAGACCACACAGTCAGAGTGTCAAGCAGTCACAGCCCTTAAGGCCAAACACTATGCCAGACACACTAGTCATTGGTGACTCCATAGTCAGACACACTGACATCCCGCTCACCAGACTGAGTAAGGAGAGGGTCACAGTAAGCTGCCTGTCGGGTGCTAGAATCCGCCACATAACGCATGCACTCAGGTCTCTCAACAGCAGGTACAAGTACGACTCAATCATTGTCCACGCTGGTGTAAACGACCTGAGACGTACCTCCCTGGACTACATGAAAAGAGACATAGAGGAGCTCTCTGATTATGTAGCCCAGGCAGGTATGACCCTGACCTTGAGCAGTATCCTACCTTCACCAAGAATGATGCCACAATACAGAGATAAGATGATCAGTTTTAACAATTGGCTTAAACTCTGGTGTCATTCAAAGGGGATCCAATGTCTGTCTGCCTGGGATGACATGCTGGACAAGCCACGCTGCTTCGCTTGGGACCGCTTGCACTTGTCACCCTGGGATTCCGGATTTTGGCAAAGGCTCTTGCCACCCCATAGTGCCTTTTTTAGGCAAGGCTCAAATTCTAAACCTACCACCCTAGAACAAAACAAAGAAAAAAAACTAAGGGTAATGCTGCTCAATGCCAGAAGTCTCAACCTCAAGATGCACGCACTCGAGGCCCTTCTCAGTATGGAGAACATCGATGTCTGTGCTGTGACAGAAACCTGGTTCAAGGCTCCTGAGAGTACCCCAGCACTGTCAGGTTTTACCTCATATCATGCGTTCCGGCCACAAAACCTGGACAATACCAAGAAAGGAGGAGGGGTATCCATATTCATCAAGGACACCCACACCTCAAGATTGGTGGCATCGCACGATGCATTGGAAACCATCCAGGTGCAATTAACCATAGGCAAGACTGCTATGCAAATTGTAGCATGTTACAGGCCACCCTCGCAAACTCAGGAACCTCACATGGCCTTCCTGAAAACACTGGAGGGGATAAATGTATCTCCGAACACCATCATACTAGGTGACTTCAACTACCCTAATATAGACTGGGAACACTACTCAAGCCCAAACACTCTAGCCCAAAAGTTCCTGGAATTCATAAACTCAAATGCCATGGAGCAACTAGTCACCATCCCCACAAGAGGAGAGAACATACTTGATCTCATCATCACGAACATGGGAGCAAAATGTTCAACGCCAGAAGTATACCCCTCACTGGTGAGATCTGATCACAAACTAATCTCGCTGGAGGTCCTCATCCCGCCCCCACCCCAAATGAAAAAGACCACAGTAAAGAACTTCTCGAAAGCCGACTTCACACTTCTAAAGACTAGTGTGGTCTCCTTTAAGGCCCCTGAGCCGGCGGTTAACATTACTCAAACCGTTGAATCACTTACAAATGCCTTCTACCAGCACCTGCAGGGCTGCATGGATCAGGCAATCCCAAGCAAAACAAAGACTCTTTGTACCAAAGGCAAGCGTCCAGTCTGGTGGACCCCAGCCATAAACAAACTCTACAATAAAAGGAGAAAGCTACTACAAGATAGAGCAAAATCCTTAAAAGGTAAGACACCGCTGATCACTATAAGTAAAAGCTAAGAGCTCTCATAAAATCATCCAAAGCTAATTTTGAGAAAAAATAGCTAAGGACTCTAAAGACAACCATAAAGCATTCTTTAGCTATGTCAGAAACCTAGGAGGAAACTCCCAGATATGCTCAGAATTAGTTCAAAATGATGTGAAGATTACTGATCCTACAGACATTGCCAACATACTGGCTGACAGGTTCAGTGCAAACTTCTCCCCACCCTCCCGCCTAAAGAAGAGATATCTATACCAAATGATTGTAGCCCCCCAAACATCTCCAACGCTCAGGTGAGAATTGCTCTCTCCAAGGCAAAGAACACAGCATCCATGGGACCTGATGGTGTCCCCGGCTGTGTGCTCCATGAACTCAATGAGGAATTAAACCCACAGTTAGGACAGCTGTTTAATCTTAGTCTCACCTCCGGATACGTACCCAGGGAGTGGTGCACAGCGACTGTGGTTCCACTCCACAAAGGCGGTGCCTCCACCGACCCTGGAAATTACCGTCCCATTAGCTTGACAAGCCTGATCTGCAAAGCCATGGAAAGGATCATAATGGATCTCATAAATAAAGACATAGGGAATTTGCAGACTTTGGATCCAACCCAGTTTGGCTTTGTCAAAGGCAGATCATGCCTTTTAAACTTGGTTGACTTTTTTGAAACAGTCACCAAGGCCATTGACGAGGGAAAGGCAGTCCATACAGCCTACCTAGACCTGGCGAAGGCTTTGATACAATACCCCACTCGGGTATCATTGAAAAACTCATCAACTTAAATGTAAACCCATACATTACAAGATGGGTTGCAAACTGGCTGAGTGACAGAACCCACAGGGTCAGAGTTGCTGGCGCCATGTCAGACTCTAAGCCTGTCACAAGTGGTGTCCCACAGGGCTCAGTTCTGGGCCCACTCTTGTTTGGCATCTACTTTTCTGAAGTACAAGCAAACACAGGAGGGTTATGGCTGACAAAGTTCGCAGATGACTGCAAACTGGGTGCCGTAGTTGAGAACACATCCGACACAGATATCCTTCAGAAGGGTCTCACAGAAATGGATAACTGGTGCCAGAGCCATAGCCTCAAGTTAAATGCCAAGAAATGCATAGTCATACCCTTCGGGAAAAATAAGGTTACCCCTAGCTACCATATAGGTGGCAATCCCCTGAACACAGAAGAAGTTATTAGGGACCTGGGAACCCAGGTTGACAGTAGCCTTTCATTCGACACTCATATTGCTAAAGTAGTTAGGAAGACCTTCTACATTGCCCACCTTATCATGAAGGGATTCACATCTAGATCAAGGGAAGTCATAGTCTCCCTATACTCATCACTCATCAGACCAATGATCGAGTACAATGCCCCATTCGGAATGTATCTGACCCGACACTTGCAGCAGCTGGAGAGGCCACAAAAGTTCCTCACCAAAAGGATAAAGGGTCTCAAAAATCTGTCTTATGCTGCACGACTGAAAGAACTCCAGTTATATTCAGTTGCGTACCGCTTACTCAGAGGTGACCTATGCCTGACATACAAGGCCATGTCAAACCCAGATTTGATGAATATGCTTCATCTCAAAAAATCTAGATCCCTCAGAGCCACAAGGGCGGGTGACTTAAACCTCGACACGGTTATTAATAGGACGTGCTGGAGGGATAGATTCATCACCCAAAGACTCCTATGCTGTGGAACAAAATCCCGGTTTATGTGAGGCAGAGCACCTCGCTGGCCTTGTTCAAGAGGAATCTTGACCAATGGATGGGAGATCGCAGATACACCCCAGGGGTTACCTCAGTGTCACTGCTCGACAGAGGCACAGCTAAATAATGGGCATAGTTTCTCCAAACTAAGGGGTGGCGTAAGCCACAAAACTATGGCTAGGCTTATAAATGCCCTCGGGCAGATAGCCTAGTATGAACCTATGAACCTATGATTAAAGACCATGGACCCCCCCTACTGTCAAGGGACACTTTTTCTAGAATAGTAAAATAGAACAGTAACTGTAATGTCAAATGTTTACTGAATTTGAAATCTTTAGATAGATGATTTGTATGACATGTGCATTCATTATTACTTTTTAATAAGTCATGACGTATTATTTTATTATCTATTCACAAATTAGTTCATTATGTTACTCGTTTTCACATACTGTATTTTTATGTACTTATAATTAACAATTTAGAAACAGGAAGTGATGTTTTTAGGCATTTACTATTTAAATGACGTATTTTCCTTTTTAATTCATCTGAAGACGTTTGGCAACATTGACAGACGAAAGCGCTAATAAATTATTGTTTAAACCAGAGTAGACAATCAACCTTTGCTTTGTTTTAGGTTTGGTCTCAGTTTTAATTCACTTTTTTGTTTTACTATTCGAATGTCTGATATTAGTTCATAGTAGTATTGCAAGTTAATGGTATTGGTTTTGTTGAGCAAGAAATCCTTTCTGAGACAAGGTGCTTTACTCTTTATGTTATTGCTTTTCTATCGCACTGTTTTTCCAATTCAAACGCAGTTTTATCATTCTCTCATGTTACAGGCAGTATGTGAGACTAATACAAAGATTGTATGTATTATGGTGTGATAGAAGACTTTGTAAACTTGTCTGCAGAGTCTTGATGCTGATAGTGTCATGAAGGACAGCTTTATTTTTTTTCTGAAAAAGTGCAGATATATAATAAAATTTGCAATGCAGACAGAAGCATATTCAGAAAGCTGTAATCCATTGTATTCCTAGCTACACAAATGCGGACATAAAACTTATTTATAATAACTTGTAAGGACTTCTGATGCCAAAACAGCATAAGGCAAAGGAAAAAAATCTGTGATAACTGCTGCCTATGGTAAAAATTTGAATTGGAATAGTGAATGATTCCTACTCACTTTTAAAGTGCTGTAGCAGCAACGCTGCCCCCCCTCCCCCAACATGCAGATTCTTAGATGTGATGTGGTAAGTGCACATTGTACTATCCTTCATAGGAATCATCATCATTCCCCTTTTTCCCTACATGGAGTTGGGGTGTCACAGCAACTGTTGACACCTCTGTTGGACAAGTGCCACTATCCTTCATCGTTCAAGCCTCATTGCTGCAGGTCTTTTCCCACACAATCCTTCCATGCCTTGGCTGGATGTCCTCGATGTTCGTGTTTCACTGTTGCAGTCCTTACAAAATGGGTTATCCTGCTCCCGGTAGCCCACAGTCGGCCAGAATACCAAAGCCTTGGTATATGACGTTGGCTACCTTCGGCCGTAAACCCGATGTCAAGTATAAAGGAAGGCAGCCAACACCATTTCCTCAGTCTTTCCTGCAGTGGAACCAGAAGCAGAAGCAGTTCGCACGGGTGTCGGTCGGCCGATTACCTTCTTTTGTATTCCGATTACTTCATTTGAAGACATCCTCAGCTAAGTACCCCATTGGGGACCCTCTTTTTTGCTTTAACGAATGTCAGAGAAAGTTATTAACTGTCTTACCTGTGGAAAACAGATTCCGCACCGTGATTTTCATTCTTACTGTATCACTTGCTTAGGCCTTGAGCATGATGCACCTAATTGTGATCTCTGTGCTTCTTTTAATCCGCGTACCATACGCCGTAGAACTAAAATTTTATTTAAGCATTTCGGAGTTTGGCCTAGGTTCATCGGTATGGCGTCTTCTGGTCTCCCAACTTCCGATGTTCCTAAGAAGCGCAAGGATAAAGATCGCAACAGGCCTAGGGTCAGGTTGGCCGATGACGTTCCAGTTAAGTTGGTTGTCAACCCAGCGGTTCTCAGAGAGGTGCTTTCACAGCCCTTGCAGTCCGTGGATGTTCAGCCACAGGCCTCTGCTGAGAACTTTTCAGAGTCCTCCATGCCGCCGGCTTCCACTTCGTCTTCTGACCCGCCGCCAGTCACTACCTTTGGGTCCAAAGCCGCTAAGCAGGCCCCGGCTTATGAGGCCTCTTTTCTTTGGCCTGAGACCAGACCCAAACCCAAGGCCTTGGTTCAGACTGCTGCTGTGGCTAGATCTCCCGAGTCCCTCCAGCTTTCTAGCAGACCTTCCAACCACAGATTTTCTCAAAAGCAGGCACCGGCCTCCCCTCAAATTCCTTGGTCACTAGTGATTAAAATGGCTGGTGATCTTTTGACTTTTATCCGGGGCTCTCAACCTCCTTCTTCTAAGAGGGCTAGAGAATTGTCCCTTGAAGTTTTGTCTCCCTCAGGTTCTGATGTTTCCAGCAATTCTGCTGATGAAGAGGAAGACCCTCAACTTTATTCTGTTCCTCCTGCTCCCAGGAAACCTGACCGGTATTATAGAGTTCCTGATTCTCATCAGTTTCTTTTTAGGAATCCTTCTGCTGATTCAGAGACTATTTCTCAGGGCCCTAAAGGTGTTAAGGCTATAGTTGCAAAAAATCCTGTTCCATCAGATAGGGAATTTGGGGCCTTGGACAGGTGGGGAAAAAAAGTTTATACCTCTGCCACCCTTGCTTAGGTCTGTTAATTGTCTTTTTCATATGCTTAAGTTTCAGCAGCATACATTGGAGGCCATTAAGGCTAAAATTGCTAGTGTTCCTTCGCTGGCGGAGAGTAAGGACATGCAAGATTTGTTGAATTCTGCCACTCTTGTGACTAAACATTCTTTACACTGTGGGTTTGACAATTTGGAGGCTTCTTCCAGGGCAGCAGCCACTGGATCTGTTATCAGAAGACATAAGGGAACAGCCTCTTTCTGACCCTGTTAATTCTAAGTTACTTTATGTACCTTTGCATAAGGACAATCTTTTTGGTAACAAAGCAGAAGAGGTCTTGAAAAAATTGGAGGATAAAGCCAAATCTATGCAAACTGTTAAAGATTTTCTGCTGGTTCAGCCTCCTCATTTCATAGGCATTACCCTTTTAAGAATTGGACTTTCCCTGATCCCAGTAAACAGGGACGTACTAGGTCTATGGGTTATAGGTCTTCTAGGTGACAGACCTCTTCTCCTCGTAAGACTAAACAATGGCATGCTTCCTCTTCAGAATCTGGGAGTTCTAAGCAACCTTCCCAAAGTAAGCATTCTCTTTGACTCAACCCTCCCCCTGCCTGCCCCTGCTGGCCCAGGATTGCCTTTGGGTTGAAGGTTGGCCAATTTTGCAGACATTTGGTCCACCTTGACAGACAACAAATGGGTACTCAAAGTAGTATACCAGGGCTACAAGTTTTCTTTTCACACTTTCCCTGTTCACCAAGGACACCCAGATATTCCTCCAAGTCAAAAGGCAGAAACAGAAAAGCAAATTTCTTCCTTGCTGAACCTGGGAGCAATAGAGCCAGTTCCTGTACTTCAGATAGGCAAAGGTTTCTACTCGAGACTTTTTCTGGTTCCCAAAAAGGGGGGCACCTGGCACCCTATTCTGGACTTGTCCATACTGAACACTTTACTGGTGATTCCCAAATTCAAAATGCTCACTCTTCAGCAGTTGCTGCCAATGCTGGCTAAAAATTCCTGGCTGGTGACTTTGGTTCTCAAAGAAGCTTATCTGCACATACCAATTCGAGAAAGTTGCAAGCAGTACCTTTGTTTCAGAGCTGGAAAGTGGCACTACCAATTTTCTGCACTGCCCTTTGGCTTATCTACTGCTCCCAGAGTTTTTAAAAAATGCCTGGCTCTGGTCATTGCTTTTTGCAAGCAGAGAAACATTCAAATTTACCCTTACTTGGACGATTGCCTCATTCAAGCAAACTCTCCAGAACAACTTCTAAAGGATTTGAATTTTGTAAGGAACCTTCTCATCACTTTGGCTACACTCTCAACGAAAGGAAGTCAGGAATGGTACCCATAAGGGAGATTGTATTCCTGGGAGCGAGTCTGAATACAGCCGCCCAGGTGGTATTCCTCCCTCAAAAGAAACAAATGCAGCTTTTGACTTCAAGGATTTGGTAAGCATGACCCAGCTCTCTGCAAGGCAATTCCTACAAGCCCTGGGATTCATGGCTTCATGTATTCTGATGATTCCATATGCCAAACTGCATATGAGGAAAATACAGTGGTACCTCAAGAACCTTTGGTGTCAACACACACAGGATTTAGACTTGATACTTCCTCTGATTCCCTGTCTGCAGACGGAGTTTCTTTGGTGGGCGACAGCTTGTTCACAGAACAAAGGCCTGCATTTTCAACCACCTTCTGCAAGCATGACTCTCACCACAGATGCCTCGGACTATGCTTGGGGAGCGCATCTAGATGGCAGATGCATACAGGGGACTTGGAGCTACCAGCAGATTCACCTGCACATAAATCTGAAAGAACTGATAGCAGTCCAGCAGGTCTTGCTGGCTTTCAAGCATCTTCTTTCTCCGGGAACTTTTGTAGTCAGGACAGACAACACCACAGTCATGTGGTACATCAACAAACAGGGAGGGACTCACTCTTACCCCCTGTGCAGACAAAGCATAATTCTATGGTCCATAGCAGCCTCCATGAGCCTACCTCTGGTAGCTCAGTTTCTTCGAGGCAGACTCAACACCTTGGCAGATCGGTTGAGCAGGCAGGTCCTGGATCCTCATGAGTCGCAACTGAACAAGGCCATCTTCTATCACAGCATTCAGTGTTGGGGTTCTCCCCAGGCGAATCTCTTGTCATCTCCGAACAACCATCTCCTTTCAATCTTTTACACCAGGGAACATCATGACAAAGCCTGGAGAGTGGATGCTCTGTCCTTCCACTGGACACAGCCTGCAGTTTATGCCTTCCTTCCTCTGCCTCTTCTTCCCAGAGTGCTGTTGAAGATAAGGGACGAAAAACAAAGGGCCATTATCATAGCTCCAGACTGGCCCAGACAGCATTGGTGTCCACTGCTTCACAGTCTCACCCAGTCTCAGCCTTCACATCTTCCCCTGATACCAGATGTCTTCATAGGTTCATAGGTAGGTACTAGGCTATTACCCCTAGGGTCTATACAAGCCTAGCCAAAAAGGTACCCTAGCTTTCGCCACCCAGGAAAATAATTTTCCTGTGCCCCGTTCAAGCAGAACCACAGAAGTGATCCCTGGGGTGCATTTCCTATTACCCATCCAGTCATCAAGATTTTTCTTGAAGAGTGCTAATGAGGAGCTCTGTTTGACATAGATAGGTAGTCTGTTCCAGAGTATGGGAAGTCTCTGGGACAGGAATCTATCCCTCCAGCATGTTCTGTTTATTGTGGTGACAAGGTTTAGGTCCCTAGAGCGTGTAGCTCGGAGGGATTGGGATTTCTTTAAGTGGAGCATGTCCAACAGCTCTGGGTTTGACATAGCTTTGTATGTTAGGCAGAGATCGCCTCTGAGTAGGCGATATGCGACAGAGTAAAGCTGGAGTTTTTTGAGACGGTCTGCTTAAGGCATCTGTTTGAGGCCAGTAATCCTCTTTGTGAGGTATTTTTGCGGCCTTTCCAGTTGTTGTAGATGTCTTGTGAGGTACATACCAAAAGAGGCGTTGTACTCTATAATGGGTCTAATGAGGGATGAGTAGAGGGGAACACTTACCACTTTTTTTTCTGGATGAGAAACCTTTTGTGATGAGGTGTGCCACGTAGAAGGATTTCCTGACCACTGTGGCGATGTGATTATCAAAGGAGAGACTACTGTCCACCTGTGTCCCAAGGTCTCTTTTCACACTTTGGTGTTAAGTAGACTACCACCTATGTGGTAGTTCATGGGTAAAGAGTTTTTACCAAAGGGGGTGACAATGCACTTTTTGGCATTGAGCTTGAGACCATGGCTTTGACACCAGGCATCTGTCTCAGTGAGGCCCTTTTGTAGGATGTCCACATCATTAGGAGTTTCGATTATGGCTCCTAGTTTGTAGTCATTTGCAAATTTAGTTAGCCAAAGACCTTCTGTGTTAGCCTGTACTTCAGAGAAGTAGATACCAAACAGGAGAGGACCCAGAACTAAACCCTGTGGTACTCCACTTGTCACTGGTCTGAAGTCTGATTTGGAGTCTGCTACTTTCACAGTGTGGGTTCTGTCAGTAAGCCAGTTGGCAACCCATCTTGTGACATAGGGGTTTATACCTAGTTTAGTAAGTTTATCTATAATTTCAGAGTTGGGGATGGTGTTGAACACCTTGGCGAGATCTAGATAGGCTGTGTGAACCACCTTACCCTCATCTATGGCTTTGGTGGCTACTTCAAAGAAGTATATCAGGTTTAGGAGACATGATCTGCCTTTTACAAACCCAAACTGTGTGGAGTCCAGAGTTTGGAGATCTCCAATGTCTTTGTTTATGAGTTCCATGATGATACATTACATGGCCTTGCAGACGAGGCTCGTCAGGCTAATGGGGCGGTAGTTCCTGGGGTCTGTTGTGGCCCCCCCCCCTTTGTGGAGTGGGATAACTGTCGCGGTGCGCCATTCAATGGGCACAAAGCCTGAGGTGAGGCTATAATTGAACATGGTGCTTAGGTGGGGTGCCAGTTCATTTTGTAGTTCATGTAGAAGGCAGCCTGGGATGTTGTCAGGTCCCATGGATGCTGTGTTCTTGGCTTTGGAGAGTGAGGTTTTTACTTGTGCAGCCGTGATTATAGGAACTTTGCATTCTTCCGGTATAAAGATGGGCCCTTTAGGGGGTGAGAGGGGGTTAAAGTTAGCACTGAACCTATCAGGATGTTGGCAATATCAGTTGGTTCTGTATATTTAGTGTCATTGTGCTGTAACTCAGAGCAGATCCGAGTGTTGCCATAGAGATTTTTGACATAGCTATAGAATGCTTTATGGTTGTCTTTAGAATCAGTGGCAATTTTGTTTTCATAACTAGCTTTGGAGGATTTTATGAGGGATCTCAGCTTCTTACTGAGGCTGACCAGGGAATTCCTAAGTACCCCGTTGGGGAAACTTTTTTCTTGCTCCAGACCGATGTCAGAAAAAGTTAATAATTATATTTCTTGTGGAAAGCAAATACCTCGTAAGTATTTCTTATTGTATTCCTTGCCTAGGCCCTGATCACAGCGTTACTGGTTGTTGGTTTTGTGCTAGATTTAACCAACGCACTATAAGCGTCGGTATGATTTTGCTTTAAACTTTTTTGGACGCCGGTTTAATTATCCTGAAAAGTCGTCGAGTAGCCATCCGACTACGGGAGTTTACAAAAAACACAAAGAAAAAGAAAAACAACCGAGGCACAAAACCGATGACGAAACTTCTTCTAAGCCAGTCGCCGCTTCGCTGGTTCTCAGTGAGACGCTTTTGCAGCCCCTGATGCCCGCTACATTAGAGTCACAGGCCGCTACCGACTCCCACATGGAGTCGGCCATGCCGCTGGATACTCAAGGTATTGGAGTCACGGATGCTAATCCCTCAGATGGGTCCAGAGACACTGAGCAGGCACCGGCTTTTGAGGGTGTATTCAGACCTAAACATCTTTACATTAAAACGACTTCAGCATCAAAGGCGAAGACTAAAGCACCTTCTAAAGCAAGGAAACAAACTCAAGAGCCACTTGGACAGCCCTCTATGCCCAAAAAAACGATGCTCAAAATGGCCGAAGACTTGATTACCTTGATCAGGGGTTCCCATCCCCCTCCTGATAAGAGGCCTATGCAAGACACTGACTATGAGTCTTCAGATCAGGTTTCTATTTCTTCTGATTCCTTTTCTGATCAGAAATATTCTCCCCCCCATGAGGATTCTGATGCTGAAGAATCTATACTTTCAGCATCTCCTCCAGAGGACTATTCCTTTGGGGAAACCTTGCATACCATGAGGGAGCATTTCACTGGGAGAGCCAAGATTTTTCAGAATCTAAAAGAGGCTCAGGGATTTTCTCTTACTACTTCAGCACAGGCCTCTAGCTATTCCACCTGTGTTAGACACTGTAGATGATGTGTTTTCGGAGTGTAGTCTGACCCCTGACTCCTTACCCCCAGCTCCTGTTAAGCCTGACAGATATTACAGGGTTCCTGACTCACACAAATTTCTTTTTAAAAATCCTGCTGCTGACCCAGAAACTATTTCACAGGATCCAAAGGGAGTTAAGGCTTCCACTGCAAAAAAAAAAAAAAAAAAACAACCCCCCTCTGACAGGGATTCAGGGGCACTGGATAGATGGGGAAAAAAGGTTTACACATCTGCAACTTTGGCTATAAGGGCCTTAAACTGTCAATTTCATATGCTTAAGTATCAGCAACTTGTCATGGGATTGCTTAAACAGAAAATGTTGTTAAATTCTGAATGTGCAGAAAACAAGGAAATGCAGGGTTTATTGTATGCAGCAGAACAAGTTGGAAAGCATACTTTGCAATGTGGTTTTGATTCTTTGGAGGCCTCTTGCAGGGCCGCAGTTACGGGTTCTGTAATTAGGAGGCATGCTTGGTTAAAGGAACAAAATCTGCCTGATCATGTTAAAGTTAAATTACTAGATGCACCTTTGCAGCATGATACTTTGTTTGGTGTTAAAGAAAATGGAGGACAAAGCTAAATCTATGCAAACTGTCAAAGAAGTTTTACAAGTACAGCCACCCAGATTTAGTAGATACTGGCCTACAAAAAAATTGGTCCTTTCCTGTGTCAGACAGACCTCAAAGGGGCAGAACCAGATGCCCTAGGGGTAGATCCCAAGCGCAAGGTTCTTATAGGCCCAAGCAATGCGGTGCTTCTACCTCCAAAGCTGGAGAAGATAGATCACAAACATACAGAAAATATTCCCAATGACTTCCCCCTGCCTACACCAAGCACTTATCTTCTGGCAGCACCCTTAGGGGGGAAATTAGAACTTTTAGCTCAAAATTGGCACATCATAACCCAGGACAAGTGGGTTCTAAACATAGTGTCACAAGGATACAAGTTCCATTTCCATACTATGCCAAAGGCAAACGGATGGCCAGATCTGCCAAAAAATCAATGGGCAGAGGCGCAAAAACAAGTCTCATCTCTCATGGACATGGGGGCCATTCAACAAGTACCAGATCAAGAGCCGGGACAAGGATTTTACTCAAGACTGTTCTTGGTACCCAGAAAGGACAAGGCCTGGAGGCCGATACTGGACCCATCTATTCTGAACACTTTCCTGGATATTCCAAAATTCAAAATGTTGACTGCCGCAGCTTCTGCCCATGTTGGGCAAGAATGCTTGGCTTGTGACTTTAGACCTAAAAGAGGCATACCTGCATGTCCCAATCAGACAATCATGCAGACGATACCTAAGATTCAAGGCTGGTTCAATGCATTACCAATTTGCTGCACTGCCCTTTGGCTTATCTACTGCGCCCAGGGTCTTTACAAAGTGCCTGGCACCAGTAATTGCATTCTGCAGACAAAGAGGAATACAAATATATCCTTACTTGGACGACTGTCTCATTCAAGCAGAGAACAAGGACATTCTTCTTCAACATCTGGCGTTTGTGAAAAGACTTCTATCATGCCTAGGGTACACAGTCAACAAAAAGAAATCAAAACTAGTACCCTCACAAGAGATAACATTCCTGGGTGAAAGCTTGCATACAACTGCCCAGATGGCTTATCTCACGCCAGACAAACAAAGGCAACTGACTACCTATTTCAAAATGCTGGCAACAAAGGCCCAGTTATCTGCAAGAAAAATTCTGCAGGCTTTGGGCTTCATGGCATCCTGCATCCTACTAATTCCATATGCAAGACTGCATATGAGGAAACTTCAGTGGTAACTAAAGAGTGTTTGGACTCAACATTGCCACAGCCTGGAAACAGTCATTACTCTCTTTCCCTGCCTACAACAGGAGTTTCGATGGTGGGCAAAGGCCTGTCACCAGAACAAGGGATAGCCATTCACATTACCTCCAGCCAGGCAGACACTAACGACGGATGCATCAGATTATGCCTGGGGAGCCCACATGGCAGGAAGAGGCATTCAGGGCACATGGTCCTCAAACCAAATGCATCTGCATATCAATCAAAAAGAGATGTTAGCTGTTCAAAATGCCTTGACAGCCTTCAAGGACCTACTTCATCTGGGACAGCTACTGATAAAGACAGACAACACCACGGTCATGTGGTATATAAACAAGCAGGGGTCACACACTCTTACCCCCTTTGCAGACTAGCCATGACCTTGTGGGACACAGCTTTGACTTACCAAGTACATCTGCAGGCACAGTTCCTGCCAGGAAAGGAAAATACTCTGGCAGACGAACTAAGCAGAAACCTCATGGATCCCCACAAGTGGAAGCTTGATCCACAATTCTTCAGCATGATAACAAGGAAATGAGGACGCCCGGACATAGATCTATTTGCCTCCCCTCTCATTTACCAACTAAAAAGATTCTGCACAAGGACTTATCACAGACAAGCATGGAAAGTGGACGCCCTATCTTTCAACTGGAAAAACCTATCAGTATATGCATTTCCTCCACTGCCTCTCCTCCCCAAGGTGCTCCTATAGGTCAGACAGGAGAAGCCGAAGATGATACCGATTGCCCCAGACTGGCCACGCCAGTACTGGTATCCAATACTAAGGAACTTATCTTTATACCCTGCTTGGACCGTACCTCAAATACCTCGACTACGGTCCCAGCAAAACAATCAGATCATGCACAGCCAACTCAGGACATTAAACTTGGCAGCAAGGCGGATAATGTAGACATACAAAAACACCTCTCAGTAAAGATGTGATGGATGTCATTCTGGAAGCCAGAAGGCTTAGTACTAGAAAGTCTTATGCTGCAAAATGGAAGAGTTTCTGTGCCTGGAACCAGGCACAAGGAACTGATGCAGTGGTACTAAATATTCCTCAGATTTTGCAGTACTTAACTGAGATGCTGGACAAAGGACTATCTTTTTCATCTATTAAAATTCATGCCTCTGCCATTTCGGCTCATTACAATACAGAGCCACCACTTTTTTCTCACCCTTTATTAAGGCAGTACCTCAGAGGAGCCAAAAATTTAAGGCCCCCAAGAAGACTACCAGTACCTGCATAGGACTTCAACTATGTCTTGGAAAAGCTCACCCTGCTTCCTTTTGAGCCAGCTGCTACAGCTAATATGAAGTTTTTATCTTAGAAAACACCTCTGCTCTTAGCAATTGCTTCTGCAAGACGAGTTTCAGAGCTACAGGCACTCATGGCTGTGGAACCTTTCATCATTTTTCATCCAGACAGAATCTCCCTGAGGACAAACCCAACATTTATGCCTAAAGTAGTGTCCAGTGTGGCTCTTAACCAAGCCATCCATCTGCCTACCTTTTGCCCAAATCCACAGAACAAGGGGGAGAGAATTCTGCATTCTTTGGACGTACACAGACAGCTTAGATTCTACATGGACAGAACCAAAGCTTTCAGGAAAACATAGCAAATACTAGTGGCATATGCTGCAGGACCACAGGGAAAGCCTATCTCAAAGCAGACTATTATGGTTAGGCCACTGCATTCATTTCTACTACTTACACCATGGCAAGCCAGTGCCTAAGGGCATTAGGCCTCATTCCAACAGAGCTGCAGCCACCTCAGCAGCCTTTCTCAGGGGACTACCTACCACAGACATTTTAGAGGCGGCTACCTGGAGTTCAGTGCACACCTTTACAAAGCATTATCATCTGCCACTCTACTCTAAATCCAGGGCAGGCTTTGCCACTGCAGTTCTGCAGGGCCTCATAGCTGCTCCTACTGCTGTCTAGTTCCGGCCTCCCAACCATAGCTTTGGGACTCTACCCAAATGTAATGATTGCAACAGTGAAACACAAAGAACATAGTACAGTTGTGTACACTTACCAGAAATGTAGATGTTCAAGTGTATTCACTGTTGCAGTCCAGGTTACCACTGTTGCAGTCCAGGTTACCCACCCGCCTTCCCCCTTTTTTCTTTTGGATCTTATCTTTCCTTCTCTGATCTATACTACCTATGTGGTGTATTTGCTTATAGATTAAGGTAAATGTTATATTGATGCATTTCTGAATATATATACATAAAGTCTGGCTACCCTTTTTGGGGGCACCTGACATCTGGGGCAAGAAAAACTGAAGAAAATGGTGTTGGCTGCTTCTTTTATAGCCCTGACGACCTGACATCAGGGAAGGGGTGACAGCAGCCGACGCAGGACCCAAGACTTTGGAATTCAGGCCGGCTGAGGGCAACCTGCCAGCAGGATTACCCAAATGTAATGACTGCAACAGTGAATACACTTGAACATCTACATTTATGGTAAGTGTACACAACAGTATTTTATTCGTGAGGCTAGGAGGCCTAGCACTAGGAAATCTTACGCAGATAAATGGAGAAGATTCTGTATTTGGATGCAAGCTAGAGGGGAAGACTCTTCTCAACCTTCTCTTCCTCTTATTCTTGATTAGCTGGCAGGCTTGCTTAATGGTGGGCTTTCCTTTTCTTCTATCAAGATTCATGCCTTAGCGATTTCTGGTTATTGTTCCTTTGAACAACCCATCTTCTCACATCCTTTGATGAAGCAGTTCCTCAGGGGGGGTTAGCAATTTAAAACCTCCCAGAAGGGCACCTACTCCTGCTTGGGATCTTACTCTGCCTCCTTTTGAACCAGCTGCCTCAGCAGATTTAAGGTTTATTTCCTGGAAAACTGCTTTTCTTTTGGCCATTACTTCAGCTAGAAGAGTCTCTGAGCTGCAGGCCTTAATGGCAGTAGAGCCTTTTGTCATCTTCCATGTGGATAGGGTATCCCTTCAAACCAATCCTGCCTTTATGCCTAAGGTGGTTTCTAGCTCGACTCTTAATCAATCTATCCACCTGCCTACCTTCTTTCCTAAACCTCAGAATAGAGAAGGACTGCTGCACTCCCTTGATATGCATAGACAGCTTTGATTTTATCTGGACAGGACTAAAACCTTTCAGAAGTCTGACCAGTTGTTGGTCAGTTTTGCGTCTGGCACTCAGGGCAAAGCTATTTCTAAACAGACAGTTTCTAAATGGATTGCCCATTATATATTCACTTTTGTTACTTGCAGCATGGCAAGGTTCCTCCACAGAGTATCAGGACCCATTCTACTAGAGCAACTTCCACCTCAGCAGCTTTTTTGAGAGGTGTACCTACTAAAGACATCCTGGATGCAGCTACTTGGACTTCTGTTCCCACTTTCACAAAGCATTACAATTTACCTTTGTTTTCTAAATCCAGGGCTGGTTTTGCCACTGCAGTGTTGCAGGGCATCCTTACCCAACCCTTAAATAGTGGGTATTCCTCCTCCCTTTTTTCTTTGGGCTTTGGGAACCAACCCATTTTGTTAGGACTGCAACAGTGAAACATGATGAATATAGTACAGTTGTGTACACTTACCATAAATGTAGATGTTCGAGTGTATTCACTGTTGCAGTCCTGGTCCCCCCCCCTCCATACCCCTTTTTTCCTAAGGCACAGACTATCTGTTTATTTTGTGACTGGTATATTTCCAGGGATTTTCTTTTCCTGGTCTAGCCTTCTTGGGGGCTCCTGACAGTTATGGCAAGAAAAACTGAGGGAATGGCATCAGCTGCCTTCCTTTATACCTGATGTCCTGATGTTGGGTTTACAGCTGAAGGCAGCCAACGTCATATACCAAGGATTTGGTATTCTGGCCGACTGTGGGCTATCAGGAGCTGGATAACCTGATGTTCTTCATTCCACATTGCTGCAGTCCTAACTATTGGGTAGTCCGCTGTCCAGTCGGCCCGAATACCAAAGTATATGGCTGACGTCGGTCAGGGCGCATTAGACTGACGTCAGTACGTCAGGGTACTAATGCGCATGACCGACGTCATATCCTCAGTCTTTTTTGCCGCATGGTCCGATGCAGAAGCAATTTTGCGAGTGCAGGTTGGCGTTCTGAAAGTTTCTGAAGCCAGGGTTTCAGACCGAATCAAAGTTGGCTAAGTACCCCGTTGGAATATTTTGGTTTTTCTTGCCTCAGTATTTAACCGGATGTCAGAAAAAGTAAATAACTGTATTTCTTGTGGGAAACAGATACCTCATAGGGATTACCATACTTTGTGTATACCTTGTTTAGGGCCTGAGCACGACGTTGTTGGATGCCGCTCTTGTGCTAGATTTAACAAACGCACTATTAAGAGAAGGTTAGACTGTGCCAGGTTAGTGTTTGGGAAGCGTTGTAATTATAAAATGCCGTCGGATGCTCCGACGCCGGCTTCGGCTAAAAAACACAAAGACAAAACAGCAAAGCCTAGAGTGGAGGAACCGACAGTCCCAGATGTCGGTTCTTTAGAGGGCTCAGTGGAGCCGGAGGTTTTGCCAGGTGTTTCTTTGGAGTCTCAGGGAGACTTTACTGTTACAGGATGTATCCTCTCAGGAAGTAGGCCAGGCTGAGGGGGCTTCTCAGGTGGCTGTTCTTCCCTCTCTTCCTAAGGTGGTCAGAGCCTCCCCTTCTGTTTCCAAGGCTTCTTTGAGGGGTAGGCCGAGTTTTGCTTCAGTGGGGGTTTCTCCTAGTACTTCAGGGTCTTTGCCTAAGAAACATATGCTTAAAATGGCAGAGGATTTGATTACTATGATAAGGGGTTCCATGCCCCCTCCTGATAAGAGGCCTAGGGTGGAATCTGAGTTTGAGAGTTTTGAGCAATGCTCGGAGGCTTCTGAGTCTTGACTGAAGACTTGCAGGAGTACCCTCCTTATTCTGATTCTGATGTGGATGATTCTACTCCTTCAGCTTCCCCTCCTGAGGATTTTTCATTTTCAGAGACTCTGCATTCCATGAGGGAGCATTTTAAATGGGAAGGTCAAGATTTCTCTGATTCCAGGAAAAGGCTTAGGGAGTTCTTGTTTTTACCCCAGCACAGGCCTTTAGCTATACCTCCTGTTTATAATGTGGTGGAAGATGTTTTTGCAGAGGCTTCCCTGAATCCGGATTCTTTGCCTCCTGCCCCAGTTAAACCGGATAGGTATTATAGGGTGCCTGAAGCTCATAAGTATCTTTTTAAGAGTCCTAGGGCAGACCCGGAAACTGTCTCTCAGGGGCCTAAAGGTGTGAAGGCCTCAGTTGTTAAAAATCCTGTTCCTCCTGATAAAGAGGCAAGGGCTTTGGATAGATGGGGAAAGAAAGTATATACTTCTTCCACTTTAGCCATGAGGGCGTTGAATTGTCAGTTTCACATGTTAAAATATCAGAATTATCTTCTTTCACAGTTGAAATCTAAGGTGGATGCTCTGGCGGAAGGTATTGAGTGTAAAGAGTTGCAGGATTTAGTTCATGTGTCTGAACAAGTGGGTAAACATTCCTTGCAATGTGGTTTTGATGCTGTGCAGGCCTCCTCCAGGGTGGCTGCCACTGGTTCTGTTCTTCGTAGGCACGCCTGGTTGAGAGATCAGAACTTAGCTGAGCATGTTAAGACAAGGATTTTGGATGCTCCTCTACAGTCTGATGTGTTGTTTGGTTCGCCTGTGGAAGCAGTTTTAAAGAAGATGGAGGACAAGGCTAAGTCTATGCAAACTGTTAAGGATTTTTGCAGGTGCAGCCTCCAGTTTAGTAGAAATTGGCCTGCTAAGGGATGGACTTATCCTGCTTATGATTCCCAGTCTAGGGGTAGGTCTAGACGTGGTAGGGGCAGAGCTCAAGGTGCTTTTAGGCCTAGGACTGGGAGTTCACCTGCTCAGACTTCTGGTGAGGGCAGGGGTCAGTCCTTTCGTAAGCAGACCCAATGACCTGCCTTTTCAGCTGCCAGTACCTTCTCGCCTGGCGGCACCTCTAGGAGGAAGACTGTCTCTTTTCAAAGAAAATTGGGATTTAATTACCCAAGACAAATGGGTTCTGGATATCATTCACCACGGTTACAGGTTTTATTTCCATACCTTGCCTCCTTTCAAAGGCATGCCAGACATTCCTCCTCTACAAAGACAAGAGGTTCACAAAGGTTCTGGCTCCAGTGATAGCTTACTTCAGGCTAAAAGGAATTCAAATCTATCCTTACTTGGACGATTGCCTGATTCTGGCTCAAGAAAAGGAAGACCTTCTACAGCATTTGGAATATGTCATAGCAGTGCTAAGATGCCTAGGGTATTCTGTGAACGAAATAAAGTCCAGTCTAGTACCCTCTCAAGACATGTGCTTTCTGGGTGTGAGACTGAATACAGCAGCCCAGATGGCCTTTTTAACCCCCGGACAAACAAAAGAATCTTTTCAGTTACTTCCATCAACTATCTCTTCAGTCCGGGCTGACTGCAAGGACAGTCCTTCAAGCCTTAGGGTTCATGGCATCTTGTATTCTGGTGCTTCCCAATGCCAAACTGCATATGAGGAAGCTACAATGGTATCTCAAAAATGTATGGACACAGCACTGCCAGGATTTGGACACTGTCATTCAAATAATACCTTGCATTCAAAAGGAATTTTTGTGGTGGGCTCAGGAATGTCACCTAAACAAGGGACTCTCTGTGACCCGCCAGAGAGTCAAATTCTAACGACAGATGCCTCAGACATTGCTTGGGAGCTCATCTAAATGGAAAGTGGATACAAGACAAGTGGCCTGCCAGACTACAGCATCTACATATCAACATGAAGGAGATGTTAGCAGTCCAGTTTGCATTAATGGCTTTCAAGAAGTTACTTCTTCCAGGGCAGGTGTTGATTCTAACAGACAACACAACTGTCATGTGGTACATCAACAAACAAGGGGAACACATTCTTACCCATTGTGCAGGCAAGCAATGATTTTATGGGAGACTGCGCTAAGCTTGCAACTAACTCTTCAGGCAAGGTTTCTGCCGGGAGCACAGAACTCCTTAGCAGATGTGTTAAGCAGACAAATCATGGATCCCCACGAGTGGAAACTGGATCTTCATGTATTTCAAAAGTTGACAGTGTCCTGGGGAACTCCAGACATAGATCTGTTCGCTTCTCCACTAAACCACCAGCTGCCAAAGTTTTGCACAAAGAGGTTTCATCACACAGCTTGGAAAGTGGATGCTCTTTCTTTCAGTTGGAAAAATCTTCATGTGTATGCGTTTCCACCTCTGCCTCTTCTTCCAAAGGTGCTTCTAAAGGTCAGACAAGACAAGCCAAGGATGATTTTAATAGCTCCAGATTGGCCTCGGCAGCACTGGTACCCATTACTGAGGAGTCTGGTAAAGAAGCCTCCATGGCCTTTACCCTTGATTCCACATCTGTTGTCTCAGAAGGACGGTCGTCTGCTCAATGTCAAGCTTCACTCTCTTCATCTAACAGCCTGGCATATTCTGTTTTGAAAGACAGCAGGTCTCAACTTCCTCAACAAGTTTTAAATGTGATTATGGAAGCCAGAAGACCTAGTACAAGGAAAGTGTGCAGAAAAATGGAAGAGATTTTTATTTTGGACTGCAGCAAAGAATTTGGAGATTTCAGAGCCTAATTTGAGTGTGGCTCTTCAATATCTTACTGAGTTATTGGACAAAGGTTCGTCTTTCTCTTCCATTAAGATTCATGCTGCAGCAATTTCAGCTCACTATGATTGTGACCCACCATTGTTTTCACATCCTTTGTTCAAGCAATTTCTTAGAGGGGCAAAGAATATAAGACCCCCACGTAGAGCTCCTACTCCTGCTTGGGATCTCAATTTTGTGTTGGAGAAACTTACTCTACAACCTTTTGAGCCTGCAGCTACTGCTGAACTGAAATACTTGTCATGGAAGACTGCTTTTTGTTGGCCATTACTTCTGCAAGAAGGGTTTCTGAGTTACAGGCCCTTATGGCGGTTGAGCCTTTTGATTTTTCATAAGGATAGGGTATCATTACGTACTAATCCTTCCTTTATGCCTAAAGTGGTTTCTAGTGTGGCTTTAAACCAAACTATTCATTTGCCTACGTTTTATGCAGATCCCCAAAATAAAGGGGAAAAGATTTTGCACACTTTAGATGTACACAGGCAATTGCGTTATTATTTGAGCAGGACTAAGGATTTTAGACAGTCTCAGCAGTTGTTTGTTTCTTTTGCTTTGAGTTCTCAGGGCAAGCCTGTGTCAAAACAAACTATTTCTAGGTGGATTGGGTTTTGCATTGCTTTTTGCTATTCCCATCATGGCAAGGAGATTCCAGCTGGGATTAGGCCTCATTCCACTAGGGCTACTGCCACTTCAACAGCTTTTTTAAGGGGGGTGGCAACTAGGGATATTTTGGAGGCAGCTACTTGGAGTTCAGTGCATACTTTCTCTAAGCATTACCACCTTCCTCTCTACTCTAAGTCTAGGGCTGGTTTTGCCACAGCTATTTTGCAAGGCATGTTATCAGCTCCTGCTTCCTTATGATTTGCCAGCCTCCCTTACCTCTGCTTTGGGATTCTACCCAATAGTTAGGACTGCAGCAATGTGGAATGAAGAACATAGTACAGTTTTGTACCTACCATAAATGTAGATGTTCGAGGATCCACATTGCTGCAGTCCAATTTACCCTCCCTCCTTCCACTCTGTGTTTAGGGGTGGTTGTGTAGGTGAGGTTATATTCTGCTAATTTTGTATATTTTGTATATATATATATATATTGGTGCAGATATGTTGGGAGTTTTTGGTTTTTGGCCTTCTCTTTTCAGGGTCTTCTGACATCTGGGGCAAGAAAAGACTGAGGATATGACGTCGGTCATGCGCATTAGTACCCTGACGTACTGACGTCAGTCTAATGCGCCCTGACCGACGTCAGCCATATACTTTGGTATTCGGGCCGACTGGACAGCGGACTACCCAATAGTTAGGACTGCAGCAATGTGGATCCTCGAACATCTACATTTATGGTAGGTACAAAACTGTACTTTTTGTAAGGACTGCAACAGTGAATACGCTTGAACATCTACATTTATGGTAAGTGTACACAACTGTCCTTTTCTTCTTGCCTTCTTCCTGTCTACCAAATCTTCTGCTTTCTTGCACAGATGCTTAAACCACTGTAATCCGTTCCTCTTGACCTTCTCTGCAATTGGAGCTACTTTGGCTTTTGAACTGATGTTGTACTTTCTTTGTCTGTCCCATAATATGCATCCTTCTACCATCGCAGGAACTTCATCTCCATCACCTCTAGCTTCTTCAACCTTTCTGCCTTCACTGTCTAGATTTTTGTGCCATACAGAAGCACTAGCCACACCACCGTTTTGTACACCTTACTTTAGAGCTTCTTTGACGTTCTTTTTTTGCATGCTACCCTTGACACTCTGTGCTGTTTGACTGCAGCACCTGTGATTTAGGTTTGACTGACTCATTCACCATCCCCCAATACCTGAAGCTGTTAAGCTATCCAACTGTTTTCCCTGCTATCTGTTTTCAGCTTCTTCTGCAGAGAGAATTTCAGAAATGAATTTAACAAAGCAATTTAATGAACATGTACTGTTCTGAAGGTCTGACAGCTTTATTACCATGTGCATGTGCACAATTCTCTCAGTGATAGTTGAGAGTGTTTGCTCTATGGAAATCAGCCCAGGAGTCCACATTTCCCCATCAGTAAAAATGTGTCACTCTTCATTCATTTTTTTAAACAGCTTTATTAAATTTTCACTTAAGGCACAGGCAGGCATACATTAACAGAAAAGAAAACAAACCTTGTTAATATTTTTTCCATTTATATACATTATAAATCACATATTTTTTTCTTTTTTTTTTGTAATTGTCATCAGTCCAATATTACATAAATTGTTGAATTCCTGCCTTCCCTTAAACCTCACTCCTCATCCTTCTGAACATTATTCTGCATATGTTCTCACAATTTCCATTTATTTCTATGTAATTCACTCCTTCCCTTTTCTAAAGATCTCTGTTCCAGTTCTTTTATTTTTTTAATAATAAATATTCAAATACAGTTGGTTTATACTTTGATTACATTTTCTAGTAACTGCTTTTTTGGCAGCCAATAGAATTAAACTTAGCAAATCCATACTCTGTTTAGGCAGTTCAGATCCTGTGTCCCAGCTCACGAAACCTTGTATCCTTAGTTACAACCATTTGCTGTCCCGGTATTTCTAAGTACTGTGTAGGGAAATTTTAAAATTACCCAACTCATTACACTTCCAAACCACGTGTTCCCAGTTATCTCTTTCATCTCCAAAATACCTCCAACATTAGCTGTCTGAGGAAAAATTCAGTGAAGACTGCTTGGGGTGTAAAAATACCTATGCGTACACTTCCAAGCAAAATGCTACATACAGGGTATCAGAATATTTTATCTTGAAGCATACATGATGGCAAACACAATTGTACCAATATATGACCTCTGTCAATTAGTATTGGTTAGAACTGTAAGGTGATAACTTTATTTTTTAAAGGCTGAAGCCACAACCACTGGGAGTTAAAGGTACACACTCAAATGCGCTCTACTGGAGGGAATGAGTTAAAACTTCTGAACTTTTTTGCATACTTTGGAGCCATACATATTTCCTCCCATTGTTCTCTTGTAAACTGATTTCAGTCTCTTCTCCCCAAACTTCTTTATTAAATTTACACATATGACAAAGGCAATTTTACATTTATATAAATGAAAAACATACAAAATGACATCACTTTAGTTACAAATAATTTACATCAAAGACACAATTGAAACATCTGTAGTTGTAAACATTATACATCACTTGTAAACCCATCCAGTCATTGTTAGTTAAGCATTATATAGCTCATTCAAATCCTACCTCTTAAACCTCATTCCTGTTCTACATATATTGTTCCCACATTTCCCATTTTTTCCTATGTAGTTTGCTCCTTCCCTTTTCTAAAGATCCCAATTCCAGTTGTTTTATCTCTGTTACTATATTCACTACTTCCAGTAAAATTGGTCTAGACTTTGATTTCCAATTTCTACTAATTGCTTTTTTGGCAACCATCATAATTAGACTCAGCAAGGCTTTACTATGTCTAGGCAGTTCCAGATGTTCTTTGTGTTCACTGTTGCAGGCATCACACTTGGGTTATCTTGCCAGGGGTAGCCCTCAGTCGGCCCGAATACCAGAGGCTTAGTATTTCTGCATCGGTTGCTGTCGCTCCAGGACTGACGTCAGTGGTATAAAAATAGGCAGACAACGCCATTACATCAGTCTTTCTTGCCAAGTAGCGTGAAGTAGAAGCAGTTCGCATGAGTGCCGGTCAGCCTCTACATGAGTTTTTGTTTCCGAAATTGAAGTTAAAGTCTTCCAAAGCTAAGTACCCCATTGGGGATCCTTTTTTCTTGCTCTAACCGATGTCAGAAAAAGTTAACAATTGTCTCGCCTGTGGAAAGAAAATACCACACCGAGATTTCCATTCTTACTGCATCACCTGTTTAGGCCCAGACCACGACTTCCCTCGATGCCGGTTTTGTGCTTTGTTCAACACCCAAACTATTCGTCGTTGGGCCCTTATTGTAGCCAAATACTTTCGCTCTTGATTTCCGTATTCCGAAATGGCTTTGGTAAGCCATCCGACTACCAATCTTCCAAAAAAATGGAAGGATAAAGACAGAGACAGACCGCACAGGTCCAAAACTGACGATGATGCTTCCGTTAAGCTAGTCGCTAGTTCGCCGGTACTCAGTGAGGCACTTTCGCAGCCCCTGATGCCCGCATCGATGGATTCGCAGGCTGTTACCGTGACCTGTTCGGAGTCCGGTATGCCACGAGACTCTTCTTTGACTACGGAACCTGCGGATGTCTCCACCTTGGATGGGTCTGGAGCCACTGTGCAGGCACTGGCTTCTGAGGAAGGTCTTCGCACTACCGATATTCAGCACAAACCGATGACTTCTTTTGCGTCTTCAGTTCTTTCTAAAACTACAGAGTTTCTAAGGCCAAAAGTATGAGCTATACCTAAAAGACCGACGACCCAAACTCACGCACCTGCTTCCTTGCCACAATCACAGATGCTTAAAATGGCAGAAGACATTATCATGCTGATTAGGGGAAGCCAACCTTCCCCTGCTAAAAGAAAAAGAGACTTGTCCCCAGCACATTTATCTGACCAAGAGTCTGATGACTCTGAGGTTTCTGATTATGAGGACATGCCTTTATCTGCTTATGAGGACTCAGATGCAGAGGAAGCCATTCCTTCTGCCTCTCCTCCAGAGGATTTTTCTTTTGGTGAAACCCTGCATACTTTGAGAGAGCACCTCCATTGGGAATGCCAGGATTATCCTCAGTCCAAAAAGAGACTCGGGGATTTTTTAGATTCACTACAGCACAGACCTTTAGCTATACCTCTGTTCTGGATGTTGTGGAGGATGTCTTTATGGAATCCAGTCTAACGCCTGATACTTTACCTCCTGCTCCCAGGAAACCTGACAGGTATTAGAGTCCCTGACTCACACAAATTTATTTTCAAGAATCCTACTGCTGACCCAGAGGTCATCTCCCAAGGGCCTAAAGGAATAAAAGCAACTACAGCTAAGAATCCCACCCCCTTTGACAGGGATTCTCGAGTCTTAGACAGATGGGGTAAAAAATTATATACCTCTGCAACTCTTGCCATTAGAGCATTAAATTGTCAGTTCCACATGCTGAAATACCAGCAACATACCATGGAACTCATTAAACAAAAATTATCTACCTTCCCTGACTGTGTAGAAAATTAAGATTTACAGGAACTTATGCATTCTGCAAGTCAAATCAGTAAGCATACCCTGTAATGTGGGTTTGACGCCCTAGAAGCATCCTGCAGGGCAACAGTCACAGGTTCTGTATTTAGAGGGTATGCTTGGCTTAAGGAACAGTCCTTGCCAGATCATGTCAAATCAGAATTATTGGATGCACCACTAAACAAAGACAATCTGTTTGGCACCAAAGCAGAAGAGGTTTTAAAAAAGATGGAAGAAAAAGCTAAGTCTGTGCAGACAGTTAAAGACTTTTTGCAAGTTCAGCCTCCAAGATTCAGTAGGCATTGCCCCTCAAAACATCGGTCCTTTCCAGCCCCGTCAAGACCACATCAGACTAGAACTAGGGGCAACAGACCCCCCCCCCAGACAGCAGTCTCATGATATGCAGAGATCTAAGCAATGGAGTACCTCCACTTCTAAACCAGGGAGTGCTAAGCCAGAATTCCCAATGACTCCTCAACTCCTCGTCTCACCTCTGCCCATCTGTTTATGCCCCTAGGAGGAAAACTTGCCTCCCATGCAGAAAACTGGGCCTCCCATCACCAGCAATCGATGGGTCCTCAACATAATGTCCCAGGGGTACAAATTTTATTTCCACACGTTGCCAACCCCAAAGGGATAACCAGATCTTCCTCCAAACCAGTGGGCAGAGGCACAAAACCAAGTTCATTCCCTTCTCTCCATGAGGGCAATTCAGCCTGTTCCTGCAGATCAGATAGGCCAAGGGTTCTATTCCAGACTTTTTCTGGTACCCAGAAAAGAGGGCACCTGGCGCCCAATCTTAGATCTATCTATTCTAAACACCTTCCTGGTGGTACCAAAATTCAAAATGCTCACACTGCAGCAGCTTCTCCGTAAGCTGTCCAAAAATGCCTGGTTAGCCACTCTAGACCTCAAAGAGGCCTATCTGCATATCCCAATCAGAAAGTCTTGCAGAAAATATCTATGTTTCAGGGCAGGATCTATGCATTATCAGTTCTCTGCACTTACCTTTGGCTTATCCACTGCTCCCAGAGCAAAATGCCTGGCTCCAGCCATTGCTTTTTGCAGATAAAGAAATATTCAAATTTACCCTTACTTGGACAACTGCCTGATTCAGGCAGACAGTCAGGAAAAGCTGTTACAATCACCTCACTGGGGTACACTGTCAATGAGAAGAAATCCAAACTAATCCCCAGTCAAAAAATTGTATTCCTGGGAGCAAGCCTGGACACAGCATCCCAGATGGCTTTTCTAACTCCAGAAAAACAAGCCTATCTGACAGGCTACTTCTCTCAACTGGCCCACCAGAACCTAGTTATCCGCAAGGAAAATCTTGCAAGCTGTAGTGTTCATGGCCTCCTGCATTCTACTAATTCCGTATGCCCAGACTGCATATGAGGAATCTTCAGTGGTACTTAAAAAGCCTTTGGTGTCAACATTCTCAGGACCTGGAAACTATTATACCTATGATACCCTGTCTAAGGAAAGACTTTCTTTGGTGGACAGCAGCATGCAACCACAACAAGAGACTTCCTTTTCGCAACCCCACACTGCCCAGACCCTAACCACAATTGCATCAGACTATGCCGGGGGTACTCACCTGGACGGCAGGTGCATTCAGGGCCACTGGAGCCCAAACCAAATTCATCTGCACATCAACCAAAAAGAGATGCTAGCTATTCAGCATGCTCTGACAGCTTTCAGATCCCTGCTCTCTCCAGGGCCTCTACTAATCAAAACCGACAACACCACAGTAATGTGGTGCATCAACAAGAAGGGAGGAACCCACTCTTACCCACTCTGCAGGCTAGCCATGACCCTTTGGAACACGGTCTCAGCCTTGTATATTCATCTGCAAGCTCAGTTCCTGCCAGGCAACCAAAGCTCTCTGGCAGACAACTTGAGCAGAAATCTCCTGGACCCACATGAGTGGCAATTAAACCACAACACCTTCAACCTTGTGACCCAAAAATGGGGTACCCCGAAGGTGGACCTATTTGCTTCCCCCTACAACCACCAGCTCAGCAAATTCCTGCACCAGGGAACCTCACAGCAAGGCCTGGAAAGTGGATGCCCTATCCTTTCAGTGGGCAAACCTCTCATTCTATGCATTTCCCCCTCTACCTCTTCTTACCAGAGTATTACTCAGAATAAGGGAGAAAGACCAAGGTCAATCCTGATTGCCCCAGATTGGCCACGCCAACACTGGTACCCACTACTGCACAGTCTGTCCCCGTTGCCTCCATGGCACCTCCCCCAGATTCCAACTCTCATGACTCAGCAGGAGGGAGAGTTCTGGTGTCCAAAGTATCAGACCCTGAATCTAGCATCCTGGCTTATTCCTTGACTTCTCCTCCAGTGGCCAGCCTAAGCAAACAAGTCCTGGATGTCATACGTGAAGCCAGATGACCCAGTACTAGAAATTCCTATGCTGACAAGTGGAAAAGGTGTAGTTCCTGGATCCAGACTAAAGGTGCTGACCCAGCACAGCCCTCCTTACCTCTCATCCTGGATTAACCAGCAGAATTACTCCACAGGGGCCTATCCTTCTCTTCCAATAAAATCCAGGCCTTTGCCATCTCTGCACATTACAGCACTGAGCCACCTCTCTTCTCACACCCTCTCATCAAACAGTTCCTGAGAGGGGCTAACAACTTAAGGCAACCAAGAAGAGCTCCTACCCCTGCTTGGGACCTTAACTTTGTTTTGGAAAAGCTCCCCCCCCCCCCACCCCCTTTGAGCCTGCAGCTTCAGCAGAGTTAAAATTCCTGTCTTGGAAAACAGCCTTGCTTCTGGCCATCACTTCAGCTAGAAGAGTGTTTGAGCTACAAGCACTTATGGCTGTGGAACCTTTCATTATTTTTCATGCTGACAGGGTCTCCCTCAGGAATAACCAAACCTTCATGCCTAAGGTGGTGTCCAGTGTGGCTCTCAACCAGTGTGTTCATTTGCCCACCTTTTTCCCTAAACCTCATAATAAGGGGGAAAGGATCCTGCAGTCTTTAGATGTGTACAAACAGCTCAGATTCTACCTGGATAGGACTAAACCCTTTAGGAAATCAGTTACTAGTCAGCTTTGCACCAGGGGCAGAGGGCAAAGCTATATAAAAACAAGCCATTTCCAAATGGATAGCACACTGTATCCATTTGTGTTGCAAACACCATGGGAAACCACCCCCACAGGGGGTCAGAACACATTCTACTAGGGCAACTTCAACCTCTACAGCCTTACTCAGAGGGATCCCTACCAGGAACATCCTGGAAGCTGCAACATGGAGTTCTGTTCATACCTTCACCAAGCATTACCACCTGCCTATCTTTTCAAAATCCAGGGCAGGCTTTGCAGCCGCAGCCCTGCAGGGCATAGTAGCCAGCCCCAACTCTTCTTGACTGTCTCCACCCGTTCTTCAGCTTTGGGAATCAACCCAAGTGTGATGACTGCAACAGTGAAACACAAAGAACGTAGTACAGTTGTGTACACTTACCATAAATGTAGATGTTCGAGTGTATTCACTGTTGCAGTCCTGGTTTCCCACCCTCCAGCCCCCTTGTTTCTCTCTCTCGCTCTGTCTTCCTCACACTTACAGGACTATTAATATTTACTTTCTACTGGTGGTGTTACTCCACCATAACTTAGCTCCCTATTGGGGGCTCCTGACATTTGGGGCAAGAAAAACTGATGTAATGGTATCGGCTGCCTGTTTTTATACCACTGACGTCCTGACATCAGTCCTGGCGCGACAGCAACCTACACAGACATACTAAGTCTCTGGTATTCGGGCTGACTGAGGGCTACCCCTGGCAGGATAACCCAAGTGTGATAACTACAACAGTGAATACACTCGAACATCTACATTTATGCTAAGTGTACACAGCTGTACTTTCTGTAGCATAACTCAAAAAAGTCTTCTCCCCAGTCAATCCAGTGTGCTCACTTAGCATCTCCGACAGAGCTGTCTGCAGGGAATCCCAAAAGTCTGCCAGCTCATCACACTTCCAAAAAAATATGTTCCCATTTGCCTCTTTCTTGCCCATCACACCTCCAACATTTGCTATCCACCTGAGGATAAAATTCTTTGGAGTTTACTTGGGATATAAAAATGCCTATTTAAATACTTTCAGGCAAGGATCCTAAATATTCTAGACTTTGTTGCATATTTGGGAGATTTACATATATCTTCCCGTTGTCTGTTTGTGAATTGCTTATCCAATCTCTCTTCCCAATCCTTTCTAAGCTCCTCTGAGTGATTCTTATAATTATTTAATATTTTCTAGGCTTTACTAATTATTCCTTTTTAATGGCAGCTTCTGTTCTAGATTCTATTAAAACTCTATCAGTATTGGTCTTTAATTTAGGAGCCCCCTATTTCTTTCTCTTTGCCTGTACTCTGATATCAATCCTTGATAGGGAAGGCAATCTCTAACCTGCAGTCCAAATAAATTCTTGGCCTCTTACCATTCTGTTACCTTTCCCTTTCTAGTTATTTGCTCCAAATGCCTTGGTTCCTTTGCCAGTTCTCTCCAGTAAATTCCAGCTCCCTCTTGCCTATTATCTGTATTCCTAACCACAGTCATCCCTATCGGCAAAATCTCTTTTCTCCATGTTTGTGCTGGTTTGGTTTGTATAATACTCCCAGCTATTTTATGAATATAGTACTCTGTATAATTTTGGTTTTTCTCCTTAGGAGTCTGCATCCCAAAATCCCAATATCTCCTTATTTTTTGAGCTTCCTTCCTTTGTCAGCATCTTTCCTTAACACTTTGAATTATAGTTTTCTGCATGTGCTATGTATAAGAGCCTTAACTATGTTGCTGTAAAATACCCCCTCAAGTTAGGTATTCCTAGTTCACCTTATTCTGTTGGTAGAATCAGCTTATCCTACGTGACCCTTGCTGTCTTCAAGGGGAAAATCCTTGAACTCTTTTTTAATTGCTGTCCACAACTTTCTTTGGTTGATAAAAGTATGCCTGACCTGTGTATAAGACTAAAGGGACTAAAAACATTTTAATGGCTTGTATCTTAGCATCCATATCCATATAACAAAACTTCCAGTTTCTCAATTTTTGTATTATCTTCTGTTTAGTCTCTTCCCACATATCTTTAGCTGCCACCACAGAGTCATTTCTAATCCATGCGTCCCCATAAATATGGATGATGTTGGACAAATTCATGTGTGGGTACATAATTTGCCACTATTGCATTTGTTTTACCTTCATTAATTTTGTATCTTGAGAAGATTTGAAACTGTCTTAAAATGTTCCACAATGCTGTAATGTCCCTTTCTGGTTTTGTCATGTATAGAATAATATCATCTGCAGACAGAGCCAGCTTTTTCTGACTACCATACCAATTATATCCTTGAATTTCTGAGTCCCTTATTTTCTTCCCCAGTGGTTCTAAATGTAATGCAAACAACAAAGGGAAAGCGAATAACCCTGCCTGGTTCCTCTACTCAAGCAGAAATTATTGGCGAGGACCCCACCCAGTTTAATTTGCGCCAGTCTCTCTCTAAATCTTTTCTAACTTGATCTGATTGAATATTTTATATGCCCTACTGATTATCCTTTTCTAACCGTCGATTCTCTTCTAGACTGGGCTAAAACACCACTAGTGCAAGCCTTTCACTTAAGATTCTTGTATCCCTTTCTGTTTGCCTATACTATGATGTCAATCCCTGTTAGGGAAGGCAGTCTCTAGCCTGCAGTCCAAACGTTTTCTTGGCCTCTTTGCATCCTATTACCTTTCCCTTTCTCATTATTTGCTCACAATACCTTGGTTCCTTTGTCAGTTTTCTCCAGTAAATTCCAGCCCCTTCTTGCCTTTTTTTATACCACTACTTGCATTCATCCCCATTGGCAAAATCTCCTTTCCTCCATTCCCATGCTGATTTAGCTCTTAGCATACTTTCTACAACTTTACAAATATAATATTCTATAGGTTGTTATAATTCTCCTTAAGGATCTGCATCCAAAATCCCACTCTGTCTTTATTTCTTGAACTACCCCCTGCCTCATCATCATCATCATCATTCCATTCCATTTTGAATTGTAACCTTTTGCTTGCGTTACGTGTATGAGCCTCAACTGTGTAGCTCTGAAATATCATTTTGAATCAGATAATCTAAAACCCCTATGCCTGTTGGAAGGATCAACTTTCCCACATAACTCTTGCCCTCTTCTCCTCCCAGATAAATTATTTTAACTCTTTACTAATTAGTGTCCACAACTTTTCTTTCAGTTGATAAAAAAATACCTGTATGTAAAATTAAAGGGACTAAAACATTTTTCTATACTTGTATCTTACTATCCATATCCATAAACTCTTCATTCAGGTTTTTAGTCATATTGTATCTTGATGTCCACTCATTGCAGTCTTCCTGCTTTTAATTCCAGCAGTTTTGTGTCATAAACTTTGATGCCTTTTCTTTTGTGATTTCAGCATTGCCAATGCTGCAGTTTGTGAAGAGATACAAATTTACACAATGGTTATCATGTAACCCCCTGCTCAACTTGGGAGGTAAGCAGTATTACTTGCTTGACATTGGTGACAAGAGAAGTTTTAAGTATGTCTACTTAAAGCTGTATATGGCTATGCTTCTTATGGTCCCCATTATAGCTTGCCTAGTATTTTCTGTGAGATTATTTAGTAGTTTTATATGGTACCCTTTCAGCTGTCTTGGTTTCTGTATTTCCTCATTTGGGGTACTGCTACTGATTTCCAGGATTTATTTGGCGTTGTTAGGGTTAAACTCTTTTGCATTCCATGCTCCAGTGCCTCTACCCTTTTAGTCAAGGTAAGCGCTTTCTTTGATGTTGTTTTGGAGGTCTTTTAAGACTTTTCTTTTTTTAAGGTATGCTCGTGATTAATCCAGTTGTGATCAATGTTGGTTTTATTTTGATTCATTTATTATTTTTGGACAATTTCATATCCTTTTTATCATTTTTTTTATGATCATATCACAGTACTGCATTTAATACGGTGATACCAATGCAGATGATAGACAAACTGGCACATTTAGGAACGAGTAAACATCTCTGTAACTGGATCCTGGACTTCCTTTTTTTTTGTGCTCAAAATTTTTTATTTAATTTTCCAATAACAATAGAGAAAACAAATAATTTTACAATTTAAATGACAAATTGTAATAAACTTTGTACCAAATTTACAAAGGCCTCAAAAGCAAAGGGAATAGCAAAATATAAACATATAAAGAAGGTTATACAATATTCAACAATTCTTGCTTCTAATTTGATTAATTAGATGAAAGTGTACCTGGATTCGTTGTCTTAATAAGAGAGAAAACTTTCGCCCAAGGATTATTAGTCCATTTTCTAGGAAAAATTAATTCTTTAGCTTTTATTTTCGTTGATGCTACTTCGTCCAATAGAATCATGAATTCTTCGAAGGCTGGAATGGAGGATGATTTCCATCTTCTTGTAATGCATTTTTTGGCTACTGCCAAAATTGTCCAAAGAAGATATTTATTTTTATTCATTGTAATAGATTAATTTACATTCAGAAAATTAAGGATTTTAATAATATAAAGGAATCAGTAAAGATAGCTTGAAGGAAATTACCAATATATTCCCAAAATTTCTTAATGAGAGAACATTCATAAAAAATATGAGACCAATCGGCCTTGCATTTTAGAGAGCATCTCCAACATGTTAACTCCTTAGAAAGATTAAATTTCACAATTTTACTAGGAGTATAGAAAGCTCTCTACAAGAATTTCCAGGAAAAAAATCTTCCAAACTTGTAAATTAGAAGTTAATTTAATGGAATGTAAAATATTAGTTTTATTCTCAGAGGTTAGGGACAATGTATAATCCTTAGTAATAAACTCCCAGAATTTCTGATTAGGGATAGTTTTATAGTTAATAATGATTTTACAAAGTTTTGAAATAAAATTTTTCCAACTAAATTCTCCATGTAGTATTTCATGTATAAGAAGTATAAATTTGGGCGAGGATTTAAAGGAAGAATGCTTTATTCTGCACAGATCTTGAGTAAATGGAAGTACACTGTTGAGAGCTAACCAATCTGATTTTGATATATTAAAATTTTGTGCATCCAGGGTAACTAAGTTCATTGTGCACTGATACCAGCATGTACATTTTTTTCGCTTCCAAATTACTAAGAGTATCTATATTAAAGCTTCAGATCCTGGACTTCCTGATTGAGAGACCTCAGAGGACGTGTTCAGGTAAGGACACATCAAAGTGCATCACCATTAACATTGGGGTTCCATAGGGATGTGTTCTCAGCCCAGTGATATTCACCATCCTGACCCGCAACTGCTGTGCTAAGGGCAAGTCCAAGTCCAACCATATCATCAAGTTTGTTGATGATACCACAGTCGTGGGGCTCATTACAAAGGAAGGTGAAAGGGTGTAGAGAAGAGGTGGCATCTCTGATCAGTTGGTATGAGGGGAACAACCTTGACCTGAATGTAAGCAAGACCAATGAGATTATCATCAACTTCAGGAAAAGAACAAACCACCCAGTGCTCAGTATCAATCGTGAGAGTGTGTAGAGGGTTAAGAGTATGAAATTCCTGTTGGTACACATATCAGAGGATCTCTTGTGGTCAGAAAACCCCAGCCAACTGGTCAAGAAAGCCCACCAATGCCTCCACTTTTTAAGAAGGCTGAAAAAACCTAAGCTTCCTCTTCATATTCCCTCCACCTTCTACAGAGGGGTAGTAGAGAGCATCCTCACTTGCAACTTCACAGTGTGATTTGGAAGCTGCATTTACAGAAAGGAAGGTGCTGCAAAGAATGGTGAGGGTTGCAGAGAATGTAGCAGGTTCCAGTCTTCCATTGATAGAACATCTTCACTCTGCAAGAAGCATCCAAAATGCAACCAAAATAATATAGGACAACACTCATACTGCACATGAACTGTTTAAGCATCTGGCATCGGGCAGGAGATATCACAGGATCTGCTGCGGGACTACAAGATTCAGTAACAATTTCTGCCCTACAGTGATTGCACTTCTGAACATGGGCACTAGTCCAAGGGATCTGGACCCATAATAAGTAAATTTTTATTTATTTGTGCAATATATACTTACATATATTCCAAGTAAGTGCAATACTTATTTGTTATACCCATAGTCAGTATTTTTTAACTCACTCAAGCGCAATGTTAGACAAATAACTTAGGCATTTCAATCTGTAGTTTGTTTTGTATTACTTTAAATAGGGTAGTTAATTTAACTCAGGGGAGGGTATTCTTTTCGTATGTGAGTGTTGGTAAATGTCTCTGCTCTTTCTTGTATGTATTGGGAGCAATATGTATTTGTAAATTGTTTATTCCTCTATTTGTATGTATTGTTTCACTTTACTTTGTAATCTCAAGAATTGAGCTGGTGTGCAATATTTCATTTAGGCTACACGTGTAGTTCTAAATGACAATAATGTTTACTTTGACTTTGATCATATTACTAATACCAGGATACTAACCACTATGTGATTGTGTGACTTCCAAGATGGCTGCACATTGAGTAACAGTTTAATTCTAGTTCTCCCAGTGTAAAAACAGAAATGCAGCAGAGAAAACCAGTGGTCCAGGATTTCTGAGTAAATTTCAGTAACTGGCTAGTATGTGCAATGCCTGGGTGCCAGGAAAAAAGAACTACAGAGGACCAGAAGGAAAATCAGCTACAATAGGTGATGAAAAAACACTGACTGGGAAAAGTCCTGTAGCTATTCATCAAAAAGCAGTGCCAGCTCCGGACATGACTTCCAGTAACCCTGAGGAAAGTATAAAACAACTGTATACAGATCTGACTAAAGTAAATGAAGCACTGATGGAGTATATCACCTCAAGCAGTAAAAGGCTAGAAAAAATTGAAGCTTTAAACAGATTCTCAGATAAGGTGAGAAAACTGCAAAACTCAGAGGTTGAAATGAAGAAAAGTCTGGCTGAATATGAGACTGCACAAGAAGATCCAGTGTCTGTTTGCCTGGGACAACATGATTGACAGACCATGATGCTTTGCTAGAGATGGCCTGCACCTGTCTCCCCTGAGATTCCGGATACTGGTAAGACTCTTGCCACACCTATAGTGCCTTTTTAGGCAATGTTCAAATGACAAACTCACCACCATAGCAGGTATAAGCAAGCAAACTCTGAGGGTAAATGCTACTCAGTGCTAGAAGTCCAAACCTCAAATTGCACTCACTCGAGGCACTCCTTAAAATGGAGAACATCAACATCTGTGCAGTGATGGAGACCTGGTTCAAGGCTCCAGAGAGCACCACCTGCATTACCAGGCTATAACTCATACCATACCTTTAGGCCGCCTAACCTGGTCCGAAACACTAAAGAAGGAGGCATGTCCATATTCATTAAGGATATCCACACCTCCAGGCTAGTTGCTCAACATAATGCATCCAAAGTTATTCAAGTGCAGCTAACACTGGGCAAGACTGCAATCCAGGTTGTAGCTTGTTAAAGATCCCCCAGCATGCCCCAGGATGCCCATTCCATGTTTCTTGATATGTTGGGTAATATTAAGGTACATCCCAATACCCTAATAATGGGCAAATGTCCTTCAAGGATGCATCTGCAGTCCTTACATATGGGTTGTCCTGCCTCAGGCAGCCCTTCGGTCGGCCGGATTCCAAAGTCTGGGTCCGGCGTCGGCTGATGTCGCCCACTTCCCGACGTCAGAGCGCCTGGGGTATAAAAGAGTTAGCTGACGCCATCTTCCTCAGTCTTTCTTGCCGCGTGGTGCCCGAAGCAGAAGCAGTTCGCAAGTGCCGGTCGGCCAGCTCCTGTAGATTCAGCTACCGAAGACTTCAAAAAGCTAAGTACCCCGTTGGGGACTCTTTCTTGCTTCAGCCGATGTCAGATCAAAAGCTTAAAGTTAATAATTGCTTGACTTGTGGGAAACAAATACCTCATAAGGATTTCCATTCCAAGCTAATCACCCTAGACATCAGTATCCCGCCCCCACCCCCATTAAGGAAACCACTGTAAAAAACTTCTCTAAAGCCAACTTCATGCTTCTTAAGACAGAAGTGGCAAGCTTCACAACACCCATACAGATGGAAAATAGAGGTACGACTGCTGAATTGTATACAAATGCACTGTATAAGCACATACATGAGTGCATGGATCATGCCATCCCCAACAGAACCAAGATGCTATCCTCTTAAAAAAAAAAAAAAAAAAAAAAAAAAAAAGGAAGCAAATCTGGTGGTCCCCTGCCATAAACAAACTCTACAACAGAAGTAAGAAACTGTTGCAAGAAAGAGTAAAATTCCCTGATTGCAGGAACTCCCTGGTCAACCTCAGTAAGAAGCTGAGATCAGTCATAAAATCCTCCAAAGTTAGTTTCAAAAATAAAATCGCCACTGATTCTAAAGACAACCACAAAACATTCTACAGGTATGTCAAGAATCTCAATGGCAACACTCAGATCTGTTCTGAGCTACAGCACAATGGCACTAGATATACAGAACCAACTGATATTGCCAACATCCTGGCAGATAGGTTCAGTGCAAACTTCACCCCCCCCCCAACCCCCCAAAGGGCCCATCACTATACAGGAAGAATGCAAAGCCCATGGAATCACAGCTGCACAAGTAAAGACCGCACTCTCCAAAGCCAAGAACACAGCATCCATAGGACCTGACAACATCCCAGGCTGCGTTCTGCACAAACTACAGAACGAACTGGCACCTCACCTAAGTACCATGTTCAATCATAGCCTCACTTCAGGCTTTGTGCCTATTGAATGGCGCACAGCGACAGTTATCCCACTCCACAAAGGGGGTGCCACCATGGACCTCAGGAACTACCACCCCATTAGCCTGACGATCCTGGTCTGCAATGCCATGGAACGTATCATATTGGAGCTTATAAACAAGGAGATGGGTAATCTCCAAACTCTGGACTCCACTCAGTTTGGGTTTGTAAAAGGTAGGTCATGTCTCCTAAACCTGATTGACTTCTTTAAAGCAGTCACCAGAGCCGTGGACAAGGGTAAGGTGGAGCACACAGCCTATCTTGACCTTGCCAAGGCTTTTGACACCATCCCCCACTCTGGAATTATAGATAAACTCACTAGATTGGGCATAAATCTCTATGTCACAAGATGGGTGACCAACTGGCTCACTGACAGAACCCACACAGTGAAAGTAGCCGACTCAAAATCCAACTTCAGACCAGTGACAAGTGGAGTACCACAGGGCTTTGTCCTGGGTCCTCTCCTGTTTGGCATCTACTTCTCAGAAGTCCAGGCTAATACAGCAGGTCTTTGGCTAACTTTCTAAGTTCACAGACAACTGCAAGCTAGGTGCCGTAATAGAATCGCCTAATGATGTGGACATTCTACAAAGGGGCCTCACTGAGACTGATGCTTGCTGTCAAAGTCATGGCCTCAAGCTCAATGCCAAGAAGTGCATTGTCATCCCCTGTGGGAAAAACAGTGTATCCATGAACTACCACATAGGCAGTAGCCTACTAAACACTGAAAGTGTGATAAGAGACCTTGGGACACAGGTGGACAGTAGTCTCTCCTTTGATAATCCCATTGCCACAGTAGTCGGGAAATACTTCTGTGTGGCACACCTCATCACAAAGGAGTTCACCTCCAGAAAAAAAGAGGTCATTGTTCCTCTCTGCTCATCCCTCATCAGACCCATTATAGATTACAATGCCCCATTTGGCATGTACCTCACAAGACATCTGCAACAGCTAGAAAGGCCTTGGAAATATCTCACTAAGAAGATTACCGGTCTCAAACAGATGCCATATGTGGACCGTCTCAAAAAACTCCAGCTCTACTCAGTCGCTTATCGTCTACTCAGAGGTGACCTCTGCCTAACACACAAAGCTATGTCAAACTTAGATCTGTTGGACATGCTACACTTAAAGAAACCCCAGTCCCTCCAAGCCACACGCACCAGGGACCTAAACCTTGCCACTACAACAATAAACAGAACATGCTGGAGGGATAGATTCCTGTCCCAGAGACTTCCCATGCTCTGGAACAGACTACCCATTCATGTTAAGCAAAGCTCCGCATTAGCCCTCTTTAAGAAAAATCTCGACAATTGGATGGGAACTAGGAAATTCACCCCGGGAATCCCTTCTGTGGCTCTGCTAGGCAGGGGCCCAGAAAATAACTTTCTTGCGTGGCAAAAGCCAGAGAACTTTTTTGGCTAGACTTATATAGGCCCCAGGGCCAATAGCCTAGTACGTAACTATGAAGCTAAGAGATGTTGCAAAAAAATAACAGAATTAGAGGACAGAGCATATGGGAAAAACCTGTGATTTCTGCTGTACCTGAGAAGCTGGAAGGAGTAGACTGTATTAATGTTATGAAAGCACAAATAAGCAACTGAACTGGTATACCACAACAGGAATTGTTAATTGAAAGGGCACATCATGTGTATGCTCCAAACCTGGCTATATGAAAACAACCTAGACCTTTAAAAGTAAAGATGCAATTTTACCAGCAGAAGGAGTTGATTCTGACAAAACTGTGGCAGAAGGACAAAGTACTAAAAGTGAGAGACAGCAGAGTGTTTGTGGAGAATGGCTACTCATTGTACACCAGGCAGAAGATAAATAAATGTATTCCATTATTCAGGTAATGTCAAGAAGCAATGGTGAGATTCAAACTGCTGTACCTAGTTGTCTTCAAAATATTTTTCCCTGGAGGAATAAAATCATTTTTTGATGAAGTATATGCTAAGGAAGAAATACAAAAGTTTGTCTAACAAAAAGTGAGCTGTGAAACAGGAGATTCTGCTTCTTGTTCTTCTGGTAATAAAGACCACAGAGAGACTACAGCAGTGAAACATGTCCCAGTGTTTCAAAGGAATATGCTTTTGAGAGGGGAAAAAGGCACAGGAGTTGACTATAATAATTGAAAGTGGACTGGAGATGAAGCAGAGACAGGGTTTGTAAGAATCAGATAAGCAGGAGTAGAACAAGAAAATCTGGAAATATTGGACTTTGTTAAACTTGTAGGGGACTCTGAACCATATGCCGTACTTCATGTCACTAAAGCTTGGAGAATAAAAAAGTAACTTGGAAACTGAGAAATGTAGGATTAGAAAACAATATTTATATGTGTGAAACAGGACAGAACAAGAAAATCTGAAAATATTGGACTTTTGTGGACTTCACGTGTAGGGGGACTATAAAGCATATGGCCTACTCCATGTCGTTAATGTTTGGAAAAATACTCAGGAGTTGGAAGAGGCAGGAGAAAGTCGACTGTATATAAGTAAAGCAATTTTTTTCTTAACAGTACTGTTTAAATGCTGCATGATTTTCTTTGCATGTTATAAAGTTAATTCTTTTTCAGTTATGTTTGTATTAGGGGTAATAATGTAAGTAGGTGCTTCTCTCTCTCTCTGTTCAGATTTAAGAAATGTAGGCACTGCACTGTAAAAAAAAAAAAAAAGATCTGGTTAAAAGTGCACGACAAAACAAAAATTAGTGTGCTTTTTCTCGTGCTTGCATAGGAGAATGGCTGGGTTAAGTCCATTAGCTGTATATAGTTACAAGTTTTAAGAGAAAGCAAGTAAATGAAAAAGAATATTGAATATTATAAGGATTTTTTTTACTAGTAGACAGATGTTCTTCATGTTTCACTGTTGCAGTCATCACATTTGGGTTATCTCAAAGTAGAATGATCCCTCACCACCTTTGGGTTATCTGCCTGCAGGTAGCCCTCAGCTGGCCTGAATACCAGTGCCTTTGGATTCCTGCGTTGGATGCTGTCTCTTCTTCCATGACGTCAGGTCGTCAGGGGGATAAAACATGCAGCTGACGCCATTACATCAGTCTTTCTTGCCGTGCGGTGCCTGAAGCAGAAGCAGTTCGTAAGTGCTGGTCGGCCAACTCCTGAAATTTTCATTTTCGAGTTTCGGATCGGAAGTCTTCAAAAAAATATATACACCATTGGAGATCCTTTTTCTTCCTCCAACCGATGTCAGTAAAAGTTAACAATTGTCTTACCTGTGGAAAGCAAATACCTCATAGAGATTTTCATTTGTACTGCATCCCCTGTTTAGGCCCAGACCACGATGTCCCTCACTGTCGATTTTGTGCCTTGTTCAACCCCCGAGCTATTCGTCATTGGGCTATCTTTGCAGCAAGTTATTTTTGTACTCTGTCTCAGTACTCCGAATTGGCTACGTTAAGCCGACTACCGATCTTCTGAAAAAACATAAGGATAAATAGAGAGACAGACCGCATAGGTCCAAAACTGCCGACGACACTTCTGTTAAGCTAGTCGCCAGTCCTCCAGTACTCAGTGGGGCACTTTTGCAGCCTCTGATACCCGCTACTTCAGATTCGCAGGCCTCTACTGAGACCCATTCGGAGTCTGGTATGCCGCGAGATGCTTCTTCGACTATGGAACCTGCGGATGTCTCTACCTTGGATGGGTCTGGAGCCGCTGTGCAAGCACTCTGCTTCTGAGGGTGTATTCAAGCCTACAGACTTGCATTTTAAACCAACGCCATCATCTTCATCCAGGCCTAAAGCTCGCACCATGCCTAGAAAACAGACAACCAAACCGCAGGCTCATGCCCATCATCATCTTCTTTCGGCTGTTCGTTAGGGGTCGCCACAGCAGATCACCTGTTTCCATTTCTTCCTGTCCTCTGCATTTTGCTGTGTCACACCAACCACCTGCATGTCCTCTCTCACCACATCCATAAACCTTATCTTAGGCCTTCCTCTTTTCCTGTTACCTGGTAGCTTCATCCTTAGCATCTTTTTCCCAATATACTCGGCATCCCTCCTCAGCACATGTCCAAACCAACGTAATCGTGCCTCTCTGGCTTTGTCTCCAAACCTTCCAACCTGGGCTGACCCTCTAATATACTTATTCCTAATCCTGTCCACCCTTGTCACACCCAGTGCAAATCTTAACATCTTTAATTCTGCCACATCCAGCTCAAACTCCTGCCTTTTTGTCAATGCCACTGTCTCCAACCCATATAACATAGCTGGTCTCACTACCCTCTTGTAGACCTTCCCTTTCACTCTTACAGGTACTCATCTGTCACAAATCACTCCTGACACTCTTCTCCACCCACTCCATCCTGCCTGTACTCTCTTCTTCACCTCTCTTCCACACTCAAAGTTACTCTGAACTATTGACCCCAAGTATTTAAACACATCCACCTTTGCCACCTCTACTCCTTGCATCCTCACCATTCCTCTATCTACCTTCTCATTCACACACATATATTCTGTCTTATTCATGCTGACCTTCACTCCTCTTCTCTCTAGAGCATACCTCCATCTCTCCAGGGTCTCCTCCACCTGTTCCCTCCTCTCACTACAGATCACAATGTCATCTGCAAACATCATAGTCCACGGGCTCAGCCATATGCCTAAAAAACAAATGCTTAGAATGGCTGAAGGCCTTATGACTTTAATTAGGGGAAGCCAGCCTTCCCCCTCTATGAGACCTAGAACTGATTTCCCTTCTGATTCATCTGATCAGGAATCTGATATTTCTGTTCCTTCTGATTGCCAGGATTTGCCTTTATCTACCTATGAGGATTCTGATGCAGAGGATTCCATTCCCTCTGCTTCCCCTCCAAAAGATTTTTCTTTTGGTGAAACCTTACACACTCTTAGGGAACATTTCCGCTGGGAAAGCCAGGATTACTCTGACTCCAAAAAGAGACTTAGAGAATTTTTACTCCTTCCTCAACACAGGCCTTTAGCTATCCCTCCTGTTCTGGACATTGTAGATGATGTTTTCTTGGAATCTAGCCTTTCCCCAGACACTTTACCTCCGGCTCCCAGAAAACCTGACAGGTATTACAGAGTACCTGACTCTCACAAGTTCCTCTTCAAGAATCCTACTGCAGATCCAGAGACCATTTCCCAAGGACCAAAAGGCATTAAGGCTACTACTGCCAAAAATCCTACCATTTCTGATAGAGATTCTAGAGCCTTAGACAGATGGGGTAAAAAGGTATACACTCCTGCTACTTTGTCCATTAGGGCTTTAAATTGCCAGTTTCATATGTTAAAGTATCAACAGCATATTATGGGACTACTTAAACAGAAAATGATGTTGATTCCTGAACACAAAGAATTACATGATTTAATGCATTCTGCAGAACAAGTTGGTAAACATACTTTGCAATGTGGTTTTGACACTTTAGAAGCATCTTGCAGGGCTGCTGTTACTGGGTCTGTACTTAGAAGGCATGCTTGGTTTAAGGAGCAAAACTTGCCAGATCATGTTAAAGCCAAATTACTGGATGCTCCCTTAAACCAAGACCACCTTTTTGGCAACAGAGTAGAAGTCGTCCTCACAAGGATGGAGGAAAAAGCTAAATCTGTGCAAACTGTTAAAAATTTCCTGCAAGTACAGACTACCAGATTTAGTAGGCATTGGCCTTCAAAGGATTGGTCCTTTCCAGTCTCTTCCAGGCCTTCTCAGTCCAAACCCAGGAACCGCAGACCACCTAGGTTACAATCTCAGGATATGCACAGGCCTAAGCAGTGGGGGTCTCCCACTTCCAAAGCTGGAAGTAGTAAGACACCCCCCTACGGAAAAATGTCACAATGGCTTAACCTTAACCCTTCCAAGCCCTGCTCAATTGCCTGCTCCCTTAAGAGGAAAGCTCGCCCTGCATGCAAAAAACTGGGAACTTATTATTCAGGACAAATGGGTTTTAAATATAGTTTTCCAAGGATACAGGTTCCACTTCCAGACCTTACCAACCCAAATGGTTGGCCAGACCTACCCCCAAATCAGTGGGAAGAGGCTCAACAGCAGGTTCTCTCTCTTCTAAGTATCAGGGATTTCAGCCTGTCCCAGCAGAAGAAAGGGGATAAGGTTTTTACTCAAGACTTTTCCTGGTACCCAGAAAACACAGCTCCTGGCGTCCTATCCTGGACCTGTCTATTCTAAACACCTTTTTGGTAGTCCCAAAATTCAAAATGCTAACACTTCAACAGCTGCTTCCTATGCTAGGCAAAGATGCCTGTTTGGCAACCTTAGACTTAAAGGAAGCTTACCTGCACATTCCAATAAGGGAATCTTGCAGGAAATACCTACGCTTCAGAGCAGGCTCCATGCACTATCAGTTCTCTGCACTTCCCTTTAGCCTGTCTACTGCACCCAGGGTATTCATAAAGTGCCTAGCTCCAGCCATTGCATTTGGTAGGCAGAGAAATATTCAAATATACCCATACCTGGACGATTGTCTGATTCAGGCAGAAAACCAGGACATGCCATTAAAACATCTGGCATTTGTAAAGAAACTTCTAACCTCGGTGGGGTACACCATAAATTAAAAGAAATCTCATCTAGTACCCCGTCAACAGATTGTATTCCTTGGAGCAAGCTTGAACACAACTTCCCAGATGGCTTACATAACGCCAGAGAAACAAGTTTATTTGACAGTCTACTTCAAACTACTGGCCACAAAGACCCATCTATCTGCAAGGAAAATTCTGCAAGCCCTGGGGTTCATGGCCACTTGCATTCTACTAATTCCATATGCAAGACTGCATATGAGGAAACTACACTGGTATCTAAAAAGCTTTTGGTGTCAACATTCTCAGAACCTGGAATGAATGATTCCTATCATTCCTTGTATAAAGACAGAGTTCCTTTGGTGGGCAGAGGCCTGCCACCTCAACAAGGGGCTCCCTTTCAATCTACCCCCTGCCACCCAAACCCTGACTACAGATACATCAGACTATGCATGGGGGGTTCACTTGGCAGGGCAGTGCATTCAAGGCAAATGGAACCCGAGTCAGATGCACCTACATATCCGTCAAAAAGAAATGTTAGCTGTACAGAATTCCCTGACAGCCTTCAAGGACTACATCCTTCCAGGACAATTATTGGTGAAGAGAGACAACACCACAGTTATGTGGTACATAAACAAGCAGGGGGGAACCCACTCCGTACCCTCTCTGCAGACTAGCCATGGCTCTGTGGAACACAACCTTGAGCTACCAAGTGCACCTACAAGCTCAATTCTTGCCAGGCAAGATAAATTCACTGGCAGACGACCTAAGCAGAAATCTCATGGACCCACAAGAATAGAAACTGGAACCAAAAATATTCAAACTCTTGAGGAACAAATGATAGACCTGTTTGCCTCCCCCCAGAACTACCAATTGGACAAATTCTGCAGAAGGACTCCCTACAGCTAAGCTTGGAAAGTGGATGCCCTGTCCTTCACCTGGTAATGCCTCTAGGTTTATGCCTTTCCCCCTCTGCCTCTCCTCTCGAAGGTTCTGCTAAAAATCAAGCAGGACAAATCAAGGACAATTCCTATTGGACCAGACTGGCCTCACCAGCACTGGTACCCTCTCTTGCGCAGCATGATACTGCTGGATAGATGGCACCTACCGCAGACACCTTCCCTGCTCCCCCAGCAGGCGGGCCAGATTCTGCACCCTCAGCTTCAAACCCTGAACCTCACAGCCTGGCTAATTCCTTGAGCTCTTCAATAGCATCCCTCAGTAAGCAGGTGCTAGAGGTCATTCTGGAAGCAAGGAGACCTAGTACTAGAAAATCCTTTGCTGAAAAGTGGAAAAGATACTGTTCCTGGAGCCAGACCCAGGGTATGGTCACCACAGTGCTCATATTCTTCAGTACTTAACAGAAATGCTCCACAAGGGCCTATCCTTCTCGTCTATCAAAATTCATGCCTCTGCAATTTCAGCACATTATAATACTGAACCACCCCTCTTCTCTCATCCCCTGTTAAAGCAATTCCTCAGAGGGGCTAAAAATTTAAGACCCCCCCAGGTGAACCCCTACTCCAGCCTGGGACCTTAACTTTGTATTGGAAAAGCTCACTCTCCCTACATTTGAACCAGCTGCAACTGCAGATTTGAAATTCCTTTCTTTGAAAACAGTCTTCTTTCTAGCCATCACTTCAGCAAGAAGAGTGTCTGAATTACAGGCCCTCATGGCAGTGGGAATCCTTCATTATCTTTCATGCAGACAGGGTTTCCCTCAGGACCAATCCTTCCTTTATGCCCAAGGTGGTTTCTAGTGTGGCCCTAAATCAGTCCATTCATTTGCCTACTTTTTTCCCCTAATCCACAAAACAAAGGAGAATGAATTCTGCACTTCTTGGACATGCACAGACAACTCAGATTTTATGTGGACTGGACTAAGCCTCTCAGAAAATCTGAACAGCTGCTAGTTGGCTTTGCTGCAAGGACAGAGGGGAAGGTCATTTCAAAGCAAATCATTTCTAAATGGATAGCCCATTGCATTCATTTCTGCTATAAGTATCATGGAAAACCAACCGCACAGGTGATAAGATCACATTCCACCAAGGCTGCATCTGACTCTACTGCCTTTCCCAGAGGGGTCCCTACCAGGGACATCCTAGAAGCTGCTATCTGGAGCTCTGTACATACCTTCACCAAGCATTACCACATGTCTATTTTTTCTAAATACAGTGCTGGTTTTGCCACTGCAGTATTGCAGGGCTTAATAGCTGGTCCTAATGCTCTCTAAATTCCTCCTCCCTTCCTTAGATTTGGGAATCTACCCAAATGTAATGACTGCAACAGTGAAACACGAAGAACATAGTACAGTTGTGTACACTTACCATAAATGTCGCTGTTCGAGTGTATTCACTGTTGCAGTCCTGGTTACCCTCCCTCCAGCCCCCTGACTTCTCTTGGCTCTACCTTTCCTTCTTTTTTGGTGTATTTGAGCTTTCTGGTGTATTTACTTTTTGTTGGAGGTGTAACATAACATATAATTGCTTCCCATTATGGGGGCACCTGACATCTGGGGCAAGAAAAACTGATGTAATGGCATCTGTTGCATGCTTTATACCCCTGATGTCCTGACGTCCTGGAAGAAGAGACTGCATCCGATGCGGGAATCCAAGACTCTGGTATTCAGGCCGGCTGAGGGCTACCTGCAGGCAGATAACACAAATGTAATGACTGCAACAGTGAATACACTTGAATGTCTACATTTATGGTAAGTGTACACAACTGTACTTTATGTGGTACATAAACAAGCAGGGGGGAACTCATTACAACTCACTCTGCAGGTTAGCCATGGCTGTGTGGAACACAGCCTTGAGCAGTCAAGTGCACCTGCAAGCTCAATTCCTGCCAGGCAAGCAAAATTCACTGGCAGACAAACTAAGCAGAAATCTAATGGATCCACATGAGTGGAAACTGGAACCCAACTCATTCAGACTTCTAATACAGAGGTGGCGGACACCAGAAATGGACCTCTTCGCTTCCCCCCAAAACCATAAACTCTGCAAATTTTGCACCAGAAATACCCACAGCGAAGCATGGAAAGTGGATGCCCTATTCTTTACATGGGAATACCTCTCAATCTATGCCTTTCCCCCTCTGCCCCGCCTTTTAAAAGTATTTTTATTTTATTATTTATTTTATTTTACATTTGTTAACCGGGCTAGTCTGGCTGGATACATGTCCATTTTCAGCAGAGGCCCGAGGAGAAAAGCTCCACTATCAGACTAAGACAATACAGTTGAGAGGTTACTAAATAATCAAACTATACAAATAAAAAGTAATAAAATAGGCAATATCAAATCATTATACATTTTTCTGTACTAATCTGAGTTGATGACAATTAAAATTCGGATGGGTACTGTGTAGAAAAGTTTTAGTAGTATTATAAGACGATAATAGTAAGTTAGAAAAATATCACTAGTAGCTGGTATGACAACAAATAGGTTCTACTTCAACAAATAGGTATTATCTGAAAGTAGGAAAAAGGTAGATAAAAAGTAAAAATATGTAGGTAAGTAGTGTAACAGATAATGTGAAGTAAGAGTATAGGAATAAGGCAGAAATGAGGTAAAAGAGTGTTGACAGAGATGCAATTTCCCGAGGTACAGATGTTAGGATGATAGTAAGGCTAAGGATCAGTCAGTAGGAAAAGTAAGGTGGAAAGAAACAGATAAGTAATAGAAAAAAAGAAAGGTGGTATGAATGGTTAGAGGTCATGTAGATGAAACGAGAGAGAATAAGAGAGAATAACAGCATGGGCAGAGGGGAGTCTAACAATAAATTGAACAGAAGAGAGATGGTACAAACTAGTGACTGTGGAAGACAGTTTAAGTTAGTACAGAAGAGCTAAAAGATACAGGAGTGGACTGGGGAGAGTAAAAAAATTTGTTAATGTCAGTCAGGGTTGGAGCAGGGGCATAGCCAGTGAGTTAGTAGGTAAGTTTTATCTGTTTTCTGAAGAGATGACCTGAGGCTAGGGAGGTCAGTTCTGTGGGAAGTTTATTCCAATATGAACCTACAGTGTTTGAATAAGGAATCCTGCTTTATTATAAGATTTCAAAGTAGTAACTAGTAGCTTGTTGGCAGACCTGAGTGTAGTGAGATTTTTATAAGGTGTGATGAGTTTATTTAGTATGGGTGTGTTGGAGGGGTAGTGTAGGATTTTAAAAGTGATAATTAGTTGCTGTAGGAGTATTAGGTTTGGAAGTTCGAGCCAGTTTAGTTTCTTTAAATTAAGACAGTGATGAGTTAGGAATGGAGAGGCAGTAGCAAATCTGGCTATACTGTGGTAGGCTGTATTCAGTTTTTGAAGATTAGATTTAGATATGTTGATAAAGGACGGAGAGGCATACAATAATGTAGAGATGAGGTGAGTTTGCGCGAGAGCCACTCGGGAAGTGGTGGTGAGAAAGGGCTTAATTCTGTAAAGGGCACCCATTTTTTTATTGACTGACTTTATAGTTAAATCAATGTGTAAGTCAAAATTTAGCTGATTGTCTAGCAGCTTAGTGGAGTAGTCAGGTTTGATGACAGTGCCATTACCTGATACTATAGAAAAAGTGATAGGGGTGGCTTTAGAGGTTGGGGTGAAAAGTAGTAGTTTGGTTTTTTTGGGATTTAGGAGGAGACAAATATGTTGAAACCAGTTTTCTGCTGCAGTGAAGACCAATTGGGTGGCAGAGTGGAGTTGTGTTGGTGAAGAAGCAGAGCAGATGAGAGTGGAATCATCTGCATACTGTATACAGGTAGTGGTTGGGAGGGAGGTGGGTAGGTTATTTATGAAAATAGAAAAGTAAGGGACCTAGGATGGATCCTTGTGGGGCCAATAGTAATTGGGAGTTGGGAAGATAGATGGCTGTCCCAGAGGACTGCTTGTTTTCTGTTGGTCAGGTAAGAGTTGAACCACTGTACTGCTTGTGAATCAAGTGAGAGCGATTGCAAGGTATCTAGGAGAAGTTTGTGGTTGACCATATGAAAGCTTTGGAGAGGTCCAGGAATAGAGCAGAGGAGAACAGGTTGTTGTTGCGGTTTTTATTGATAGAGTCAGTGAAGGAGAGTAGGGCAGTAGAAGTACTGTGGAAGGGTCTAAAACCATGTTGTGAGTCTACAAGCAATCTGTTATTCAAGAGATAATGTAGAAGTTGATGGTGTATGCAGCGTTCCATTATTTTGGATAGAGGTGATAGAAGGGCAATAGGCGGAAGTGGAGAGTTCATTAGAATTTCCTCCTTTGTGAAGGGGAATGATATGGGAGATTTTCCAACAGGATGGGATTTTGGATTCAGTTATGGTTCTATTTATTAAGATGGAGACTGGGTAGGCTATTTCAGTTGCGGCTAGTTGCAGATATTCAGCTGGAAGCTTGTCTGCAGAAGGGGTACAGGGTTTGAGTTTACATAGTTGTTTACGTATATAGGTTGTTGAGACAGTATTAAAGTTTAGCTTCTTGGTGCTGTTCTGAGCGGGGGTAGTTTGGAGGGTAGTGGGGGGGGTCATGGTACTTGCAAGTGAGGTGACGGTTTGAGAGAAGAAGTTGTTGAAGGTGTTGGCTATAATGTTAGGTTGGGTTTCTACTAGGCCAGCAGGGGTGGGAGTTTTTGTGTTGCCTGGATGGAGTAGTTTGTTTATTCCAGACCAAAAGTGTTTAGGGTTATGGTGTTGGTTTTGTTGGTATTGAAGGTGGTAGTTTTTCTTGTCCAGATAGATGAGCTTTTTTGTTTTGTTTCTCAGGTATTTGAAGTTTTGATGGTCAATTGGGTTTTTTGTTGACCTCCATTTGGACCACAGTCTATTTCTAGCCCGCATAGTTTGTTTAGTGGTTTTGGAAAGCCATGGGGCTGCTTTGGAACTGACTCTGACTAGGCGGGATGGGGCATGATGGTTTAGAATCAGTAGGAAAGTGTTGTTAAAATGGGTTACTGCTTCATCTATTGGGAGGTATTTTAGAGAGGACCAGTTATATTCTTTGAGTTCATTTTGAAAGGATGCTAGGTTAAAATCTGTGTTGTTGTATTTGGTACGATAAGTTGCTTGTTTGGGATTGTTGGTTTTTTGTTTAGTGATAAAGGTAAGGAGGTGGTCACTTATGTTGTCAGGGAGTATTCCTGTTTTATAGGAGAGGGGTTGTTGTTGGTCAATATCCAGTCTAGACTGGATTGTTTGTGGTTGGATTTATTTATTCTAGTAGGCGAGTTGATAGTTTGATGAAAGTCAAAGAGATTAAGGTGAGTGGTGGGAGTTGGGGATATGCAGGAGTTCCAGTCAATGTTGAAATCGCCTAAGATTATGGTTTCTTGAGGAAGGCTACTGGAGGCCCAGCTAAGGATATTTTCTAGGGTGTTGACGTTATTGCCTGGGGGGATGTAGGAACATATTATGTTTATGGCTTTGGATTTATTAATTTGGAATTTGGTACAAAGTATTTCAGCGTTTGCTGGGGAGGGGGGCAAGGAGTTAATTAAGGTTACCTGAAGTTGGGATTTGTATAGGAGGGCTACTCCTCTGCCCTTTTTATTAAGACGATCTTGCCTGTGAGTACTATAGCCTGGGGGAGTAAATTCATTGTCCTTGGTGCTGGGTTTAAGCCAGGTTTCTGTGAGACAGAGAATATCAAAGGCATAGAAATCAATTAAGGCATGGAGTTGTGTTACTTTGTTGTTAATGCTACGAATATTTAGGTGAGCAATAGAGAGAGTCAGTGGAGAAGGGAGAGCTAGTGTGGTTTGTAGTTGGGTTAGTAGAGGTGGGATTGAGGAGGGTATTAGGACCAGGGTTGGGGTGGATGTCCCCATCTATCAATAAAAGAGTTTGTGGGGTTTGGAAGACTTTTGTGTATTTGATGGGTATTATATAGAAGCGTTTGGTGGTTGTGATTTTGTAATGTTGTAATTTATGGTATAGAGGAAGCAAGGGACAGGTTGAAAGTATATTAATATGAGTTTGGTTAGGTAGAGGAAGTGTGGTTGTAGCATATTTGTGCAATATAGGATTTTGGCTAAGCGTAAGATGTTAAGTAGGAGGTAAGAGTATAGTAGTAAAGCAGGATGTTAAGGAGAAAAAGAGGACAGACTATGTTAAGGGTTAGGGGCATATTATTAATGAGTGAGAAGTTTATGAGTGTAGGAATATGTGGTATCTAGTAAGAGTGAGTGGTAAAATAGATCTGAAACAAGAGAGGGAGTGGTCTTAGGAGTAAGTGGTTTAAGGGTGGTAGTTCAGGAAATAGAGATTGGAAGGTAGGTAATTAGGGGTGTGTCTAAGTAAGTATAAAGGTAGGACCCCTGGGGGTGGGAAATGGGGGTAGGGTGAGCGCAGCAGAACTGGATGAGTAGTTGCAGAAAACAATCAGGCAAGAAGAGAGAAACAGGTGTAAAGGTAAGGGAGAGCTCAACAGTAGAGAGTTTGAGGAGATTGTATGGTAAGTGGAAAATGAAATAGTATTGGGTGAGATAGAGGAGTTTCTCCTGAGAGAAATAGTAAGATGCAAAGGTAAACTATGGAACAGGAAAGGACAGTAGGATTTGCAGAGAGAATACTCTGAAAATATGATAGTAGGATTAGTGGTAAGAAGAGCCACCTAGTGGCTAGGTTAGAAAAGAGTATCAGACAGAGCAAGCAGGGGTTTACCAAGATTAAGGAACCAGGAATGGGGTAGTGAGAGAGGAATATCGTACCAAAGGCAAAAAGAGTGAAAGGAGAGGGACCAAAAGGCCTATCTAGTGAGGGGGCTGCTGGTTTACCTGGCAGGGGAGCAAGAATATGTCCTGGTGAATAAAGCTAAGCAATGCAATGATAGGACATACTTTTCAAAAACCTGGGAGGACAGTCTTTGTTAGGAGGAATGTCTAATCCTGTTCAGGAATACTGATGTTTAAAGCTGTCCACAAGGCCTCACTAGGTTGGGGAGGAACGGAATCCAGGTGTATAATCTGTTAATAATTAAAGGTAGAGAGAAAGTGAGAAAAAACAGGCAAAGGAATAATTAAGTACGTAATCAGACATGTGTATACAGCATAGCTTGCACAACTGCTTTACATACAAAAAAAACCAAGAACAATACAGACATATACCCTGGACTGTATGAAGCAGAGTAGCTAGACTGCTATGGACATACAGTGGGGCCCACAAGGAACAAACCTAACAGTAGCTACTAGCTAGAAAAACCGTTTAAGCAAACAAGCAACAATTCTAATGACTAGAATCGTTTAAGCAAGCAGCAACAATTCTAATGACTGGAATACAATCTATATTCTAAGCATAAGCATTACTCAGTCAAATCAGTTTAACAGAACATATGGCTAAAGATAGCATTAAAAAGCCTTGGATCAAGATCAGGGTAACAGGATCCCAGGGGGGATATAGTCATAAAATAAGTCAAAATATTCATAATCAAATTGCAGCACAGATACTGGGCATATATAATGTCAGCATTGAGCACTACTTATTCAGAGGTGAAACACTTAATTATTCCTACGCTAATATGCCATCAATGAACACCACTAGAATATTATAGGAGTACTACTCAAGATCAAACAGGACAGGCCAAGGACAATCCTTATTGCACCAGACTGGCCACACCAGCACTGGTACCCACTCCTACGCAGTCTGACAGCAGTGCCACCCTGGCACCAACACCAGACCCTCTCTCTGCTGTCCCAGCAGGAGGGACAGATTTTGCATCCTCAGCTGCAAACCCTGAACCTGGCAGCATGGCTTATTCCCTGAATACATCACCAGCAACCCTCAGCAAACAGGTGCTGGATATTATCCTTGAGGCCAGGAGGCCTAGTACTAGGAAATCCTATTCAGAAAAATGGAAAAGATACTGTTCTTGGAGCGAGTCTTAAGGAAAGGACACAGCCGTGCCCCCCTTACCTCAAATCCTAGATTATCTAGCAGAGCTGCTCTGCAAAGGTCTATCCTTCTCATCAATTACGATTCATGGCTCTGCCATCTCAGCTCTTTACAATACTGAGCCACCCCTCTTCTCTCACCTTCTGATCAAACAGTTCCTGAGAGGAGCAAACAATTTAAGACCCTCAAGGAGAGTTCCCACTCCTACCTGGGACCTTAACTTTGTACTAGAAAAACTCACACTCCCCCCTTTTGAGCCTGCTGCTACAGCAGAGTTAAAATTCCTCTCTTGGAAAACAGCCTTACTTCTAGCCATGACTTCATCAAGAAGAGTGTCTGAGTTATTATGGCTGTGGAACCCTTCATTATCTTCCATGCGGACAGGGTTTTCCTCAGGACTAACCCATCATTTATGGCTAATGTGGTATCCAGTGTGGCTTTAAACCAATCCATCCATTTACCAACCTTTTTTCCTAATCCTCAGAATAAAGGGGAAATGATCCTGCACTCATTGGACATGCACAGACAGCTCAGTTCTACCATGACAGGACTAAACCTTTCAGAAAATCTGACCAGCTGCTAGTCAGCTTTGCTACAGGGGCAGAGGGCAAGGCCATTTCAAAGCAAACCATTTCCAAATGGATAGCACACTGCATCCATTTCTGCTACAAACACCATGGAAAACCTACCCCAGAGGGGATCAGACCTAATTCAAGTAGGGCTTCTGCAGCCTCTACAGCATTTCTCAGGGGAGTTCCTACCAGGGACATCCTGGAAGCTGCAAACTGGGGTTCTGTACACATCTTCACCAAGCAGTACACATCTTCACCAAGCATTACCACTTACCTATCTTTTCTAAATCCAGAGCTGGATTTACCACAGCAGTCTTACAAGGCCTTCTAGCCAACCCTAATACTTATTGACTGCCTCCACCCATCCTCAGCTTTGGGAATCAACCCAAGTGTGATGACTGCAACAGTGAAACACGAAGAACATAGTACAGTTGTGTACACTTCCCATCAATGTAGATGTTAGAGTTTATTTACTGTTGCAGTCCTGGTTACTCTCCCTCTAGCCCCCTGTCTTTTCTATACCTTCTACCTATCCTCTTTTTTGGCCATATGTTATGGAAATGGTATTTCCTTTTTACTGGAGGTGTTCCACACCATGTGATTATTTCCTATTTTGGGGGTTCCTGACATAAACTGATGTAATGGCGTTGGCTGCATGTTTTATACCCCTGTTGACCTGACATCATGGAAGAGGCGACAGCATCTGACACAAAAATCCCAAGACTCTGGTATTCGGGCTGACTGAGGGCTTACCTGCAGGCAGATAACCCAAGTGTGATGACTGCAACAGTGAATACACTCTGACATCTACATGTATGGTAAGTGCACACAACTGTAGCATTTAGGATCTTTGCTTGGAAGTGTTTGCATAGGTATTTTTATGCCCCAAGTAGACTCTAGAGAATTTTTCCTCAGGTAAACAGCAAATGTTGGCAATGTGATGGGGAAGAAAGAGGTAACTGGCAACATATTTTCTGGGAACGTGATGAGTTGGAAGACTTTAGGGATTCCTTGCAGATTGCTCTGGCGGAGATGCTGGATGAACAAATTGGAGTAACTAGGGAAATTATTTTTTTTGAGCTATGATACGGAATAAGAATTACCCAGACATAGTAAGGCCTTGTTGAGTCTAATTATGATGGTTGCCAAAAAGCAATTACTAGAAAATCAAAGTCTAAACCAACTTTACTAGAAGTAGAGAAGATGGTAACAGAGATGAAACTGGAACTGGGATCTTTCGAAAAGGGTAGGAGCAAATTACCTAGGAAAAAATGGAAATTGTGGGATTAGTACATGCAGAGGAGGAGCAAAGTTTAAAAGAAGGTGGGATTTGAATGAGCTATGTAATGGCCAACAGACAATGACTAGGTATATTCTAAAGTATGTGTAATGTTTTTAGCTGCAGTTGTGTCAGCACGGTTTTTGTGTAATGTTTGCAAATGAGATTGTGTCGCTATGGTTTTCTTTCATTTATATAAATGTTAAGATTGCTTATGTCATACATGGTAATTTAATAAAGATGTTTCTTGTTTAAAAAAATGTGATTTTGTGTTTTATTGTTTGCATCGTGGCATGCTGTTTATGTGGAATGGACATAGGGTTAGGCTTGTTAAGCCAGTGTGACTTGAGAGGATGCTCCCTGAGATCTTAAATGTATTGTAGATGCCTGGAGCTTCCAGGTGGGGGACATGACATACCAAACAAAGAATTCCTAGACCATTATTTTCTCAGCTGTTAATGACTTTCCTTCCGGATGATACAGTTGCAGGAACTCTCACCCCAGAGTCCTGTTATCTGTGATTGGCATCCTGATGACTCTCGTTCAGGTGGGGGTTGTCAGAGTATATATTTTCAAAACATTAGTAACAAATTTTTTTTGGAATCATTAATTGAAAGAGGTTGTGCAGACAGGTTGCAAGATAGAATTTATGTTAAGATTCTCTGATCAGCTTAATCCAGGGACACCTATGTCTTTGCTTACTAGAACAAAGCCTGTTTTACACAAGATGTTATACAGAGGAGTCACAGAGGTAGTGCCATATGTTTGCAGATCAATGCTGTACTACTCTAGGTTATTTCTACTCTCAAAGAAACATGACTGTATTTGGAGACCCAATTTAGACTTTTCTTTTCTGAACAATTTCAAAATGCTGTCACGTCATTCATTTCTTCCAAATTTGTTTCGGATTGCCTGGACAACATCTATAGATTTGAAAGATGTACAGCTGTATGTTCTCACTTTTGACTTTACAGAAGATCTCTTTAAATGAGAACAGCAGTTTCAGTTTGCAGTTGTACTATTTGTCTCTCACCTGCTGTAGCAATACTCATGGTGAAGTTATGCACATTTATGTTTAACTGGATGTCTGTTTGATTCAAGACCAGTCTAGGTAGTACTTAACATAATCACAGTTTTCTAATTCCCCTTCTACAGTCTCTCAAGATCATGATCATTACAAACTAGACCAATTTCAAATGAAAAAAGACTCTTCTATAAGCAGGTTTGAATTCTTCACAGGAGAAAGTATCCCTGACCCAGCAAAGGGTGCTGTATATGCATTCATGTTTTTTTTTTCCTTTTACATTGGTAGCATTCCAAACTAGCCTTTCAGTAGTATTTCTGATTGTTGTGGGTTATATGTCACCCTACATTATGATGGCTCACTTTGCCAGATCCCACATGGAAATTCCAACATTGCCAAAGAAGTTTGTAGAATGAAATGGATGGACCTCCTAGAATACGAATTTTCATTTATCTCATCTCAGCTGTAGTAAAAGGTTTAAAGTGACCCATATGTGCTGTCTACTAAACTTGGGCAAATCTTTACTGCCTAAACAGTTGACCCAGATCTTCATTTCAAGTTTCAGATTGCAGCTGGGTGTGCATCTGAAGTTCTGATAGTTCTTGGTCTATGCCATAAATGAAGGTATGGATCAACCAGAAAATAACTGCCAATAGTACTTTAACCATTTATAGTGTTCAGAAAATATCTGATTTTGTGTCCTACAGATAAACATCAATCATTTGATTGTAAAGTACTGTATAAACAAGAAGGCACAAAATCTCCTTGACTGTATAGGTTAGCCTTTTTGGTATAGGACCTGGAGTTGTCCGTAAATGCACTCCTGAAAACAGTCATCAGGCATAAGAAATCGTGCGATAGACAGTGTCATTTGAATGATTCTTATGAAAGTGAACTTGAGAGGCAGTTTATTTTCATTGTGCCAACATCTGAGGCCTTCTTAAGGACAGACATACAATGAATGTGTCCCCAGAAATTATTTGTTTGCTGTTTTTCTGCATCAGAGCATATAATGCTTTATTAAGACCTTTAGGCAAACTGTGTTACAGGTTCCCTGTTAGAAGACTGAAGATGCATTCTTTCAAATGTGCCTTGGTCAAACTCAAAAGCCTGAAAAGGCAATATATCAAAGCGGCTTTTAAGTAAATTCTTTCCCTGGGAAAAAATTCACTTGGCCGCTTCGTTACTTTGCTGTTTTCGGCATTGTAGTGCGGTCTTGGAGTTGGTATATTTAAGTAGGGGGTTGTGCCCCCCCCCACTTAATGTAATGTTTAAAAGTATGTTTTTTTTTTGTTGGAACAGCGATTTTTTTCCCCTAGGAAAAAAAATCACTGTTCTGACAGATTGAAATTGTAAGCTTTCGCTTACATAGGGTCGATTAATCACTGTTCGCTTTTTTAAACGTTCGGTGATCTAATATAGACCCGTATTACATTATTTTCTCCAGTACCCTGGTTCAAAATATATTGGCAGAAACCTCAAAAGAACTGTTTTGAATGATGGTCATTGTATTTTTTTTTTTTTTTTTTTGCTCAGACTGCTTTTCCTCACCTTCCTTGACGAAGTGATATGCCATTTCTTCACCTGGTTCTCAGAGAAGAGCTGCTTTTTCAGCAGTAGGACAGTTGCACATACATTGATGTAGTCAGGTCACCTCACAAGATGGATGTTAAAGTTCTTTCTGTTTGTTGAAGCAGAAGAGCTTCTAACAGTCTGACTGTATGCTGACAACATTAGTGTAATATAAGTGGCTTATTGTCACTTCAGTACAGCTCCTGCAGGGCCCAACCTATCTCATTTGCTTTCTAAAGTTCTGCCTTATCGCGTTAAGACTCCTTGTTCAGCATGCCTTCCATAAAATCAGCTTTTAGCTTCCAGGCCTGTAGTTGAAACATTTTTTCAGGGTATTATTGCATTTGAAGCTTCCAAAGAAACCATTGTTTCCTAATGGGGCCAGAATTTTTTGTTTTAAACCTTGACCAAACTTCTTTTGGAACTATTTTATGGTGGTAGTTTAAAAATTATTTCAAGAACTGCCTTCTTGGGGCAGTCTCTTTAAGCAAAAGGTTTTCAGAATGTCACATCTATACATTTTGAAACTTGTACATTCTTTCATAAAGATAAGGTAGCCCTCTCTACTAAACCATTTTTTATGTGAAAGGTCATGCCAGACATACTCTTGACCCTGAAGATTCCGCTAACTTTGATCCTCATCTACAGGATGCATAGAAGCACATTCTTCAAAACTTGACTGTTCGAAAGTATTTCATTACAAGGATTTCTGTGACCAAAAAGTAAAAAAAAAAATGTATCACAGTAGCTAATTGCTATGTTTGCACTATACAGGATGGAGAGAGCAGTAGTTGCAGAGATTATTTACAACTGAATCGCCTGTATTGTAGGATTTCACTAAGATTGTTTGAGTTGACTTACTTAGGGAACTGCCACTGTGAATGGTGGCTTGTTGTGCAGATCATTTGTCTGCAAACCAGAAATAAAGTATTATAGTATAGAGCAATTGTTAGTTAAAAAAAAGTTTGAATGATGTCCTTATCCAGTTTGGGAATCGGCCTTTTGTGCAGGGATTCACTCAGATTGTTGAAGACTCTGGCTGACTGAGCGGCTAAATAGTTCTATTCAGATTTTGTACAGGTCACTGGGAAGGCTGTATTATTTTCATGCCATTTATTTATTTGGAAAGCAGTGCTTGTATCCATATTTCTGTGTCAGAGATTGGATACTGATGAGGTCTCTTATTTATTTATTTAACATTTGTTGACCGGGAAAGTCCGACTAGGTTCCACAGAGCCTGTTTTCAGCAGAGGCCCGGGGAGAAATGCTCCAGATGCATGTCTTTGGAATGTGGGAGGAAACCGGAGTACCCGGAGGAAACCCACGTGAACACAGGGAGAACATGCAAACTCCACACAGAAAGCACCCCAGCCGAGAATCGAACCGGAGAACCTCTTGCTGTGAGGCGACAACATTAACCGCTACACCACTGCGCCTGAGCTCTTGTTTATCACCATTTAATTCAGTGTAGTTTATTTAATATCCTTTGGATTCTGATTGGATTGCATTACTTCTGTGTGATAGCAGTAGCAGACAATAAATCTATCTACTCTGCCCTTTAAATGTGTCCAGTGTTTTACTTCCCCTCCTTTCCAATCTTCCCTCATAGCTGTTTGTTTCATGTCCTCTCAAATGCTTCTGAGGATGTCCTGTCTACCATCCATTCTGGAATCACTTCCATGGTCCACAGCCCTCTTAGTGAAGACATGCTATTAATTGATAGAAGGAGAAGTTAATGACAGCAATGTGATTGTGATACATGACCCCCCCCCCGCCATTATTGTTTTGAGTAGATTTTTCATATCTCTGTCATGGTCTTGTCTGTCTCCTGTCCTTTCTGTTTTGGTCTCCTATCAAAAGAGCTTGATCTGTAGTTACTGGTCATAAACTTTCTCCTTCATCTCATGCATCCTTCTGGTGGCTTTCTGTTAAGACTCTTTCCAGCAGCCTGATATCCTTGCCAACACATAGCCCTTAGAACTCCACATAGTATGAAGATTATTACCTAATCAAAGCCCTGTACTGTGTGAGCATTACCTCTTATCATAGGATCATAGGAGGTTACTAGGCTAATGGCCCTGGGGCCCTTACAAGCCTAGCCAAGAGTTTATCCCCCAAAAGAAACCTCAGTCAGCACCTTGGACACAGGTGGAACCCCTGGCACAAATTTGTGGTTTCTCATCCACTCATCAAGGTTGCTCTTGAAGAGGGTCAGCGAGGTGCTCTGTCTGATATGTATGGGAAGTCTATTCCAGAGACGGGGCAGCCTCTGGGAGACAAACCTGTCTCTCCAGCAAGTTTTGTTAATGTCACATATTAGGTTCCAGCCTTTTGAACGGGTAGTGCGTGAGAAGTTAAACTTACGGATATGGAGCATCTCTAGTACGGCAGTGTCTGAGATTGCCTTGTAGGCGAGACACAGATCACCCCTGAGCAATCTGTATGATACTGAGTAGAGTGATAGTGATTTGAGCCTGTCTGCATAGGGCAGGTGTTGGAGGCCATGGATTCTCTTTTTGAGGTATTTCAGTGGCCTTTCCAGTTAGTGCAGATGTTTGGAGAGGTGCATCCCAAATGGGGCAGTATACTCAATTATAGGTCTAATGAGGGAGGAGTATAGAGAGGTAATAACCTCCTTTTTTCTGGATGCAGTCCCATTACTTATGAGATGAACCAAGTAAAAGGATTTTCTGACCACTGCCACTACGTGATGGTGAATGTGAGGTTGTTCTCAACCTGAGTGCCCAGATCTCTCATCACAGGTTGTGTGCTTAGGGGGTTGCTGTTGATGTGGTAATCAGTAGGGGTTGTGTTTTTGCCGAATGGTATGATACATTTTTTTGCATTCAGCTTGAAGCCATGACTTTGGCACCAGTCATTAGTTGATGTGAGACCCTCTTGCAGTATGTTAATATTGTTTTGGGAGTCAATGACAGTCGTCTGCAAACTTTTGTCTTTGCCTGTTCCTCCGAGAAATAGATGCCAAACAGTAGGGGTCCCAGGACAGATCTCTGGCAAACTCCACTAGCGACAGCTCTGCTATCAGAGGTGGAAGTACCTATTTTGACTTTGAGGGTCCTGTTGGTGAGCCAGTTGGCCATCCACTTGATGAGATAGGGATTTATGCCAAGTTGTGTTAGCTTTTCGGTGATGCCTGAGTGGGGGATTGTGTTAAAGGCCTTGGCCAAGTCAAGGTAAGCTGTATGTACTGACTTTCCCTCATCTAGGGCTTTGGTGTCAGTCTCAAAGAAGTTGACCAGGTTCAACAAGCAAGATCTGCCCTTGACGAGTCCGAACTAGGTGTGGTCAAGTGCTTGGAGATTGCCTATGTCTTTGTTTATGAGATCCATAATAATATGCTCTATGGCTTTACAGATCAGACTAGTCAAGCTAATGGGGTGGTAGTTTCCAGGGTCTGTAATGGCACCACCTTTGTGCCAGGGGATGACAATGGCTGTTCTCCACTCTGCTGGAATGAAGCCAGTACTTAGGCTGTGGTTGAATAGGGTGCTCAATGGCGAAGCCAGTTCTTGCTGGAGATGGTGCAGAATACATCCTGGGATACTATCAGGTTCCATGGAAGCTGTGTTTTTTTGCCTTGGATAGGGCCTGTAACACTTATGGAGATGTACAACTAATAAGATCAACGTTAAACCAGGAACAAGTGAAACAGAAAACCTTTTCGGTCCAAACGACAAGGACTGGTGCTTGAAATTAAAAGTTTGAACAATTGAACAGTTGAATATCAGCCAGCAATGCAGAAAAAGTTTGGTAATCCAAGTAATACGTTAAATGACAGCCCAATGCAGTTCTAAATTCCAATAAAACGATTTATTGTCGACACAAAAACAGAAATTAACACGAGCGCTTTCGCCTGGTACCTACCAGGCTTTTTCAAGTGAGACAAAAACTTGAGTAAATGTGCAACATTTATATAGCTGGGTAATGCAGCTAATTAAGTAATTAACACCACTGTGTGCAATCTTTGATTTTCACCTTTACTTTAAAATTGCCTAATAAGCTTGCCTGCTATTTTCTTGGCAAATACCTTTTAGTTCAATTCAGTAGTGTTTGCAAACTGCAAAAAAGCACATGTAGGAAACAGACATTGCCCTCTAAAATGGTTAAAAAATATGTACACTTAATTTACTTAACATTAATTAAATAAGACTTTTAAAAAACATGCTTGCAATCTCAAAAACAGTTTTTTATATAATATAAAGATCTAAAAATCCAACAACCAGTTAGTATGTTAATAAATGTATAAAAACCACTTAAAAAACAACTCAAATGGGTGTAAGCCACCTGAAAATGATGCTGATGCATTATATATTACAAATTTAATATTCTTAGCATTTGCATCACCATAAAAATACAACCTCAAAGTGTATAATATATTTATTGAGTGGTTAAAAACCAAAATACGTTTAGAGTTTATTCCTTCTCTGTTTAAGAATAGGTACTAAACTAATATTGTCGTTTAGTCCTGGATGTTTAGCTGCATTTAACTTTAGCTGCCAAATCAATTCTCTCGTTTCAAGGAGAGTTTCCCAATCTCCACCCCGCTGATCCTGCTGTATTTTCTCAATAACTAGAAATTTTAATGCCATGTTTGGACATAACAATTGATGTTTGCAAAAAGCATTAGTTTGTTTATTTTTACTAATATCGTACAAATGCTCGTATATTCTACGTTTTAAAGGCCTGTCAGTTTTGCCAGCGTAGAAAGCTGGACATGCTTGGCAAAACCCTATATATACCACCCCTGCAGAATTACAGGAATATTTGCTACTTGCCTTCAAGGTAATGTTCCTAGATGGGATGGTTATTTTGTCCGTTTGTAAAATGTAAGGACATTGATTGCATCGGCCACATCTAAATGTGCCGAACATGTCATTAACCTTGCCACCTATTTTGACATGTGATTTTTGTTCAAATACCCCTTTTAGGTTAATGTCCCTTTTCCTAATAAACCCTATATTAGTAGGTAGTTTGCTTGCCATTTCTTCCTGCATGGTTACTATGGGCCAACAACTTTTTATTGTGTTCTCAATGAATATAGCATCTTGTGAGTAAGTGTAAATAAAATTCTTTTGAAGTGGTTTCTCGATTACTGTTCTGTTACTTGTAGCAAATGTGTTAGAGCCCAGTAAAGGGAAATAAAATTCGTCTCTTTTAATAATAACTTCTGCTAGTATTGTTTGAAATACTTCCAAGGGATATCCTCTTTCTTCAAATAAATTTCTAAGGAAATCAGCTTCTTCAAGGAACAGCTGTGTGTTGCTACACATTCTCGCTGCTCTAATGAGCTGTCCCTTTATAATACCTCTTTTAACGTAGTAGGGATGTCCGCTTTCAAAATGCAAAAAAGTGTTAGAGTATGTCGCCTTCCTGTAGGTTCTTGAAAGAAAACCTATTCCACTAGGGTCTTTTTTTATTGAAACATCCAAGTAATGCAAAGTATTATCGCTGATTTCGTATGTAAACCTCAAAAAGTTAGTTGAACAACTAATGTGCTCAATAAACATCAAAAACTGCTCCCTAGTGCCTTCCCAAAGAATGCATATATCATCAAGAAATCTCTTATAAAATCTGATATATTGCTTCCAATTTGAGGAATGAATATGCAATGTTTCCCATTTGTGGAGCACGATATTTGCGTAAGCCGTGGCGCAAGGTGCGCCCATAGCCACTCCACTTCTTTGTAAAATTCCCCATTGTTAAAGATGAAATTATTGTGCAAAACTATATCCATAAACTCAATAATTAAATTGGTCATTTTGCCTCCGAGACCTGCTTCCACAGCTATCATTTCTCCAAACCAATCCAACCCCTGTGCGTGGGGTATGCTGGGAAACAACTCGACATTGTCTATGGTGGCTAATAGTAAATTGGTGTTGTTGATCTGGACCGGAAATGCCGATAGAAATTCCCAAGAATCCTTGCACACATAGGGCAAATTTAAAACATACTTTTTCAATTGGTGGTCCACAAATTTGCTGAAAGGCTCTGTAATGCCCCCAGCTCCTGCTACAATTGGTCTAAATTTCAACGGATTGAGCCCCTTGTGCACCTTAGGAATCCCAAAAATTATGGATGTTCTTGGCTTTGGTACCAGCAAATAATTGTGTAATTTCTCATCAATAACTCCTTGCATAAGATGGTCATGCAGAGAATACCTAATTTTGCCTACAGAAATGTTTAACTCGTTAGATGAGATTAATTCATATGTTTTAATATCTTGTAGCATATCATGCAAGTAGTTGTCATAGTCTTGCTGGTACATAAGCACAATAACCACCCCCTTTGTCCGGTTTCATTACCCGCACCTTTTCAACTTTAATAGTATCCACTACTGTTTGAAGTGGTAATGGAAAATTAGCTGGTTCCTTCAGGTATTGCCTATTAAAATTGTCTCTCCAAATTCTTTCCACCATTTCCTCAAAAACCTTCAAGTTCGGGTGGGTAGGTGGGTTAAAAGTGCTAGTTCTACTTAGTACATTCCCATCATGCGTTTGATTATTTAAAAGTAAAGATAAGTTCAAATTTCTAATTAATAAACATTTTAAGTTCTATTAACAATTTGGGTAGATAACTGGGTCTAAGCGGAACATAATGCAATCCTTTAGTAAACAGGTCAAAATAACTCGAGTTCACTGGCAAGTCTGTGTAATTAAAAATTGTGAAGTTTTTGTTATTAATAACTTTACATGCGCACACTTCGTCATTAAAACTGTTGTTTGCATTGGAACTCAAATCAATTTCTTCTATGTGCGCCCTCACCCCCACCCCCTCTGCTGGTGAAAGTTCGTTTTCCCCCCTTGTCTGCCCTGGGGAACCTGAAAACCCTGTGGTGGATTATTAATTCCCTTTTGGGCAATACGCTCACTTCTTCTAGGTAAGTCATTTTGAAAATTGTCAAGTTGTTCATAAATTTCTTCATTAATCTGTGAACCTGCTTCTACCTTTCTAGATCTACTTGGGGATGGGTACGCTACCCCTTGTCTGTATTCATGTAAATCCCTTTCTAATTTCTTAGATTTTCTTTCTAACACTTTAATACAATGTGCATCTACCTCAGTAAAAGTGTCACTGTATACCTTTTTATAAGCCAAATAATTTTCATTTATTGTGATACATTCATCCAGTCTAGTTAATTCATTGAGAATACAATTTGCTTTCTTAGAATAGTCCTTCACCATGAGTTCAAGCATTTGAAGTCCTGTTTTGTTGAACTAGTCAGTTAAACTAGCATATAGTTCAGAGCCTTGATAGGTGCTATTGGGAAAGCGAAAACATCGCAACCCCTTAGGCACCCTTTCCACCCTTAAGCATTCATTTAGGTAATTTATTTCCACTTGCGCATTTTTATATGCGTAAAGTTTAGTTTTAAAAACATCAAGCTTGCCATCGAGCTGTTCTAAAGAAGATTCAACAGTACCTGGTTTTAGTTGCGGTGGTGGTTCCGCCCATTTTTTAAAAGAAAAATTGCTGTCCTGTGTTTCACGTAGCGGATTTGCTACATTGTGGTTGCTACTGCCACTGCTGTGGCCTCTTAATTCACCCGCTGCTTTCTCTCTTACCGATGGAGCATTCCTCGTTGCTACGCCTTTCGGCTCGGTTGAATTCACAAAGCTCCTTTTGTGAGTTGGCAAATGCTCCTGGTTACAGGGAATAGTGTAACCGCCAGTTCTGTTAGATTCAGTGAGCGTTTTATTTAACTGAGCTAGAAGGGTAAGCACTTCGTTAAATTCCCTTCTGGTAACTGGTGCTTCATCCAGCTCTTCACGGAGAGCTATGGGAGTGTCCTCGAAGTCTGGAGCTGATAGGTCTTCAGCCATGTGGAAACACACAACTAATAAGATCAACGTTAAACCAGAAACAAGTGAAACAGAAAACCTTTTCGGTTCAAACGACAAGGACTGGTGCTTGAAATTAAAAGTTTGAACAATTGAACAGTTGAATATCAGCCAGCAATGCACAAGGTTTTCTTTCAAGAACCTACAGGAAGGCGAAATACTCTAACACTTTTTTGCATTTTGAAAGCGGATATCCCTACTACATTAAAAGAGGTATTATAAAGGGACAGCTCATTAGAGCAGCGAGAATGTGTAGCAACACACAGCTGTTCCTTGAAGAAGCTGATTTCCTTAGAAATTTATTTGAAGAAAGAGGATATCCCTTGGAAGTATTTCAAACAATACTAGCAGAAGTTATTATTAAAAGAGACGAATTTTATTTCCCTTTACTGGGCTCTAACACATTTGCTACAAGTAACAGAACAGTAATCGAGAAACCACTTCAAAAGAATTTTATTTACACTTACACACAAGATGCTATATTCATTGAGAACACAATAAAAAGTTGTTGGCCCATAGTAACCATGCAGGAGGAAATGGCAAGCAAACTACCTACTAATATAGGGTTTATTAGGAAAAGGGACATTAACCTAAAAGGGGTGTTTGAACAAAAATCACATGTCAAAATAGGTGGCAAAGTTAATGACATATTCGGCACATTTAGATGTGGCCGATGCAATCAATGTCCTTACATTTTACAAACGGACAAAATAACCATCCCATCTAGGAACATTACCTTGAAGGCAAGTAGCAAATATTCCTGTAATTCTGCAGGGGTGGTATATATAGGGTTTTGCCAAGCATGTCCAGCTTTCTACGTTGGCAAAACTGACAGGCCTTTAAAACGTAGAATATACGAGCATTTGTACGATATTAGTAAAAATAAACAAACTAATGCTTTTTGCAAACATCAATTGTTATGTCCAAACATGGCATTAAAATTTCTAGTTATTGAGAAAATACAGCAGGATCAGCGGGGTGGAGATTGGGAAACTCTCCTTGAAACGAGAGAATTGATTTGGCAGCTAAAGTTAAATGCAGCTAAACATCCAGGACTAAACGACAATATTAGTTTAGTACCTATTCTTAAACAGAGAAGGAATAAACTCTAAACGTATTTTGGTTTTTAACCACTCAATAAATATATTATACACTTTGAGGTTGTATTTTTATGGTGATGCAAATGCTAAGAATATTAAATTTGTAATATATAATGCATCAGCATCATTTTCAGGTGGCTTACACCCATTTGAGTTGTTTTTTAAGTGGTTTTTATACATTTATTAACATACTAACTGGTTGTTGGATTTTTAGATCTTTATATTATATAAAAAACTGTTTTTGAGATTGCAAGCATGGTTTTTAAAAGTCTTATTTAATTAATGTTAAGTAAATTAAGTGTACATATTTTTTAACCATTTTAGAGGGCAATGTCTGTTTCCTACATGTGCTTTTTTGCAGTTTGCAAACACTACTGAATTTAACTAAAAGGTATTTGCCAAGAAAATAGCAGGCAAGCTTATTAGGCAATTTTAAAGTAAAGGTGAAAATCAAAGATTGCACACAGTGGTGTTAATTACTTAATTAGCTGCATTACCCAGCTATATAAATGTTGCACATTTACTCAAGTTTTTGTCTCACTTGAAAAAGCCTGGTAGGTACCAGGCGAAAGTGCTCGAGTTAATTTCTGTTTTTGTGTCGACAATAAATCGTTTTATTGGAATTTAGAACTGCATTGGGCTGTCATTTAACGTATTACTTGGATTACCAAACTTTTTCTGCATTGCTGGCTGATATTCAACTGTTCAATTGTTCAAACTTTTAATTTCAAGCACCAGTCCTTGTCGTTTGGACCGAAAAGGTTTTCTGTTTCACTTATGGAGATGTGAGGTGTGGGACAAGTATCAGGGATGTTGAAATGGTCTTTGGAGGTGGACAGGGTGATGAAGTTTGCACTGAACCTGTCTGCTAGCAAGTTGGCTAAGTCAACAGGATCAGTGTATGGTAAGTACTAATTCTGAACAAACGTGGGCCTTGCCACAGAGGTTCCTGATGTAACTGAAGAAGACTTTATGGTTTCCCTTTGTTATGGAGGCTAGTTTCGATTCATAATTGGCCTTGGAGGTTTTCACTAGTGATCTAATTTGCTTGTCGAGGCTAAGGAGGGAGTTTTTCCAATTTGGAATTTACCTTTTACCCTTGGACAACAGTTTCTTCCTTTTGTTGTAAAGTCTGTTGATAAAGGATGTCCACCAAACAGGTTTGTGTTTCCTTGAGTAGCAGGTTTTAGTTCTATTGGGTATGGGCTGAGTCCATGCAGTTGTACAGGTGCTTGTAAACTGCATTGGCATACTGCTCAGCATAGTTGCCTGCATCCTCTTGATGCTTCTTGAGTCTATCCTTGAAGATGCATACACCAGCATTCTTTAGGCAGTTGCCACTACAGTCTCATTCAACTCTTTATAATCTTTTTCACGTGTGATGTAATCACCATGATCTTTTCTTGCTGTTTTGCTATCACTTCCACATCTCCCTAGCTGATACACGGGGCTGTTATAGCCAACTGCAGTACTTTGATTTGTCTGCAATGAACCCCAACTGCCACTTTTCTGCTAACTTAGTCAACCTTTTTATGTTGTGCCTTAGAGTCTTCCTTATCCAACACTCCTGTATCTAACTTTGTGTCCTCAATAAACAGGTCAGGTCTGTCCTGTATTATCTCATATATGTTTGAAACAAAAACACTGAAAAGTGCCAAACCCAGGACCCACTCCTCCTGTACTCCATTAGTCTTTTATTAATTCCTGATGTCATCCCTCTCAATACAACTCTCTGTGTCCTGTCATTTACACAACAGTCCGGCTCCCTAGTCTTAAACCTGCCTTCAGCCCTGCCACTCATCCTGCCATTTGTGTAGAAACAACTCAGATGCCATGCCAAAGTCCAGGTAGCACACATCTACTGGTACCGTTTTATCAGATTTCCCCTGTAATCCAGTCATAAAAATGGATTAGGATTTCTGACAGCTTTTCCAGGCATCTGAGAAAGTACATTGGTAGACAAAAGTAAAAAAGAAGTCACCTAATTCTAGTAATAGCTCTTTCTGAACGGAGAATGACACCTGCCCATCTTATTTTATGCATTTGCTTCTTTAGCTAGGTGGGTAGAGTGGTCTGAGGACCCTTTTCAGCTCTGATCTGGACTGAGAGACACAGTAACAAGTAGATGAAGTGTAAAATAATTGGGAGTACAAGAGTCAAGTAACAAGTCAGAAGATGATGATACACAAAATTACTTAACATTCTTTAGTAGGAGTCATTTTGCTGACATGAAGTGGATTAGTTCAGCCAACAGTCAGCTTTGTTACTTGCTTGTTTCTAATGGATTGCCAGGATTGTCTGGTTCCTGCAAGGAAGAAAATGTGAAAATTATGTAAGGACCATTCCAAAATGACTTTAGTTTCCTCTGTTAGGCAAAAGTGGTATAAGTCACTGTTTGTATGTGGATTTTTTTAAGAAGCACATTTTTTTCTACAAGTCTTTTTGTTTACTGTTGTGAAGCAGTGACATGGTGTATAGCAAACACCTTTATAAAACACACATATTGTGCTTTTGTTTCAAACCCAGAGATGGTTTTATGACAGTTATCCAGGTAGTGCCCACTAGATTGTGTTTTGAATGCAGAGGTGATTTTGATATGACCGTTGTTCAGGTGGTGCCCACTAGATCCTCCACGCTCCATCAAGATATAGTTATTATTCCACTCATTCAAATAATGTTGAGGAAAGGGTGGTAGCATGCTTACATATACAGTACAGTTGTGTCAGGTACTTATGGTATAAGTAGATTCTACTGGCCTGCCTAATCTTCACAATAGATTCCCTTCCTCGATCCCCTGTAGTTTTCTCACATTTTTGAATGTTTTATAGTGTTAGACCTGGTGCTTTGCTGGGAAAGAAGGTATAATGATGATACTTATCCCTGTTTACAGTGTATAATAGAACAAAAAAAGCCTAAAAGGGGTAAAAACTGAGAAAATTTGAAGCATGTTGGCTGTATCATCTGTCTTGAAAAGTGCTAAGTACAGGATGGGTTCATTCTGGCTATAGCCTGAAAAACTGCAAATGGAATTTAGGTTTATAGTTAAATATGACGGCTAGCATGTTATAATAAGTTTTGTTAGGAGTGAATTATTTAGGAATGGTTTGAAATTCATATTATGTTGATCATGTGATTCTGTCTTGTATTTTAGAAGTCATTTGTAAAATTAATTCCTTTAAAATACTTTTCTATCTGTCAGAGGAGTGCATTGGTAACCTTTGAGATGATTTTCCTGGCTACTGTCTCTGTATCCTTGTCAGCTATTTGTACAGTATTGAAACTTGTGTGTTCCAGCATTTAGGTCGCGAGACATTTCCCTGTGAGCTAACAATGCCGAAACCATAAGCCCACAGTACTCATTGTGGCATTAAACATTCTGCAACACCATCGCTACGATCACACTTCTAACGAGGCTGTCTCTTTTGTTAGAATACGGATGAGTAGCAGTCTAGGGATTGTAGCAATGGTGTTACACAATGTTTAATGCCACAGCGAGTTTCCTTTTCAACTGTACTGCTCTAAGGCAAAGCGGTGCTGTGGGCTTATGGTTTCGGCATTGTTAGCTCACAGGGAAATGTCTTGCGACCTAAATGCCGAAACCTGAAACTGGGTGTAAAATAATTGGCAGTACACACTTATAGCAAGGCTGTCTGTTTTGTTAGAAAACAGCCGTGTAGCTGTTTAGGGATCGTAACGATGGTGCTGCACATTGTTTAATGCCACAGTGAGTTTCCATTTCAACTGTACCACTCTACAGTGAAGCTATGGTTTTGGAGTTGTTAGCTCACAGGGAAATGTCTCACGACCTAAACGCTGGAAAGCGAAACTTGCATCATTCGCATCCATTAATTCATCAGCCTAGTATTTGAATCTTAGATTTACTTTGAATGGCAGATGAGTCTCATTTGGCTGGTAGTTGTATTTCACCAAGGTTATCCTTGTCTGTTTTTAGTAATACATTATTGGCATGTAATCAAACTATTTGTCCTCATCAAGGTATGCTGTAATTGATAGTGCATCCATATTTAAAAATAAAAGTTATGTAAGTGTGTTTATGCATTCATTTCTTATGTATCTGTTATGCATCTTACCAAAATTGTGTCTCTCAAAGTCTACACTTTAGAACCACTACAGATGGTGCTTTTTGTCCAGAGATAAACAAGTTATGTATATACCATGGATCACTGATCAAAATTAACCAGTTGTAGCAATGCCATGGTTTTGAGGGATACAGCCCAGGTAAATGAGGTTCATTTAGTGACTTCCACATCTCAGAAGTGGCAGTGGAGGGATGGACATGCTTATCCTAGGTGGAGAGCACTCACCTGGATGCTGTTCACATTAGATCTCAGGTGGAGGCTGAGGCCACATAAGGTGGTGTTTTTCTAAGTGGGATTAGTTGGAGACAGTGAATAAGTCGCCTCAGAGGTGGAACAGTACACTGCATATCTGCAATGCACATTTGTCTTTTGGACACGTACAGCTGTGTACAAGGGAAAATGGGGAAGTTGTGGCGTAAATTAACAATATCCCTCAGAAGCAGTATGATGATGATGCACCAGAATGCACATTCATAGTCTCCTCACCAGTCCCGATCATGGGTTGGATTAAGTTCTGAGCTGGAATAAGAGAAGACTGGTCGACCTGTTGGATGAGAAGAAGCTCTGGTGCCAGCAGATGATCAGCTGCAGGAATGAAAAAAAAAAAAAAAGAGAGATCAAGTTTGGATGACTGGGCTGTCTTTTGGGTTCCATATGCTGTGTTTGCTATTCATTGAAAATGAGTGGGAACATAGTTAATATCCATTTTCCAAATCTAGCATTCTTAGCCTTAGGAGCCTGTGTTACTCATGAGTGCATTACTTAAGTAGACAGTCATATGTCTCATGACAACACCTCATTACTTCTAACCAAAATAAAAAGTAGAGCCAGTACACTGCCTATTGTTTTGATTTTGTAATCTAAACAAATACTGTGTACACAGAGACTGTCCTTACTGTATGGGTACCCGGCGGCACATTATTGTGTGGGAAGCCCTCCGGCAGTTTGTATACTTTGCCTTAGGAAAGCTCCACATTTGATTCAGGGTATTGCTGTTTGGACTTTCTTCTGCTCCCCATATTTTTCAGGAAAGTTCTGACAGCATTAACATGATGTTCCAGCAGAAGGACTCCCTGATGTTTCTATACCTAGATGACTGGTTGATAAAGGCTTCCACATAGATCCTTGTCAGTATCCCTGACTTGGGCTTTACCACAGTTGAAGTCACTGTAGGTAATCCATCAGCTGATAAGAGGATTTGCACCCAGTGCAGTATTTGAGCTGTCCTTAATATGTATTAGTGCTGCTGTTTCCTTTCCTTTCCATGGAGATGGCCCATTAGATTAACAAGGTGATCCTGGATGTTCATCGTGCATACAGCTGCAATCATAACAGATGGGTTCTCCTGCTGTCAGGCGGGTCCTCGGTCGGCCGAATTCCAAAGTCTAGGTCCGGCGTCGGTTGTCGTCGCTTCTTCCCTGATGTCAGTGCGACAGGGGTATAAAGGAACCAGCCGACGCCATTTTCTCCAGTCTTTCTTGCCGCGCGGTGCCCGAAGCAGAAGCAGTTCGCAAGTGCCGGTCGGCCAGCTCCTGAGATTACAAAAATTTGGAAACCAAAGTCTTCTTAAAAGCTAAGTACCCCGTTGGGGAAACTTTTCTTGCCTCAGACCGATGTCAGACAAAGTTAATAATTGTATTTCTTGTGGGAAGCAAATACCGCATAAGGATTTCCATTCCCTCTGTATACCTTGTTTAGGCCCAGACCATGACGTCTCGGTCTGTCGCTTTTGTGCTACATTCAACAAACGCACTATTAAGCGTCGGGCAGAGTTCGCCCAGCATTATTTTGGAAAAGCATTTAACTATACGATATCGTCGGATACTCCGACTCCGGTTTTGTCTAAAAAACGCAAAGACAAGGACCGACACACGAGGTCCGCGGCCTCTACCGACACCACGGCAAAGCCGACTACACGTGGTCCGGTTCTCAGCGAGGCGCCTACGCAGCCCCTGACTACCGACGACACTTCTTTGACGGTGTCTCCTGTGCCCGAGGTCGCAGGCTCCTCGTCCCACACCCCGACTACAGATACCGAAGCCACTCTTGGCGTTGAAACTCAGAATGTGGACAGGTCACCTCCACTCAAAGTGTCTTCAGACCTTCTTCTTTCTCCATCAAGGCTTTCACAAAGTCTAAAGCAACCATGCACTCTAAGAGACCAGCTACACAGGGCCCATCTCCAGGCCCCATGCCTAAGAAACAGATGCTTAAAATGGCTGAGGATTTAATTACTCTTATTAGAGGTTCTCAGCCCCCACCGGACAAAAGGCCCAGAGTGGAGGAAGATTCCCCCTCCTCTGATCAAGGGCTCCATTATTTCAGAGCGCTCTGATGATCAGGAACATTCTTACTCCCCTTTTGAAGACTCTGATGCGGAGGAGTCCATCCCTTCTGTATCCCCCCCTGAGGATTACTCATTTGGGGAAACTTTGCATACCTTAAGGGAAGACTTCCACTGGGAAGGCCAAGATTATTCAGATTCCAAGAAAAGGCTCAGGGAATTTCTATTGCTACCTCAGCACAGGCCTCTGGCTATACCTCCTGTCTTGGACATCCTAGATGATGTTTACTCGGAGGCCTGCCTTAACCCGGACTCTCTACCTCCAGCTCCAGTTAAGCCTGACAGGTACTACAGGGTTCCTGACTCACACCAATTTCTATACAAAAGCCATCCTGCTGACCCAGAAACCATCTCACAGGGCCCCAAGGGAGTTAAGGCCTCCATTGCTAAAAATCCATTGCCTTCCGAGAGAGATTCCAGACCCTTAGAAAGGTGGGGAAAAAAGGTATATACCTCGGCTACCTTATCCATGAGGGCCTTAAACTGTCAGTTTCATATGCTAAAATACCAACAGTTTTTGTTATCACAATTGAAAAGTAAAATGTCACAACCTGAACAACCAGACTGGAAGGAGTTGCAGGATTTGATGCATAGTGCAGAACAAGTGGGTAAGCATACCTTACAATGTGGTTTTGATGCTCTAGAGGCCTCATGTAGAGCTGCTGTTACAGGATCAGTCATACGTAGGCATGCCTGGCTCAAGGAACAAGCCTTGCCTGATCATGTCAAAGCTAAGTTACTAGACGCCCCTCTTCAAAAGGATGTACTATTTGGAACTAATGCTGAGGAGGTATTAAGGAAAATGGAGGAAAAGGCTAAATCAATGCAAACTGTGAAAGAATTTCTACAGGTTCAACCCCCACGTTTTAGTAGAAATTGGCCTTCCAAAAACTGGTCCTTTCCTGCCACAGACAGACCCCAAAGAGGCAGATACAGGCGCCCGAGGGGCAGAGGACAATCCCAAGGATCATTTAGAGGCAGACAGTGGCAAGCTCCTACACAAAGAGGTGGTGAGGACAACTCACAATCTTTCAGAAAGCAAACCCAATGACTTTCCCCTTTGCATGCCAACCAGGTCTCAAATGGCAGCCCCCTTAGGAGGAAAGCTGGCATTATTTTCAAAAAATTGGCATATTGTCACAAAGGACAAATGGATCCTGGACATTATAAACAGAGGCTACAAATTCCATTTTCGCACCCTTCCAAAAATGAGAGGCATGCCAAACCTGCCACACAATCAGAGGGCAGAGGCACAAAGGCAAATTACACAGCTCATAAACATGAAAGCTATTCAAGAGGTACCTACGCACGAACAAGGTCAAGATTTTTATTCCAGGCTATTTCTGGTGCCAAGAAAGGGAAAAGATTGGAGACCTATTTTGGACCTATCCATCCTAAACACATTTCTCCTCATACCAAAATTCAAGATGCTCACTCTACAGCAACTTCTTCCCATGCTGGGCAAGGAGTCTTGGCTGGTAACATTGGACCTCAAGGAGGCATACCTGCATGTCCCAATCAGACAAAATTGCAGAAGGTACCTCAGATTTCTTGCAGGTTCAACCCATTATCAATTCTCTGCATTGCCCTTTGGCTTATCTACTGCGCCCAGAGTATTCATGAAATGCCTGGCATCAGTAATTGCCTACTGCAGACTTCAAGGGATACAAATATACCCCTATTTGGACGACTGCCTGATCCAAGCGGACAGCAAGCACATTCTTCTGAAACGTCTGGCTTATGTAATAATGTTATTGAACTCTCTGGGATACACAGTCAACAGAAAGAAATCAAGGCTGATACCCTCTCGGAAGATAATTTTCCTGGGTGCCAATTTGGACACAGACACCCAGATGGCCTACCTCACGCCAGAGAAGCAGGGGCAACTAATTCAATACTTCAGAACACTAGCAAATTACACCAGGCTGACTGCAAGGAAAATCCTGCAGGCTCTGGGATTCATGGCATCTTGCATCTTACTAATCCCATGTGCAAGGCTGCATATGAGGAAACTACAATGGTACCTGAAAAACATATGGTCTCAACACAGCTACAGTTTGGAAACAATAATACCACTAATTCCATGTCTGCAAAAGGAATTTCTGTGGTGGGCTCAAGCATGCCAAACAAACACAGGTCTTCCATTCAGCAAGCCTCAAGCAAATCAAGTCATCACAACAGACACCTCGGACTACGCCTGGGGGGGCGCACATGACAGATCGGTGCATTCAGGGCAAATGGTCCCAAAAAGAAAAGCACCTGCACATCAATCAAAAAGAAATGCTAGCAGTAATAAATGCTATTATAGCTTTCAAGGACCTTCTACAACCAGGTCAACTATTGATAAGAACGGACAACACCACAGTTATGTGGTACATAAACAGGGAGGAACACATTCTTACCCCCTATGCAGACTGGCCATGTCACTTTGGAACATGGCCATGGAATTACAAATGGAACTACAAGCACAGTACTTGCCAGGCAAGGAAAACACGCTGGCAGACAACCTAAGCAGGAATATGACAGATCCACACGAATGGAAATTGCATCCAAAAGTTTTTACAGAAATAATCCAAGAATGGGGAAGGCCAGACATAGATCTCTTTGCCTCCCACAAAAATCATCAATTGACAAAATTCTGCTCAAGGATCTTCCATCCAAAGGCCTGGAGAGTGGACGCTCTCTCTTTCAGTTGGACATCAATGACAGTTTATGCCTTCCCACCTCTTCCTCTGCTGCCCAAAGTTCTATTGAAGACCAGAACAGACAAATCAAAGATGATTCTCATTGCTCCGGACTGGCCAAGGCAACACTGGTACCCACTCCTGAGGAGCCTAACTCATTCCCCACCATGGACCCTGCCCCTAATGCCTCTTCTTCTGACGCACAGCTTCAAAACTCTTCACAGCCAGCTAAAAACACTCAATCTAGCCACATGGAAGATTCCTTATCATCACAACAGGCCCTACTCTCCAAGGAGGTGCAGGATGTCATTTTGGAGGCCAGAAGGCCATCAACTAGAAAAGCTTACTCCTCAAAATGGAAACGTTTTTGTGTGTGGAATGAGAAAAAAGGGAAAAGATCCTGGAAAACTGAATTTACCTCAAATACTACAATATTTGGCTGAACTGCTAAGCAGTGGACTTTCTTTCTCCTCCATCAAAATCCATGCCTCAGTCATTTCTGCAGAATACAACACTGATCCACCTTTATTCTCTCACCCTCTCTTAAGACAGTTCCTCAGAGGGGCTAAGAATTTAAGACCTCCAAGGAAACAACCAATACCTGCTTGGGATCTTAATTTCATTCTGGAAAAACTGACCTTGCCTCCCTTTGAGCCAGCTACCTCATCAGATTTGCAATATTTGTCCTGGAAAACAGCTTTCCTTCTGACCATCACCTCAGCTCGTAGAGTTTCAGAACTACAGGCTCTCATGGCTGTCCAGCCTTTTATCATCTTCCATCAGGACAGAGTTTCCTTACGAACCAACCCGTCCTTTATGCCTAAAGTGGTATCCAGGGTAGCTTTAAATCAGGCCATACATTTACCTACCTTTTATCCTAATCCTCAAAACAAAGGGGAGAGATTACTACATTCCTTGGACATCCACAGACAACTACGTTATTATTTGGACAGAACAAAGCCTTTCAGAAAATCAGAACAGCTCTTTGTGGCCTATGCGGTAGGAGCTCAAGGAAAGCCAATTTCCAAACAGACAATCTCAAAATGGATAGCCCACTGCATACGTTTTTGCTATTCCTTTCATGGCAAAACTGTACCTACAGGCATTAGAACTCATTCCACCAGGGCCACAGCCACCTCTGCAGCCTTTCTCAGAGGAGTTCCTACCAAGGATATTTTGGAAGCAGCCACTTGGAGTTCTGTGCATACCTTTTTCAAGCACTACATCCTACCATTATACTCCAAATCTAGAGCAGGCTTTGCCACTGCAGTCGTGCAGGGCATTTTGGCTCTTCCTAGTTCCACCTAGTGCCTACCACCCCTTTCTTAGCTTTGGGATTCTACCCATCTGTTATGACTGCAGCTGTATGCAAGATGAACATAGTACAGTTTTGTACTTACCATAAATGTAGATGTTCGAGTGCTAATACAGCTGCAGTCCAGGTTTCTCTCCGTCCTTCCCCTCTTGGGACAGGCCTATACGCTAACACATCCTCATACAACCTGATTGGGATATTCATTTATGATGTATTTGCTTGCAACTACTGTATTTTGATTATATTGCACTGCATTATTACACAAATTTATGTATTGCCTTCCTTCTGGGGGCACCTGACATCTGGGGCAAGAAAAACTGAAGAAAATGGCGTCGGCTGGTCCCTTTATACCCCTGTCACACTGACGTCAGGGAAGAAGCGACGACAACCGACGCTGGACCTAGACTTTGGAATTCGGCTGACCGAGGACCCGGCTGACGGCAGGAGAACCCATCTGTTATGACTGCAGCTGTATTATCACTCGAACATCTACATTTATGGTAGGTACAAAACTGTACTTTTAGGACTATACATATTTACAGCTTGTATGCATCAGGTTCTGCTTGGTTTAATCACAGTCTTATCAACTCTTCTTAGTAGTTCAGTGCAGCACAAGATGGTGTGTTGCCATTGGCTGTTGAGTCATCATTCTTTTTATGATGTAATTCTGACATCGCATATGTGCTGCCGTGTCCAAGACTGGTGGATGATGTTCTGTTATCCCATGGAGGATTTCCCCTATATCCTGTCAGTTCTGACCCAGTCAGCAATGAAGAGTGCATCACTGGCCATTTGGTAACCCCCTTTAGGGCAGCTGTGACCTGTTGTACTCCAAACAGATTTGAGTTACTGGTGCACATCATTCTCTGAACCATCAGGTTATGCTTCTGATTATGCAAGCAATTGATATTCTTGTAAAGCTCGAGCCTCTCTTTGTAAGGCCAGATGTTTGGGTTTTAGAATGGGACCAGAAGAGGCAAGAGTCATACACTCCCAGTACTCATGCTGAGAAGTGATGTAAATGAAGACAGTTGACAGATTAATTTTTCTTGTTGACTCTCCATCTCCCAGGAAAGTCAAGCATAATTTTAAAATCCTGAGTCACAGTACCAGCTCTCTATCTAAAATCATTCTAACCATCTTATGGGTATAAGGCACTCTAGATGTGGATATCTTTGCAGATGTAGTTCTTCTCAAAGTCTGATTACTTCAGCAGGGTGAAGAAGAAAGGAAGGTGAACAAGTTCTCAATAGGGTATTGGGGATTGTTTCTTCACATTTATTCTGTACCGACCAGTTTCTTATCTGTTCATAGTTATATAGTGGTGAAGCTGCAGGTGTTAGTTATTTCTTCCTGTCATGACCTGTTTGAAGGCAGTGCTGTGCTGATGAAGCAAGTTTTGTATATTTGTTTTCTTTGAAGAACTCCTTGCCTCCATGGAACTTTGCTTGTCTGCTGTTCAAGTTACTTGGCTCTACTATTCTGAAATTCACCTCTTTGAAGACCCTGTTTGGCTGCACGAGCTTGAAATGTAAAGCCCTTTTTCATATGAAAACAACTGTCTCTCTACAAGAATTGGGTGCCCCTTTGGACTGACCTACACTTATTCCAAAAATGGTTAAAAATTAATCCATTGGATTCTGGGAGGAAGAGAGTGGTTGGCATTTCCTTCTTGGAGACTAATCAAGAGGATTGTCAACTGATCATCTGACAGTTGATGCAGAGTGTTAAACCCACGAGCTGTAGTTCCCTTAGTATTGGGTTAGATTCCCTCAGATGTACTTTGTGTTTCACTGTTGCTGTCATTACGTTTGGGTTATCTGCCTGCAGGTAGCCCTCAGCCGGCCTGATTATCAAAGTCTTTGGTCCTGCGTCAGATGCTGTCTCTTCTTCCATGACGTCAGGTAGTCAGGGGTATAAAGCATGCAGCCGACACCATTACTTCAGTCTTTCTTACTGCACGGTGCCCGAAGCAGAAGCAGTTCGCAAGTTCCGGTCGGCTGACTCCTGAAATTTTCGTTTTTGAGTTTCAGAACCGAAGTCTTCAAAAAGCTAAGTACTCCGTTGGGGATCCTTTTCTTGCTCTGAACCGATGTCAGAAAAAGTTAACAATTCTATTACCTGTGGAAAGCAAATATCTCATAAAGATTTTCATTCCTACTGCATTCCTTGCCTAGGCCCAGACCACGACGTTCCTTGCTGTCGGTTTTGTGCCTTATTCAATCCTCGAACTGTGTGTCATCAGTCCTTTTTTGCAGCAAACTATTTCGGTGCTCAGTTTAATTATCCGGAAATGGCTTTGGTAAGCCACCCGACTACCGACATTCCGAAAAAATGTAAAGATAAAGACAGAGACAGACCGCATAGGTCCAAAGCTGCCGACGACGCTTCCATTAAGCTAGCCGCCAGTTCATCGGTACTCAGTGAGGCGGATGTTCTTCATGTTTCACTGTTGCAGTCATTACATTTGGGTAATCTGCTGGCAGGTTGCTCTCAGTCAGCCTGATTAACAAAGTCTTGGGTCCTGCATCGGTTGCTGTCCCTTCTTCCATGACATCAGGTCATCAGGGGTATAAAACATGCAGCTGACGCCATTACATCAGCCTTTCTTGCCACGCGGTGCCCGAAGCAGAAGCACTTCGCAAGTGCTGGTCGGCTGACTCCTGAAATTTTCATTTTTGAGTTTTAGAACCAAAGTCTTCAAAAAGCTAAGTACTCCGTTGGGGATCCTTTTCTTGCTCTGAACCGATGTCAGCAAAAGTTAACAATTCTATTACCTGTGGAAAGCAAATATCTCATAAAGATTTTCATTCCTACTGCATTCCTTGCCTAGGCCCAGACCACGACGTCCCTTGCTGTCGGTTTTGTGCCTTATTCAATCCTCGAACTATGTGTCGTCAGTCCTTTTTTGCAGCAAACTATTTCGGTGCTCAGTTTAATTATCCGGAAATGGCTTTGGTAAGCCACCCGACTACCGACATTCCGAAAAAATGTAAAGATAAAGACAGAGACAGACCGCATAGGTCCAAAGCTGCCGACGATGCTTCCATTAAGCTAGCCGCCAGTTCATCGGTACTCAGTGAGGCGGATGTTCTTCATGTTTCACTGTTGCAGTCATTACATTTGGGTAATCTGCTGGCAGGTTGCTCTCAGTCAGCCTGATTAACAAAGTCTTGGGTCCTGCATCGGTTGCTGTCCCTTCTTCCATGACATCAGGTCATCAGGGGTATAAAACATGCAGCTGACGCCATTACATCAGCCTTTCTTGCCACGCGGTGCCCGAAGCAGAAGCACTTCGCAAGTGCCGGTCGGCCGACTCTTGAAATTTTCATTTTTGAGTTTTAGAACCAAAGTCTTCAACTAAAAGTTAAGTACCCCATTGGAGAAATTTTTTCTTGCTCCTTTCCAATGTCAGTAAAAGTTAATAATTCCATTACTTGTGGGAAGCAAATACCACATAAGGATTTTCATTTGTGCTGTATTCCTTGCCTAGGCCCTGACCACAATGTACCTTGCTGTCGGTTTTGTGCTAAATGTAATCAACGCACTATTAAACGTCGGTATATGTTTGCTTCTAAATATTTTGGCTCACTATTTAATTAACCAGAAATGTCGTCTGTTAGCAATCCGACTACCAGAATACGTAAAAAAACGCAAAGAAAAAGATAGAGACAGGCTGTTGAGGTCCCAAACTGACGACGATGCTTCTCCTAAGCCAGTCGCCAGTTCGCCAGTACTCAGTGAGGCGCTTTCGCAGCCCCTGATACCCGCTACTTCTGATTCGCAGGCCTCTACTGAGACCCATTCAGAGTCCGGTATGCCACGAGATGCTTCAATTATGGAACCCGCGGATGTCTCTACCTTAGATAGGTCCGGAGCCGCTGTGCAGGCACCGGTTTCTGAGGGTGTTTTCAGACCTACAGATTTGTATATTAAACCAACGCCATCTTCAAAACTAAGGCCAAAATCTAAATCTATGTCTAAACAAACGACGCCTGGGCCACATGTGCAGGTCCCTATGCCTAAAAAACAAATTATCAAAATGGCTGAAGATTTAATTACTCTGATCAAGGGTAGCCAACCCCCGCCTTCTAAGAGGCCTAGGCAAAACATTGATTATGTATCTTCTGAACATGATTCTATTTCTTCTGACTCTTCTAATGAACAGGATTTATCTATACCTACTTATGAGGACTCTGATGCGGAAGATTCCATTCCTTCTGCTTCTCTCCATGAGGATTTTTCTTTTGGGGAAACTTTACATACCTTAAGGGAACATTTCCACTGGGAAAGTCAGGATTTCTCTGAATCTAAAAAGAGACTTGGGGATTTTCTTCTTCTTCCTCGGCATAGGCCTTTGGCTATACCTCCTGTTCTAGACATTGTTGATGATGTTTTTTCAGAGTCTAGTATTTCTCCTGATTCTCTGCCTCCGGCTCCTTGTAAGCCAGACAGATTCTGCAGGGTTCCTGACTCCCACAAATTCATATTCAAAAATCCTATTGCAGATCCTGAAACCATTTTTCAGGGTCCCATGGACATTAAGGCCTCTACTGCTAAAAATCCTACCCCTTCTGATAGATTCCAGGGTGCTGGATAGATTGGGTAAGAAGGTTTACACTTCTGCAACCTTGGCAATCAGGGCTTTAAACTGTCAATTTCATATGTTTAAATATCCACATCATATCATGGGACTGCTTAAACAGAACATGATGTTAATTTCTGACTGTGTGGAAAATAAAGATTTACAGGATTTATTGCATTCAGCTGAACAAGTTGGAAAACATACTTTGCAATGTGGTTTTGATTCTTTGGAGGCCTCTTGCAAGGCTGCTGTAACTGGGTCTGTGCTAAGAAGGCATGCTTGTCTCAAAGAGCAAACTGCCTGATCATGTTAAAGCAAAATTGTTGGATGCTGCTTTACAACAGGACCGTCTCTTTGGTAATAAGGCTGGTGAAGTTTTAAAGAAGATGGAAGATAAAGCTAAATCTATGCAAACTGTAAACGATTTCTTAAAAGTGGAACCTCCAAGGTTTAGTAGGCACTGAACTACTAAGAACTGGTCCTTTCCAGTTCCTTCGAGAGCCACTCAAGTCAAACCCAGACATTCCAAAGGCTCCAGGTTTCAGTCACAAGGGGCTTTTAGAACAGAACAATGAGGTGCCTCCACCTCCAAATCTGGAAACAACAAGGCACCTCCCTATGGTAAACAGTCTCAATGACTTCCCTCTACACTTACCAAGCACTTAGCTGCCCCTTTGGGGGGAAAACTGGCACTTCATGCAAAAACTGGCAACTTATAACCCAGGACAAATGGGTTTTAAATATAGTATCCCAGGGATACAGATTTCATTTCCACATGTTGCCAATCCCAAACGGATGGCCAGACCTGCCCCCAAATCAGTGGGCAGCGGCCCAGAAACAAGTATTGTCCCTCATGAACATGGGGGCTATTCAACCAGTACCAGAAGAGGGAAAGGGACAAGGTTTCTATTCAAGACTTTTCCTGGTACCCAGAAAAGACAAATCATGGCGTCCAATTCTGGACTTATCTACTCTAAACACATTTCTGGACATTCCAAAATTCAAGATGCTGACTCAACAGTTACTTCCTATGCTAGGCAAAGATGCCTGGTTGGTAACTCTAGACTTAGAAGAGGCTTACCTGCATATCTCAATCTGGGAATCTTGCAGAAGATACCTCCACTTCAAAGCAGGCTACTTGCATTACCAGTTCTCTGCACTGCCATTTGGCTTATCTGCTGTGCCCAGGGTCTTCACAAAGTGCCTGGCTCCAGTAATTGCATTATGCAGGCAAAGAAATATTCAGATATATCCATACTTGTACAATTGTTCAATTCAGGCAGAAAACAAGAACATTCTTCTAAAACGCCTGGCATTTGTAAAAAGGGTTCTAACTTGTCTAGGGTACACCATAAACGAAAATAAATCACAACTGGTACCCTCTCAAAAAATTACATTCCTGGGTGCAAGCTTGACTACAATTTCCCAGATGGCTTACCTTACTCCAGAAAAGCAAATTCATTTGGTAACTTACTTCAAACTGTGGCCACAAAAACCCTGCTATATCTTCAAGACAAATTCTGCAAGCCTTGGGGGTTCATGGCCTCCTAAACTTCAGTGGTACTTAAAAAGATTATGGAGTCAACATTGTCGCAGCCTGGAAACAATGATTCCTATCATACCTTGCCTGCAACTAGAGTTCCTATGGTGGGCAAAGGCCTGCCACCAAAACAAGGGACTGCCATTCACTCCACCCCCTGCACCCAAACTTTAACTACAGATGCATCAGACTATGCTTGGGGGGGGCTCATCTGGCAGGGAAGTGCACTCAGGGCAAATGGAGCCCAAATCAAATGCACCTTCATATCAATCAGAAAGAGATGCTAGCTGTACAGAATGCACTGACAGCCTTCAAGGACTACCTTCATCCAGGACAATTAATGATAAAAGACAAACAGCACCACAGTTATGTGGTACATAAACAAGCAGGGGGGTACACACTTCTACCCCTTTTGCATACTAGCCATGGAGTTGTGGAACATGGCCTTGACCTACCAAATACAACTACAAGCTCAATTCCTACCAGGAAAGCTGAATACTCTGGCAGGTGAACTAAGCAGAAATCTCATAGACCCACACGAATAGAAACTGGAACCACGGATTTTCAACATGTTGACATGCAAATGGGGGAGTCCAGACACAGATCTTTTTGCTTCACCCCAGAACTATCAGTTGGACAAATTCTGCACAAGAACTCATCACAAAAAAGCCTGGAAAGTGGATGCTCTGTCATTCAGCTGGAAAAACTTATCAGTCTATGCTTTTCCCCCTCTGCCTCTGCTCTCCAAAGGTCTGCTAAAAGTCACACAGGACAAACCAAAAATTATTCTGATTGCTCCAGACTGGCCTCGCCAACACTGGTACCCACTCCTGCGCAATGTCACACCTTCCACCGTGGCACCTGCCTCAGGCACCTTACTTACAGAACAACCAAATTCTGCACACTCTGCTCCAAACTTTGAATCTTGCAGAGTGGCTAATCTCCTAAATTCACCCTTGGCATCCCTCAACAAACCTGTGATGGATGTCATTTTGGAGGCGAGAAGGCCTAGTACTAGAGAATCTTATGCTGACAAATGGAAAAGATTCTGTGCCTGGAACCAGTCACAAGGAATAATCACAACAATGCCCAATATTCCTCAGATTTTACAATATTTAACTGAGATGCTTCACAAGGGCCTGTCCTTTTCTTCCATAAAAATCCATGCCTCTGCCATTTCAGCTCATTACAACACAGAACCTTCCCTCTTCTCTCATCCCCTGCTAAAGCAGTATCTCAGAGGGGCCAAAAACTTAAGGCTACCCAGGAGAGCTCCAACCCCTACCTGGGACCTCAGTTTTGTATTGGAAAAACTCACTCTCCCTCCTTTTGAGCCAGTTGCTACTGCAGACTTAAAATGTATCTCCTGGAAAACAGCTTTCCTTTTAGCACTCACTTCAGCTGGAAGGATTTCTGAATTACAGGCTCTTATGGCAATGAAGCCTTTCATTATTTTTCATGCGGACAGGGTGTGTCTCAGAACCAATCCATCCGTCATGCCTAAGGTGGTATCCAGTGTGGCTCTTAATTAGACCATTCATTTGCCAACTTTCTTTCCCAATCCACAGAACAAGGGGGAGAAGTTTCTGCATTCATTGGTTGTACACAGGCAACTTAGATTTTACTTAAACAGGACAAAATCTCTAAGAAAATTTGAACAACTACTGGTGGCATTTGCTGCAGGGGCAGAGGGAAAGGCTATTTCAAAGCAGATTATTTCCAAATGGATAAGCCATTGTATTTGTTTCTGCTATATGCACCATGGTAAAACTATCTCCCAGGGGATCAGATCTCATTCCACCAGGGCTGCATCTACTTCCACAGCCTTTCTCAGAGGTGTTCCTACCAGAGACATTCTAGAAGCTGCTACCTGGAGCTCAGTTCATACATTCACCAAACATTACCATTTACATATCTTCTCTAAATTCAGAGCTGGCTTTGCCACTGCTGTCCTGCAGGGCCTTATAGCTGGGCCTAATGCTGTGTAAATCCATCCTCCCAACCATAGCTTTGGGAATCTAGCTAAATGTAATGACTGCAACAGTGAAATACGACGAACATAGTAAGTTGTGTACACTTACCGTAAATGTAGATGTTCGAACGTATTCACTGTTGCAGTCCTGGTTACCCTCCTTCCAACCCCATGTTTTTCTCTTACTATACCTCTACTTTCCTTTGCTATGTTTAAAAGCCTTTTTGGAGTATTTGCTTTTGTTTGGAGGTATATTTTTGTGTTTTTAAAATTACTTAAATATTTGGCTCCCCATTTGGGAGGCACCTGACATCTGGGGCAAGAAAAACTGATGTAATGGTGTCGGCTGCATGTTTTATACCCCTGATGACTTGACGTCATGGAAGAAGGGACAGCAACCGACGCAGGACCCAAGATTTTGTTAATCAGGCCGACTGAGGGCAACCTGCCAGCAGATTACCCAAATGTAATGACTGCAACAGTGAATACACTCGAACATCTACATTTATGCTAAGTGTACACAACTGTACTTTTCGCAGCCCATGATACCCGCTACTTCAGATTCGCAGGCCACTACTGAGACCCATTCGGTGTCCGGTATGCTTGCGAGATGCTTCTTCAACTATGGAACCTGCGGATGTCTCTACCTTGGATGGATCCGGAGCTGCTGTGCAGGCGCCGGCTTCTGAGAGTGTATTCAGGCATATGGACTTGCAAATTAACAGATGCCATCTTCTTCTTAAAGGCCTAAAACTCAACCCACACCTAGAAAACTGACATCCAAACCACATGGTCAGGCCCATATGCCTAAAAAACAAATGAAAGAATGGCTGAAGACCTTATTACTGTAATTAGGGGAAGCCAGCCTTCTCCCTCTAAGAGACCGAGAACTGATTTTCCTTCTGATTCTTCTGATCAGGATTCTGAAATTTCTGTTTCTTCTGATGACTGAGATTTGCCCTTATCTACCTATGAGGATTCTGATGCAGAGGACTCCATACCCTTTGCTTCCCCTCCAGAAGATTTTTCTTTTGGTGAAACCTTGCACACTCTTAGGGAGCATTTCTTCTGGAAAAGCCAGGATTACTCTGACTCCAAAAAGAAGCTTAGGGAATTCTTACTCCTACCTCAACACAGGCCTTTAGCTATCCCTCCTGTACTGGACATTGTAGATTATGCCTTCTTGGAATCTAGCCTGGCCCCAGACACTTTACCACTGGCTCCCAGAAAACCTGACAGGCATTACAGAGCACCTGACTCTCACAACTTCCTCTTTAAGAATCCTACTGCGGACCCAGAGGCCATTTCACAGGGACCCAAAGGCATTAAGGCTTCTACTGCCAAAAACCCTAACCCCTCTGATAGGGATTCCAGGGCCCTGGACAGATGAGGTAAGAAGGTATACACTTCTACTACTTTGGCCATTAGGGCCTTAAACTGCCAGTTTCATCTGTTAAAGTATCAGCAGCATATTATTGGACTACTCAAACAGAAAATTATGTTGATTCCTGACTGTGCCGAAAATAAAGAATTACAGGATTTAATGCATTCTGTTGAACAAGTTGGTAAACATACTTTGCAATGTGGTTTTGAGACTTTAGAAGCATCTTGCAGGGCTGCTGTCACTGGGTCTGTTCTTAGAAGGCATGCTTGGCTTAAGGAGCAAAATTTGCCAGATCATGTTAAAGCTAAATTACTAGATACTCCCTTAAACCAAGACCACCTGTTTGGCAACAAAGCAGAAGAAGTACTTAAAAAGATGGAGGAAAAAGCTAAATCTATGCAAACTGTTTAAAGATTTCCTGCAAGTACAGCCTCCCAGATTTAGTAGACATTGGTCTTCTAAGAATTGCTCCTTCCCTGTCTTTTCCAGATCTTCTCAGTCCAAACCCAGGAACAGCAGACCACCTAGGCTACAGTCTCACACTCCTAAGCAGTGGGGGGCTCCCACTTCCAAAGCTGGAAGTAGTAAAACACCCCCCTATGGTAAATTGTCACAATGACTTAACCTTAAACCTTCCAAGCCCTGCTCAACTGTCTGCTCCCTTAGGGGGAAAAATCGCCCTGCATGCAAAAAACTGGGAACTCATTACCCAAGACAAATGGGTTTTAAATATAGTTTCCCAAGGATACAGATTCCACTTCCACTCCTTACCACCCCGACACGGTTGGCCAGTCCTACCCCCAAATCAGTGGGCAGAGGCTCAACAGCAGGTTCTCTCACTTCTAAGTATCAGGGCTATTCAACCTGTCCCAGCAGAGGAATGGGGACAAGGTTTTTACTCAAGACTTTTCCTGGTACCCAGAAAAGACAACTCCTGGCATCCTGTCCTGGACCTGTCTATGCTAAACACTTTTTTGGTAATTCCAAAATTCAAAATGCTAACTCTTCATCAGCTGCTTCCCATGCTAGGCAAAAATGCCTGGTTGGCAACATTGGACTTAAAGGAAGCTTACCTGCACATCTCAGTAAGGGAATCTTGAAGAAAATACCTACGCTTCAGAGCAGGCTACATGCACTGTCAGTTCTCTGCACTGCCCTTTGGCTTATCTACTGCGCCCAGGGTATTCACAAAGTGTCTAGCTCCAGTCATTGCATTCTGCAGGCAAAGAAATATTCAAATGTACCCATACCTGGACGATTGTCTAATTCAGGCAGAAAGCCAGGACATACTATTAAATAATCTGGCATTTGTAAAGAAACTGCTAACCTCACTGGGGTGCACCATAAATGAAAAGAAATCTCACCTAGTACTCTGCCAACAAATTGTATTCCTGGGAGCAAGCTTGAACACAACTTCCCAGATGGCCTACCTCATGCCAGAGAAACAAGTTTATTTGACAGCCTACTTCAAGCTACTGGCCACAAAAACCCAGCTATCTGCAAGGAAAATACTGCAAGCCCTGGGGTTCATCCCTCTTGCATCCTACTAATTCCATATGCAAGACTGCATATGAGGAAACTATTTAAAAGCCTATGATGTCATCATTCTCAGGACCCGGAATCAGTGATCCCTATCATTCCTTGTATAAAGACAGAGTTCCTTTAGTGGGCCGAGGCCTGCTACCACAACAAGGGACTGCCATTCACTCTACCCCCTGCTGCCCAAACCCTAACAGACGCATCATACTATGCATTGGGGGCTCACTTGGCAGGGCAGTGCATTCAGGGCAAATGGAACCTGAGTCAAATGCACCTGCATATCAATCAAAAAGAAATGTTAGCTGTACAGAATTCTCTGACAGCCTTCAAGGACCATATTCTTCCAGGACAATTATTGGTAAAGACAGACAACACCACTGTTATGTGGTACATAAACAAGCAGGGGGGGAACACACTCGTACCCTCTCTGCAGACTAGCCACAGCTCTATGGAACACAGCCTTGAGCTACCAAGTGCACCTACAAGCTCAATACCTGCCAGGCAAGCTAAATTCACTAGCAGACAACCTAAGCAGAAATCTCATGGACCCAAATGATGGAGGAGCCCAGAGATGGACCTGTTTGCCTCCCCTCAGAACTACCAGTTGGACAAATTCTGCACAAGGACTCCCCACAGACAAGCTTGGAAAGTGGATGCCCTGTCCTTCACTTGTGAAAGCCTCTCAGTTTATGCCTTTCCCCTTCTGCCTCTCCTCTTGAAAGTTCTGCTAAAGATCAAACAGGACAAGCCAAGGACAACTCTCATTGCACCAGACTGGCCACGCCAACACTGGTACACCCTCTTGCACAGTATGTCACTGCTGGAGCCATGGCACCTGCCTCAGACCCCTTCCCTGCTGTCCCAGCAGGAGGGCTAGATTCTGCACCCTCAGCTTCAAACCCTGAACCTTGCAGCCTGGCTAATTACCTGAGCTCTCCAATACCCTCCCTCAGTAAGCAAGTGCTGGATGTCATTCTGGAAGCAAGGAGGCCTAGTACTAGAAAATCCTATGCTGAAAAGTGGAAAAGATACTGTTCCTGTTGCCAGACTCAGGGGATGGGCACAACAGTGCCCAGCTTACCGCATATTTTTCAGTACTTAACAGAGATGCTCCACAACAGCCTTTCCTTCTCATCTATTAAAATTCATGCCTCAGCCATTTCAGCACATTACAATACTGAGTCACCCATCTTCTCTCACCCCCTGCTGAAGCAATTCCTCAGAGGAGCCAAAAATTTAAGACCACCCAGGAGAGCCCGTACTCCAGCTTGGGACCTTAACTTTGTATTGGAAAAGCACAGTCTGCCTCCTTTTGAGTGAGCTGCAACTGCAGAGTCGAATTTCCTGTCTTGGAAAACAGCCTTCCTTCTAGCAATCACTTCAGCAAGAAGAGTGTCTGAATTACAGGCCCTCATGGCAGTGGAGCCCTTCATCATCTTCCCTGCAGACAGGGTGTCCCTCAGAACCAATCCTTCCTTTATGCCCAAGGTGGTATCCAGTGTGGCCCTTAATCAGTCCATTTATTTGCCAACCTTCTTTTCTAATCCATAGAACAAAGGAGAACGAATACTGCACTCTTTGGACATGCACAGACAACTTAGATTTTATTGGGACAGGACTAAGCCTATCAGGAAAACTGAACAGCTACTAGTTGCCTTTGCTGCATGGGGCAGAGGGGAAGGCCATTTCAAAGCAAACCATTTCTAAGTGGATAGGTCATTGCATTAATTTCTGCTGTAAGCACCATTGGAAACCTACTCCACAGGGGATAAGATCACATTCCACCAGGGCTGCATCTACTTCAACAGCCTTTCTCAGAGGTGTTCCTACCAGGGACATCCTAGAAGCTGCTACCTGGAGCTCTGTACATACCTTCACCAATTGCCTATGTTTTCTAAATCAAGAGCTGGTTTTGCCACTGCAGTCTTGCTGGGTTTAATAGCTGGTCCTAATGCTCTCTAACTGCATCCTCCCTTCCTTAGCTTTGGGAATCTACCCAAATGTAATGACTGTAACAGTGAAACACGAAGAACATAGTACAGTTGTGTGCACTTGCCATAAATGTAGTTGTTCAAGTGTATTCACTGTTGCAGTCCTGGTTACTCTCCCTCCAGACCCGACTTCTATTGGCTATACCTTTCTTCTTCTTTACTGTATTTAAGCTTTCTGGTGTATTTCCTTTTTGTTGGAGGTGTAACCTTGTATATGTTTGCTTCCCATTTTGGGGGCACCTGACATCTAGGGCAAGAAAATGATGTAATGGCGTCGACTGCATGCTTTATACCTCTGACTACCCGACATCATGGAAGAAGAGACCGCATCCGACGCAGGACCCAATACTTTGATAATCAGGCCAGCTGAGTGCTACCTGCAGGCAGATAACCCAAATGTAATGACTGCAACAGTGAATACACTCGAACATCTGCATTTATGGTAAGTGTACACAACTGTACTTTCTAATTTGCCTGCTATACACTGTTGAATAGTCTGGCAGTTGGTGTAGGTGAAGACTGTGAACTGTCGTTCCTGTAATACAGGGTTTGTTTCCCTCAGCCCTCATTCACCCATTGTATGACCTTGAGAAAGCCACTTAAGCAGACGGTGCTTAGGGGCAAATGGGAATTTGGGCTAGGTTCCTCAATGGGCCCCTAGACTGCAAGCTTTGTAACTACCTATGAAAGTATCAAACTCTTAATTGAAAAAAGGTGCTTTCAAAGGCTATTACACCAAGAGTGTATCTTATTCCAGTATTTTCTTCAAGAATGTTTCCATTGCAGACATCTGTGCTTTGGCCACATGGTAGCCAGCACGTGTCCTGTAATTTGTGGCACAACAGAGTCGGACCTCCTTGGTAATTTAGAGTTGCAGGACTCAGCTTGTTGAACCCCCATCTCTTTGCCGTCTTCCTTTTTCTACCTCACATGGGGATTTACTGCTTGAAATTCTACTCGGTCATAGACCCACTGAGTATGGTCCCTGCTGTCAAATATAGCAGATACAATTGTACCATATCAGTTGAACTTTGAGGGGACAATCCTGGATGGTGTCTAATTATTCTCCTACTGCCCTTTGTGTTTTGATGGCCCCTTCTTTGAGCCTTGGTTGTTCAATTTCCCTGTAAGTAGGTATTCTTGTACAATTTAAGCAACAGACTGTCACTGTTGCTCTTAATTTGCAGAAAATGTGCCCACTGTGTTGTTGGGGACACACCTTCCTAGTGAACATATGATGGCACAACATTTACCAGCAGAGGGCAACACATGCCTGCATGCAGATGTTTTAGAAAAAAATAAATTTATTGAGAAAGCATAGGCCTCATCACAGATCTACTTGTGTGGCAACAGTGCATTTGGTATTATGTTTAGTGTACAGTCATTGTTTTTGTTCTGCGAAAATGTTGTCCATTTGTTAGGTTGTTGTGCAGCTGACATAGATTGTGCCCATAAGCAGGCAGTTTCTACCTATTATACTCTTCCAGCAAAATAAATGATTAAACAAGGAACTAATAAAGTGCCCACCAGCTTCAAGAGTGACAGGAAGAAGTAGTGGTTGGATTATAAGAGTGGCAGGAAGAAGTAGTGGTTGGATTATACTTCTTTGCATGTGATCTAGGTTACCTTTGTCAAATTATTGTCCATTGCTATCTTCAATATTTACATTTTGATTACATGTTGCAAGCTACATTGATAGCTGTTTCACCTGGAGGCCTTTTCTGTAAGACTGAGGAAGTAGAAACTCATATCAGGAGGAGCTCAGTAGGTACAGAGGTGCACAATTTTGATAGGTAATGGAGTAGCAAGATAACATCTTAGTCCAGCGTTTCAGTAAAATGTGTTAACAGTTCATTTACTTATGTGAACAGAATTTTCATTACTTGTCTAAGAGAGTTAAAAAACATCAGCAAACCTGGCTTGTTTAGTCTTATCCATAAGTAAAGAGCCTTTTCATCGTATCACGGAAAGCTCATCATGTGGTGTATGAGAAGTGATAGATGCATTTTATGTTGCTGAAAAATAAATTGCTCTGCCACTGTTAAAGAAAGGCCATTGTCTAAAACACATCTTTTAAAAAAAAAAAAGTAATTTCCCAGTATAAATGAAGAGTAGGACGTGCTCATTTCTCTTCATGTTTCTTTCATTTTCTCTAAATGCTGTAACAGTAAGATGCCATAATGGAATATCAGTTCCAGTACACAAAAGAATTTTTCATTGTATGGAACACCCATTATTTATTTATTTATTTATTTATTTATTTATTTGTAATGCCTTCCCAGAATGCTTCTGGTTACTAATGTGGTATGTCATGTCTGATTTTTACTTTAATGTGCGTCATTTATTAAGATAGGAAAAACATTTATTTCTAAATTGCTGTTCCTCTGCAGACCCCGTGTATTCATGGAAATATTTTTTTTCCGTACAAACATTTCAGTAGATTCTGTGTTTGAGATGTGTTAGATAACCTCTTAGGCCACTGTTTTTTATTGGTGCTAATCCTAATCTGGGTACATAAATCTATGTATTTTGCACTGACTGCCTTCATAAAGTAGGCTAACAGGTACAGCATGCCTTTGCTAGAGATGTCTCGAAAGTAAATCTTTCAGAAAATCATTGTACCATAAATTATTTGAAACATAGTTGCATGTAATATAGTTAACACTATCGGGCTGACTCTGGAAAAGGTCCATGTGGATCAGTGTTCTACTCTAGTTAACAAATGCAAATGAAAAATAAATTATGAAAATGTATTTTTTTTTTAATTTAAATCTGTTTCTAAATTGTGGTGTACCATAAATTCTTTAAGTAGGCAAGGTGTTTCTGTTCATCTAACATCGATTTTTATAAGTATTTATATAAGTATTTATTCTGAAAATAAGAGCTGCACAGATATCATAATTCAACTGCTTTTACTCTGTTTCAATCATGTTGCAGATTCAAATTTTTTCCAAGAGTTGTATTAGTCTTTGCAGTACAGCCACCTGTCAGGTTTATGTGTTTGTTGCACAGTGCTTTTGATTTACTGTGTCCTTTCCTTCAGACTTCAAGGCATGTGTACTGTCCTGTCCATTGTATCAAAATATGTTACAAGTCTTCTTACAGATGTATACGGCTTGACATCTTATGGTCCCCATGATTGCTGCCTAGTACTGTGCCTGAGTTCCTGTGTTCCTAGCTATTTTAACTTTGCTCATTTTTTAACACCTTTATTAAATTATCACTTAAGAAATAGGCAAATATACCTTAACAGAAAAGAAAACAAACCGTATTAGCATTTTTCTATTTGCATACATTATACATCACACATCTTTTCTTTGTATCAGTCATCAGTCCAACATTACTCAAATTGCTGAATTCCTGCCTTCCCCGAACCGTTACTCCTCCTGTCCTGAACATCATTTTGCACGTTTTGTTAGCAGAATTTCCATTTATTTCTTTGTAATGGCTTTTTTCTTTTTTCTTCCTTCTTTCCTTCCGTGCATTTCTTTAACTCTGGTGATATGGAAGTGTTAATTTATGGCATTGCACTTTGTAAATTCTGTCAGGCTTGTTTGGTACAGGGGGCCAAATGTCAGATTCTAAAGAGATATTATCAAAAGCTTAATAAAAAGTCCCAATTACAGTCTCTCACTGATTGCTTTTTTTCAGTGTCTTCTGTGAAGACAGTAAAAAACAGCGTCCAACAAAATGATGTCCTTCAAGAATGCAACTGCAGTCATAACATATGGGTTGTCCTGCCTCAGGCAGCCCTCGGTTGGCCGGATTCCAAAGTCTGGGTCCGACGTCGGCTGATGTCGCATTTCTCTCCGACGTCAGAGCGGCTGGAGTATATAAGCATCAGCCGACACCATTTTCTTCAGTCTTTCTTGCCGCGCAGTGCCCGAAGCAGAAGCAGTTCGCAAGTGCCGGTCGGTCAGCTCCTGTATTCTTCGAATCCGAAGTCATCAAAAAAGCTACGTACCCCGTTGGGGACCTTTTCTTGCCTCAGCCGATGTCAGAAATTACTGAAAAAGTTAACAATTGTCTGTCTTGTGGTAAACAAATACCTCATAAGGATTTCCACTCTTACTGTCTTCCTTGCCTTGGCCCAGACCATGACGTCTCGGCCTGTGTCGCCTGTGCTTGCTTCAATAAGCGCACTCTCAGGCGCCGGGCGGAGTTCGCTGAAGACTTTTTCGGCAATAAATTTGCTTATACAATGCCGTCGGAACTTCCGACATCGCAGACTCCTAAGAAACGAAAAGACCGGGACCGACATCCTCGGCCCGCGACTTCCACCGACTCCACGCCAAAACCTACCGCGAGTGCTCCGGTTCCCCCTGAGACGGTTATTTCACCGCTCCGAACCGAAGACACCGCATTACCGATACCTCCGATACCGGAGGCCACACCGACGCCAGTTATAGATTTTCCTCCGGATACTGAAACCGAGGAAATGCCCGAGACCATTGCTGTAGATAAGGTCACTCCTGCACGTGGAGCTGCTAGGCCTCCTATGGCCATGTCTATTAAGGCCTACACACGTGCTAAGGCAGCCAGCAAGACCAAGCACCTTACTGCTAAAGCCTTACCTCAGCCTACTCCTGAAACACAAATCATGACTATGGCCGCAGACTTAATTTCCATGATTAGAGGTTCACAGGCCCATCCTGAGAGAGGATCCCAGCCTCCTTCTGATAAGAGGCCCCAGGTTGAACCCTCTGACCCTATCCCTTCAGATGAAGATTCTGAGGACTCTGTTCACTCCGATGGCCAGGAAGAGCTCTTCCAGACCTATGAGGACTCTGATGCAGAGGATTCCATCCCCTCGGCCTCCCCTCCTGAGGATATTTCTTTTGGGGAAGTTCTGCATACCATGAGGGAACATTTTAAGTGGCAAGGCCAGGAATATTCTGATTCCAGAAAGCGCCTTCGAACCTTCCTTAAAAAGCCCCAACACAGGCCCCTGGCTATACCTCCTGTGCTGACTCCAGTGTTACCCCGGATACTCTTCCTCCTGCTCCAGCCAAGCCAGACAGATATTATAGGGTCCCAGAAACACATTCTCATTTCTTTAGGGCCCATGCTGTTGATGTAGAAACTATTTCTCAGGGACCTAAAGGGGTTTCAGCATCCACCTCCAAAAATCCTTTGCCTTCCAACAGGGAAGCTAGGTCATTAGAGAGATGGGGGAAAAGGTCTACACCTCCACTACTTTATCTATGAGAGCTCTGAATTGCCTCTTTCATATGTTTCAATATCAGGATTACCTGTTAGATGATTTACAGAAAACATTGGCCTCTCCTGAACCTTTAAACAGGAAGTCTTTGCAGGAAGCTGTACATAATTCTCAGTAAGTCAGCAATCACTTTCTGCAGTGTGGATATGATGCATTGGAAGCTTCATGTAGGGCAGCTATGACAGGGGCGGTCATTCGTAGACATGCGTGGTTAAAAGAACAACCTCTACCAGATCATGTTAAGGCAAAACTCCTTGATGCACCCTTGGAAAAGAACAAGCTTTTTGGTGCTAATGCTAAAGATGTGTTAAAGTCCATCGAGGAAAAAGCAAAATCAGTTCAGACGGTCAAAGATTTCCTCCAGGTTCAGCCACCCAGATTCAGCAGGAATTGGCCTTCTAAAACTGGTCCTTTCCTAATCCTGAAAGATTTCAAAGGGGTAAAAACAGGCGTGGCCGAGGAAGAGGACAATACAGAGGTTCTTACAGGGGACGACAATGGCAACCAACAAACCAAAGAAGTGACACAGGGGTCTCCCCTGCCCCACAGGGACAATCTCAATGACTTTCCTCTACTTCCGCTGACCAAGGAGCAAATAGAAGCACCCTTGGGAAAATTATCTCTGTTTTCAGACAATTGGCACAGATTGACAAAGGACAAATGGATTTTGGACATTATAGACCAAGGTTACAGGTTCCACTTTCATACCTTACCAAGAAAACAAGGCATGCCAAACCTACCACAAAACCAGAGGGCAGAGGCTATCAAGCAAATTTCTCTGCTTGCTCAGATCAAAGCAATAGAAAGAGTTCCACAACAAGAACAAGGCCAGGGTTTTACTCAAGACTGTTCCTTGTTCCAAGAAAAGAAACTCAATGGAGACCAATACTGGATTTGTCCGCATTAAACACTTTTCTCATAGTACCAAAGTTCAAAATGCTGACTCTACAGCAACTCCTTCCCATGCTGGGCAAGGGGTCTTGGCTGATTACTCTGGACCTCAAGGAGGCATACCTGCATGTCCCTATCAGACACAGCTGCAGAAGATACCTCAGATTTCTTGCAGGGCCAGAGCATTATCAATTCTCAGCATTGCCATTTGGCTTATCTACTGCGCCCAGAGTATTCACAAAATGTCTGGCTTCAGTAATTGCTCATTGCAGGCTCCAGGGGATCCAAATTTTACCCGTACCTGGACGACTGCCTCATACAAGCGGACGACAAATTGATTTTGACAAAAAACTTGAACTATGTCATACAATTGCTACAGGCTCTGGGATACATAGTCAACTTCCAAAAGTCAAGACTTCAGCCATCCCAGCAAATAACCTTCTTAGGAGCCAATCTAGACTCAGCCTCTCAAATGGCTTACCTGACAGAAGACAAGCAAGAGAAGTTAACTCATTATTTCAAAGGTTTGGCAAAACTCACCCAGATGACTGCAAGGAGATTCCTACAGGCCCTGGGTTACATGGCATCCTGCATTTTCCTGATTCCATTAGCAAGACTACACATGAGAAAGCTTCAGTGGTACCTAAAAAGCCTATGGTCTCAGCACAGCAACAACCTAGAGACAACCATACCGCTCATTCCATGCCTACAAAAGGAATTCCTATGGTGGGCCTCGGTAAGCCAGGCAAACACAGGTATGTCATTCAAAAAACCTCAGATAACACAAACCATGACCACAGACGCCTCAGACCTTGGATGGGGGGCGCACATGGAGGGCAGATGTATACAAGGACAATGGTCTCCAAAGGAAACACATCTGCATATAAACCAAAAGGAAATGCTGGCAGTAATGCATGCCATCGAGGCCTTTCGACAACAGCTACAGCAAGGCCATCTACTGATACGGACAGACAACACCACTGTGATGTGGTACATAAACAAGCAAGGGAGCACCCATTCTTACCCCCTTTGCAGACTGGCAATGAATCTTTGGGAAAAATCACTGAGCCTAAACATACAGTTGCAATCCCAGTTTGTTCCAGGCAAAGACAATGTGCTGGCGGACAGCCTAAGCAGGAATTTCATAGATCCACACGAGTGGAGGTTACATCCGAAAATCTTCACACAACTCACCTCGACATGGGGCAGGCCAGAAGTAGACCTATTTGCCTCCCACCTCAACCATCATCTACAAAAATTCTGTTCAAGGACATATCATCCACAAGCTTGGAAAATAGATGCTCTTTCATTCAACTGGAACTTCCTAAAAATCTATGCATTCCCACCTCTGCCACTGATGACCACAGTATTACTAAAGATCAAAGCAGAGAGGCCCAAGGGGGATCCTAATAGCTCCAGACTGGCCAAGACAACACTGGTATCCACTACTACGGAGCATATGTCACAACAAAAAGTGGGCCCTTCCCCAATGGTCCCTACTTTTGACTCAACACAACTTCAAAACAGTGCATCCAAACCTTCAGATGCTGCAGCTAACAGCCTGGGAGATCCCATGAATAACCTCAATCTTTCTCTCTCCAAGGAAGTTCAGCGGATATTAACAGAAGTTCAAAGACCATCCACCAGAAAGGTTTACTTAGCAAAATGGAAGAGATTCAGCATTTGGAATACCAGCAAGGGACATGATGCATCATTATTGAACATCCCACTCATCCTGGAATATTTGGCAGATATGCTACAGAATGGACTCTCATATTCTTCCATAAAGATACATGCTTCACCTATTTCAGCTAGATATAACACTGATCCTCCTGTGTTTTCACATCCTTTGTTAAGGCAATTCCTCAGGGGAATCAAGAACATTAAGCCACCAAGAAAGGCTCCAGTGCCAGCTTGGGACCTCAACTTTGTCCTAGAAAAACTGACTCTACCCCCCTTTGAGCCAGCAGCTTCAGTGGACTTACAATTTCTCTCATGGAAGACAGCTTTCCTGTTGGCAATTACCTCAGCAAGAAGGGTTTCGGAACTACAGGCCCTAATGGCAATACCACCGTTCATAATCTTTCACAGAGACAGGGTCTCCTTAAGAACCAACCCTACTTTTATGCCAAAGGTGGTATCTAGGGTCTCTTTAAATCAAGCTATTCACTTGCCTACTTTCTTCCCCAATCCTGAGAGCAAAGGGGAAAGACTGTTGCATACCTTGGATATTCACAGACAACTTCGCTACTACCTGGACAGAACCAAGACCAGTAGGAAGTCTGATCAGCTTTTTGTAGCTTACGCCCCTGGAGTACAAGGAAAAGCAATTTCCAAACAGACTATTTCAAAATGGAGTGGACATTGCATCAGATTTTGTTATTCCTTCCATGGGAAGAATGTTCCAGCTAATGTCAGACCACACTCCACCAGAGCTACAGCCACCTCTACAGCTTTCTTAAGAGGGGTGCCTACAAAATACATTCTAGAAGCTGCTACATGGAGCTCCGTGCATACATTCTCCAAACACTACAATCTCCCTTTATACTCCAGATCCAGAGCAGGCTTTGCTTCGGCAGTCCTGCAGGGTTTGATTGCCACACCATCTCTTTCCTAGAGCATTCCTCCTCCCCCAGCTAAGCTATGGTATTCAACCCATATGTTATGACTGCAGTTGCATTCTTGAAGGACATAGTACAGTTTTGTACCTACCAAAAATGTAGATGTCCGATAGATATGCAACTGCAGTCGGGTTTTCCCTCCCTCCATACCCCTCTATGCCTTGGGTCCACTCCTATCCCTGTTTCTCTCAGCTGGGGATATCTGTTAAGGTGTATCTGTTTATTGCTTACTTATTTGTCTGGAATCCTGTTTTTGTCTTCCAATTTGATTACAGCCTTCCTTGGAGGGCACCTGGCATCTGGGGCAAGAAACACTGAAGAAAATGGTGTCGGCTGATGCTTATATACTCCAGCCGCTCTGACGTCGGAGAGAAATGCGACATCAGCCGACGTCGGACCCAGACTTTGGAATCCAGCCGACCGAGGGCTGCCTGAGGCAGGACAACCCATATGTTATGACTGCAGTTGCATATCTATCGGACATCTACATTTATGGTAGGTACAAAACTGTACTTTTTTTCTTACAGAGCATTAACAGCTACTCTGAGAGTGTGCTAATAAAGTGCACTTTGTCTCTCACCTTTTATTGTGATTACTGCTCTGTTGGTCCTTAGTACCTGGACTGAGAATTTGTTATGGGAGAGTTTTGAGTGGTTAATGATTTCCTGAAAAAAGTCACCAGCAACTACTGCTGTCAGAGAGACATTCCCACTATCAGCTACCACTGTCTTTTTGTTGTGGTTAAGAATGGAAGTTAATTAGTTGTGAGCACTGTAAAACTTTTAAAAAGACCTTGTTGAGGAGCACCAGAAGTCTATTAGCTTTCCTTGATTACTGAAAGTTAATTGCAATGAGCAGAGGCATCACCCCGTGCCCCAGCCCTACATCCACCTCAGAATTTAGAAAAGAAGCATAAGACATCCAAGGAGCTACATCTCACACATGGGAAAAATGGAGCTACCAAGGAATGTATAGGTAAGAACTCTAGAGTTGCAAAGTGTGACACCTTAGATAGCCAGCTGGCCAATTCAGGTCCAGGTGATGCCCGGATGAGTCTGCCAGCAGTTCATGTGCCTAATTCTGTGGTCACACTGTCTATAGTAGCCTGTTTACAGGTGGGCACAAAAATGGTTGTGTCACAAGTCAGCAGGGCAGCATAGCCTGATGCAGGTTGCCAACCATCTACAGAATGGGTCTGCCTTCCTCAGAAGATTGCACTAAGGGCTTATTTATCTGTCTCACAACAGAATGAAAAAAATTATTGTAATGGATTTTCCCACAAATTGGGTATTTGCACATCCCATTCAGCCACTGCCTCTCATGGACTCCTGAGACGTGGGCGCCCACACCAGTCGTATTAACTACTTTTGTGCTGTAGTTTGATTACTGATTATCCCAAGCTTTGCCCAGACCCCCATTCCATCTGCTTTAGAGGATGATTATCCAAAGTAAAAGTGACCCTCCTCAGGGTCAGAATGTGACTTGGGAGAAAAGGAAGAGGTAGTCTGTTTGGACCAAATCCTATTTCCTTTGAATTATGGCACTGTCAGCAGTGACACTACCTTATCTGCCCCCTCCCAAAGAGAGTGTCTTCTTTGAGGAAACTGTTAGATCTGATGCCCTTTTCATTCTTCCTCACAAATGGGTTTGGATCCAACTTGGCCACATACACTAGACTTTGGATCCAGCTCTCAAGCTGCTTCCTCATCCCACAATGCCATATTCCATCCCCATTACCTCAGATCTCTTTTACCGCCATTGTGGATGGATGCGGATTCTGCTATCAAGCAAGTAAGGTTACATTTTTCCTTTCTTAATCTCTTTACTCCCTGTAGTTTTCGCTTGGGGTTAGGCACTAGTATTTCTTCTTCTCCTCTGTATTGCCTCTTCTCTCCTACTTCAGTAGTGTTTACCATTGTTGGTATATTACTTTTTCTACCTTTTTATGTAAATTTTTAATACTATTGTTGGTAGTCTCTCTTATTTCTTGTATTTCCAAAAAAAAGTCTCTCTCACATTTGTTCAGGGTTTAAAAAAATGCACTTCTTGTGGGCATAAGATCCCCAGTTCAGATGCCCACAAGAAGTGTGCTTACTGCTTAGGACTGAACCATCTGAATATGGACTGTATGGTATGCTCGACCTTTAACCCTCGAGTTCTAGCCAACAGATGAAGCAAATTTATTCTTAGACTACTGCTAGCTTCTTCTGGGGTTCAACCCCCCTCTAAGCTTGCTAAGTCAGTTTTTTCAGAAGGAAAAAATAGGTCTGTTCTTAACTCCCCTAGGGCTTCCTTGAAACCCTAGGAGAAGATATGAAAAATTTTGGATCGTAAGTCTGGAATTCTCCCTTTGGATGCCACACACTACTCTGATCTGATAGCTTCAGCTCTGATCGTGATCTTTCCACTCCCATCTGCTTCCTTGTCTGATCCTAAACCCATGGATCCAAATGTGAATTCTTCCTACAAGAGCAGTACCCTGGAATATACAGTCAAATATGTATCTCCCTCCTCACCAGTTCATCTCTTCTAAACACTGAAGAAACATTCCAGGCCCTCTTCCAGATCGTCTTCCAGGAGTTCGTCAGAGGTGGATGTGGATAGGATGATGCGGAAATTTCTCTGGGCTCAGATCCATATAGGGGTCTTGTCAGCTCTGTCCCCTCCTGGATCTGTGAGTGCACCTACAAAGTCCATATTGTCTCCCTCTCTGATCCGACCTGTGGTTTCAAAGTCCCAGGATTCAAAATCCCAGAGAGTTTTAGCTTTACGTCTGAGGAAAGTTTCTTCTCGACTTTGACAGATTCCCTGACAGGTTCTGCTCTGATAACTTTGGATCAGGGCGGGTCTTGGAGCCGAGATGTCTGTGCTGGATCCGAGGGTTTGGGCTCCAGTTTTGTCAGATCTATCCCTCCTTCTCAGGGCTTCGGCCTTGGACAGCTTGGATCTGATTCTCCCCTTGAGGCTCGGATCCAGGGGTGGCCCCAACCTACCTTCTTTAGAGATATCGGCTCCAAGGAGGGAGGAAAGGGTTTCCCCGTGGTCCTTCTGCTTTCAAGGTGGTAGAAAGGGCTTTTTCTCTACACAGAGAAGCGTTGTCTCTTGTCGCAGATCCTATAACTCTCCCCTCTTTAGTTCCAAGCTCTGAGCCATTCAGACCTATCCCACAGACAGTTCCAGGAGGTCTCCATGAATTATTTTAGAGGAATTTCCCCTGTCTTCTGACACCTCCCCTGACCATCCCACGGAGGAGATTCCTCAGAAGAGGGCATGTAAGAGGAGACAGATTGACTCCCCAATGGAAGATACGGATTTTGATGAGGGAGAGGGATCCCTCAGATCGCCACCTGATGACATCTCCTTCAGAGATATTCTCGAGATCCTCAAACAGAAAGTTAGTTGGTCTTCCCAGTCTCCTTCTGCTGAAGAGTCCGTGTTTCTGGCTTTTGGTTCTGGTGATGTTCTTCATCTCACATTGCTGCAGTCCTTACACTTGGGTAGTCCGCTGTCCTCGGTCGGCCCGAATATCAAAGTATAAGGCTGACGTCGGTCAAGGCGCATTTGACTGACATCAGGACGTCAGGGTACAAATGCGCATGACCGACGTCATATCCTCAGTCTTTTTTGCCGCATGGTCCGATGCAGAAGCAGCGTTGCAAGTGCCGTTCGGCGTTCTGAAATTTTTCAATTCGAGTTTCAGACCGAGTCAAAGTTGGCTAAGTACCCCGTTGGGGAATATTTTTGTTTTTTCTTGCCTCAGTGGTTTACCGGATGTCAGAAAAAGTGAATAACTGTATTTCTTGTGGGAAACGGATACCGCATAGAGATTATCATACTTTGTGTATTCCTTGTTTAGGGCCTGAGCACGACGTTGTTGGGTGTTGCTCTTGTGCTAGATTCAATAAGCGCACTATAAAGAGAAGGTTAGATTGTGCCAGGTTAGTCTTCGGGAAGCGGTGCAATTATAAAATGCCGCCGGATGCTCCGGCCGCTTCTTCGAAGAAGCGCAAGGACAAAGCAGTTAGGCCTAGGCTAGAAGAACCGTCCGTACCGGACGCCGGTTCTTTAGAGGTGTCAGTGGAGCCGGTGGTTCCGCCGGAGGTTTCTTTGGAGTCCCAGGGAGAGACTTTGTTATTGCAGGATGTGGCCTCTCAGGAGGCAGGCCAGGCTGAAGGGGCTTCTCAGGTTACTGTACTCCCCTCCCTTCCTAGGGTGGTTAGGCCCTCTCCTTCTGTTTCCAAGGCTTCCCCTAGAGGCAGGCCAGGTTTAGCTTCAGTTGGTGTCACCCCTGGTTCTTCAGGAACTGTGCCCAAGAAGCATATGCTTAAAATGGCAGAAGATTTGATTACTTTGATTAGAGGTTCTTTGCCCCCTCCTGATAAGAGACCTAGGGTGGAACCTGAGCTAGGGAGTTTTGAGCAGGCTTCGGATGTTTCAGAGTCTTCGGCTGAGGACTTGCAGGAGTATTCTCCTTATTCTGATTCTGATGTGGATGATTCTACTCCTTCTGCTTCCCCTCCTGAGGATTTTTCTTTTTCAGAGACTCTTCATTCCATGAGGGAGCATTTTAAGTGGGAAGGTCAGGACTTCTCTGATTCCAGGAAAAGGCTTAGGGAATTTTTGTTTTTACCCCAGCATAGGCCTTTGGCTATACCTCCTGTTCTGGATGTGGTGGAAGATGTTTTTGCAGAGGCTTCTCTTAATCCTGATTCTTTGCCTCCTGCTCCTGTTAAACCGGATAGGTATTACAGGGTGCCTGACGCTCATAAGTATCTTTTTAAGAGTCCTAGGGCAGACCCAGAAACTGTTAGTCAGGGGCCTAAAGGTGTTAAGGCTGCTGTTGTCAAAAATCCGGTTCCTACAGATAAAGAGGCCAGGGCTTTGGATAGATGGGGAAAGAAAGTTTATACTTCCTCCACCTTAGCTATGAGGGCTTTGAATTGCCAGTTTCACATGTTGAAATACCAAAACTATCTCCTTTCACAATTGAAGTCTAAGGTAGATGCTCTGGCGGAAGGAATTGAGTGTAAAGAGTTACAAGATTTAGTACATGTTTCTGAACAGGTGGGTAAGCATTCTTTGCAATGTGGTTTTGATGCTGTACAGGCCTCGTCTAGGGTGGCTGCCACTGGGTCAGTTCTTCTAGGCACGCCTGGCTGAGGGATCAGAATTTATCTGACCATGTTAAGACAAGGATTTTAGATGCTCCTTTACAATCTGATGTGTTGTTTGGCTCTCCTGTTGAGGCAGTCTTAAAGAAAATGGAAGACAAGGCTAAGTCTATGCAGACTGTTAAAGATTTTTTGCAGGTTCAGCCTCCGAAGTTTAGTAGAAATTGGCCTGCCAAGGGGTGGACGTATCCTTCTTATGATTCCCAGTCTAGGGGTAGGTCTAGACGTGGTAGGGGCAGAGCTCAGGGTTCTTTCAGGCCTAGAACAGGGAGTTCACCTGCACAGTCTTCGGGTGAGGGCAGGGGTCAGTCCTTTCGTAAACAGACCCAATGACTTACCTTTTCAGCTGCCAGAGCCTTCTCGTCTGGCAGCACCTTTGGGAGGAAGGTTGGCACTCTTCAAGGAAAATTGGAATTTAATTACCCAAGACAGATGGGTATTGGATATCATACACCACGGTTACAGGTTTTATTTCCATACCTTGCCTCCTTTCAAAGGCATGCCAGACGTTCCTCCTCAGCAAAGAATAGAGGCTCACAAGCAAATTTCTCTGTTACTTCAAATAGGGGCCATACAGCCGGTCTCTATGCCAGAAGTGGGCCTAGGATTTTATTCTCGCCTGTTCCTAGTACCAAAGAAAGGGAACACGTGGAGACCAATTTTGGATTTATCTACCCTCAACACTTATCTGGACATTCCCAAGTTCAAAATGTTGACGTTACAACAGCTTTTACCTCTGCTGGGCAAAGATCATTGGATGGTAACTTTGGATCTCAAGGAGGCTTACCTTCATGTTCCTATCAGAATGAGTTGCAGGAAGTATCTGCGTTTTCGGGCTGGGACTTCTCATTATCAGTTCTCTGCATTGCCCTTTGGCTTATCTACTGCCCAGAGTGTTTACGAAAGTTCTGGCTCCAGTGATAGCTTTCCTCAGGCTAAAAGGAATACAGATCTATCCTTATTTGGACGATTGCCTGATTCTGGCTCAAGGAAGGGACGAGCTTCTTCATCATTTGGAATATGTGATAGCAGTGCTAAGATGCCTGGGGTATTCTGTGAACGAAATAAAGTCCAGTCTAGTACCCTCTCAGGACATGTGCTTTCTGGGTGTAAGACTGAATACAGCATCCCAGATGGCTTTTTGACCCCGGTCAAACAAAAGAATATTTCCTTTACTTTCATCAATTGTCTCATCAGTCCAGGCTGACTGCAAGGACAGTCCTTCAAGCCTTGGGGTTCATGGCATCTTGTATTCTGGTGCTTCCCAATGCCAAACTGCATATGAGGAAGTTACAATGGTATCTCAAAATGTATGGACACAGCACTGCCAGGATCTGGACACTGTCATTCAAATAATACCTTGCATTCAAAAGGAATTGTTGTGGTGGGCTCAGGAATGTCACCTAAACAAGGGACTCTCTGTGACCCGGCCAGAGGCGAGTCAGATTCTAACGACAGATGCCTCAGACAAAGCTTGGGGAGCTCATCTGAATGGAAAGTGGATACAAGACAAGTGGCCTGCCAGACTACAACATCTACATATCAACCTGAAGGAGATGTTAGCAGTCCAGTTTGCATTAATAGCTTTCAAGGATTTACTTCTTCCAGGGCAGGTGTTGATTCTAACAGACAACACAACTGTCATGTGGTACATCAACAAGCAAGGGGAACACATTCTTATCCTCTATGCAGGCAAGCAATGATTTTGTGGGAGACTGCTCTCAGTTTACAGCTAAATCTTCAGGCAAGGTTTCTGCCGGGAGCACAGAACTCCTTAGCAGATGTGTTGAGCAGACGGATTATGGATCCCCACGAGTGGAAATTGGATCCTCATGTATTTCAGACATTGACAGTGTCATGGGGAACTCCAGACATAGATCTGTTCGCTTCTCCACTAAACCACCAGCTGCCAAAGTTTTGCACGAAAAGGTTTCATCTCACAGCTTGGAAAGTGGATGCTCTTTCTTTCAATTGGAGCAATCTTCATGTGTATGCCTTTCCACCTCTGCCTCTCCTCCCAAAGGTACTACTAAAGGCCAGACAGTACAAGCCAAGGATGATTTTGATAGCTCCAGATTGGCCTCGACAGCATTGGTACCCATTACTGAGAAGCCTGGTACTGGAGCCTCCATGGCCTTTGCCTTCGATTCCACACCTGTTGTCTCAGGAGGACAGTCATTTGCTCAATGTCAAGCTCCACTCTCTTCATCTAACAGCCTGGCATATTCTGTTTTGAACCATAGTGGGTCTCAACTTCCACAGCAAGTTTTGAATGTTATTTTGGAAGCTAGAAGGCCTAGTACAAGGAAAGTGTACGCAGATAAATGGAAGAGATTTTTATTTTGGAGTGCAGCAAAGGATTTTGATGTTTCTGAGCCTAATTTAAGTGTGGCTCTTCAATATCTTACTGAGTTACTGGACAAAGGTTTGTCCTTCTCTTCTATTAAGGTTCATGCTGCAGCAATTTCGGCTCACTATGATTGTGACCCACCATTGTTTTCTCATCCTTTGTTCAAGCAATTTCTTAGAGGGGCAAAGAATACAAGACCCCCACGTAGAGCTCCTACTCCTGCTTGGGATCTCAATTTTGTGTTGGAGAAACTTACTCTACAACCTTTTGAGCCTGCAGCTACTACCGAGTTGAAATATTTATCATGGAAGACTGCTTTTTGTTGGCCATTACCTCTGCAAGAAGGGTTTCTGAGTTGCAGGCCCTTATGGCGGTTGAGCCTTTCTTAATTTTCCATAAGGATAGGGTATCTTTACGTACTAATCCTTCCTTTATGCCTACAGTGGTTTCTAGTGTGGCTTTAAACCAAACTATTCATTTGCCTACTTTTTATGCAAACCCCCAAAATAAAGGGGAAAAGATTTTGCACACTTTAGATGTACACAGGCAATTGCGATATTATTTGGACAGAACTAAAGGGTTCAGGCAGTCTCAGCAGTTATTTGTTTCCTTTGCTTTGAGTTCTCAGGGCAAGCCTGTGTCAAAACAAACTATTTCTAAGTGGATTGGGTTTTGCATTACTTTCTGTTATTCCCATCATGGCAAGGAGATTCCAGCTGGGATTAGGCCTCATTCCACTAGGGCTACTGCCACTTCGACAGCTTTTTTGAGGGGGGTGGCAACTAAGGATATTTTGGAGGCAGCTACTTGGAGTTCAGTGCATACTTTCTCTAGGCATTATCACCTACCACTTTATTCTAAATCTAGGGCTGGTTTTGCCACTGCTGTTTTGCAGGGCATTTTGGCAGCTCCTGCTTCCTTATAGTTTGGCCATCCTCCCTTACCTCTGCTTTGGGATTCTACCCAAGTGTAAGGACTGCAGCAATGTGAGATGAAGAACATAGTACAGTTTTGTACCTACCATAAATGTAGATGTTCGAAGATCCACATTGCTGCAGTCCAATTTACCCTCCCTCCTTCCCCTCTGTAGTTAGAGGCGGTTGTGTGGATTGGGTTGTTAATATGGTGTATATTGTATATATTGTACATATTTTTGTTGCAAGGGTGGTTGGTTGGTTGTTTGCTGTCTTTTGGTTTTTGACCTTTCCTTTTAGGGTCTTCTGACATCTGGGGCAAGAAAAGACTGAGGATATGACGTCGGTCATGCGCATTTGTACCCTGACATCCTGATGTCCGTCAAATGCGCCTTGACCGACGTCAGCCTTATACTTTGATATTCGGGCCGACCGAGGACAGCGGACTACCCAAGTGTAAGGACTGCAGCAATGTGGATCTTCGAACATCTACATTTATGGTAGGTACAAAACTGTACTTTTCTGGCTTTTGGTTCTGGACCATGTACCACCCCCAACCCCCAGCAGATGAGCTAATTGATTTGGTTTTCCACCTGGCATGGAAAGAAATGGACACTTTCAAACCCATCCCAAAGTGCCTGGACAAATTTTTGCCCCCCCCTTCTGGCAGACCTTACTGGATCAAAGGTGTCCTGGTTGATGCTATGGTGGTGGTGGCAGCCACCAAGAAAGAACTGGCAGAGCAGAGCTCATCTGTCTATCTGTCAAGCAAAAAGTCTAGAGTGTTGGACAGATTTGGAAAGTGAGTTTTTGCCTCAGCTACCTTCACACTGAGATCTTCAAATTATTTGGTGCATTTTACTAGGCTACAGAGAGATTTGATGAAGGAGTTATCAAATACCCTGTTGTAGTCCATGTTTGCTGAGTATTTCAAAAATACTTCCTCTCAGTTAGCCACTCTGCTGTCCATTTCAAACACTTCAATGAGGTTGATCTCCCATACAGCAGAAGGTATTACAGGTTGGACATCATATCCAGCAGAGCTTCTTTTGGTTCAACAGTGTTCCGTAATGTCCTTCCATGATGGCCTCGCAAGGGACTTTCACAACAAGAAATCAGTCTGATGAGATTGCCCATTTGTGAGGAAGAATGAAAAGGATAGTATCAGATTTGTAAGTTATGTACACACCACAACTTGACATCTGTGTTGTCTATTTTCATTCTTCCTCATCTTCCCTCCTACCCATCCCCCTTCCGTATTGCTCCTGCGATTCACCTGTTTAGAACTATACTGTTCCAGGTTAGAACCCTGTCTTTACTTCTGTTTGTTTCTATCTTCTTAGACTATTGGGAGACTAAGCAGCAAATTCAGTCTGAGGTAATGAGGACTGAATAGGGCATTATGGGCAGAGGGAGCAGCTCAAGAGCTGGAGCCGAAGTCTAGTGTATTTTGCCAACTTGGATCCTAGGATCGGATCAAAACCTATTTGTGAGGAAGAATGTAAATTGGCAACACGGATGCCAAGTTATGGGTGAGTAGGTGTATTTTTTAACAGGGAAGTGGTGAAGGACATTTGAGTGATGCATCTGAGATGAGTTGCATTAGTGAGGACAGAACAACTCAGCCTCTCAGCCTCAACTGTCCCTCCAGTAATTGGCGCATTTGAATTGAGGCTTTTGAATGTACTTTTTTGTCAGTGTCTCTTTAAAATATGATATTTGACGCCCTACACCAAATAAGTCTAACGGATTTTATAAAGTATAAAACCAATACTATAATTTCTATAAAAGTCCTGAAGCAGACCCAGCTGTTTTTGCCATAAAGGCTTTTAAGAAGGCCCACATTGGTACTAGTTTTAAACATGCACCAGAAAATATCAAGGGTGGAGTAGATTCACTGATAGCTTGGCAAAGTTTGATTCTGTGGTGTCTCTGGTATTTGTGACATTAGTTACAAGCTGTGCATACATCAGTATCAGAGTGGTGCTGTCAAACAGATTAAGGATGATTCCCTGAGACAGCAGGTGGTAAGACTTTTACAAACAGCAAGCAATGTTTCTTCCAGAGTAGCTGCAGCTGGAATTAAGAAGATGTTAAGGGGCAGGCAGAAAGTTTCTTTGAGTCCCCTTCCCAAGAAGTTTTTAAACAACTAGAAGAAAAGACTGAGGCAGTCCAGTCTGTTAAGCAGACGTTCTTCGTGTTTCACTGTTGTAGTCATTACATTTGGGTAATCCTGCTGGCAGGTTGCCCTCAGCCGGCCCGAATTCCAAAGTCTTGGGTCCTGCGTCGGCTGCTGTTGCCCCCTCCCCAACGTCAGGTCGTCAGGGGCATAAAAGAAGCAGCCGACACCATTTTCTTTAGTCTTTCCTGCCGCGCGGTGCCTGAAGCAGAAGTAGTTCACAAGTGTCGGTCGGCCGACTCCTGAGATTTTCGTGTTAGAGTTTCAGATCCGAAGTCTTCAATAAAGCTAAGTACCCCATTGGGGAAACTTTTTTCTTGCTCCAGACCGATGTCAGAAAAAGTTAATAATTGTATTTCTTGTGGGAAGCAAATACCTCATAAGGATTTTCATTCTTACTGTATTCCATGCCTAGGCCCTGATCACAACGTTTCTGGTTGTCGGTTTTGTGCTAGATTTAACCAACGCACTATTAAGCGTCGGTATGACTTTGCTTTAAACTATTTTGGACGCCGGTTTAATTATCCAGAAACGTCGTCGGATAGCTATGACTACCGGAGTTCACAAAAAACACAAAGAAAAGGAAAGAGATAGACAACCGAGGCCCAAAACCGACGACGAAGCTTCTCCTAAGCCAGTCGCCAGTTTGCCGGTCCTCAGTGAAGCGCTTTCGCAGCCCTTGACACCCACTACTTTAGAGTTGCAGGCCGCTACCAACTCCCACGTGGAGTCGACCATACCGCTGGAAACTCAAGGTATTGGGAGCCGCTGAGCAGGCACCAGCTTCTGAGGGTGTATTCAGACCTAAACATTTTTACATCAAACCAACTTCAGCTTCAAAGGCAAAGACTAAAGCATCTTCCAAAGCAAAGAAACAAACTCAAGAGCCACGTAGTCAGACCTCTATGCCCAAAAAACAGATGCTCAAAATGGCCGAAGACTTGATTACCTTGATCAGGAGTTCCCATCCCCCTCCTGAAAAGAGGCCTAGGCAAGAGACTGACTATGAATCTTCTGATCAGGTTTCCATTTCTTCTGATTCCTCTTCTGATCAGGAATATTTTCTTCCCCCCTTGAGGATTCTGATGCTGAAGAATCTATACCTTCAGCTTCTCCTCCAGAGGACTATTCTTTTGGGGAAACCTTACATACCATGAGGAAGCATTTCCACTGGGAGAGCCAAGATTTTTCAGAATCTAAAAAGAGGCTCATGGATGTCCTTTTACTACCTCAACACAAAGCACTAGCCATCCCACCTGTGTTAGACATTGTAGATGATGTGTTTTCGGAGTCTTGTCTTACCTTTGACTCCTTACCACCAGCTCCGGTTAAGCCTGACAGATATTACAGGGTTCCTGACTCTCATAAATTCCTTTTTAAAAACCCTGTTGCAGACCCAGAAACTATTTCTCAGGGTCCTAAAGGAGTTAAGGCTTCCGCTGCAAAAAACCCTACACCCTCTGACAGAGATTCTAGGGCACTGGATAGATGGGAAAAAAAGGTTTACACATCTGCTACCTTGCCTATAAGTGCTTTAAACTGTCAGTTTCATATGCTCAAATATCAGCAACATGTCATAGCATTGCTTAAACAGAAAATGTTGTTAAACTCTGAATGTGCAGAAAACAAGGAAATGCAGGATTTGTTGCATGCAGCTGAACAAGTTGAAAAGCATACTTTGCAATGTGGTTTTGATTCTTTAGAGGCCTCCTGCAGGGCCGCAGTCACAGGTTCTGTAATTAGGAGGCATGCTTGGTTAAAGGAACAAAATCTGCGTGATCATGTTAAAGCTAAATTATTAGATGCACCTTTACAGCATGATACTTGGTTTGGTGTTAAGGCAGAAGAGGTGTTAAAGAAAATGGAGGACAAAGCTAAATCTATGCAAACGGTCAAAGATTGTTTACAAGTACAGCCACCTAGGTTTAGTAGACACTGGCCAACAAAGAATTGGTCCTTTCCTGTGTCAGACAGACCTTAAAGGGGCAGATCCCGACGCCGTAGAGGCAGATCCCAGGCGCAAGGTTCATACCTTCCAAAGCAATGGAGGGCTTCTACCTCCAAAGTTGGAGAAGACAAATCACAACCATACAGGAAATAGTCCCAATGACTTCCCCCTGCCTGCACCAAGCACTTATCTCCTGGCAGCACCCTTAGGGGGAAAATTAGCACTTTTTTCTCAAAATTGGCACATTATAACCCAGGACAAGTGGGTCCTAAATATTGTGTCACAAGGCTACAAGTTCCATTTCCATACCCTGCCAAAGGCAAACGGCTGGCCAGATCTGCCAAAAAATCAATGGGCAGATGCACAAAAACAAGTCTCATCCCTCATGGACATGGGGGCCATTCAACAAGTACCAGAGCAAGAGCAGGGACAAGGATTTTACTAGACTGTTCTTGGTACCCAGAAAGGACAAGGCCTGGAGGCCAGTACTGGACCTATCTATTTTGAACACATTCCTGGATATACCAACATTCAAGATATTGACTTTGCAGCAGTTTCTGCCCATGCTGGGCAAGAACGCTTGGCTTGTGACTTTAACCTAAGAGAGGCATACCTGCATTTCCCAATCAGACAAATATGCAGAAGATACCTTAGATTCAAGGCTGGTTCAATGCATTACCAATTCTCTGCACTGCCCTTTGGCTTATCTACTGTGCCCAGGGTCTTTACAAAGTGCTTGGCACCAGTAATTGCATTCTGCAGACAAAGAGGAATACAAATATATCCTTACTTGGACGACTGTGCAATTCAAGCAGAAAACAAGGACATTCTTCTACAGCATCTGGCATTTGTGAAAAGACTTCTAACATGCCTAGGGTACACAGTCAACGAAAAGAAATCAAAACTAGTACCCTCTCAAGAGATAATATTCCTGGGTGCAAGCTTAAATACAACTGCCCAGATGGCTTATCTAATGCCAGACAAACAAAGGCAACTGACTACCTATTTCAAAATGTTGGCAACAAAGGCCCAGTTATCTGCAAGACAAATTCTGCAGGCTTTGGGCTTCATGGAATCCTGCATCCTATTAATTCCATATGTAAGACTGCATATGAGGAAACTTCAATGGTACCTAAAAAGTGTTTGGACTCGACATTGCCACAGCCTGGAAACTATGATTACTCTCATTCCCTGCCTGCATCAGGAGTTTCGATGGTGGGCAAAGGCTTGTCACCAAAACAAGGGACAGCCATTCACATTACCCTCAGCCAGGCAGACACTAACAACGGATGCATCAGATTATGCCTGGGGGGCCCACATGGCAGGAAGATGCATTCAGGCCACATGGACCTCAAACCAAATGCATCTACATGTCAGTCAAAAAGAGAAGCTAGCAGTTCAAAATGCCCTGACAGCCTTCAAGGACCTACTTCATTCAGGACAACTACTGATAAAGACAGACAACACCATGGTCATGTGGTATATAAACAAGCAGGGGGGAACACATTCTTACCCCCTTTGCAGACTAGCCATGACTTTGTGGGACACAGCATTGACTTACCAAGTACATCTGCAGGCACAATTCCTGCCAGGAAGGAAAAATACTCTGGCAGATGAACTAAGCAGAAACCTCATGGATCCCCACGAGTGGCACCTTGATCCATAAGTCTTCAACATGATAACAAAGAAATGGGGATGCCTGGACATAGATCTTTTTGCCTCCCCTCACAACTGCAAACTAAAAAGATTCTGCACAAGGATTTATCACAGACAAGCATGGAAAGTGGATGCCCTATCTTTCAGCTGGAAAAACCTATCGGTATATGCATTTCCCCCTCTGCCTCTCCTCCCCAAGGTACTCCTAAAGGTCAGACAGGAGAAGCCAAAGATGATACTGATTGCCCCAGACTGGCCCCGCCAGTACTGGTATCCAGTACTAAGGAGCTTGTCTCAATGCACAGCTTGGACCTTACCTCTAATACCTCATCTACTGTCCCAGCAAACCAGTCAGATCCTGCACAGCCAACTCAGAACTTTAAACCTGACAGCATGGTGAATAATGTAGTCATGCAAAACACACCTCTCAGTAAAGCTGTAATGGATGTCATTTTAGAAGCCAGAAGGCCTAGTACTAGAAAATCTTATGCTGGAAAATGGAAGAGATTCTGTGCTTGGAACCAGGCACAAGGAACTGATACAGCTGTGCCAAATATTCCTCAGATTTTGCAATACTTAACTGAGATGCTGGACAAAGGCCTATCTTTTTCATCTATTCAAATTCATGCCTCTGCCATTTCAGCTCATTACAATGTAGAGCCACTGATCTTTTCTCATCCCTTATTAAAGCAGTACCTCAGAGGAGCCAAAAATTTAAGACCTCCAAGGAGATCACCAATGCCTGCATGGGACCTCAACTATGTCTTGGAAAAACTCACCCTGCCTCCTTTCGAGCCAGCTGCTACTGCTGATATAAACTTTTTATCTTGGAAAACAGCTCTGCTCCTAGCAATAACTTCTGCAAGACGAGTTTCAGAGCTACAGGTGCTCATGGCTGTGGAACCTTTTATCATTTTTTATCCAGACAGGGTCTCTCTGAGGACAAACCCAACATTTATGCCTAAGGTGGTGTCCAGTGCGGCTCTCAACCAAACTATTCACTTGCCAACCTTCTATCCAAATCCACAGAACAAGGGGGAGAGAATTCTGCATTCTTTGGACGTACACAGGTGGCTTAGATTCTACTTGGACAGAACCAAAGTTTTCAGAAAGACAGAACAATTACTAGTGACGTATGCTGCAGGATCACAAGGAAAGGCTATCTCAAAGCAGACTATTTCAAAGTGGATAGGCCACTGCATTCGTTTCTGCTATGTACACCATGGCAAGCCAGTACCTAAGGGCATTAGGCCACACTCAACCAGAGCTGCAGCCACTTCAGCAGCCTTTCTCAGGGGAGTACCTACCAAGGACTGCAAGTTGGAGTTCAGTGCACACCTTTACAAAGAACTATCATCTACCATTCTACTCTAAATCCAGGGCAGGCTTTGCCACTGCAGTTCTGCAGGGGCTCATAGCTGCTCCTAATGCTGTTTAGCTCCAGCCTCCCAACCTTAGCTTTAGGACTCTACCCAAATGTAATGACTGCAACAGTGAAACACCAAGAACATAGTACAGTTGTGTACACTTACCATAAATGTAGATGTTCGAGTGTATTCACTGTTGCAGTCCAGGTTACCCACCCACCATCCCCCTTCTATTCTGATGGAACCCATCTTTCCTTCTCTGATTTATACAACCTATGTGGTGTATTTGCTTGTAGATGGAAGGTAAATTTTATATTGGTGCATGTAATTATACATATATAAATTTTGGCTACCCTTTTGGGGGGCACCTGACATCTGGGGCAAGAAAAACGAAAGAAAATGGTGTCTGCTGCTTCTTTTATGCCCCTGACGACCTGACGTCGGGGAGGGTTGACAGCAGCCAACGCAGGACCCAAGACTTTGGAATTCGGGCCGGCTGAGGGCAACCTGCCAGCAGGATTACCCAAATGTAATGACTGCAACAGTGAATACACTTGAACATCTACATTTATGGTAAGTGTACACAACTGTACTTTTCTCCACTATCTTGTCCCTCTGTATTCTTGGAACTACTCTGTCTAGTTAGTGCCCTTTTATAGAAGGCAGACCAAACTACATCAAAATAAGCAGAAAAACATATTTGAAGAAACTTCAGCAGGCGTGGAGGGACAAAAACAGCCAGACAAACCAAAAGTGGTGAAGGTCAGGGAGCAGATTCCCTCCACCTTTGCTGACTGGCTCCATCAGCACCTGGGTCACTAGTTAACCCCAAGTTGTCCTTGTAGCAGTAAAGTCTTTTTTGTCCGTCATTGCCATCACACATATAACAATGCAGGTTTAATTCTCCCAGCTAGTACACATGCATATGTGGATCCAGTAGCTTGGCTAGTTCGTTGCACCTTTCTAACCCAACAAGAATGGACTTCAGTACATCCCATTCTTAAGGACCTCATGTTCATGCATCTTCCAAGTTGGTTGCACACTAAACAGCTTAATTTTAGCTGTCCTAGTGTGAAAAAAAATGTGAAATAAGAAAAAAATTATATTGTCAGCTTGAGTAAAATTCCATTACCAGTTAGTATGTGCACTGCTGAGATGCCAGCAAAAAAGAAATTTAGAAAATCTGAAAGAAAAACGACCATAAAAGGTGAAGAGAGCTGATCAGCTCTTCATTAAAAATCAGTCCACGCTCCAGCTTTGGTGCAAGAAATGACTTATATTAATTTAGAAGAATTTTTTTATTTTATTTATTTATTTAGCATTTGTTTACCGTGAAAGTCCGACATGGAACAAAGTCAGTTTTCAGCAGAGGCCCAGGGAGAAATGCTCCAGGCGCAAAAATAAATCAGCTGTACTCATAGGTGATTATATACTCCTTCAATGTTTCATTTATTTTAATCTCCAATAACAAAAGGCTGGGAAAAATAGAAGAAGCTTTTGCTGTTCAGATGAACTGCTAAAACTGTAAAAAGCAAGTGTTTGAAATGAAGAAAAGGCTGGCTGAGTATGAGACTTCTCAAGAAGATCAGTTTCAAATGTGGTAGAGGTTGAAGACTGAGTACACAGAGAAAACCTGACATTTTCTGCTGTGCCAGAGAAACTGGAAGGAAGAGACTGTGTAAGTTTTCTGAAAGCACAAATAAGCAATTGGACTGGTATTCCGCAGCAGGAACTGTTAATTGAAAGGGCACATCAAGTGTATGCCTCAAAGCAGGCCATGAGAAAGCAGCAATGGCCTATATTAGTAAAGATGCAATGATATCAGAGTAACAATGTGATCCTAATAGAACTGTGGCAGAAGGGAAAGGTATTAAAATTGGAGACAGACTAGTGTTTGTGGAAAATGATTATTCACTGTACACCAGACAGAAGAGAAGCAAATGTGTCTTACATTAAGGGAATGTCAGAAAGGGGGTATGAGATTCACGCTGCTGTATACATGTCTCTTCAGAAGATTTTTTTCCTGTAAGATCAAAATACAGTTTTGGATGCAGAAAAGACTAAGGAAGAAGAAAAAACTTTATTCAACAAGAAAGTGAGGCAGCAAACAGAAGGTGGCTCTGCTTCTTATTCTTCTGAAAATAAAGCTCAGAAAGAGACTTTGCAAATGAAACCTTTTCCAGTGGAAAATGCTTGTGAGGCAGAAAAAAGCACGAGTTGACAAGAAGAATCGGGAGTATTTTAGAATTGAACCAGAGTCCAGTGTTGGTAGATGGAGATGAAAAGGACGAAGACCAGCAACACTGAAATTGATGAATAAATGGGAGACTGTAAAACATCAGTCACATCTGTGAAATATAGCTTTGCATAAAAAAAGGCTGAGAAGAACTAGACTTTTGTTGACTTTGTTAAACTTATTGGTGGACTATAAAGCATATACCCACTTTGCCATTAATGTTTAGAAGGTGAAAATTAAAGTGGGTGGGGTCCTCTCTGATGATCTCTGCTTGAGCAGAGGAACCAGGTAGGGATGTCCTCTCTCCCCTTTGTTATTTGCATTATATTTAGAACCATTGGCAAAAAAATAAAGGACTCAGAAATTCAAGGATATAATTGTAGGGTAGTCAAGAAAAGCTGGTTTTATTTGCAGATAACATTATTTTATACCTGACAAAAAAGAAAGAGACATTATAGTGCTGTGGAACATATTGAGACAGTTTCAGATCTTTTAACTTCATTCATTTTGTATCCTGAAAACAAAGGCAGTAGCTGTAAATTATGCACCCACATATGAATTGGTTCAGCACTATTCATACTTATGGGGACATGATGAAATTAAGTATTTAGGAGTATAGATTAAAAATGATTCCAGTCTGGAAACTAAGGATGTGTGAGAAGAGACTAAACAAAAGATAATAAAAAAAAAACACAAGAAAATGGAAGCTTTTTTCTATGGATATCAATAGTAAGAAGAAAGCAGTTAAATGCTTTGGTCCCTTTAATCTTATATACACAGGTCAGGCATATTTTTATCAACCAGAGGAGAAGTTGTTGATAGTTAATAAAAAGATGAAGAATTTTATCTGGGAGGGGAAGATGGCAAGAGTCAAGTGGGGTAAGCTTATTCTTCCAGTAGAACAGGATTGATTGGGATTACCCAATTTGAAGGGGTATTTCAGAGCAACACAGTTAAGACATCTATACATAGCGTAAGCAGAAAACTATGAGTGGAAGCAGATGAAGAAATGAGTGGAAGCAGATGATGATGAAACAGGGGAGAGCTCAAGAAACAAGGAGAGATTGGGATTTTAGATGCAGACCTTTAAGGAGAATATCAATATCATACAGAATATTATATTCATAAAGTAGCAGAAAGTATTCTAAGAAATAAACCAGCATGGGGATGGGGAAGGGAGAGTCTGCCGATAAGGATGACTGCAATTAGGGATACAGACAGTAGGCAGGAGGGGACTGGAATTTATTGGAGAAAACTGGCAAAGGAACCAAGGTATTGGGGCAAAACTATAGAGGTAGAAGGAATGGTAAGACTTCAAGAACTTATTTGAACTGCAGGTCAGAGACTGCATTCTCTGTCAAGGATTGATGTCAGAGTATAGACAAAGGGAAATAAATAGGGAGGGTCCTAAACAAAAGACAAGCAGAGTTTTTAGTAGAATCTAGAACAGAAGTTGTCATTAGGAAAGGAATAATTAGTAGAGCATATAAAATATTGCATGGTAACTGTAAGAATCAATCAGAGGAGGTTAGAAAGGGTTGGGAAGAGAGATTGGATAAGCAATTCACAAGGAAACAATGGGGATATATATGCATGTCTCCCAAATATGCAACAAAATCTAAAAGAGTTAGGATCTTTGCTTGGAAGTGTTTACATAGCTATTTTTATACCTCAAGTAGACTCCAAAGAATGTTTCCTCAGATAGACAGTAAATGTTGGAGATGTAATGGGAAAGAAAAGGGTAACTGAGAAAATATTGTCTGAGTGTAATGAATTGGCAGACTTTAAAGATTCCTTGCGGGCTGCTCTGTCAGATATGCTGGGTGAGAAAATTGGTGCAACTAAGGAAATTATTATTTTTTGAGCTATGATGCAGAATCAGAATTACCTAGGCATAGTAAGGCCTTGATGAGTCTAATGATGGCTGTCAAAAAAGAAGTAATTACTGGAAAATGGAAATAAAAATAAATCAACTTTACTAGAAGTAGCAAAGATAGTAACAGACATAAAACAACTAGCACTGGGATCTTTAGAAAAAGGTAGAAGGAAATTTCATAGAAAAAACTGGAAAGTGTGGGGCCAGTACCTGCAGAGGAGGAGGAGCAATGTTTAAAATGAGGCAGGAATTGAATGAGCTTATGTAATGGTTGATTGACCATGACTGGATGTGATAAGTAGTGTATAATGTTTGCAGGTGCAGTTGTGTCAGCATGGTTTGTAACGTATAATGTTTGCAACTGAATTGTGACGGTATGGTTTATTTTCATTTATATAAATGTAAGATTGCCTATGTCATATGATGATTTCATAAATTTCTTTCTTAAAAAAATTGAAGAAATGCTGGAGAAAAGCAAATTTAGTGTTAATATGCTGTGATCTTGAGCTGCTGGGGTGTAAAAGTACACTGATTATAATATATGTGGAATTAAGATATTCTCTTATTTTTACAAGAGTGAAGGTCTAGATTAATGCCGTTGTCTTAAGCTGTGAACAAGTGTTTTCTTTTTTGTCTTTTTCTTTCTTTCTTTAAGCCAAAATGACCAAAACCATGAAAGTGCTAAGTTTCTCACATCTGCAAAGATATTAGCTTGTTTTTTTTTTCATTTTCTTTTTAAATTAGCAAATATTCAGTGAGGAGCAAGTAGTAGTTTCACCCAATAAAGATTTGTTGTTTTGCTACTAAGAAGTGAAGCTATTTTTAAAGGCAACAAGGTTTGTTGTTTTGTTACGAAGAACGTGAATATGTTTTTATTCACAAAAGTGAAGAAAATTTGATCGCAACAAGATTTTTTTTTTTACTACTGTTTGGTATTTAATTTACAAATATTTCTTACTTCTACTGCTTGGTGTTTTAAGCTTATCTCAAATAGCTCAAAAGACGATTCTTTCATATTTTTTCAGGTTATTTTGACCTGAATAGTTGGACCCTGTCCACTCTGACGGTTTAAGCTGACTAAACTTCAGGCTACTCACAATGCTTCATTTTCTAAGCTTGGTAATAACTCTAGGGCACAAAAACTTTTAGTATAATGAGTTAGGCAACATAACTCAGCACAGCTCCTCGTTGTGTCCAGCAGAGTTCCTAGAGCAGCAGAGACCAGAAAAGACAAACTTTCCAGATTCTAAGTATTTTTTTCTGCATTTTCGACTTTTTAAGCCTTTCGATTGCTATTTCTGCCTGTTTTATTCTGCTATTACCTGTTTTTACTGTTTTTAATAGCTTGAATTGTTTGTTGCACTTGCTTGTTTAAGTTTTGCTTAAAAGTTAAACAACAGGCTAATACACTCAAGTGTACTAGCTTTTGAAAGCATTTAGTCGAAAAACACAGCATTTATTGTATTTTCTGCCTATCTGAAAAAAAACTTGAAAAAAATAAACAAAATACTCTTGTTTTCCATACTTTCCTAATAGTTTGTTCCAGTGATCAGATTTTGCTGATCCCTGGGCTTTGTCTTGGTTCCTGTTTTCTCCATTTTCCTTGTTTGGTCAAGGGGTAGTTTCTTTACTCACTAGTGGGAGTAGGGAGTACTGAGCTGCCTGTTTGTCCTCAGAGGAGTGGTTTAAGGCAGTAACTTGTAGTTTATTGGCCATTTTGGGTAATTTCCTGTCTTTTCCAGCCCCCTGCTATAAAGCACGCATTAGCGCGATTTAGCGCGGAGTTGCCACTGTTGCACACTAGGGCAGCGCCGGTCAAGCAGGTTTAAACTATTCGGGCTACCTAAAGTCCACTCTTCAAATTTTCCCTTAAAACTGCCTTCCTCGAACTATACTACTGATCTAATCAGCGTATCCTATAACTAAAAAGATCATCTCTACTTGACTCCCAAGTAGACTATTCTCTATCTGTTAAACCTAGCACTTGCTCCTACAGTACTTATTACCTTGATACGGCACTCTTATAGATAGCACCCCAAAAAGGCAAACCCCCATTTCTCGGTCACCCACGTCCCCCGGAATCTCTTTTAAAGTTTTTTTGTCTAGTCCTTCTAGCATGTCGAGGGATCAGTTGCTAGGGTCCTCTCCTGCTCAGCTGGTGAACCTGGGAATATTGAGGCAATGTTACAATTGCCTCATGTACACAGACAACCCTCTCCTCCCACAAAACACAAATACATGCGAGAGATGCAGCTATACGGCCACACTGGAGGCTGAGCTCTCTCAACATAGGACTGGCAAGACCAGTCAGGAGGAAAAGGTTACCACACACACTATAGACCCAGTCTCACATAGTACCATCTCAACCTCAAATCATACACATAAACACACAAAGACATACTCGGAGGCTCTGATCAAAAATCTACCAAAACAGCAGAGGCCACCAAAGCAGACACCCAAACAACCACCACCTCAGAACACAACACCTGCAACACATAGACCTCACAGTCAGAGTGTCAAACAGTCACAGCCCTTAAGGCCAAACACAATGCCAGACACACTAGTCATTGGTGACTCCATAGTCAGACACACTGACGTCCCGCTCACCAGACTGAGTAAGGAGAAGGTCACAGTAAGCTGCCTGTCGGGCGCTAGAATCCGCCACATAACGCATGCACTCAGGTCTCTCAACAGCAGGTACAAATACGACTCAGTCATTGTCCACGCTGGTGTAAACGACCTGAGATGTACCTCCTTGGACTACATGAAAAGAGACATTGAGGAGCTCTCTGATTATGTAGCCCAGGCAGGTATGACCCTGACCCTGAGCAGTATCCTACCTTCACCAAGAATGATGCCACAATACAGAGATAAGATGATCAGCTTTAACTATTGGCTTAAACTCTGGTGTCATTCAAAGGGGATCCAATGTCTGTCTGTCTGGGATGACATGCTGGACAAGCCACGCTGCCATGAGGGACGGCTTGCACCTGTCACCCTGGGATTCCGGATATTGGCAAAGGCTCTTGCCACCCCCATAGTGCCTTTTTTAGGCAAGGCTCAAATTCTAAACCTACCACCCTAGAACACAAAAAAGGAAAAAAAACTAAGGGTAATGCTCCTCAATGCCAGAAGTCTAAATCTCAAAATGCACGCACTCGAGGCCCTTCTCAGTATGGAGAACATCGATGTCTGTGCTGTGACAGAAACCTGGTTCAAGGCTCCTGAGAGCACCCCAGCACTATCAGGTTTTACCTCATATCATGCGTTCCGGCCCCAAAATCCGGAAAATACCAAGAAAGGAGGGGGGGTATCCATATTCATCAAGGACACTCACACCTCCAGACTGGTGGCAACGCACGATGCATCGGAAACCATCCAGGTGCAATTAACCATAGGCAAGACTGCTCTGCAAATTGTAGCATGTTACAGGCCAAACTCACAAACTCAAGAACCTCACATGGCCTTCCTGAAAACACTAGAGGGGATAAATGTATCACCAAACACCATCATACTAGGTGACTTCAATTACCCTAATATAGACTGGGTACACTACTCAAGCCCAAACACCCTAGCCAAAAGTTCCTGGAATTCATAAACTCAAATGCCATGGAACAACTAGTCACCATCCCCACAAGAGGAGAAAACATACTTGATCTCATCATCACAAACATGGGAGCACAATGTTCAACACGGAAGTATACCCCTCACTGGTGAGATCAGATCACAAACTAATCTCGCTGGAGGTCCTCATCCCACCCCACCTGAAATAAAAAGACCACAGTAAAGAACTTCTCAAAGCCGACTTCACACTTCTAAAGACTAGTGTGGTCTCCTTTAAGGCCCCGAGCCGCGGAAAACAGTACTCAAGCCGCTGAATCACTTACAAATGCCTTCTACCAGCACCTGCAGGACTGCATGGATAAGGCAATCCCAAGCAAAACAAAGACTCTTTCTACCAAAGGCAAGCGTCCAGTCTGGTGGACCCCAGCCATAAACAAACTCTACAACAAAAGGAGGAAGCTACTACAAGATAGAGCAAAATCCTTAAAAGGTAAGACACCCTTGATCACTATAAGTAAAAACTAAGAGCTCTCATAAAATCATCCAAAGCAAATTTTGAGAGAAAAATAGCTAAAGACTCAAAAGACAATCATAAGGCCTTCTTTAGCTATGTTAGAAACCTGGGAGGAAACTCCCAGATATGTTCAGAGCTAGTTCAAAATGATGTGAAGATTACTGATCCTACAGACATTGCCAACATACTGGCTGACAGGTTCAGTGCAGACTTCTCCGTTCCCCAAAAGGAGAGATATCTATACCAAGCGATTGCAGCCCCCCAAACATCTCCAACGCCCAAGTGAGAACTGCTCTCTCCAAAGCAAAAAACACAGCATCCATGGGACCTGATGGTGTCCCCGGCTGTGTGCTCCACGAACTCAACGAGGAATTAAACCCACAGCTAGGACAGCTGTTTAATCACAGTCTTACCTCTGGATACGCACCCAGGTGTGGCGCACTGCAACTGTGGTCCCACTTCACAAAGGCGGTGCCTCCACCGACCCTGGAAATTACCGGCCCATCAGCTTGACAAGCCTTAACTGCAAAGCCATGGAGAGGATCATAATGGACCTCATAAATAAAGACATAGGGAATTTGCAGACTTTGGATCCATCCCAGTTTGGCTTTGTCAAAGGCAGATCATGCCTTCTAAACTTGGTTGACTTTTTCGAAACAGTCACCAAAGCCATTGATGAGGGAAAGGCAGTCCATACAGCCTACCTCGATCTGGCTAAGGCCTTCGATACAATACCCCACTCGGGTATCATTGAAAAACTCATCAGCTTAAATGTTAACACATACATGACAAGATGGGTTGCAAACTGGCTGAGTGACAGAACACACAGGGTCAGAGTTGCTGGCGCCATGTCAGACTCAAAGCCTGTCACAAGTGGTGTACCACAGGGCTCAGTCCTGGGCCCACTCTTGTTTGGCATCTACTTTTCCGAAGTACAAGCAAACACAGGAGGGTTATGGCTGACAAAGTTTGCAGATGACTGCAAACTGGGTGCCATAGTAGAAAACACATCTGACACAGATATCCTTCAGAAGGGTCTCACAGAAACGGATAACTGGTGCCAGAGCCATGGCCTAAAGTTAAATGCCAAAAAATGCATAGTCATACCCTTCGGGAAAAACAAGGCTACCCCTAGCTACCAAATAGGTGGCAATCCACTGAGCACAGAAGAAGTTATCAGGGACCTGGGGACCCAAGTTGATAGTAGTCTGTCATTCGACACCCATGTAGCCAAAGTAGTTAGGAAGACCTTCTACATTGCCCACATTATCATGAAGGGATTCTCATCTAGATCAAGGGAGGTCTTAGTCTCCCTATACTCATCACTCATCAGACCAATGATTGAGTACAATGCCCCATTCGGAATGTATCTGACCCGACACTTGCAGCAGCTTGAGAGGCCACAAAAGTTCCTCACCAAAAGGATAAAGGGTCTCAAACATCTGTCCTATGCTGCCCGACAGAAAGAACTCCAACTCTATTCAGTCGCCACCTGCTCAGAGGTGACCTTTGCCTAACTTACAGGGCCATGTCAAACGCAGATTTGATGAATATGCTTCACCTCAAAAATCTAGATCCGTCAGAGCCACAAGGGCGGAGACTTAAACCTTGACACGGCTATTAATAGGACGTGCTGGAGGGATAGATTCATCACCCAAAGACTCCCTATGCTGTGGAACAAAATCCCGGTATATGTGAGGCAGAGCACCTCGCTGGCCTTGTTCAAGAGAAATCTTGACCAATGGATGGGAGATCGCAGATATACCCCAGGGATTACCTCAGTGTCACTGCTCGACAGAGGCACAGCAAAATAATGGGTATAGTTCCCCATACTAAAGGGGTGGCGTAAGCCACAAAACTATGGGCTAGGCTTGTAAATGCCCTCGGGCAGATAGCCTAGTATGAACCTATGAACCTATGAACCTATGAAAATACTGGTCAACTAACTAGTTAAATAATAAACAATGTTAGCTGAAGATGAAACTCAACAACTAACAGTTAAGATAGTAGGAGATGAGATAAAAATGGTGATGTATAATTAGTCTTCAGGAAAGTCTCCAGGAAAAGTTGGTATTCCTGTAGATGTTTGGAAGTTAGGAGGGAAGAAAGTGATAAAGATCTGGAAGATTTTGTTTAACAGTATTTTAAAAAGAGAGGAAGCACCTCTTCTTGGAAGAAAGTTGTGCTTGATGTATTATCTTAATACAGTAAAGACTCCTCAGACCTAGCTTCATATAGACCCATTTTAATTGTAAACCATGATTATGAAGTGCTTATATCTATACTAGCTAAAAGAATGCCAAAGGTGTGCAAAAACTGATAAATATGGATCAGTCTGGTTTTCTGGATTGGAGACAAATATTTGACAACATTACTAGAAAAATAATGATACGGAGTGAAGCAGAATGTAAGAAAATATCACTGTTATTGGTGAGTCGTGATGCAGAGAAAGCTGGGAGTTTGAGGAGGACAATAGAAGCATTTGCATCCCCTGATACAGTAATAAGGTTAACTAGGAGGAGTGGCAAGCACCAATAAGCCTATCTACCACAAGAGTAGTTTCTGGCCCAGAAATTATAGTTTATTGGCCGTTTGGCAGTTTTTCCATTTCTTTCAACTTACTGGTTTAAAAGCCCGCATTTGCACTTGTTTCCCATCTTTCCTGTAACTAGTCTAGTCCAGATACAGATTTGCTGTATCCAGGACTGTTTGTAAGCTTCTGTGCTCCCCAAGCATTTCTGTGTTGGAGGGGAAGCCTTCTAGGTTATCAGTGGGAGTGGTAAGCACTAGGTAGCCTATCTACCACAAGATCCAGGTACGGATTCTTAGTTTTAGCACTTGAATTTGCTTATTGCTCAGCACTTGTTCAGAACTTGTTGGCACTAAATAAGCTACAAATTACTACAGCACTCAACCTTCCTCTTTACCTAGAGGAAAACAGTTTTTGTACTTACTTTCCTCACTTGCTTAGAGAAAAACAGCTCTTGTATTCACTTTCCTCACTTGTCTAGAGAAAAGTAGTTTTTTATTCAGACATGTCCAAGGGTCAGCTCCCAGTGTTCTCTCCTGTCTATCTGATGAATCTGGGCATCTTGGGGCAATGTAGCAATTGCCTCATGTACACAGGTAACCCTCTCTTCATACCACCCAACACCACAACCTGTGAGAGATGCACTTATCTAGCCAAACTGGAGGTAAAGCCCTTTCCAACCAAGACTGAACTTGACATTCAAGAGGAGAAGGTAAACACTTGCACCACATCACACTCATCACACAGTCCCACTAAACTTACACCACCAAAATCCACACAAAGAAACACAAAAACATTTGCGGAAGCTTTCAATAGTAATCTGCTCAAGCAACAGAGACCTCCAAAGCAGAAACGCAAGCAGCCTCCACCCCCACCAACACAACCCAAATGACACACAGCCCACAGAAGTTGACTCTATAGTCAGGCACACTGATGTTCCACTCACCAGCCTAAACAAGGAGTACGTTACTGTCAGCTGCCTGTCGGGTTCCAGGATCCGCCACATAACCCACATACTCAGGTCACTCCACAACAAGTACAAATATGACTGTCATTGTCCATGTTGGTGTGAACGACCTGAGACATACCTCCCTGGACTACATGAAAAGAGACATGGAAGAGCTCTCCGATCTTGCAGCCCAGGCAGGTATAACCTAGCCCTGAGTAGGATCCTGCCATCGCCCAGAGTGATACTGCAGTACAAGGGCAAAATGATTGACTTCAACAATTGGCTAAGTTTCTATTGTCATTCTAAGGGGATCCAGTATCTGTCTGCCTGGGACAACATGGTTGACAGACCACGATGCTTTGCCAGAGACGGCCTGCACCTGTCGCCTCTGGGATTCCGGATACTGGCTAAGGGTCTTGCCGCCCCTCTAGTGCCTATTTAGGCAAGGTTTAAATGACAAATTCACCACCGTAACAGGAACAGGCAAGCAAAAACTGAAGGTAATTCTACTCAGTGCTAAAAGTCTAACTCTCAAAATACAATCACTCGAGGCACTCCTTAAAATGGAGAACATTGATGTCTGTGTAGTGACAGAGACCTGGTTCAAGGCTCTAGAGAGCACCCCTGCATTACCAGGCAATAACTCATACCACACTTTTTGGCCATCTAACATGGGCCAGAACACCCAAGGTGGAGATGTGTCCATATTCATTAAGGATATCCACACCTCCAGGCTAGTTGCGCAGCATAATGCATCCAAGGTTATCCAGTTGCAACTAACTCTGGGCAAAACTGCAATCCGAATTGTGGCTTGCTACAGATCCCTCACCATGCCCCAGGATTCACACTCCTTTTCGTGATGTACTGGAAAATATTAGGGTTCAACTAAACACCCTAGTAATGGGTGATTTCAACTACCCCACCTTTAACTGGGAAAACTGCTCATGTACCAACTCCTTCACTCAGCGCTTTCTGGAATTCATAAATTCCAATGCCCTGGATCAACTTATCCACACCCCCACCAGGGGCAACAGTATCCTAAACCTAGTCATTACCAACATGAGTGACCGGTGTTCCACACCTGAAGTCAACTCCTCGTTGGTCAGATCCGACCATAAGCTAATCACCCTAGATATCCACATCCCGCCCCCACCCACCATTAAGGAAACCATGATAAAAATTTCTCCAAAGCCAGTTTCATGCTTCTTAAGACAGAAGTGGCGAACTTCATGACACCTATGCAGATGGACAATACAGTTATGACTGCTGAATCCTACACAAGTGCACTCTATAAGCACTTACACAAGTGCATGGATTGTGCTATCCCAAACAGGACCAAGACGCTATTCTCCAAAAAAGGAAGCCAATCTAGTGGTCCACTGCCATAAACAAACTCTACAACAGAAGGAAGAAGCTGTTGCAAAAGAGAGTAAAATCCCATGAGTGGAGGAGCTCCCTGGTCAGCCTCAGTAAGAAGCTGAGATCCCTTATAAGATCCTCCACAGCTAGCTACAGAAACAAAATTGCCACTGATTCTAAGGGCAACCACAAAGCATTCTATAGCTATGTCAAGAATCTCAATGGCAACACCCAGATCTGCTCTAAGTTACAGTAAAACAGCACGAAAATTACAGAACCAACTGATATTGCCAGTATCCTTGCAGATAGGTTCAGTGCTAACTTTATCCGCCTCTCACCCCCTAAAGGGTCCATATCTATACAGGAAGAATGTAGAGTCCCTGTAATTACATCTATGCAGGTAAAACCCCTTTGGTAAAAACTCTGTACCCATGAACTACCACATAGGCAGTAATCTACTTGACACCGAATGTGTGATAAGAGACCTTGGGTCCCAGGTGGACAGTAGTCTCTCCTTTGATAGTCACATTGCCACAGTAGTCAGGAAGTCCTTCTATGTGGCACACCTCATCATAAATGGGTTCTCATCCAGGAAAAAAGAGGTCATTGTTCCCCTCTACTCGACACTCATTAGACCCATATAGAGTACAATGCCCCTTTTGGAATGTACCTCACAAGACATCTGCAGCAGCTGGAAAGGCCACAGAAGTACCTCACAAAGAGGATTACTGGCCTCAAACAAATGCCCTACACTGACCACCTCAAAAAACTCCAGCTTTACTCCATAGCATATCGCCTACTCCGAGGTGATCTCTGCCTAACATATAAATCTATGTCATATCCATAGCTGTTGGACATGCTACACCTAAAGAAATCCCAATCCCTCTGAGCTACATGCTGTAGGGACCTAAACCTTGTCACCAGAATAAACAGGACATACTGGAGGGATAGATTCCTTTCCCAGAGACTTCCCATACTCTGGAGCAGGCTACCCATCTATGTCAATCAAAGTTCTTCTTTAGCACTCTTCAAGAAAAATCTTGATGAGTGGATGGGAAATAGGAAATACACCCTGGGGATCACTTCTGTGTCTCTGCTGGACAGTGGCATAGGAAAATAACTTTCTTGGGTGGCGTAAGCCAGTGAACCTTGTTGGCTAGGCTTACGTAGGCCCTTGGGCCGATAGCCTAGTACCTACCTATGAAAAGCTGCACTCTCTAAAACCCTAAACACAGCATCCATGGGACAGGACAACATCCCAGGCTGTGTTTTACACAAACTTCAGAATGAACTGGCTCCCCACCTAATCACCATGTTCAGTCATAGTCTCACGTCAGGCTTTGTGCCCACTGAATGGCGCACAACAACAGTTATTTCACTCCACAAAGGGGGAACTATTGCCTATTAGCCTGACGAGCCTACTCTGCAAGGCAATGGAACATATCAACATGGAACTCATAAATAAAGACATTGGTAACTTCCAAACTCTGGACCCCACCCAGTTTGGGTTTGTGAAAGGCAGATCATGCCTTCTGAACCTGATTGACTTCTTTGAGGCAGTCACCAAAGTTGTAGACGAGGGTAAGGTGGTTTACACAGCCTATCTTGACCTCGCCAAACCTTTCGACACCTTCCTCCATTCTGGAATTATAGCTAAACTCACTAAACTAGGTATAAATCCCTACGTCACAAGATGGGTTGCCAACTGTCTCACTGACAGAACCCACACTGTAAAAGTTGCAGACTCCAAATCTGACTTCAAACCAGTGACACGTGGAGTACCACAGGGACCTCTCCTGTTTGGTATCTACTTCTCTGAAGTACAGGCCAACACAGAAGGGCTCTGGCTAACAAAGTCCGCAGATAGCTGCAAACTAGGAGCCATAGTCGAGTCCCCAAATGATGTGGGCATCCTACAGAAGGGCCTTACTGAGACAGATGCCTTGGTGTCAGAGGCATGCCCTCAAGCTCAGTGCCAAAAAGTGCATTGTGATCCCCTTTGGTAAAAACTCTGTACCCATGAACTACCACATAAATGGCAACCTTGGGACCCAGGTGGACAGTAGTCTCTCCTTTGATAATCACATCACCACAGTAGTCAGGAAATCCTTCTATGTGGCACACCTCATCACAAAAGGGTTCTCGTCCAGGAAAAAAGAGGTCATTGATCCCCTCTACTCGACACTGAGACCCATTATAGAGTACAATGTCCCTTTTGGAATGTACCTCACAAGATATCTGCAGCAACTGGAAAGGCCACAGAAGTACCTCACAAAGAGGATTACTGGCCTCAAACAGATGCCCTACACTAACCGTCTCAAAAAACTCCAGCTTTACTCTGTAGCATATCGCCTACTCTGAGGAGATGTCTGCCTAACATGTAAAGCTATGTTAAACCCAGAGCTGTTGGACATGCTACACCTAAAGAAATCCCAATGCCTCTGAGCTACATGCTCTAGGAACCTAAACCTTGTCACCACAATAAACAAGACATGCTGGAGGGATATATTCCTGTCCCAGAGACTTCCTATACTCCGAAACAAGCTACCCATCTATGTCAAGCAAAGTTCCTCATTAGCACTCTTCAAGAAAGATCTTGATGAGTGGATGGGAAATATACCCCGGGGATCACTTCTGTGGCTATGCTCGACAGGGGCATCGGAAATTAACTTTCTTGGGTGGCATAAGCCAGGGAACCTTTTTGGCTAGGCTTACTTAGGTCGATAGCCTAGTACCTACCTATGTACCTATGAACCTATATATGAGGGACCTAAGGCAAGAATTGAAGTGGGAGGTTCCTCTTTCATAAGTTGTGTTTGAACAGAGGAACCAGACAGGGATGTCCTCTTTTCCATTTGTTATTTTCTTTATATTTAGAGCCATTGACAAAGAAAATAATGGATTCACAAATGCAAAGATATAATTGGTATGGTAATCAGAAAAAGTTGGTTTCATTTGCAGATGATATTATTTTGTACCCGATAAATTCAGAAAAGGACATCTCAGTGTTGTGGAACATTTTGAGGCAAATCTCAAAGCTAAAATATCACCAACAACTAGGATTAACGGCTCATTGTAAACACAACAAATGGCAAGCACCATCATGTAAAAATAAGAAAAAACAAGTCAATATGTGACCAGGGCAAAACTTAATTAAAAAAAAAAACAGGTTAGCCCTTTCACAAGTCAGTGGCTTGTTTCTTCAGACCATACATTCAGAATGAACGAAGTACACATGCTTTATAACTTTCAAATCTCGTAGCAATCACATTACTTCACAATTACATTTTTACAAGTCAGAATGCATTTTAAAGTGATACATACTTTTTTTGATTAAAACAATAAACCTATAAATCAGTGTACAATAATTATAACTATAAAACTCATTTACTACTATAATATAAAGTCTTTAAAAGCTAGATACTATATATAAAAAGTTCTTAAACATATTCATATAATTAATATGATATACTGCCATTTCAGTTCATAGAATCTGCTTAAATATAAATCACCTAATATGTCGTGGTTCTAATCTAGTATCAAATAAGTCCCTGTCTACTAGCTATAAAACTGAGCATCCAACATGATTTATGATCCTGTCACATAAATCCATGGTAGAGAAGCCTTGTGAATCTAAATGCTTATTTTTAATAAGTACATATGTTTGTAGAAAAATGCTCACCTGTAATAAAGCGTGCTCTGTATAACCCCTTCTACAGTGTGTATGCATAGTGGTCTCTATTCTCTGGTCTATCATATTTTCATAAAAGGATCCAACCATAGAGATGAATTATAAGAATAGTATCAAAATAAGTTCTATGTTAAAGAAAAAACACCACGTGGTCTTGCAAAGTACGAAGGAGATTGCAATAACATATACAATCAAAAGGTGGCGATGACACAGATGATTTAAAAGTTGCTTGAAGGTGCAGTCTGCTGTAATATAACATATTCCATATGATTAACTATATCCATATGCAAATATTTTATAAAAGCGTATTTCATTTAATTGCAGCAACTAGTGTATCAGAGCATTCACTAGTCAGAGAGAGAGAGAGTGTGTGTGTGTGTGTGTGTGTGTGTGTGTGTGTGTGTGTGTGTGTGTGTGTATTTATATATATATATATATATATATATATATATATATATATATATATATATATATATATATATATATATATATATATATATATATATATATATATATATATATATATGTATATATGTGTGTATAAGCTGCCAAAATCAATATGCTAAACAAATTGTTGCCTCCACTTCATAACATCTCCAGCTTAATCAAGACAAAAACTTATTTAATCTACATACACCCAATTCCGAGCATTTTAATGTAAGCAAGAAACAACTTCTGATTATTAAGAGGCATTTATTTATTTATTGTATTTATTTATTTTACATTTGTTGACCGGGATAGTCCAACTGGATACATGTCCGTTTTCAGTGGAGGCCCAGGTAGAAAATCTCCAAACATACAAACAGATGAAATCATAGTAAAGACAAGCAAAGTTACAGTTTATGTTCAGAAGTATCCACTTACAAGTTGCAATCTAACATATCCAATCGTGTTAAGGTTACAGTTTATGTTCAGCAGTGTACACATACAAGTTAATATCTCACATATCCAAACCTATTAAGGTTACAATTTAAGTTCAGCAGTATACACATACAAGTTGCAATCTCACATATCCTAACCTATTAAGGTTACAGTTTGTTCAGCAGTGCACACATACAAGCCACAGTCTCGCATAAACTGTTTGTATTCTTTATGCTTATACATATATTCTGATAACTGAATTGTCAAATGTATGTTTATAAAGGCTGCTGTATACTTGAACTTCCACATATATAAAAAATATTAATATATAAGATATAAAATAATGTATATGCTTGATGTAAGATTATAGACATAAATAAAAAAATTTCCATTTATTTAAATAAACGTCCCGTCAAAGATGGTTTCAGGGGTACAGTGCTATTTAAACCTTTTTCTGCATCCAAATGAAGTCTTATCCATTTAGTTTCATGCTGTTCAGTAATATTTCTTACATCACCGAAGCATGGTGTAACTTAAATCGATTCTATGGCCATAAACTTAAATGAATGTTGTATAGATGTATTTACTACATGTATTATGGCTAAAGCATTAGATTGCAGTTTATTTCTGATGACATAAAGGTGTTCCCTAATTCTGTCCTTTAACCGCCTATTAGTTTTACCTGCATAGAACGATTCACAACATGTATATTGTGCCAAATAAATTATATTAATGCTACTGGAATCTGCTTGGACTTCAAACCCATACTTCCTTTGGTTACTGGATGTATAAAACTGCAGTAGTATTCAAGTACTCACAATAATTACAGTCACCACATCAGTGAGTTCCCTTTACTCTGTTTGTTGTTCTGGAAATATATTACTACTTATAATACTACTATTCTGAGTGCATGATAGTCTTTTTATAATTTTTTTGTTTTTATACCTGAAGGTCGGTCTGTCACCGACAATCTTTCCACTTTTCCTATCCATGGTGAGGATGTCCCAGTGTTGCATCACTACAATAAAACATTGTGAATTCCAAATGATCATTCTTTGACTTTATGGTCTTACTTGTTATTGTATGGGATTGATCAGAATAATATGGTTTGGCTGTGCTTGATCTAAGACTAATTATCTCATGCATAGTCTTTGCAACTTTTGTTCTACTATAACCTCTCATTACAAAGTTTTCAGTAAGGTTACTTAATTCCTTGTGAAAATTGTTCTCATTTGCATTAAGTCTAGAAACTCTTATTCCTTGCTCTTTAATTACATTATGAAATAAATTTTTAGGATCATACCTCTCAACTGTACAGATTTTTGCAGAATGTCCACATTTCTGCCTAATATTTTTGGTCCACTTTTCATAAAATTATGGTTTTCTGGCAAATTAGTAGCAAATCATTAAATATTTGTTAGAAAATAATAACAGATGTTTGAGTTTTAGACTTCATACCCTTCAGAAAATTCATGCTAATGCACAACCTTTTTATTCTATCAAGTTTTTGAGTTTGTAAGAGCAATACTTAAAAATTGTCCTTATTTTTGTGCCTTTGTCATGCTTTTATTCATGGCTTTGTCCAGATTTCTTGCTCTAAGAGGTTGAGAGGTATGTCTAGGATGCATGCTTTTTTGATGTAGTAATTTATTTCTATAGAATGCGTTACCATGTATCTTGCTGTCAGGACCACCATCTTTTAACTTTGTAACATGTACATCCAGAAATTCTATATCTGTGTTAGAAATTTTAGCATCAAATTTTAAGTAATTAGCGGTCATATATATATATATATATATATATATATATATATATATATATATATATATATATACACGCATATATATACGTATTCATTAAATTCTTACTCTAATCCCACCCATAACAAAAAAATGTCATCAATGAAACGATGATAGAAAGGAATAAAAATGCTATATCTTGCTTTACTGATGGCATATCTTTTCTCTTTTTTAATTTCTCCAAATCATTTTGGTTTCTAATACCATGACAGGAGTGGACCCCATTCCTAAGTCAAAGTATGATTAAAGTTCATGAAATTAGTATTGTTTCAATCTTTGTTGTCAAACCAAAAGTGCTGTTTGCAGCACCACAGTATTCCCAGTAATGACATCTCCTGCATTTCATATGGGGTTACATGGATTGGTAACATATCTAAATATGATTGTAAATTCTTTTTTATAAGACCTGTTGCTCCTACTATTGTCTGGGTTGTTTTCTTCTACATTGCTCTCATTTCTGCCTGCAGAGCCTGATATTTTATGACTTTGTGTCTCTCTGTATGCAAGACATTGTAGTCACTGGGTGTAGCGATTTAAGTGATGAATGCTATTTTGTCTTCTTTTCTTGGACCACTATATCCATTTTTCTAGCATCTACAGTATCTTTTGAACTGTTGGTAATGGGTGAGGCCATGTGATATAAACTTCATCATTTTCTATGATGCTTTGTGGCTCATATTTCCAGCGTTTTTCAGCCACTTCAACACCGTAATGTTTGCATAATCCCCGGCGCAACAGTCTTGCCACATTATTATGCCTTTCAGTTTACAGTCCTTCTGCCATTAGTATGTCACAACCAGAAACAAGGTGTGCGACTGTTTCCAATTTGGTTTTGCAAAGCCTGCATTTGTCTGTTTTTCCCACATATTCAGTCGACTTTGTAAACCAGTGTGTACGTAGCCCACTATCTTGGGCTGCCAATATTACACTCTCATCTCTTGGTTTGAATTTTCCTCTCCTTAACCATTCTTGCATTTGTTCATGATCAACATGATGTTCTTCCAAAAGTTTTCTATACTTGCAAGTATATTTATGCATTTTCCACATGTTTTGCCTTCTCATCTTGTCCTTCACATTATATTCTTCTTTTTTTTTTGGCATATTCACTTGCTGCCTAATTTTTATCTACTTCTGGTTTGATTTCCATTCCTGCTTGACACAGATATGTTTCTGCTAAATTAAGCAGGGAAGTCATCTTAGATTTATTCTCCTCATGTTTCAAAACTTTCACTATATTTGGGTCTTGTGAGGTCAGCAGATGTGTGGAGTCCCACAATTGCATATCTATACATGTAATCAGTTTCAAGGAGGCCCATTCCTCCCTCGGAACAGGGTATATATAATCTTCGTATACACTGATTTTTATAAATCATTTGGTGAGCATGAAGCATCCTATCTAATTTGTCCAACACATTTTGGGGCCAGTCAGTCGCTCCAGAACTGTAAGTTAGCACAGGAAGAGCAAATCGTTTTTTTTGCTTGAATTTTATTCCTAGATGTCAATGCTGTTTTCAGAATTAATTTAAGTCTTCTGAAGTATTCCTTACTAAGTTTTTTCACATTTGTTCATATTTTATTGTTGATCCTTCATGAATATCCAAGTATTTATACACTCCCTCTTGCTCAAGTTCTTTTATATCACATTCTTGTCCCGAATTGATGTTTTCCTGGTGCTGCAGTTTTCCTGCTTTAAAGGTTGCTTTTGCACACTTATCAAAACCAAATGACATTCTTATATCAGCTGAAAAAGATTTGACAACCTGCAGCTGTGCTTTCAGTTTCTCATCTGATGAGCTATACAGTTTTAAATCATTGACAAAGAGAAGATGAGAAGTATTTACATTGTTGTTGTTTTCTAGGAGCCAAATTCTAGCCATGTAGTAAGCTAAGTAAACAGCTTAATGGGTTAATGGCAAGGCAGAATAGCAATGGTGACAGAGAATCACCCTGGAATATCCCCCTTTGAATTTTTATCCCTGGGATAATAATCTGTCCTTTATTGTGGCTTAATTGCAAAGTGGTCTGTCACTATTTCATGATCACTGCCGTGTAGTTGATCAGTGTATGGTGTATTTTATACATTTTAAGCACTCTTTTTATCCATGAATGTCGGATGCTATCAAATGCTTTTTTATAGTCAGTCCATGCCATACTTGGATTCTTCCCCCTTTTTACAGTTCTCCAGTATGACTTTAACAACAAATGATCCTTTGTTCCATATAACTTTCTTTTATTGCCCTTTTGTTTTACTGCCATAGTTGAGTTTTCTTCTAAATGACTGTAAACTCTCTCAGCATCAAGTCCTCTTTTTTTTAATTTCTCCATATCTTTTGGGTTTCTAATAGCATGACTGGAATGGACCCCATTCCTGAGTCAAAGTATGATTAAAGTTCATGAAGTTAGTATTGCTTCAATCTTTGATGTTAGCCAGTAGTGCTCTTCGTAGCACCCGCAGTGTGCCCAGTAATGACTACTCCTGCAATTCATATGGGGTTACATGGATTGGTAACATATCAAAATATGATTGTAAATTCTTTTTTATAAGACCGTTGCTCCTACTACTATTGAAACTGTCTGGGTATCTTTCTTCCACATTGCTCTTGTTTCTGCCTGGAGATCCTGGTATTTTATGACTTAGTGTATCACTGTATGCAAGGCTCTGTAGTCACTGGGTGTGGTGATTTCACTGATCAGTGCTACTTTTGTCTTCTTTTTTTGGACCACTATATCTGGTTTTCTAGCATCTGTCTTTTGAACTGTTGGTAATGGGTGGTCCCATGTGATATAAACTTAATCTGTTTCTCCCACATGTTCAATGGACTTTGTAAACCAGCGTGTACGTAGCCCACTATCTTGGGCCGCCAGTATTGACCTTCATTGATCAACCATTCCTGCGTTCATTCTTGATCAATATGAGGCTCTTCCAGAAGTTTTCTATACTTGCAACTATATTTATGTTTTTTCCACATTTCTTGTCTTCTCATCTGGTCCTTCACTTTATATTCCTTCTTTGTTTTTTTGGCACATTCAGTTGCTGCCTGGTTTTTATCTACTTCTGGTTTGATTTCCATTCCTGCTTAACGTTTATATGCTTCTGCTAAGTTAAGCAGATTTATTCTCCACATGTTTCCTCCCATGTGGTCATTACTATGTTGATGTAGCTATTGGCACAAGAAATTCCCATAGCTACGAGTCATCAACCTGTAAGTAATACTACTTCTTGAAAATAAAAGCATTGAAAGATAGCACTATCTTCTTATATTGAATATTATCCTACACCACCTTGAAGTCATATTTGCTATGTTCAGTCAAGTAAGCTTTTAGAGCCTGTATTCCTTCATCATTAGGTATAATAGTAAATAAAGATCTAATGTCCATTGTAACTAGATACAAACATCCCGTATTCTTATTGTCAGATGTAATATTGAAAAGTTCATATAAAAATAGTTGTGTATCTTTCAAAATATATTGATTTAAAATTCAAAATTGGACGCAAATGTCTTTTTATATACATAGAAAACGGTTCTGTCAAACACCCTGCCCCATCCACTGTTGGTCTTAGTGCTGATATCTTGGGATTCTTGTGTATCTTTGGAATCTCTTGAATTATAAGGATAACTGGGTGATCAACCTTACAATAATTGGCTAGTTCCAGAGGTATGCACCTCATAGCACCTAGTTCATCTAACACCTTGTATGTATGTGATTTTATTGTTGTAATATCTAAGCTAGTTATTTGTTGATATGTATTGATGTCTAATAACATACTTAACATGATTTGTTCATAATAAATGACATTCGTTATCACTGTTTGGACCTCTTTTGACAACTGGCTTAATTGTAATATCCCTATTATTATACATATTGTACAAAGGCCATCTCTCATCTAAGGTAATGTTTTGATTATACTTTTTCTTACCTTGGCTATTATGCTTTGATGTAGAACTGGGACCATTGTACTGTCTTTTTTATATATTTCATAATTATTCTGTGTTGTACAAAAATTTAATTTAATTTTAACATCACATTTCGTAGAAAAAGCTTCAAGTCTAATATAGTGTCTGTTATGTCAGTCAGTTGAGATGGAATAAAAGATGATCCTTTTTCTAACAAAGAAATGTCACTGGAATTTAACTAATAGCTAGAAATATGTGACAGTTTAAATATTTTAGAATATACTTAAATATGTTAGAATATTTTGAAACAATTTACAATCTTTGCATGATATAAAATTAATAAAGATAGTACAAAGGCTATAGCCATAAATTATGCACCAGCCGCAAATTGGTTCAGCAGTACCTATATTTATAGGGACAGGATAAGATGAAGTTGTGAAGAAATTAGACACTTATGCCTGCTAGCATGTCTGGCTGACTTTTTGTACATAATTTCAGATGAATCTATATGTTATATGCCAGCATGACTAGCTATGAAATTGTAAATATGTTCTTAACATGTTGATTTATAATGTGTTTGTACAGAATGTTCTAAAGACTTAAACACTGTCCTTTTACATTTCTGACTGTGCATGTTTGTGAGGAAAGATTCTAAAGGCAGACTGTCTGAGATTAATCTGATCTGAGGATGATGTCACTGGAATGTTTAGAGTTGCTATGTGTTACTGTCAGAAGCTGAAAGACAGGAAAGAATTCAGTAAACAACTGTTAGTTGATTTTCAAAATATGAACTGAAAATTAGTACTTGAACAGTTATGACCGGCTAGTCTATAAAAGATCCTGCTGAAGTCAGTTGTCAGTTAACAGCCATTTGTGAGTTGTTCACAAATGTACTGTGCAGTGGATACCAAAAAGAACTCACGAAGAATGCAAGCCTGCCTTTGCTCTGTTGTATAGTGTAGCCTTTGCTCTGTTGTATTGTGTAGTTTAGATCAGGGACAGTATTCTTTAGTCAGTTAGGAAATTATAACTATAATCAGTTAGTTTTTCTAAATGTTGGATTTCTATCCTTCATTGTTGATTTCATGTTCGTGGTGATTGAGCTCTGTTTGATTATTGGAAAATACTGTTTCAGTTATGTTGCTCATTATTAAATATTTTTATTAACTTACATTGTGGCTAATCAATCAGTGTTTTCTTTAGTGATTTGAGAGTGCTTATACTTGCCTTGAAGACTTCCCAGACCACTCAGAAAACCTGGCTGCTTAGGTCATTTGGTACTATTTGTTTTAATATTTAATTTTCATAATTGGACACCCCTTTAAAAGGGCATGGAGTTACTCATATGGTAGCCTTACCATATTATTTTGGGGAAGCTACACATCTGGAAGTCTGTGTCAGGCTTTCCCAGATGTGTTTGGATGTGTGAGATTTAATCTATTTAAGTGTGAGTGTATCACAGGTCTTAAACTGGGACACATTGCTGTGAATTGTGTAATGAGGAGTTACATTAGGGGTGGACAGAAGTATGCAGTCCAATACCAGGCTATAAAGTGTGTTCCTGTTGTGCTCTTTGGGGAAAATTGTGGAATATTACTCCTGTTTAAGTGACAGTCTCACATTGGCCAGTAGTGAGGATTGAAGCTCCTTAGTTACTGACCCAAGATATTGGGAGACATCACATTATTTGGTGGTGGTTCAGTGGGATGTTATCTGGACGTCACATTTATTGGTGTCAGCAGTATGGGATTTTTAATGGACTTCAGTAGCCTGTGGATAGTTGTCATTAAAGTGTGCACTCTTGATAGCCACAAAGTAAGCATACAGAATCTCAGTTCACCACAGTTTTATTTACTTTTAGTCAGTCAAGGACAGTAGGCAAAGATATCAGCAGAAGATTATAGTAAGCTGACAAAGAATCAGTTGGCCAAGGAGTGTGAAGCCAGAGGACTGGTACATGCCAGCCTGACAAAGCAAGCAATGATTTCAGCCTTAGTTGCAGCTTCAGCTCAGATCATCCATTTGGAGGATGTGCAGCTTGTTGAGATAGGACAGTCCACCTTTTTTTGGAGGACCTGAGAATCTCTCTGGAGTTAGAGAGACTGTGCCTGGAGGCAGAGGAGAGAATGCGCCTGTAAGCTCAAAATCTGGCGGCTGAATAGAAACTGTGTCAAGATGAACTGGAGGCCAAACAACCGGAGGCTGAGGAGAAACTGTGTCAATATGAACTGGAGGCCAAACATCTTGAACTTGAATCAGCAGAGAAACTGAGACATTTGGAAGTCAAGGAAAATGAGACACAGTCCCGGCATGAAGTGGAGCTTCTTACCCTTCGAGAGGGTCATGGAAGTAAAGGGGAAGGGAGTAACCTGACCCCAGAAGCTGTAAAGGTTAGTAAGCAAGCTTATAGGAAAAAGATTCATAAATGTAGATGCAAGGCAGATGAAAATATGCATGATTATAGTGCTGATTTAAGTACTTCCTTTCACAGATGGGAGAGTTGGTGTTAGGTCACCAGTTTTGAGGGACTGGCAGACTTTTTGGTGAGGGAACAAGCCCTCAGTACTATGCCTGATGACATGAGAATTTGGTTAGCAGACTTAGAGTGTAACTCTGCAGAGGACTTAGAGAGAAAAGGGTATCTCTACTTAGCAAGCAGAGCGCCAATGCATAAGAATGGGATACCCAATGCTGTACCTGGACATAAGGGAACCCATGGGGAGCAGTCTAAACCAGTCCAACAGACTACACCAGTAACAGGAGAAACTACTAGTTCAAGTACACAGTTCGGGATTAGATGTTTTAAATGTAATCAGAGGGGCCACATACAGTGGATATAAAAAGTGTGCGCACCCCTGTTAAAATGCCATGTTTTTGTGATATAAAAAAATGGGACTACAATAAATCATTTCAAAAATTTCCCACCTTTAATGTGACCTATAACCTTTACAATTCAATTGAAAAACAAACAAATCTGTTGGGGGAAAAATGTAAAAAATAAAGTACGTACAATAATCTGGTTGCATAAGTGTGCACACCCTTAAACTAATACTTTGTTGAAGCACCTTTTGAGTTAATTATGGCATTCAGTCTTCTTGGGTACACACCTGCCATCAATTAGAGAGACTGTGATTAACCCCAAATGAAGTTAATTTGTCCTAGTAGGATTTTCCTGACATTTACTCAGTTGCCTGCAACAGCAAAAACCATGGTTCGCAAAGAGCATACAAAGCATCAAAGGGATCTCATTGTTGAAAGGTATCAGTCAGGAGAAGTGTACAAAAAATATTTCCACAGCATTGGATATACTATGGAACACAGTGAAGACAGTCATTAAAAAGTGGAGAAAATATGGGACAACAGTAAAGTTGCAAAGAACTGGATGTCCCTCCAAAATTGATGAAATGACAAGACAGAAACTGGTCAGAAAGGCTGCCAAGAGACCTACAGCAACACTGAAGGAGCTGCAGGAATTTCTGGCAAGTATTAGTTGAGTACTACATGTGACAACAATCTCCCGTATTCTCCATATGTCTGGGCTATGGGGTAGGGTTGCAAGTCGGAAGCCTTTTCTTACACAGAAAAACATCCAGGCCCAGTTAAAATTTGCAAAACAAAACATCAAGTCCCTCAAAAGCATGTGGTTATGGTCTGATGAGACCAAGGTTCAACTTGAACTTTTTGGCCACACTTCCAGAAAGTACGTTTGGTGCAAAAAACAACACTTCGCATCACCAAAAGAGCACCATCCCCACGGTGAAGCATGGTGGTGGCAATTTCATGCTTTTGGGTTGCTTTTCTTCAGCTGAACTGGGGCTTTAGTCAAGGTGGAGAGAATTATGTACAGTTCCAAATACCAGGCACTTTTGGCCCAAAACCTTCAGATGTCTGCTAGAAAGATGAAGAGGAAGAGGAATTTCACCTTTCAGCATGACAATGACCCCAAATATACATCCATATCAACAAAAGAATGGCTTCATCAGAAGAAAATTAAAGATTTGGAATGGCCCAGCCAGAGCCCAGACCTAAATCCAATAGAAAATCTGTGGGGTGACCTGAAGAGGGCTGTGCACAAGAGATGCCCTCACAACCTAACAGATTTGGAGTGCTTTTGCCAGGAAGAGTGGGCAAATATCGCCAAGTCAAGATGTGCCATTCTGATAGACTCCTACCCAAGAAGACTGAATGCTGTAATTAAATCAAAAGGTGCTTCAACAAAGTATTAGTTTAAGGGCGTACATACTTACGCAACCAGCTTATTGTTATTTTATTCACCTAACAGATTTGTTTGTTTTTCAATTGAATTGTACAGGTTATAGGTCACATTAAAGGTGGAAAAAGTTTTGAAATGATTGATTGTGGTCTCATTTTTTTTATCTGACAAAAACCTGGCATTTTAACAGAGGTGTGTACACTTTTTATATCCACTATAGCTGTCAAATATCCATCAAGGCAAGGTGAGAAATGGAAGGAGAGGGAGTCAGCAAGTGGTGGGGATAAACTGCCAGTGGTAAGTTGTTTGGAAACAACAGGGGTGCCAAACTATCACCAAAATCTGTATCTTATCTTAGTAGATGGTAAACAGGTTACTGCTAAGAGAGACACTGCTTCTGATATAACCTCTCCCTTTTTCATTTCTCCAAATCTTTTGGATTTCTAATACAGTGACGGGAATGGACCCCATTCCAAAGTCAAAGTATGATTAAAATTCATGAAATTAGTATTGTTTCACTCTTTGATGTCAGCCAAAAGCGTTCTCAGTACCCGCAATGTGCCCAGTAGTGACTCCTCCTGCAATTCGTATGGAGTTGCATATATTGGTAGCATACCTATGTATGACTGTAGACTCTTTTTTTATAAGACCCGTTGCTCCTACTACTATCGGAACTATCTGGGTATCTCTCTTCCACATTGTTCTCATTTCTGCTTGGAAATCCTGATATTTTATGACTTTGTGTCTCTCTGCATGCAGAACACTGTAGTCACTGGGTGTGGCGATTTCAATTATCAATGCTACCTTTGTATTCTTTTCTTTACCAGTATAGCTGGTTTTCTACCATCTGTCTTTTGAACTGTTGGCAATGGATGATCTCATGTGATGTAGACTTCGTCATTTTCTGTGATGCATTGTGGCTCATGTTTCCAGTGTTTTTCAGCTACTTCACTACCATAATGTTTGCACAATCCCCAGTGTAACAGCCTTGCCACATTATTATGCCTTTCAGTATACAGTCCTTCTCCCATTAGTAGGTCGCAACCAGCAACAAGGTGTGCAACTGTTACCAATTCTGTTTTACAAAACCTACATTTGTCTGTTTCTCCCACATGTTCAATGGATTTTGTAAATAAGTATGTACGTAGCCCACTATCTTGTGCCGCCAATATTAACCTTTCATCTCTTGGTTTGAATTCCCCTCTCCTTAACCATTTCTGTGTTCGTTCCTGATTAACATGAGGTTCTTCCAGAAGTTTTATATACTTGCAGCTATATTTATGCATTTTCTACATTTCTTGCCTTCTCATCTGGTCTTTCACCTTATATTCTTTCTTTTGTTTTTTTGGCACATTCAGTTGCTGCCTGATTTTTATCTACTTCTGGTTTGATGTCCATTCCAGCTTGACCGCGATATACTTCTAGGTTAAGCAGGGAAGTTATCGTAGATTTATTCTCCTCGTATTTCAAAACTTTCACTACATTTGGGTCTCGTGAGATCAGCAGATTTGTGTGGAGTGCCATGATTGCAGGTCTATACATGTAATCATTTTCAAGGAGGCTTATCCCTCCTTTATAACAGGGAATATATAATCTTGGTATGCATTGATTTTTATAGATCATTTGGTGAGCATGAAGCATCCTTCTTGTTTTAATATCTAATCTATCCAACACATTTTGGGGCCAATCAGTCACTCCAAAACTGTAAGTTAGGACAGGAAGAGCAAATTGGTTTATAGCTTGGATTTTGTTCCTAAATGTCAACGCTGTTTTCAGGATTAATTTAAGTCTCCTTACTAAGTTTTACTCGCATTTGTTCATATTTTATTGCCGATAGTATTTATACACTCCCTCTTGCTCAAGTCCTTTTATATCACATTTTTGTTCCAATCTGATGCTTTCCTGGTGCTGCAGTTTTCCTGCTTTAAAGGTCGCTTTTGCACATTTATCAAGGCCAAATGACATTCAAATATCGTCTGAAAAAGTTTTGACAACCTATAGCTGTGCTTTCAGTTCCTCATCTGATGAGCTATACAGTTTTAAGTCATCAACAAAGAGATGATGATAAGTCTTTAGACTTTGTTGTTTTCTAGGAGCCAGCTTATAGCCATGGCCTAAACTGTTAAGTAGACAGCTTAATGGGTGAAGTGCAAGGCAGAATAGCAACTGTGACAGAGAGTCACCTTGGAATATCCCTCTTTGAATTTTTATCCCTGGGACTATAATTTGTCCTTTATAATGGCTTAATTGCAGAGTGGTTTGCCATTGTTTCATGATCACTATAATGGTCACTGTAATGTAGTGAATCAGTGTAGGGGTGTATCTTATACATGTTTGGGCACTGTTTTATCCATGAATTTGGGGTACTATCCAGTGCCTTTTTTGTAGTCATTCCATGCCATACTTAGATTCTTCCTCTTTTTACAGTTCTCCACTATGACTTTACTTAACAACAAATGATCCTTTGTTCCATATGACTTTCTTTTATTGCCCTTTTATTCTACTGCCATAATTTTCTTCTAAATCACTAAACTCTGTCAGTATCAATTCCCATGTGTAGTTTATATGTTGTCAGAAGGAAAGTTATTGGTCTATAATTTTTGGGGTGTTTTGTAGGTTCACTCTTAGGTAGGAGCATTGTTTTACCTGTTGTTAGCCAGATTGGTGTCTGGTCAGGGTGCGCATATAAATAAATCAGAAGTTGTCTTCATTTGGTCTTCAACCTGTGGGTTCCCAGATACGTGCTCAGATCCAACTTGGCCGCATATCCAGCATCATATCCGAGCATTTTATCCGAGCTCAAAGCTCCTCCCCTTACCCATAATGCTCCTGTCTCCTTCCTTCCTTCAGATCTCATTTGCCGCACTTCATCTTCGCATTGTGATCTGTGCTGTCTGCTGTAAAAGTTATGGTAAGTGTTTTGGTAAAAATCTTCTTGTTTTTCTTCTCTGTTCTGCTATTTTTGTAAAAAAAAAAACTCTGTATCTTTCCTCTGGTGTGTCTGTGTGTGTGTGTGTCTGTGTGTGTGTGTGTCTGTGTGTGTGTGTCTGTGTGTGTGTGTCTGTGTGTGTGTCTGTGTGTGTGTGTCTGTGTGTGTGTCTGTGTGTGTGTCTGTGTGTGTGTCTGTGTGTGTGTCTGTGTGTGTATCTGTGTGTGTGTCTGTGTGTGTGGACTGTGTGACTGGAAGTGTGCCGGGCCTTAGGTTGGGACAAAGCCGGCTTCAGAAAATGTACAGAGTGTGGCCATAAGCTCTCCCCATCGGAAGGCCACACTCTGTGTGTAGTTTGTCTTGGGGTAGCCCATTTTATTTTATTTTTTATTTTACATTTGTTGACCGGGATAGTCCAACTGGACAACCATTTGCAGCGGAGGCTCGGGGAGAAAAGCTCCACATTAATTAAACAATAGTAGCAAAAGTTATGCGACAAGCAAAAAAAGAAAAATACAATAAATAATACATATCAACAGTAGACTTGTTCCTAGTAAACTTAAAATGCATTAAAAGAAAATGTTTAGGCCCAGATGTCAGTCAACTGAGGAGTTTCCAAAACTGCAGCAAGTATTACAAAGAAGTAGGGAGGAAGGTAGGAAAGAGTGGAATAAAGTAGGAGAATAATTATGTAATACATGGACAGAGCCAGGAATTCATAAGATGTGACTTAAGAGAGTTTTTGAACTGTTGTAGATGATACAGAAGTCACATAGTGGGATAGATTATTAGCTATGGTATGAGAGAATAGAGCTTTGCCTGCAGTGTTAGCTCTAGAGACACAGAGGAGGGATTTGTCAGTAGAACGGAGAGGACGATTTGCTGAGTATTGGGTCAGTAGTTGGTTCAGTGCTGGAGTTTTGTGAGGACTCCTTAGAATGTTGTCGGCAAGAACTAGTTGGTGGTAACTAAGTATTTTTGGAAGTTCTAGTCATTGTAGCTCCCTCAGGGCCAGGCAGTGATGGTTTCTAAAACTGGAGTTGTTGGCAAATTTGGCGATTTTGTTGCAACATGATTCTAGTTTGTCTAGGTCCAGTTTTCTGACCTGGGTTAGGATTGGTGTTGCATACATTAGGGTAAACAGTAGGTGAGTTTGGGCTAGGGTGACTCGTGCCTGATTTGATAGGAAGTTTGTGTCTATATAGAGTTCCCATTTTTTTATGCGCCTTTTTGATGGTTTGAGAAATGTGGACATCAAAGGGAAGATTTTTGTCAATTTCTACACCAAGGAGTTTAGTATGGGAGAAGGAGAAATTACAGTGCCATTTCTGGAAGTGATAATGAAGGAAAGAGGAGAGGTTTTAGATTTTTGGGGGCGAATAGGAGCAGTTCTGTTTTGTTGGGATTTAGGATTAGTTGGATATCAGTAATCCATCTTTCCACAGAGCTAAAAGATTCCTGAGTGAGTTGGGATGGGGCTGAGCAGATTAGTGTTGAACTGCGTACTGTATAAGTGAGGCATGCTGGGTAGAGGTATGTAGTTTGTTGATAAAAATAGAGAAAAGAAGTGGGTCCAGTGTTGAGCCTTGTGGTATGCCTATTGTAGGTGGTAGCAGGGGAGATAGCGCACACCTTGCCATTGGACAAGATTGCTGCCTGTCAGGTAGTTTTTGAACCAGGCAATAGTAAAGGGGGTAAAGGATAGGGAGGATAGAGTGTCTAATAGTATGGTATGTGAGACCATGTCAAATGCTTTGGTTCAGTCTGTGGTGGGTTTAATCCCTGGGCACTCATGGACAGAAGGATGAAGCTTATTCTTAAAGGCCTTCTTACCTCTTCTTTCTCCAGAATTAAAGACCCTGCTGCCCCAGATTCTGCCCCTGATGCCCCGGATTCTGCCCCTGATTCCTCCCCAGCCTCTGGGACTCAAACTCCTGCTAAGAGGACCGGGGATGGAGACAAATCTTCCAAGAGGGATAGGCCATAGAAGCGATCCCCAGATCGCATGGCTTCAGCCGGCCCACCAGCTAAATTTAGGTCGTCTCTGAGGCCGGAGTATCCCCGGTTCCATTCCCCTCAGATGTTCTTCTGTTTCACTGTTGCAGTCATCACACTTGAGTTATCTGCCTGCAGGTAGCCCTCATTCGGCCCGAATACCAGAGAATTAGTCTTTCTGCGTCGGATGCTGTCGCTTCTTCCATGACGTCAGGTCATCAGGGGTATAAAAACAGGCAGCCGACACCATTACATCAGTTTTTCTTGCCGAGGAGGAGCCCTAAGCAGAAGCAGTTCGCAAGTGCCGATTGGCCGCTACCTGAATTTTTCATTTTCGAGTTGAATGATCCTGAAGTCTTCAATAATCCTGAAGTCTTCTAAAGCTAAGTACCCCGTTGGGGATCCTTTTTTCTTGCTCTAACCGATGTCTTGCTTATGGAAAGCAAATACCTCACAGAGATTTTCATTCTTACTGCGTCACCTGTTTAGGCCCAGACCACGACGTCCCTCGCTGTTGGTTTTGTGCCTTGTTTAACGCCTGAACCATTTGTCATCAGGCTATCTTTGTTGCTAAATTCTTTCACTCTCAATCTCCATATTCTGAAATGGCTTTGGTAAGCCATCCGACTGCCGATCTTACGAAAAAACGTAAGGATAAAGACAGAGACAGACCGCATAGGTCCAAAACTGCCAACGACATTTCCGTTAAGCTAGTTGCCAGTCCGCCAGTACTCAGTGAAGCACCTTTCAGCCCCTGATGTCCACTTCTATGAATTCACAGGCCTCTGCTGAGACCCATTCGGAGTCCGGTATGCCACGAGATGCTTCTTCGACTGTGGACCCAGCAGATGTCTTTATCTTAGATGGGTCCAGAGCCGCTGTGCAGGCACTGGCTTCTGAGGGAGTTTTTCATCCAACCGATGTTTGAATCAAGCCGACGACTTCATTTATAACCAAAACTACTGAGTTTCTTAAGCCCAGAGTACACACTACGCCTAGAAAACCGACAGCCAAAGCACATGCTCAGGCACCCATGCCACAAAAACAAATGCTTAGAATGGCTGAAGACCTTATTATGCTGATTAGGGGAAGCCAACCTTCCCCTGCTAAGAGACAAAGAATCCAGTCCCCTTCAGTTTCTACAGACCAGGAGTCCGATGGCTGTGACCTTTCTGATTATGAAGACATGCCCTTATCCACCTATGAGGATTCAGATGCAGAGGAATCCATTCCCTCTGCCTCCCCTCTAGAGGATTTTTTCTTTTGGTGAAACCTTGCATACTTTAAGAGAGCATTTCCATTTGGAATGCCAAGACTATCCTCAGTGCAAAAAGAGACTCAGAGAATTTTTAGAGTTGCCTCAACACAGGCCTTTAGCTGTACCCCCTGTCCTGGATGTTGTGCATGATGTTTTCGTGAAATCCAGTCTTACTCCAGTCACTTTACCTCTGGCCCCTAAAAAAACAGACAGGTACTACAGAGTACCTGATTCTCACATGTTTCTTTTCAAGAATCCTACTGCTCTCCCAGAGATAATTTCCCAGGGACCTAAAGGTATTAAGGCTAGTACAGCCAAAAATCCTACCCCTTTGGACAGGGATTCCAGAGCTTTGGACAGATGGGGTAAGAAGGTATATACCTCTGCAACTCTTGCTATCAGGGCATTGAATTGCCAGTTTCACATGCTGAAATGCCAGCAACATATTATGGAATGTATTAAACAAAAAGTAATTTTTCCAGATTGTGCAGAAAATAAAGAATTGCAGGAGCTTATGTACTCTGCAAACCAAGTTAGTAAGCCTACTTTACAGCGTGGCTTTGATGCCCTAGAAGCATCTTACAGGGCAGCTGTCACTGGCTCTGTACTAAGAAGACATGCTTGGCTGAAGGAGCAGTCCTTGCCAGATCATGTCAAATCTAAATTACTAGACGCTCCCTTAAATAAGGACCGTTTGTTTGGCACCAAAGCAGAAGTTGTTCTTAAAAAGATGGAAGAAAAGGCTAAATCTATGCAAACTGTTAAAGAATTCCTACAAGTGCAACCACCTAGATTCAGTAGGCATTACCCTTCAAAACACTGGTCCTTTCCAGCTCCCTCCAGGCCTTCCCAAACAAGACCCAGGGGAAACCGATTACAGTCTCAGGGTATGCAGAGATCTAAGCAGTGAAGTGCCCCCACACATAAAACAGGGAATGGTGAGACACCTTCTTATGGAAAAAGCTCACAATGACTTCTCAACCCTACTTCCCAGCCCTGCCCAACTGCTTGTGCCCCCAAGGCGGAAAACTTGCCCTTCATGCAAAAAACTGGATGTCCATCACTCAGGACCGATGTGTCCTCAACATTGTATCCCAGGGGTACAAATTTTATTTCTATTCACTGCCAACCCCAAGCGGGTTTCCAGATCTTCCTCCAAACCAGTGGGCAGAGGCTCAAAACCAAGTACTTTCCCTGCTCAATATCAGAGCTATTCAACCTGTTCCAGTAGAACAGAGAGGGTCAAGGATTCTACTCCAGGCTATTCCTGGTACCCAGGGAAAGAGGGCTTGTGGTGCCCAATCCTGGATCTTTCAATTCTCAACACCTTCCTGGCAGTACCAAAATTCAAGATGCTTACCCTGCAACAGCTTCTCCCTATGTTAGCCATGCATGCCCGGTTAGTCACCCTAGACTTAAAAGAAGCCTATCTGCACATCCTCATAAGGGAGTCATGCAGGAAATATCTACGTTTCAGAGCAGGGTCTATGCATTATCAGTTCTCTACACTTCCCTTTTGCTTATCTGTTGTGCCCAGTGTATTCACAAAATGCCTGGCTACAGCCATTGCATACTGCAGGCAGAGAAATATCCAAATTTACCCGTACTTGGACGACTGTCTGATTCAGGAGGACAGTCAGGAGTTGCTGCTTCAGCACCTGACATTTGTAAAAAAAAAAAAAAAAACCTCACTTCATTGAGGTTACACCATCAATGAAAAGAAATCACAACTGGTACCCAGTCTAAAGATTGTATTCCTGGGAGCAAGCTTGGACACAACTTCCCAGATGGCATTCCTCACTTCAGTAAAACAGGTGTAGCTGGCAGAGTACTTCAAACAAATGGCCACCAGAACCCAGCTATCTGCAAGAAAAATACTGCAAGGCCTAGGGTTTATGGACTCATGTATTCTGCTAAATTCCATATGCAAGACTGCATATGAGGAAACTTCAATGGTACTTAAAAAGTCTTTGGTGCCAACATTCTCATGACCTGGAAACTGTCATTCCTATCATACCTTGTCTAAGGACAGAGTTCCTTTGGTGGGCAGAAGCATGCAACCACAAGAAGTGACTGCATTTTACTCAACCCACGCCGCCCAGACCCTAACCATAGACGCATCTGACTATGCATGGGGGCTGACATGGCGAGCAAATGTATTCAGGACCACTGGAGCCCAAGGCAAATTCTCCTGCACATCAACCAAAAAGAGATTCTAGCTGTACAGAATGCCCTGACAGCTTTCAGATACCTGCTCTTACCAGGACAACTGCTGATAAAAACAGACAACACCACAGTTATGTGGTACATCAACAAGCAGGGGGGAACCCATTCTTGCCTAGTCTGCAGGTTAGCTATGGCCCTATGGAACACGGCCTTGGTCAAACCAAGTTCATCTACAAGCTCATCTCCTACCAGGAAAACAAAATTCACTGGCAGATGACTTAAGCAGAAATCTGTTCTCTATTACAGTGTCGCAGACGCAGGTTGTCGAGTACGTCTTTGTCGAACAGTCAAGTGCGAAAAGGCAAAATAGCGAAGCGGCTGTTTAATGAATTCTTTCCCTGGGAAAGAATTCATTTGGCCACATTCTCTACTTTGCCTTTTCGGCACTGTAGTGCGATCTCGGAGTTGGTATATTTAAGTAGGGGGGGTGTGGGGGGCACCACCCCCCACATTAAGTTATGTTTTACTGGTTTTTTGTTTTTTTTGTTTCGGAACAGCGATTGTTATTCATTGGAAAATAATCGCTGTTTTGAAGTTTTGACGCTGTAAGCTTTCGCTTACATGGGGACGATTATCTGTCGTTCGCTCTTCTGAGCGTGCAATATGATAATATAAACCTCAGAAATCTCCTAGACCCACACGAGTGGAAATTGGTGCCAAGCACGTTCAACCTTCTGATCGGAAATCGGGGACCCCAGAGGTGGATCCCTTTGCCTCCCCCGACAACCACTAGTTAAGCAAATTCTGCACCAGAAACCCTCACAGCAGGGCCTGGAAGGTGGATGCCCTATCCTTTCAATGGGAAAACCTCTCAATCTATGCCTTTCCCCCTCTGCCCCTTCTCTTGAGAGTATTACTCAAGATAAAACAAGACAGGCCAAGGACATTTCTGATTGCCCCGGACTGGCCACACCAGCACTGGTACCCACACCTGCACAACCTGACAACGGTGCCACCCTGGCACCTACACCAGACCCCGACCTTGCTTTCTCAGCAGGAGGGACTGATTTTGCATCCATAATTGCAGACCCTAAATCTTGCAGCCTGGGTTATTCCTTAAACACTCCACCAGCAACTGTCAGCAAACGGATGCTGGATGTCATCCTTGAAGCCAACAGGACCAGTACTAGAAAATCCTATGCTGAAAAGTGGAAAAGGTATTGTTCTTGGACTCAGTCTAAAGGAAAGGACACAGCACTGCCATCCTTACCTGTAATCCTGGCTTACCTAGCAGAACTACTCCACAGAGGCCTATCCTTCTCCTCCATTAAGATCCATGCCTCTGCCATTTTGGCTCATTACAGTACTGAGCCACCTCTATTCTCTCACCCTCTCATCAAACAGTTCCTGAGAGGGACAAACAACTTAAGGCCACCACGGAGAGCACCCACCCCTGTTTAGACCTTAACTTTGTACTGGAAAAGCTCACACTTCCCCCTTTTGAACCGGCTGCTTCAGGAGAGTTAAAATTCCTCTCTTGGAAAACAGCCTTGCTTCTAGCCATCACTTCAGCTAGAATAGTGTTTGAGTTACAAGCACTGATGGCTGTGGAACCCTTCATTATTTTCCATACTGACAGGGTTTCCCTCAGGACTAACCCTACCTTTATGCCTAAAGTGGTGTCCAGTGTGGCTCTCAACCAATCCATCCATTTGCCAACCTTCTTCCCTAATCCACAAAATAAAGGAGAAAGGATCCTGCACTCTTTGGACGTGCACAGACAGCTCAGGTTCTACCTTGATAGGACTAAGCCTTTCAGAAAATCTGACCAGCTGCTAGTCAGCTTTGCTACAGGAACAGAGGGCAAGGCCATTTCAGAACAAACCGTTTCCAAATGTATAGTACACTGCATCCATTTCTGCTACAAGCACCATGGAGGAAGGGCAATGAGCAAACTCGGATCTGTAATATATAACATTAAGTATCTTGTTTTTTGCTTATTTTTACGAGTTTTTTATAGCACTTTTATTGTCTGTTGCATACTTTTCAGGCTAGTTTCACTGTGTGTGAGGTATTAACTGGATATTGTCTACATTTATTAAGCATCTGTGTGGGTTTTTGTTCTGATTGGTGGCTTTGCAGTTGCCTGCCCCTACTGTAAATTTGATCTGGGACACTCCTCCCAGTCTAGTGTCATTACCTCATTCTACCTAATCCAGGGAGAACATTTGAGAAGGCCAACCCACTTAGTTTCTGCTCCTCCTTTCCCCTTTACAAAAAAAAAAAATTCTAAGCTTGTTTCCTACCTTTCCTGTAAGTCTAGTCCAGATACAGATTTGCTGTATCCAGGATTGTTTGCAAGCTTCTGAGCCCTCAAGCCTTTCTGTGTTGGAGGGAAGCCTTCTAGCGTAATTTTGTTTCTTAGAACTAGCCATTTTTTTTAGTTTCAGCACTCAAATCTGTTTCTTTGAGCTCAGCACTTGTTTAAAACTCATTGTAAGCACTAAATAAGCTACAAATTACTACAACACTCAACTTTCCTCACTTGTCTAGAGGAAGACAATTTTTAGTACTTGATAAATAAGCACCTATCCAGGCATGTCTAAGGGTCAGCTCCCAGTGTTTTCTCCTGTCTACCTGATGAATCTGGGCATCTTGGTGCAATGCAGCAATTGCCTCATGTATACAGACAACCCTCTCCTCCTACCACCCAACACTACAACCTGTGAGCAAAGCTCTCTACACACAAGACTGGACTAGACAATCAAGAGGAGAAGGTAAACACTTGCACCACACCACACTCATCACATAGTCCCTCAAAACCTACACCACCAAAACACACACACACAAAACACACACCTACATTCGTGGAGGCTCTCAATAAAAATCTACCCAAGCAACAGGGACCTCCAAAGCAGAAACGCAAGCAACTTCCACCCCCCAACACAACCCAAATGACACAGCCCACAAACTCAGTGTGTCACTCAACCGCAGCCCATAAGGCATAACAACGTACCCAACACTCTAGTCATAGGTGACTCTATAGTCAGGCATACTAATGTTCTGCTCACCAGGCTAAACAAGGAGAAAGTTCCTGTCAGCTGGCCTGTCAGGTGTCAGGATCTGCCACATAACGTACTCAGGTCACTCCACAACAAGTGCAAATATGACTCTGTCATTGTCCATGTTGGTGTGAATGACCTGAGACGTACCTCCCTGGACTACATGAAAACAGACATGGAGGAGCTGTCTGATCTTGTAGCCCAGGCAGGTATGACCCTAGCCCTGAGTAACATCCTGCCATCACCCAGAATGATACCACAGTATAAGGACAAAATGATTGACTTCAACAATTGGCTAAGCTACTGGTGTCATTCTAAGGGGATCCAGTATCTGTCTGCCTGGGATGACATGATCGACAGACCACGATGCTTTGCCACAGATGGCTTGCACCTGTTGCCCTTGGGATTCCGGATACTGGCTAAGGCTCTTGCCACCCCTATAGTGCCTTTTTTAGGCAAGGTTCAAATGACAATTTCACCATTGTAACAGGTACAAGCAAGCAAAATCTGAGGGTAATGCTACTCAATGCTAGAAGTCTAAACCTTAAAATGCACTCACTCGAGGCACTCCTTAAAATGGAGAACATTGACATATGTGCAGTGACAGAGAACCTGGTTCAAGGCTCGAGAGAGCACCCCTGCATTACCAGGCTATAATTCATACCACACCTTTCGGCCACCTAACCTTGACCAAAACACTAAAGGTGGAGGCGTGTCCATATTCATTAAGGATATCCACACCTCCAGGCTAGTTGCCCAACATAATGCATCCGAGATTATCCAAGTGCAACTAACTCTGGGCAGGACCGCAATCCAAATTGTAGCTTGCTACAGATCCCCCACCATGCCCCAGGATTCTCACTCCTCATTTCTTGATACACTGGAAAATATTAAGGTACACCCTAACGCCCCAATAATGGACAATTTCAACTATCCCACCATTAACTGGGAAAACTACTTGTGAGGGGTGGGGACTTAAACAATTACTTGGAAAATAAAGAATATGAGTGGATACTTAGACTCTGTGCAGATAGTGAACCAGGTATAAACAACAAAGTTAGTGTTAAGCCTGTCCTTGTTAGGATGCAACAGCATAATTTATAAGATTTTATAAGATTTTGAAGTGTAGTTATGTAATTTATGTGTTTATAAGTACTTAATTAAGGGTATTTTGTGATTGGATGGCTGTGGTCACATTGTATCTGCTTTGCTCCTTTTAAATGAATGAGAAAATGTAGTATGATGTTTAGCATTGAAGAAGGTTGTTTGACCGAAAGCTCTGCTTGTTGTAATAAAAGCTACTTGTTTTTTCTGACGGTGATTTCTTTTACATCAGAAAACTACTCATGTACGAATTCTTGTGCTTAACGTTTTCTGGAATTCATAAATTCCAACGCCTTGAATCAACTTATCCACACCCCCACCAGAGGCAGCAATATCCTAGACCTTGTCATTACCAACATGGGCAACCGATGTTTCACACCAGAGGTAATTCCTCGTTGGTCAGATCCGATCACAAGCTAATCGCCCTAGACATCCACATCCCACCCCCACCCCCAGTTAGGGAAACCACCGTAAAAAAATTCTCCAAAGTCATCTTCACACTTCTTAAGACAGAAGTGGTAAACTTCACAACACCCATGCTGACTGACAATAGAGGTACGACTGCTGAATCCTACACAAATGCACTTTATAAGCACTTACACGAGTGCATGGATCTTGCAATCCCTAACAGAACCAAGATGCTATCCTCCAAAAAAAGGAAGCCAGTCTGGTGGTCCCCTGCCATAAACAAACTCTACAACAGAAGAAAGAAACTGTTGCAAAAAAGAGTAAAATGCCATAATTGGAGGAACTCCCTGGTCAGCATCAGTAAGAAGCTGAGATCCCTCATAAAATCCTCCAAAGCTAGTTACGAAAACAAAATAGTCACTGATTGTAAGACAACCACAAAGCATTCTATAGTTATGTCAATAATTTCAATGGCAACCCTCAAATCTGCTCTGAGTTACAGCACAGTGGCACTAAGTGTACAGAACCAACTGATATTGTCCACATCCTGGTAGATAGGTTCAGTGCTAACTTTACCCCCCTCTCATCCCCTAAAGGGCCCATCCCTATTACGGAAGACTGCAAAGTTCCTGTAATCACGGCTGCACAGGTAAAAAAACACACTGTCCAAAGCCAAGAACACAGCATCCATGGGACCTGACAACATTCCAGGCTGCATTCTACACAAACTACAGAACGAACTGGCACCCCACCTAAGTACCATGTTTAGTCATAGCCTCACCTCAGGCTTTGTGCCCTCTGTATGGCACACAGCAAGAGTTATCCCACTCCACAAAGGGGGAGCCACCACAGACCGAGGGAACTACTGCTCCATTAGCCTGATGAGCCTGGTCTGTAAGACCATGGAACGTATCATCATGGAACTTATAAACAGTGACATTGATAATCTGCAAACTCTGGACCCTACCCAGTTTTGGCTTGTAATAGGCAGATCATGTCTCCTAAACCTACCTCAGCGAACAGTGCAACAACCAAAGAATCAAAAAGTACAGAACAAAGGACGAGAAGCACTGTGCGCCGTATTTCGCCTCTGTGTCTTTGGAAATTCCCCTCTGTACAACACTTCCACAGTCCAAAACAACTTCAGTAATAAAAACCAATTCTCGAGTTATAATCAAATAAAAATGGAAAAATTTATTGTAACCAAGACGCCAATACTGGTTAAGCGCTTTCACTTGTTGAAAACAAGCTTCATCAGAACACCATAACTGGTTGAACAATTCCTTAAATAACATTTTTGGCACCATTTCAGTTTAAAATTTTAAAGAAGTACACACATATTATAATATAAAATTTGCTCATATTATGATATGAACTACAATACTCAAAAATATGATGTTATAAATAAATAGATAAATAAATTCCAATAGCCAACACATATATAAATTGATTTAAATGAAATACAGTATAATACTGTTCATTTCAAAGCCAAGAATGGTTTAATTGAAATGGTGTCATTCAAACCTGGTATAACAGAGGCATCCATATAAATTTGCCACCATAATTCCCTTATACAGTAGCAAACTATTAAAATCACCACCTCTATTATTGACTTGCACCAAATCAACTATACCAAAATTAAAATAGTGTTGGTCTCCATACTGCTTTGTATGACTATACAACGCATTTTTTTCGTCCTTTCTTCTAATACTATACAGGTGGGAATAAATGCGTTTATTCAAACTCCTTTGAGTCTTACCTATGTAGAAACCAGAACACATCCTACAGATAGCAATATATACCACCATTTTAGTTAGACAATTACCCCCACAAAAATTAACACAAATGTGTTTGTAGTTGTCCAATATCACACTATCCCCCTGAAATATAGTGTAACATTGTTTACATGCCCCACATTTGGCAGTATTCCTAAATGTGGGCTTCTTAGTAGGAATGCCCTTCTCCAAGATGGATTTGATGTTAATGCCTACTTTATAGACAAATCTGGGACAATCACCTAAAATAGGTGCTATATCTTGGTCAACTAATATTATGTGCCAATTGTCCATCAAAATTTTCTTCACCTTACCAGTATGTGCTCCAAATTCCAATATACAGGTCCTATCAAAGTTATTAGACTCTGCCTTCTTGACGACCAATGTGTCTGTACCTAAAGCTAAACTAGAGTTGTATTTTTCACCCAGTAGGGGCTTATATTGGTTCCCCCATTTACTCACTACATATTTACTAACATTGGCCATAACTCTTACATCATATCTTCTATCCTTAAATAAAGAAGTAATAAATTTAACCTCACCCAACATATCCTCGTGTCGTGATGTCATCCTAACTGCTCTAATGAGTTGACCCTTATAAATGTTAGTAAATTGTTTCCTCGGGTGGTAGCTAGAGTATTCCAAATAATTGTTCGAAAATGTACTCTTCCTAAAAATTCTCTATTTAAACTGGTTACCATCTCTAGACACAATAGTGTCAAGATAAGCCATACCTTCCAAACTTTTGGAAAACGTGAATTTTAAAAAATTGCTGCTACTGTTCATAAATTCAAAAAAATTGTACTAACAAATGCTCACCACCATCCCAAATCAAATAGATGTCATCAAGATATCTAATGTAATGTTTAATGTACTTCATAAAATGACTACCAAATATAGTCCTCTCTTCCCATTCAAGCATAACTATGGTGGCAGATTTATATGGATGCCTCTGTTATACCGGGTTTGAATGACACCACTTCAATTAAACCATTCTTGGCTTTGAAATGAACAGTATTATATTGTATTTCATTTAAATCAGTTTATATATGTGTTGGCTATTGGAATTTATTTATCTATTTATTTATTTATAACATCATATTTTTATGAGTATTGTAATTCATATCATAATATGAGCAAATTTTATATTATAACATGTGTGTACTTCTTTAAAATTTTAAACTGAAATGGCGCCAAAAATGTTATTTAAGGAATTGTTCAACTAGTTATGGTGTTCTGATGAAGCTTGTTTTCAACAAGTGAAAGCGCTTAACCAGTATTGGCGTCTTGGTTACAATAAATTTTTCCATTTTTATTTGATTATAACTCGAGAATTGTTTTTTATTACCGAAGTTGTTTTGGACTGTGAAAGTGTTGTACAGAGGGGAATTTCCAAAGACACAGAGGCGAAATACGGCGCACAGTGCTTCTCGTCCTTTGTTCTGTACTTTTTGATGTCTCCTAAACCTGATAGACTTCTTTGAAGCGGTCACCAAAGCCGTAGATGAGGGTAAGGTTGTCCACACAGCCTATCTAGATCTCACCAAGGCTTTCGACACCATCCCCCACTCTGGGATTATAGGTAAACTCACTAAACTAGGTATAAATTCCTGTCACAAGATGGGTTGCCAACTGGCTCACTGACAGAACACTGTGAAAGTAGCAGACTCCAAATCCAACTTCAGACCAGTGGACAAGTGTAGTACCACAGGGTTCAGTCCTGGGTCCTCTCCTGTTCGGTATCTACTTCTCTGAAGTACAGGCTAACACAGAAGGTCCTTGGCTAACGAAGTTCACAGATGAATGCAAACTAGGAGTTATAATCAAAACTCCTAACGATGTGGACATCCTACAAAAGGGCCTCACTGAGACAGATGCCTGGTGTCAAAGCCATGGCCTCAAGCTCAATGCCAAAAGGTCCATTGTCATCCCTTTTGGTAAAAACTCTGTACCTATGAACTACCACATAGGCGGTAGTCTACTTAACACTGAAAGTGTGATGAGACCTTAGGACACAGGTGGACAGTAGTCTCTCCTTTGATAATCACATCGCCACAGTAGTCAGGAAATCCTTCTACATGGCACACCTCATCACAAAAAGGTTTCTCATCCAGGAAAAAGAGCTCATTGTTCCCCTCTACTCGTCAATCATTAGACCCATATACAGTACAACGCCCCTTTTGGTATGTACCTCACAAGACATCTACAGCAACTGCAAAGGCCAAAGAAATACCTCACAAAGAGGATTACCGCCTCAAACAGATGCCCTATGCTGACCGTCTAAAAAAAACTCCAGCTATACTCTGTGGCATATCGTCTACTCAGAGGTGATCTCTGCTTAACATACAAAGCTATGTCAAACCCTGAGCTGTTGGACGTGCTCCACTTAAAGAAATCCCAATCCCCCCAAGCCACACTCTCCAAGGATCTTAACCTTGTCATCACAATAACAATACATGCTGGATGGATAGATTCCTGACCCAGAGATTCCCCGTACTCTGGAGTAGAGTTGCCCATACATGTCAAGCAGAGCGCCTCCTTGGCCCTCTTCAAAAGGAACCTTGACGATTGGATGGGAGATAGGAAATTCACCCCGGGGGTCACGTCAGTCGCCATGTTAGATAGGGATCCAGGTTAGTAAATGCTGTGGGAAGAAATATCCAGGGAATTGTTATGGCTAGGCTTGTATAGGTCCTAGGGCCGATAACCTAGTACCAACCTATGAACCCCTCAGGGGGTCAGAGCACATTCCACTAGGGCCACATCTACCTCTACAGCATTTCTCATGGGAGTCCCTACCAGGGACATACTGGAAGCTGCTACCTGGAGTTCTATACACACCTTCACCATGCATTACCACCTGCCTATATTTTCCAAATCCAGGGCAGGATTTGCTGCAGCAATCTTGCAAGGCCTACTAGCCAGCCATAACTCTTCTTGACTGCCTCCACCCTTCCTCAGCTTTGGGAATCAATCCGTGTGTGATGACTGCAACAGTAAAACGTGAAGAACCTAGTACAGTTGGGTACACTTACCATAAGTGTAGATGTCTGAGTGTATTCACTGTTGCAGTCTTGGTTTCCCTCCCTCCAGCCCCCTGGTTTTCTCTATCTCTTTATCTTTCCTCTCTATGGCTATTCCTACTGGTATTGGTATTTACTTTTTACTGGTGGTGTTTTTCCCCACCATTTACTAGCTCCCTGTTTGGGGGCTCCTGGCATTTGGGGCAAGAAAAACTGATGTAATGGCATTGGATGCCTGTTTTTATACCCCCTGATGTCATGGAAGAAGCAACAGCATCTGACGCAGAAATACCAAGTCTCTGGTATTCGGGCCGACTGAGGGCTACCAGCAGGTAGATAATCCAAGTATGATGACTGCAACAGTGAATACACTCGAACATCTACATTTATGGTAAGTGTACACAACTGTACTTTCTCTCCGTAGCCGGTGGCGGTCCAGACCCAGTCACCGGCTCAGGCTTCTCCTCACCTCCAGGCCGGTGTCAGTCACCTCTTCCTCCCATTCCACCCGTAGCCTTAGCGAAGAAGACATGGATAGGATGATGCAGAAGTTCATCCGCACCCGGATACAGATGGGAGTCTTGCCTGCCCCTTCTCCCTCTGGAGCAGGGAGCATGCAGCCTTTTTTCACCGCTATTACTCATTCTCCGATCCAACCTCTGGTTTCAGAGCTTTTGGATCCGAGGACACTTGGCATCGAGTGGCAGGTGCCAGTGCTACCTTGTTCCTCAATGCTGGCCATGACCTTCAGCTGGTCTGATCCGACTAGCTTGGTATCCAACAGGCTCTTGGAGCTGCAGCCTCAGCATTGAATCTGAGGGGTTGGTGTTCGCTCTGAGTGTGTCAGAGTGGAGCCTTCCCCTTGGTATCTTGGCGCCTGGAGGTTCGGCTCTGACTCCCTCGTCAGGTCAGAGGGTGATGGCTCCTCCTATTGTCCTTTCCTCAGAATGTCCATTCCCCTTTGGCTTTTGACATGGCGAAGAGGGTTCTCTCAATTTCTTCAAGACCCTTGACTATCTAAACTTTGGATTCTGTCCCAGCTCCCTCTGGTTCTGGCATGGATCTGGCCAGTCTATCATTTCAGGGACAGCCTGCCACCTCTTTACCTCAGGGTGCTCCCTCTTGGGAACAGCAAGATGTTGGCGAGTCCTCCCCAGAGATCCCCATTGAGGAGGTCCCTCACAAACATACATGGAAAAGGAGGCCCTTAGACTCCCCATCAGAGTCTCTCACCGAAGACACTGATTTGGAGGAATGGGAAGGTTCCCCCCTGTGTCACCCCTACCCGAGGATGTCTCGTTCGGGAGACGTCATGGAACTCCTTCTCCAGCGAGGAGGGTGGTCTGCCCAAAAACCTACCTTGGACAAATCGGTGTTCCTTGAGGCATTTGGGTGTTCCCTCCCACAGATTCCTTAGTGGATCTCATTACATCTTGGGTGTGGAAGGAACCGGACATAGTGGAGCCCATTCTCAAACACCCGGGCAAGGTTTTGAGCCTCCCTTCAGACAGACCTTAGTGGCATAAGGGATGCCGGGTTGATTCATGGTGGTGGCGGCAGCTGCCACTAGGAAGGAGCTTGCTCAGGAGAGCTCTACAGTCTGCCTTCCTGACCCGAGAATCAAGGACGATGGTCTGTTTTGAGAAGCAGGTATACACTTCAGTGACCTTCTCTGTATGGATGCTGAATTACATGGCACGTGATTCAGCTGCAGCAAGACCTGGTGAAGGAGATCGCTGAGTCAACCCGTGGGTCCATGTTGGCGGAGGACAAGAAAGTGTTTTCTGCTCGTATTGCCACCCTGACTTCAGTTGCAAAGTCCTCTGTGTCTTCTCTCCCCCACATGACTGAGGGAGCCGCTAGAGCTACCGGTACAGGCATAACCTTCAGATGACACACCTGGTTCCGGCTCTGTCAGTTTTCGGACCCCTTTAAGGTGTAATTTACCAATTCCCTGTACAATGTTTCCTCCCTTTTTGGGAAGTCAGTACATGACACATTAGTTCAGAGTGAGAAGAACAGGAAGACTCTGTCTGCCGTCGGGATCTGCTTTTCGACTCCTCAGTGATCCTTCTATAGGAATCAGCAAGGTACTAAGAAGATGTGGTTCTAGAAATTGTTTTCCCTGGGACACTCAGGACTCGCCTTCACCCAGGGGCAGAGGGGGATTTGATAGATGGCACCCTAGAGGCAGAGTGAGTCTGAGAAATTATGGGTCTCGAGAGCCATTCTGGGACAGACCCGCCCAGCAACCCTGAAGGGTTGCCCTGCTGCTTGTCTCTGGAGGCAGTCGAGGGCCATCTCTCACTACACCTAACTGAAAGGGAGTCCATCACAAAAGATCATTGCAAATTATATCTAGAGGCAATTCAGTTCCTTTTCTAGAGCCACCTCCACCTCCCAAGAACCTTCCAGATGTCCCACCCGTGCACAGGGAGGATGCAACTCTGGAAATCGCAAAGCTGCTAAGAAAATGAGTCATCCGGCCCATCCCCCCAGACCACTCTGGATCAGGGATTTATTCCAGTTTCTTTTTGGTGCCAAAGAAATTGGGGGACCTAAGACCCATTTTGGATCTTTCCACCTTGAACGTGTCAGTGGCCAAGACGAAGTCCAGACGGTCACTCCTCAATCTGTCCTGCCCTTCTTGCAGGAGAAAGATTGGATGTGCTCGATAGACTTCCTCAATTGTACTATCACATCAAAGTGACAGGCGCGCTGTCTGAGGTTTCTCTGCTTCCGTCCTGGAGCCAGTCATTGCCAGTTCAGAGCGCTCCCCTTTGGTCTCACCACAGCCCCCAGGGTGTTTACCAAATTCATGTCCGTAGTAGCATCTCACTTGAGACTCCAGGGTGTACAGGTATTCCCCTACCTGGATGATTGGTTCCTCGCTGCCCATTCCAGGCATCAACTTTGTCAAGCGAGGGATTCCTTTCTTCTCCTAGCCCAGAGGTTAGGCATTTCCATCAATCTCAACAAGTCATCTTTGGCCCCAGTTCAAACATTAGACTTCATTGGGCACATTTAGACATGATTCAAACCAAAGTTTTTCTCACTGCAGACAGAATACGCACTCTGAAGCTGCATGTTTGTTGCATTATTCAAACTCAGTTCCTGACAGCGGAGATAGTATTAAGGGTGCTGGGGCCCATGGCAGCCATGATCAGTCTGTTACCTGCTATGTGCTTTCACATGTGAATTGTTCGGTGGACCCTTGCAGTACAGTGGTCCTTGTTAGATCTTCGTTGACTCACCCTGTCTGAATCTCTTGAGTGTGCGGGGACTCCCTTCCAAGGTGGATTCATTCCTTGGACCTTGTTTAGGGTTCTCCTTTTCTTCCTCCTTTCCCCACGGCCATGATGACTATGGACTCCTCCCAGCTGGGGGTGGCACTGCTCAGGAAGGACAGTTCAAGGTACGTGGTCCCCCTATGAGACCAGATTACATATCAGCATCCTGGAGATGAGGGTGGTGCTTCTAGCATTGCAGGCTCTCCATGCCCATCTTCCCTCAGGAATGATTGCTATCCAGATGGACAATATGTTGGTGGTCTGGTACATCAACAAGCCAGGGGAACCAGATCTCATCCCCTATATCACGAGGCCATGAGAGTATGGGAGTGGGTGATCTCCACCGTCCGTTTTCTGGCTGAAAAATGCAGAAAAAAGATGGACAACTAACATGGAACGTTATGGTAGGCACATAACTTCTTTTTTTGTCATTTCAGTTAGAGGTTGAGAATATTATGTTTGAGGACAGTATTTGAATCGTATTGTACAGTGAAAAAGTTTTAACCTTGTGATGAGCATGTACAGGACCAGGATTGGTTAAGATGTTGTTTAAGCAGTAGTTTAAAACTACCGAGTTTGTCGGAAAGTTTTATTTCCATGGGGATACTACTCCAGAGGTTAGCAGTACATTGTGAGTAGAGTGAGTCTCCTGCAACATTATTTGACTTATTTGTAAGTAATAAGAAATTGTTACTAGAATAGAGGTCCCTTGCTGGACAGTAGGGTAGTAATAAGTTTTGTAGTGCATGTTTCTGCATGTTGAATGATTCTTGAGTGCTGTAGTCAGTTGTGAATATTTTAGACAGTTGTGCAGTTCAAGCTAGTTTAATTGATTTAAGCTAAGAAAAATGGTGGGTCCTAAGAGGGAGACTGATGGCAAATTTAGCTATTTTAGCTATTTTATTGCAGCAGGAGGCAAGTTTCTTTCTTTGAGCATTGTTTATGTTAGGATAGGAAGGGCATATAAGAGAGTCGGCAGTAAGAAGGTGGTGGCTGGAATTTTTTCTTGCAGTATCTCTAAAGAATCCATTGTTCCTATAAAGGAAGCCTAGTTTCTGGTGTGTAGATTTAATGGTGTGCAGTATATGGTGGTCATATTTGAGACTGTCATGTAGTGCTTTTCTCCCCGGGCCTCCCCTGAAAATGGGATATTATCCCAGTAGGACTTTCCTGGTAAACAAATGTCAAATAAAATAAATACATAAAAAGGAGGGGAGTTCTTCAGTCTGAACACCCCCCCCCCCGGGGGAAGCCCCCAGAGACTCTCTGATTCATGCTTGGCACCCCGGTCTTCTGTAAGCTTGTACTCCTTTTCCCTTAATACCAAAATTCCTTCAGAAAGTTTACAGACTGGGGAGCCTAGTAATCATCATTGCCCCATTCTGGCCTCGCCAAGTATGGTTTCCCTCTCTCTGGTCTCATCTGGTGGCTCCTCCATGGACATTGGATACGGTTCTGGATCTCATCTCTCATCCCTCTGGGATTCCCTAGCCAGACCTGGACAGTATAAAGCTCACTGCTTGGCTGCTCCATTTCCCATGATAGTCAGCACTCCCGGCTTATCTTCTCCTATCAAAAGAATCCTGGTGGCGGCCCATAAGTCTTCCACCAGAAAGGTATACTCCAGCAAACTGAGACGACTGCCCCTGTTTCCCGATGCTGGAATTTTTGACTAGAATTTTTCAACAAGGTGCCATTTTTTTCCACAGTCAAAGTTCAACTTGCTGCAATTTCTAATTATCACGTGAGGGATAATATGGCTTCCTTAGCATCTTCAAAGCTTTGTAAGGCCTTCCTCAAAGATACCTATCTTCTTCGACCCCTGGTGAAGGACTGTACTCCACCGTGGGATCTTAGTACTACAGGCCTTAGTTTTGCCCCCTTTGAACCTGCAGCATCGGTGGGTCGGCAATTTCTGTTCTGGAAGACTGCATTTTTGGTTGCCATTACTTCTGCCAGGAGAGTTTTGGAACATCAGGCTTTGTCAGTCAAAGCCCCTTATATGATTTTTCATAAGGACAGGGTGTCCTTGCGCACTAACCCATCTTTTCTTCTTAAAGTAGCTTCAGAGACCAACATTAATCAGGTGATCAATCTCCTGGTCTTCATTCCAAAATTTCAAAATAAGGGAGAATACAAATTGTATTTATTGGATGTCCACAGACAGTTACATTTCTACCTGCATAGGACAAAAACCTTTCAGAAATCTGACCAACTTTTCATCTCTTACTCCAAACCCTTTTAGGGAAATCAGTCTCTAAAGTGACTATTGCCTGGTGGATTTCCCAGTGTATTATTCAGGCATATTCTGTCAGGGGGATTTCCCCAAGTCTTGTGAAAGCACATTCCACCAGATCTACGACCTCTTCAGAGGCTTTTTGGTCCAGAGTTTCATTAGACAATATTTGTTCTGCAGCTACTTGGTCCTCATCTCATACCTTCATCTCACATTATAAGTTTGGCATTGTATCCAGGAATGGGGCATCCTTTTGCTCTGCCATGCTCTGGAATATCCCAGGTGTTTAGTAGCTGGGGACTCTGTCCCACAGGTTGAAGACCAAATGAAGACAACAACTTCAGATAAAGAAGTTATGTACTCACCATAATGGTCCATCTGAGTAGTAGTTCTTCATTTGTCTTCAGCCATCCCTCCCTCCTTCCCTCGGCCTTGTGTGAACTGTTTGTTGCTCCTGTGACTACAGGAGGTGGTCATTGTAAGCGTGCCTCTTATCCTTGTTTCTGGTTTCTGGTAGGGACAAGGTTCTTTTGGGTGTGTGAGAGTACTAGATTGTGCAGCAAACTCAAGCTGAAGGGAGGAAGGAGACGAGCATTATGGGCAAGGGGAGGAGCTTTGAGCTCAGATCAAATGCTGGATATGCGGCTGAGTCGGATCCGAGACAGATCTGGGAACCCACAGGTTGAAGACAAATGAACAACTGCTCAGATGGAACATTATGGTAAGTACATAACTTCTTTTTCTTACTCATGGTTAGGTCTTCATGCAAAGATGTTAATACTTTTAACCAAAAGTTAGGTACTGCATCTGGGCGTGGGGTTTTCCAGTTAGAGGCTTTTCTTAACTTTGTTTCAATCTGGCTGTTACTTCATCCAATTTCATATCCTGTACCTTTAGACTTCTTATTCTTTCTTTTACTTCTTGTATCCATTTAGCGTCTTTGTTGTGTCCCACAGGATCTTCATAGATACTTCTCCAAAATGCATCTATTTCTTCTTTTTTTGGCATTTTTCTCAGTTCCTTTTACTTTGTTTCCCAATTGCCTATAAAACTATTTTGGGTCATCAATAAATTGCTTATTTTGTACTTTCCTTTATAATTGTCTGTGTATCTTCTAAGTTTTTCCACCTGTGCTGAAATTTTTAGTTTATTTGTGATAGTGCATGATAGATCCTGGTCTGTTCTAATGTTGTGCATTGTTTTTATCACATCTTTTAGTATTTTTGTTGATCTATTCCCTCTTCTATAGTCTTCTAACAGTGACACTTCTTGTCTTAATTGCTTTATATTTTTCTCTCTTCGATACTTCCATGATGGTATTCGATTTCTCCCTTCCATTTCCTTTGCCTCACTACCCTGTGCTCTTGTTATAGAACTTTATCAGTTATTAGTTTAGCTGCACAGTAACATGTCCTGTTTACTTCTGTTATATTGCACGATCTCTATGGACAGTCCTAATTATTGTATTCATTTGTTTAATCAGACTTCTGACTTTTGGGGTTTTATTGACCATCTGCAGTCTATGTCCATTAAATCAAGCAACTCTTTCCTTAGTTCATTTTCTTCCAGACTGAGGACACATCCTTTGTTTTTCACTTCCTGTGGGGATTCTATAGAAAGTTCTATAGCATCTTCCTGTTACTTTTTCTTCAATTTCATCCTGTGCCATCTATTGCTCTGTCATTAGGGAACTCACTGGCTTATCACTCCTCAACATTGACTGCATCAGAGTTTCCACAGTTTCCTGATCCTTCCCTTGCTGTCTAGCTGCAAGTGAACATTTGTACTGGTTTCCTGTGGAAGGCTCCAAAATATCGTGATATGGCACCTGACCAATTGCTTCCCATTCCACTGCCCCCCCCCCCCCCCCAATTTGGATATCCATTGCTCTATCCTGTTGTGGTGCTTTCTGTATTAGATTTTCAGCACCAAATCTTTCACTCTGCAGGTGCTCCATAACCTCAAATGTGGAGTTGTTCAATCTCGCCGTTTATTCTTACACATGGGGCTCTGAGTCGGCCGCTTTACTAGCTAAAGATATCAGAGTAGCTCTGGGCCAGGCCCCTATCCCATGATGTTCTCTGTCCTACCCCAGGTCTAGTTTGCCGCAGCAACTGATCGCATGGTCGTCTGAGAGCTCGGGCCAGTAGAATTTATTACTTATCTTTTTTGACAAAAAAATGATATTTTTGCTAGATAATTAGTCTAGTGTCTTTACTTTCTATTGTTGGTGCTTTTTGGGCGGTTAGCCTTTGTATTCTTTATATTAGATTCCTGGTTGTATACAGAGTGGTTCCTCCTAGGCTTCTGGCCATTTTTTCTTTTGGATAATCTATAAATATAGTAAATAGATAACGTGTTGCTGTTTGAATTACTGTTATAGCCTTAGTTGTGCAGGGATCTGTCAACTTAGGACCATTGTGTTTTTCTTCCCCTATCCTTTATAAATCTGTAGATATAGTGTGCAAGTAGTTAACGTGTTTGCTGTTACACATACGTTTATATCCTTAGTTGTGCAGGGATCTCACAACTTAGGACAGTTGTTTTTGCTGGGTGCTGTATTGTTACTATAATTGCGTTAGTCTAGTTCTCTATTGGATAACATGGCATATCAGAAAGAGAAGCAAAAATTCTGGCTTTAAAAAGTGTCCAAAATGCAGGCAGAAGATGTCCATTACGGATGCACATGTCAATTGTGTTAATTGTTTGGGGCCTGTACACCTCCAAGAAGATTGCTGTATCTGCCACTCCTTCAGCAGTAGTGTTTTATTAGAAAGGAGAAGGAAGCTGGTAGATAGAGGCTTGTTGAAGCCAGACTTTCAAGAAACCCTGGATAAGGCTGACCAGACCTCCAAGTCCTTGAAGGTGTCCTCGGAGCCCAGGTCATCGGCTCCAAGCCTTTCTGTGCAGTCTTCGGAGCCATGCACCGAGCAGGTGTTTCAGAGCCGGTCCCCAGCCTTGGAACCGGTCTCAGAAACTCTGAAGTCTCCAATCCTTCGATATGTGGCGTCTTTGGCTCCTTCAACCCGATCTTCGAGGACCCTTTCCGATGTAGATGTAGACCCGGGTGGTGCAGAAGCTTCTGGAGAACCCGACACTGGCTAAATTGCTGTCAGCATCGACTCAACAGGGTTCGAAGCCTGAGACCGTTCCACTGGCTGTGACTACTCCTCCTCCAAGCTGAGCAGGGCCTTCGGAGCTGGAGGAGGAGGATCTGATGGTTGTGGAGCCTTCAGAGTCGAAGCCTGTTCCATTGCTTTCTGCTCCCTCAACCCTGACTTCTTCTATTCCATTGGAAGAGTCTCTGAGTCGACACTCTCATCGGTTCCAAGGTACTGGGGAGAGTCGAACCAATGCGTCATTTCCAACCCTTCCTATCGGGGCTTCGACACGGATAAGCTTGGCTCTGTCCTCTGGTTCGGAGCCCGCTATCTCAACACCGGGGAAGTTACCATCTTCTTCGGAACTGGCGGCTTCCTCGTGTCAAGACAGCGGTGCCTTCAATGCTATAAGGAGGGTTATTTCGTCTAACACACACACATCGTCAGGTCCTTCCTCTTCCTCCCCTAAAGTGCCACATTCTGCCTCTACACTGCAGGTCCTTGTGAAGCGTCGAGACCCAGAGCCTCAGGTAACCTCATTGGGTGACTCATGCTCTACTGAGACTTCACCAGAAGCCCCCACTGATGAGGTTCCCAGAAAGAGATTATGCAAGAGGAGGCATTTAGATTCCTCTCAGGAATCTTTGACATCAGACACTGACTTAGAGGAATCGGTAGGGTCCCCACGGTCCCCCTCGGAGGATATCTCCTTTGCGGATATCTTGGAAGTCCTAAAGCAGAGGGGTGACTGGCAGTCCATTAACCCTACTGAGGATGAGTCTGTGCTCCTGAAGGGCTCTGGGTCTCAACCTTCCACCTCCTGGGTTACTCCGCCCTTCGTCGAGCTGATGGAATTGGTCGCTTGAAGGGCGTGGGAGTCTCCTGATTCTATGGAACTGGTCTCTCAGAGGCCTAGCAAATTTATCACCTCAGCCCAAGACAATATGTTCCTCACTAAGGGAGTTCCCGTTGATGCCATGGTGGTGGCGGCAGCCACCAAGAAAATGATGTCAGAAACCTCTTCCACTGTCCATCCTCCTAATAGAGATTCTAGGATGGTGGACAGATACGGGAAACGCAGCTTTAGTTCTGCGACATTTGCCAAGCGATCCCTTAACTATTTGACTCATTTCACCCATCTTCAAAGAAATCTCCTGAAAGAGCTTGGAGATACTCTGCAGGGTAATACAGATGGAGCTGTCTCTGACAAAGTGACAGTACAACTTAATACCCTTAATTCCATCGTGAACCCGTCCATGCGGCTCATTTCCTATGCAGCCGATGGTTCGAGTCGGGAAGCAGGTTCAGCGATAGCTCTTTGGAGACAGTCCTGGATGCGCTTATACTCCTTTGTGGAAGCTTTCAAGTCTTTCTATGTCAACACCCCATTTGATGGCTCTTCTTTGTTTGGACCCAAAGTCAAGGAGACTCTCACTAGGTGTGAGCAGGAGGGGGAAAGACTCTATCTGCCATAGGAGTCTGTTTTTCCACCCCTACCAGACCATACCCCAAAGGGCAGAAAGGTGGAAAAATGTGGTTCCGAAAGTCCCAAGGAGCTTTCCAGAATACACGTAGTGAACCCCCCTCTAGAGGCAGAGGAGGGGGCAATAATGGAAGACACCGCCCTGGAGGAAGAGTGGGTCCGCAGAACCAGGGTGACAGGGAGTAGTTGTTTGGCAAGCCCTATCAGTGCTCCTGAGAGGAGGACCAACTGTCCTGCTCTGGAGGCAGTTGGGGGTCTCTGAGATCACATGGCTTTGTATCCAGATGCCTGGCTAGGAATTACAACAGATTCTTGGGTACAAAGCGTAGTTACCAGAGGATATATCGTCCCATTTCTACAAAGTCCGCCGTCTGCAAAAAAAACCCCAGATGTTCCACACAGTCTCAAAGATCAAGAAGCCATAGAATTTCAGAGGCTGCAGGAAAAGAGAGTCATCCAGCCAGTCCCAGCAGACCAGATAAGATCCAGAACTTACTCCAGATTCTTTTTAGTTCCTGAGAAGACAGGGGACTGGAGGCACATCTTGGATCTCAGCAGACTCAACATATTTCTAAAGAAGGAGAAGATGTTCATAGTGTTACCCTGCTGCAGTCATCACACTTGGGTTATCCTGTCATCGGGTGGTCCCGCAGTCGGCCGGAATTCCAAAGTCTTGGTCCGGCGTCAGTTGCAGTCTCTTCTTCCCTGACGTCAGTGCGCCAGTGGGTATATGTAATGCATCCGACACCATTTTCTTCAGTCTTTCTTGCCACGCAGTGCCAGAAGCAGAAGCAGTTTGCAAGTGCCGGTCGGCCGACTCCTGAGATTTTTGAAGTCGAGTTTCAGATCTGAAGTCTTCAATAAAGCTAAGTACCCCGTTGGGGAAACTTTTCTTGCCTCAGACCGATGTCAGAAAAAGTTAACAATTGTATTTCTTGTGGGAAGCAAATACCTCATAAGGATTTTCATTCTTACTGCATACCTTGCCTAGGCCCAGACCACGACGTCACTAGTTGTCGTTTTTGTGCTAGGTTTAATAAGCGTACTATAAAAAGATGCTTTGATTTCGCACGACACTACTTCGGTAGAAAATTTAACTACACTATGCCGTCGGAGCAACCGACTACCGGTGTGCACAAAAAACGCAAGGATAAGGACAGGCAGCCTAGACCCAAGCCAGACTCTGAGGCCTCAGCTGGTCCAGTCTCTGGTTCACCGGTCTTCAGTGAGGCTCCAACGCAGCCCCTGACTACCGCAGATCTGGAACCTGAGACCGCTTTGGAACTTTTGTCGGAAAGTACCAGGCCGACGCAGCCATTTTGTTTAACCCCTACTGACGACACTGCTGAAAAAGATGTCGGTGCTGCAGAATCACCTTCGGTTTCTGAAGGCGTCTTCAGACCGACGATGTTCACCATAAAAACGTATCCTAAGATGAAGACTCCTATTAAACCTAAAAAGACTGCACTTCAGTCCCCTGTTCAAGGCCCCATGCCTAAGAAACAGATGCTCAGAATGGCTGAAGATTTTCAGGGGTTCCCAACCCCCTCCCGACAAAAGGCCTAGACAAGAGGAAGATTATGCATCCTCTGAACAAGTGTCTATTTCCTCAGGCTCCTCTGAGGACCACGATTACTCCTTCTCCCCTTATGAAGATTCTGATGCTGAGGATTCCATTCCCTCAGCTTCTCCCCCTGAAGACTACTCCTTTGGGGAAACTTTACACACTATGAGGGAACATTTTCTCTGGGAAGGTCAGGACTATTCTGACTCAAAGAAAAGGCTCAGAGAGTTTCTTTTACTCCCCCAGCACAGACCACTTGCCATCCCCCCAGTTTTAGACATTGTGGATGATGTTTACTTAGAATCCAGTTTGAACCTCGACTCTCTGCCTCCTGCTCCGGCCAAACCTGACAGATACTATAGAGTGCCTGATTCCCACAAATTTCTTTACAAAAGTCCTGTTGCTGATCCAGAGACGATCTCCCAGAGTCCCAAAGGGGCTAAGGCTTCTATGGCAAAAAATCCAGTACCCTCTGAAAGGGACTCCAGAGCACTAGACAGGTGGGGGAAAAAGGTTTACACCTCAGCCACTCTAGCTATGAGGGCACTAAATTGCCAGTTTCACATGCTAAAATATCAACAATTTCTAATGTCTCAGTTAAAACAAAAAATGAGCACACTCCCTCAACAGTCTGAATTGAAAGAAATGCAGGATCTGTTGCATGCAACTGAACAGGTGGACAAACATACTTTACAATGTGGGTTTGATTCTTTGGAGGCTTCCTGCAGAGCAGCTGTCACTGGGTCTGATGTTCTTCATACCACATTGCTGCAGTCCTAACACTTGGGTAGTCCGCTGTCCCAGTCGGCCCGAATACCAAAGTATATGGCTGACGTCGGTCAAGGCGCATTAGTCTGACGACAGGACGCCAGGGTACAAATGCGCATGACCGACGTCATATCCTCAGTCTTTTTTGCCACATGGTCCGATGCAGAAGCAGTTTTGCAAGTGCAGGTTGGCGTTCTGAGATTTTCCGAAGTCGGAGTTTCAGACCGAGTCCAAGTTGGCTAAGTACCCCGTTGGGGATTATTTTGGTTTTTTCTTGCCTCAGTATTTTACCGGATGTCAGAAAAAGTGAATAACTGTATTTCTTGTGGGAAACAGATACCTCATAGGGATTACCATACCTTGTGTATACCTTGCTTAGGGCCTGAGCACGACGTTGTTGGTTGTCGCTCTTGTGCTAGATTTAACAAACGCACTATAAAGAGAAGATTAGATTGTGCCAGGTTAGTTTTTGGGAAGCGGTGTAATTATAAAATGCCGCCGGATGCTCCGCCGCCAAAAAGCGCAAGGACAAAACAGCAAAGCCTAGGTTGGAAGAACCGTCCGTCCCGGACGCCGGTTCTTTAGAGGGCTCGGTGGAGCCAGGGTTCAGCCAGAAATTTCTTTGGAATCCCACGGAGAGACTTTGTTACTGCAAGATGTGACCTCTCAGGAGGTAGGCCAGGCGGAAGGGGCTTCTCAGGTAGCTGTTCTTCCCTCCCTTCCTAAGGTGGTTAGGCCCTCCCCTGCTGTTTCCAAGGCTTCTCCCAGGGGCAGGCCAGGTTTTGTTTCAGGAGTTACCCCTAGTTCTTCAGGGTCTGTACCTAAGAAGCATATGCTTAAGATGGCAGAAGATTTGATTACAATGATTAGATGTTCTTTGCCCTCTCCTGATAAGAGGCCTAGGGTGGAACCTGAGCTTGGGAGTTTTGAGCAGTGTTCGGATGCTTCTGAGTCTTCGGCTGAACACTTGCAGGAGCATTCCCCTTACTCTGATTCTGATATAGATGATTCTACTCCTTCTGCTTCTCCTCCTGAGGATTTTTCATTTTCAGAGACTCTTCATTCCATGAGGGAGCATTTTAAATGGGAAGGTCAGGATTTCTCTGATTCCAGGAAAAGGCTTAGGGAATTTTTGTTTCTACCCCAGCATAGGCCTTTAGCTATACCTCCTGTTCTAGATGTGGTAGAGGATGTTTTTGCAGAGGCTTCTCTGAACCCTGACTCTTTGCCTCCTGCTCCAGTTAAACCGGATAGATATTATAGGGTGCCTGAAGCTCATAAGTATCTTTTTAAGAGTCCTAGGGCAGACCCAGAAACTGTTTCACAGGGGCCTAAAGGTGTTAAGGCTTCTGTTGTTAAAAATCCTGTTCCTCCAGATAAAGAGGCTAGGGCTTTGGATAGATGGGGAAAGAAAGTGTATACTTCTTCCACTTTGGCCATGAGAGCTTTGAATTGCCAGTTTCACATGTTGAAATACCAAAATTATCTCCTTTCACAATTAAAGTCTAAGGTAGATGCTTTGGCGGAAGGTATTGAATGTAAGGAGTTGCAGGATTTAGTTCATGTTTCTGAACAGGTGGGTAAGCATTCTTTGCAATGTGGTTTTGATGCTGTGCAGGCCTCTTCGAGGGTGGCTGCCACTGGTTCGGTTCTTCGCAGGCACGCCTGGTTGAGGGATCAGAATTTAGCTGAGCATGTGAAAACAAGGATTTTAGATGCTCCTTTACAATCTGATGTGTTGTTTGGTTCGCCTGTGGAAGCAGTTCTAAAGAAAATGGAAGACAAGGCTAAGTCTATGCAGACTGTTAAAGATTTTTGCAGGTTCAGCCTCCAAGTTTAGTAGAAATTGGCCTACTAAGGGGTGGACATATCCTGCTTATGATTCCCAGTCTAGGGTAGGTCTAGACGTGGTAGAGGCAGAGCTCAAGGTTCTTTTAGGCCTAGAACAGGAGTTCACCTGCTCAGTCTTCTGGTGAGGGCAGGGGTCAGTCCTTTCGTAAACAGACACAATGACCTGCCTTTTCAGCTGCCAGAATCTTCTCTGTCTGGCAGCACCTTTGGGAGGAAGGTTGGCACTTTTCAAAGAAAACTGGAGTTTAATTACCCAAGACAGATGGGTATTGGATATCATTCACCACGGTTACAGGTTTTATTTCCATACCTTGCCTCCTTTCAAAGGCATGCCAGACATTCCTCCTCAACAAAGGAAAGAGGCTCACAAGCAAATTTCTCTGTTGCTCCAAATAGGGGCCATTCAGCCGGTTCCTGTGCCAGAAAGGGGCCTAGGATTTTATTCTCGCCTGTTCCTAGTACCAAAAAAGGGGAACACGTGGAGACCAATTTTGGATCTGTCTATCCTCAACACTTATCTGGACATTCCCAAGTTCAAAATGTTGACGTTACAACAGCTTTTACCTCTGCTGGGCAAAGATCACTGGATGGTAACTTTGGATCTCAAGGAAGCTTACCTTCATGTTCCTATCAGACTGATTTGCAGGAAGTATCTGCGCTGAGCTGGGAGTTCTCATTATCAGTTCTCTGCATTGCCCTTTGGCTTATCTACTGCCCAGAGTATTCACAAAGGTTCTGGCTCCAGTGATAGCTTTCTTCAGGCTAAAAGGAATACAAATCTATCCTTATTTGGACGATTGCCTGATTCTGGCTCAAGGAAGGGACGTGCTTCTTCAGCATTTGGAATATGTGATAGCAGTGCTAAGATGCCTAGGGTATTCTGTGAACGAAATAAAGTCCAGTCTAGTACCCTCTCAAGACATGTGCTTTCTGGGTGTGAGACTGAATACAGCAACCCAGATGGCCTTTTTAACCCCGGACAAACAAAAGAATCTTTCTCTTTACTTCCATCAACTATCTCATCAGTCCGGGCTGACTGCAAGGACAGTCCTTCAAGCCTTAGGGTTCATGGCATCTTGTATTCTGGTACTTCCCAATGCCAAACTGCATATGAGGAAGCTACAATGGTATCTCAAAATGTATGGACACAGCACTGCCAGGATTTGGACACTGTCATTCAAATAATACCTTGCATTCAAAAGGAATTTTTGTGGTGGGCTCAGGAATGTCACCTAAACAAGGGACTCTCTGTGACCCGCCAGAGGCGAGTCAGATTCTAACGACAGATGCCTCAGACACAGCTTGGGGAGCTCATCTGAATGGAAAGTGGATACAAGACAAGTGGCCTGCCAGACTGCAGCATCTACATATCAACATGAAGGAGATGTTAGCAGTCCAGTTTGCATTACTGGCTTTCAAGGATTTACTTCTTCCAGGGCAGGTGTTGATTCTAACAGACAACACAACTGTCATGTGGTACATCAACAAACAAGGGGGAACACATTCTTATCCTCTATGCAGGCAAGCAATGATTTTGTGGGAGACTGCTAAGCTTGCAGCTGAATCTTCAAGCAAGGTTTCTGCCAGGAGCACAGAACTCCTTAGCAGATGGGTTAAGCAGGCAAATCATGGATCCCCACGAGTGGAAACTGGATCTTCATGTATTTCAGACATTGACAGTGTCATGGGGAACTCCAGACATAGATCTGTTCGCTTCTCCACTAAACCACCAGCTGCCAAAGTTTTGCACAAAAGGTTTCATCACACAGCCTGGAAAGTGGATGCTCTTTCTTTCAGTTGGAAAAATCTTCATGTGTATGCCTTTCCACCTCTGCCTCTCCTCCCAAAGGTACTTCTAAAGGTCAGACAAGACAAGCCAAGGATGATTTTAATAGCTCCAGATTGGCCTCGGCAGCACTGGTACCCATTGCTGAGGAGTCTGGTAAGGAAGCCTCCATGGCCCTTACCTTTGATTCCACACTTAGTCTCAGAAGGACGGGCATCTGCTCAATGTCAAGCTTCACTCTCTTCATCTCACAGCTTGGCATATTCTGTTTTGAACCATAGCAGGTCTCAGCTTCCTCAACAAGTTTTGAATGTGATTATGGAAGCCAGAAGACCTAGTACAAGGAAAGTGTACAGGAAAATGGAAGAGATTTTTATTTTGGTGTGCAGCAAAGGATTTGGATGTTTCTGAGCCAAATTTGAGTGTGGCTCTTCAATATCTTACTGAGTTATTGGACAAAGGTTTGTCTTTCTCTTCCATTAAGATTCATGCTGCAGCAATTTCAGCTCACTATGATTGTGACCCACCATTGTTTTCTCATCCTTTGTTCAAGCAATTTCTTAGAGGGCAAAGAATATAAGACCCCCATAGAGCTCCTACTCCTGCTTGGGACCTCAATTTTGTGTTGGAGAAACTCACTCTACAACCTTTTGAGCCTGCAGCTACTGCTGAATTGAAATATTTGTCATGGAAGACTGCTTTTTGTTAGCCATTACATCTGCAAGAAGGGTGTCTGAATTGCAGGCCCTTATGGCGGTTGAGCCTTTCCTGATTTTTCATAAGGATAGGGTATCTTTACGTACTAATCCTTCCTTTATGCCTAAAGTGGCTTCTAGTGTGGCTTTAAACCAAACTATTCATTTGCCTACCTTTTATGCAGATCCCCAAAATAAGGGGGAAAGATTTTGCACACTTTAGATGTACACAGGCAGTTGCGTTATTATTTAAGCAGGACTAAGGATTTTAGGCAGTCTCAGCAGTTGTTTGTTTCTTTTGCTTTGAGTTCTCAGGGCAAGCCTGTGTCAAAACAAACTATTTCTAAGTGGATTGGGTTTTGCATTGCATTTTGTTATTCCCATCATGGCAAGGAGATTCCAGCTGGGATTAGGCCTCATTCCACTAGGGCTACTGCCACTTCAACAGCATTTCTAAGGGGTGGCAACTAAGGATATTTTGGAGGCAGCTACTTGGAGTTCAGTGCATACTTTCTCTAAGCATTACCACCTTCCTCTCTACTCTAAATCTAGGGCTGGTTTTGCCACGGCTATTTTGCAGGGCATGTTGTCAGCTCCTGCTTCCTTATGATTTGCCAGCCTCCCTTACCTCTGCTTTGGGATTCTACCCAAGTGTTAGGACTGCAGCAATGTGGTATGAAGAACATAGTACAGTTTTGTACCTACCATAAATGTAGATGTTCAAGATCCACATTGCTGCAGTCCAATTTACCCTCCCTCCTTCCCCTCTGTGTTTAGGGGTGGTTGTGTGGGTGAGGTTATACTCTTGTCAATTTGTATATATTGTATATATATTGGGTGCAGGAGTGTGTGGTGTTTTTTGGTTTTAGCCTTATCTTTTTAGGGTCTTCTGACATCTGGGGCAAGAAAAGACTGAGGATATGACGTCGGTCATGCGCATTTGTACCCTGACGTCCTGACGTCAGACTAATGCGCCTTGACCGACGTCAGCCATATACTTTGGTATTCGGGCCGACTGGGACAGCGGACTACCCAAGTGTTAGGACTGCAGCAATGTGGATCTTCGAACATCTACATTTATGGTAGGTACAAAACTGTACTTTATACGTAGGCATGCTTGGTTAAAGGAACAAACTCTGCTTGATCATGTTAAAGCAAAGCTTCTAGATGCTCCCTTACAGCAGGATGTACTTTTGGAGTTAAAGCCGAAGAAGTCTTAAAGAAAATGGAGGATAAGGCAAAATCTATGCAGACAGTCAAAGATTTCCTACAGGTACAGCCCCCTCGCTTCAGCAGAAATTGGCCAACAAAAAATTGGTCCTTTCCAGCTACTGACAGGCCACAGAGGGGTAAATACAGATGTCCAAGAGGCAGAGGACAACCACAAGTCCAGTACAAACCTCGGCAATGGGGCACTGCAGCACAGAAGGGAGGAGAAGACAGGTCCCAAACTACCAGAAGGCAAACTCAATGACTTACACCTCATCTGGCCAAGCAACACTCTCTTGGCAGCCCCCTTGGGAGGAAAACTTGCACTTTTTTCAGACAACTGGCACATCGTCACAAAGGACAAATGGGTCGTAGACATAATTTCACGAGGATACAGATTCCATTTTCACACCTTGCCAATGAAAAGAGGAATGCCAAACCTGCCACAAAATCAATGGGCAGAGGCACAAAGACAAATTACAGCTCTCATGGACATGAGAGCCATTCAACTGGTACCTACTCGAGAGCAAGGCCAAGGATTTTACTCGAGACTCTTTCTAGTTCCCAGAAAGGACAATGCCTGGAGACCAATTCTGGACCTTTCAATTCTAAACACCTTCTTACAAGTACCCAAATTTAAGATGCTAACACTACAGCAGCTTCTTCCCATGTTGGGCAAGAAAGCATGGCTAGTAACGTTGGACTTCAAGGAGGCATACCTGCATGTCCCTATCAGACAAAGTTGCAGAAGATACCTCTGTTTCATTGCAGGTTCAACCCATTACCAATTCTCTGCACTGCCCTTTGGCTTATCTACTGCGCCCAGGGTCTTCACAAAATGCCTGGCACCAGTAATTGCATACTGAAGACAAAGAGGGATTCAAATATACCCATACCTGGACGACTGCCTCATCCAAGTAGAAAGCAAGGACATCCTCTTACAACATCTGGCTTTTGTAAAACATCTTCTAAGTTGCCTGGGGTACGCAGTAAACGAAAAGAAATCAAAACTAGTACCCTCACAAAATATGACATTCCTGGGTGCCAGCTTGAATACAACGGCCCAGAAGGCTTATCTGATGCCAGACAAACAACTACAACTTACTCAATATTTCAAAACAATGGCAATGAAGACCCAACTACCTGCAAGAAAAATTCTGCAGGCCTTGGGCTTCATGGCATCTTGCATACTACTAATACCATTTGCAAAGTTGCATATGAGGAAATTACAGTGGTACCTAAAAAGCATATGGTCTCAACACAGCCACAGCTTGGACACAATATCTCTCATTCCCTGCCTACAACAGGAGTTTCTGTGGTGATGTTCATCGTGCATACAGCTGCAGTAATAACATATGGGTTCTCTGCCGTCAGGCGGTCCCTCGGTTGGCCGAATTCCAAAGTCTAGGTCCGGCGTCGGTTGTTGTCGCTTCTTTTCCTGACGTCAGTGAGGCAGGAGTATATAAGACACAGCCGACGCCATTTTCTTCAGTCTTTTTTGCCGCACGGTGCCCGAAGCAGAAGCAGTTCGCAAGTGCCGGTCGGCCAGCTCCTGAATTTACGAAAAATTTGGAAACCAAAGTCTTCATTAAAGCTAAGTACCCCATTGGGGAAACTTTTCTTGCCTCAGACCAATGTCAGAAAAAGTTAACAATTGTATTTCTTGTGGGAAGCAAATACCACATAAGGATTTCCATTCCTTCTGCATACCTTGTTTAGGCCCAGACCATGACATCTCGGGCTGTCGCTTTTGTGCTACTTTCAATAAACGCACTATCAAGCATCGTGCAGAGTTCGCCCAACATTTATTTGGTAAAGCATTTGATTATAAAATGTCGTCGGAGACTCTGACTACCGTATTGTCCAAAAAACGCAAGGACAAGGACCGACACGCGAGGTCCGCGGTCTCCACCGACACCACACCAAAACCGGCTACACGTGGTCCGGTTCTCAGCGAGATGCCTATGCAGTCCCTGACTACCGCCGACACTTCCTTGGTGGGGTCTTCTGTACCCGAGACCACAGGTACCTCGGCCCATACCCAGACTACAACCACCGAAGCCACTGTGAGCGTTGAGTCTCCTAATGTGGACAGATCCACTTCCACCCATGGTGTCTTTAGACCCTCATCTTCCTTTTCCATTAAGGCCTTTACTAAGTCCAAATCAGCCAGGCATCCCAAGAGGTCTGTTGCACAGGGCCCATCCACAAGCCCCATGCCTAAAAAACAGATGCTTAAAATGGCTGAGGATTTAATTACTCTTACCAGGGGTTCCCAACCCCCTCCTGACAAGAGGCCCAGAGTGGAGGAAGATTCTCCCTCTTCTGATCAGGGCTCCATTTTTTCAGAACACTCTGATGTAGAAGAGCAATCTTACTCCCCTTTTGAAGATTCTGATGCAGAGCAATCCATACCTTCTGTATCTCCTCCTGAGGATTATTCTTTTGGGGAAACCTTGCACACTCTGAGGGAACACTTCCATTGGGAAGGCCAAGACTTTTCTGATTCCAAGAAAAGACTGTGGGAATTTCTTTTGTTACCTCAACACAGACCTCTGGCGATACCTCCTGCCTTGGATGTACTTGATGATGTTTATTCGGAGGCTTGCCTTAACCCGGATTCCCTGCCTCCTGCCCCAGTCCAGCCTGATAGGTACTACAGAGTTCCTAACTCTCACCAATTTCTTTTCAAAAGCCATAATGCTGACCCTGAAACCATTTCTCAAGGCCCCAAGGGAATGAAGGCCTCTACTGCTAAGAATCCACTACCTTCCGAAAGAGAGTCAAGATCCTTAGAAAGGTGGGGAAAAAAGGTATATACCTCGGCCACCCTAGCCATGAGGGCCTTAAACTGTCAGTTTCATATGCTTAAATATCACCAGTTTCTGTTATCACAATTAAGAAATAAAATGTCTCAACCTGAACAACCAGATTTGAAGGAGTTGCAGGATATGATGCATAGTGCAGAACAAGTGGGTAAACACACCTTACAATGTGGTTATGATGCCCTAGAGGCCTCAAGTAGAGCTGCAGTTACAGGATCAGTCATTCGTAGGCATGCATGGCTTAGGGAACAAATTTTGCCTGATCATGTGAAAGCTAAATTGCTAGATGCTCCTTTACAAAAGGATGTGCTGTTTGGTACTAATGCTGAGAAGATACTACGGAAAATGGAAGAAAAAGCCAAATCTATGCAAACTGTCAAAGCTTTTCTACAGGTTCAACCACCACGTTTTAGCAGAAATTGGCCTTCTAAAAACTGGCCCTTTCCAGCCACGGACAGGCCCCAAAGAGGTAGATATAGGCGCACAAGGGGCAGAGGTCAATCACAAGGATCTTATAGAGGCAGGCAATGGCAAGCTACAGCACCAAGAGGTGGCGAAAACGGTGCACAGCAATACATGAAAGAAACCCAATGACTTCCTCCTTTCCATGCCAAGCAAGTCTCAGCTGGCAGCACCCTTGGGAGGAAAGCTGGCATTATTTACAAGAAATTGGCATATGGTCACAACAGACAAATGGATCCTGGACATTATAAACAGAGGCTACAGATTTCATTTTCACACTCTTCCAAAAATGAGAGGCATGCCAAACCTGCTACACAATCAAAGGGCAGAGGCACAACTACAAATTTCAAAGCTCATAGACATGAAAGCTATTCAAGAGGTACCTACTCACGAACAAGGTCAAGGTTTTTATTCAAGGCTGTTTCTGGGACCAAGGAAAGGAACCGACTGGAGACCCATTTTGGACTTATCCATCCTAAACACATTCTTACTCGTACCAAAATTCAAGATGCTCACATAACAGCAGCTTCTTCCCATGCTGGGCAAGGGGTTTTGGCTGGTAACATTGGACGTCAAGGAGGCATACCTGCATGTCCCAATCAGACAAAGCTGCAGAAGATACCTCAGATTTCTTGCAGGTTCAATCCACTATCAATTCTCTGCATTGCCCTTTGGCTTATCTACTGCACTCAGAGTATTCACGAAATGCCAGGCATCAGTAATTGCCTACTGCAGACTTCAAGGGATACAAATTTACCCTTATTTGGACGACTGCCTGATCCAAGCGGACAGCAAGCGCATACTTCTGGAACATCTGGCTTATGCAACACGGTTACTGAATGCTCTGGGATACACAATCAACAAAGAGAAATCCAGGCTAACACCAGCTCAGAAAACAACTTTCCTGGGTGCCAACTTTGACACAAACACCCAGATGGCCTATCTTATGCCAGAAAAGCAGAGGCAACTAACTCAGTACTTCAAAATGCTAGCAAATTGTACCAGGCTTACTGCAAGGAAAATCCTGCAGGCTCTGGGCTTCATGGCATCTTGCATTCTTTTAATCCCATGTGCAAAGTTGCATATGAGGAAACTTCAATGGTACCTAAAAAATCTATGGTCTCAACACAGCTGAAAACACTCAATCTCACTGCATGGAAAATTCCTTAACACCTCAACAGACCTTACTCCCCAAAGAGGTACAGGATGTCATTTTGGAGGCCAGAAGGCCATCTACTAGAAAGGCTTACTCAGCAAAATGGAAACGGTTTTGCTCTTGGAATGAGAAAAAAGGCCAGGACCCTACAAAACTAAATTTGCCTCGGGTATTACAGTATCTAGCTGAGCTGCTGAACAGTGGACTTTCATTTTCCTCCATAAAAATCCATGCCTCAGCCATTTCTGCAGAATTCAACACGGATCCACCCTTATTCTGTCACCCACTGTTAAGACAGTTCCTCAGAGGGGCTAAGAATATAAGACCACCAAGGAAACAACCAGTGCCAGCCTGGGATCTTAATTATATTCTAGAAAAATTAACATTGCCTCCCTTTGAACCAGCTGCCTCAACAGATTTGCAACATTTGTCCTGGAAAACAGCCTTCCTTCTGGCCATTACCTCAGCTCGTAGGGTTTCAGAACTACAAGCCTTCATGGCTGTGCAGCCCTTTCTCATCTTCCATCAGGGCAGGGTTTCCCTTCGAACCAACCCATCATTTATGCCTAAAGTGGTATCCAGGGTAGCTTTAAATCAAGCCATACACTTGCCTACCTTTTACCCCAATCCTCAAAACAAAGGGGAAAGGCTGCTACACTCTTTAGACATCCATAGACAGCTACGTTATTATTTGGACAGAACAAAGCCTTTTAGAAAATCAGAACAACTTTTTGTGTCCTATGCTGTAGGAGCTCAAGGGAAGCCAGTGACCAAACAGTCAATTTCAAAATGGATAGGCCACTGCATACGGTTTTGTTACTCCTATCATGGAAAATCTGTCCCTACGGGTATCAGATCCCACTCCACCAGGGCCACAGCTACCTCTACAGCCTTCCTCAGAGGAGTTCCTACCAAAGATATTTTGGAGGCAGCCACTTGGAGTTCTGTACATACCTTCACAAGACACTACCACCTGCCTTTATATTCCAAAACTAGAGCAGGCTTTGCTACTGCTGTGTTGCAGGGCATTCTGGCTCATCCCAGTTTTACCTAGTGCCTACCACCCTGTGCGTAGCTTTGGGATTCTACCCATATGTTATTACTGCAGCTGTATGCACGATGAACATAGTACAGTTTTGTACCTACCATAAATATAGATGTTTGAGTGCTAATACAGCTGCAGTACAGATTTCCCTCCCTCCTTCCCCTCTTGGTAAAGGCTTAGGACCTCTAACCCCTCTTCATACAACCTGTTTGGGTTATCCTTCTATGGTATATTTGCTTGCAACTACTGTTTTTTGATTACATTGCATTGCATGTATATAAATATAATTGATGTATTGCCTTCCTACTGGGGGCACCTGACATCTGGGGCAAGAAAGACTGAAGAAAATGGCGTCGGCTCTGTCTTATATACTCCTGCCTCACTAACGTCAGGAAAAGAAGCAACAACAACTGACGCCGGACCTAGACTTTGGAATTCGGCCGACCGAGGGGCCGCCTGACGGCAGAGAACCCATATGTTATTACTGCAGCTGTATTAGCACTCGAACATCTACATTTATGGTAGGTACAAAACTGTACTGTCACTGGCATGTCACCTCAACAAGAGTCAGCCTTTCACCTTGCCCCCAGCCAGGCAAACTATGACAACAGATGCATCGGACTACGCCTGGGGGGCACACATGGCAGGACAGTGCGTTCAAGGCATATGGTCTGCAGATAAATGGAATCTGCACATCAATCAAAAAGAGATGCTAGCTGTGCAGAATGCTCTGACAGCCTTCAAGAATCTATTACATCCAGGACAACTTACATAAGGACGGACAACACCACAGTAATGTGGTACATAAACAAACATGGGGTATACACTCCTACCCTCTATGCAGACAAGCAATGACCTTGTGGAACACAGCTCTGGCTTACTACGTTCACTTACAAGCTCAATTCCTGCCAGGACAAAAAAACACATTGGCAGACGACCTCAGCAGAAACATCATGGATCCCCACGAATGGAAACTGGATCCACAAGTATTTGCAATGATAACTCAAAAATGGGGCCTTCCAGACATAGACCTGTTTGCCACTCCTCAAAACTATTAACTAACAAAATTTTGTACAAGGACTCGTCACCATCAAGCTTGGAAAGTGGACGCACTCTCATTCAGCTGGAAAAAACTGACAGTATATGCCTTCCCTCCATTGCCTCTCCTCACACAGGTGCTTCTGAAAGTCAGAAAGGAGAGACTATGACTGATACTCATAGCCCCAGACTGGCCACGCCAGCACTGGTACCCACTATTGAGGAATATGGCCCAGGGCCCACCTTGGATTTTACCACAAACTGCCCATTTGCTCACACAGCAAAACAATCAGATTCTTCACAGCCAGCTAAAAACCTTAAATCTGGCTGCATGGAAAATCACCTAAACATCCAGCCAGCTCCTCTTTCCCAAGTAGTTATAGATGTTATTCTGGAAGCTAGGAGGCCCAGCACCAGGAAAGCCTATGCGGACAAATGGAAAAGGTTTTGTGCTTGGAACCAAACTAAAGGCCAAAACACACTTCAGCCTCACCTGCCTCAGATTCTACAGTATTTAACTGAGATGTTGCACAAAGGACTTTCTTTTTCTTCCATTAAAATCCATGCATCAGCTATTTCAGCCCACTACAACACAGAACCACCCTTATTTTCCCATCCACTTCTAAGGCAGTTCCTCTGAGGGGCAAAAAACATTAGGGCCCCCCCCAGGAGAGCACCTACACCAACATGGGACTTCAATTTTGTTCTGGAAAGACTTACGCTACCTCCCTTTGAACCAGCTTTCTCTGCAGATCTACAGTTCCTATCATGAAAGACTGCCCTGCTGCTAGCAATAACTTCAGCTAAAAGAGTCTCAGAGCTGCAGGCCCTAATGGCAGTGGAACCTTTCCTCATTTTCCATCAAGACAGAGTTTCTCTACGAACTAATCCTTCCTTCATGCCTAAGGTGGTTTCCAGTGTTTCTTTAAATCAAACCATTCACTTACCCACCTTCTTCCCAAACCCACAGAACAAAGGAGAAAGACTCCTGCATTCCTTGGACATTCACAGGCAACTTCGCTACTACTTGGATAAAACTAAGGCTTTCAGAAAATCTGACCAGCTCTTTGTATCCTATGCTACAGCTTCACAAGGGAAGGCTATATCTAAACAAACCATTTCCAAATGGATAGGACATTGCATTCATTTTTGCTATACCCATTATGGAAAACCAGTTCCTGCTACCATTAGGCCCCACTATACCAGGGCAACAGCTACATCTACAGCCTTCTTCAGGGGGGTACCAACCAAGGAGATTTTGGAAGCTGCAACTTGGAGTTCGGTACACACCTTTACCAAACACTATCACCTACCACTGTACTCTAAGACTAGGACTGGCTTCGCCACTGCAGTTCTGCAAGTCCTTCTAGCTTCCTCTAACCCTCTATAACTCCTCCACCCATCCATAGCTTTGGGATTCTACCCAAGTGTGATGACTGTAGCAGGGTAACACGATGAGCATAGTACAGTTTTGTACGTACCATAAATGTAGATGTTCGAGTGTACACCCTGCTGCAGTCCAGGTTACCCTCCCTCCATCCCCTCTGATCTAACTGGCTAAATCTCTACAATACCTTCCTGATGTATTTGCTTATAGCTGGAGGGATTTTGTGTTTGTGCAAAAATTACTTAATTTGGTACTAATTACTGACACCTTTTTGGGGGCACCTGACATCTGGGGCAAGGAAAACTGAAGAAAATGGCGTCGGATGCATTATATATACCCCTGGCGCACTGATGTCAGGGAAGAAGCGACAGCAACCAGCGCCAGACCAAGACTTTGAAATTCTGACCTACTGCGGGACCGCCTGATGACAAGCTAACCCAAGTGTGATGACTGCAGCAGGGTGTACACTCGAACATCTACATTTATGGTAGGTACAAAACTGTACTTTTGGGATGGTCACGCTTCAGTCTATTCCCCCATTCCTCTGAGTGGGCGATTGGATGTGCTCTGTAGATCTCAAGGATGTGTTCTTACCACATCAAAATGGCCAGGCCATCCAGAGATCATCTGCATTTCCGGCTGGGAGCCAGTCACTACCAATTCCGAGCACTACCCTTCGGACTCACAACAGCCCCCACTCCCAGAGTGTTTACCAAATGCATGGCAGTGGTTACGGCTCACTTGAGGTGTCTAGGATTCCAAGTGTTTCCGTTTCTGGATGACTGGCTCCTCACCGTTGCCTCTAGGCATCAACTAGTTCTGTCCAGGGAACACACTCTCAACTTCTGCTCTCAGTTAGGCTTCACTATCAATTTCGAAAAGTCTGCGTTGTCACCATCGCAGTGTATCTCCTTTATTGGAGCAGAACTAGACACTACCACCGCCACAGTAAGATTGCCCTTGAACAGAATAGTCTCTTTCTGGAACCAGGTATCAGACATTCTTCAGAGAAGGAAGGTACCGGACCATCAAGTCCTGAAACTCCTAGGCACCATGGCAGCAGCGCTCATAGCAGTTCCTCTGGGACAAATGCACATGAGGATTCTTCAATGGTTACTATTCGCCCAGTGGTCATACCAACAACTTCCCATGTCGTTCTTAATCATGATTACGGACTCTTGCAAGAAGGATCTTTGCTGGTGGTTAACCAGTCAATAAGAGTCGACCATTTGTTCTCCCCCCACCATCAGCCACGGTGACCATGGACGCTTCTCTGATGGGGTGGGGAGAGCTTTTTTAGGGAAGAACTGCCCAAGGCACCTGGTCGGAAACAGAGTCACAGTTGCACATCAATGTTCTGGAGCTGAGAGCGGTGCTATTGGTGTTGCAGCACTTTCACAACTCTCTGCCTCTAGGAACGATTGCCATACAGACAGACAACATGTCGGTAGTCTGGTACATCAACAAACAAGGGGGAACCAGGTCTTATCCCCTCTCTTGAGAGGCCTTGAGAATTTGACAGTGGGCTGTGTCCACCGGGTGCTTTCTGGTAGCAACGCATATCCCAGGGAAATCCAACGTGATAGCGGACAAATTGAGCAGAGTCATTCTGCTACCTCACAAGTGGTCTCTCAAAAATGAAGTTACGGAGCAGATGGGGCCAGCCTTGCTGCGATCTATTTGCATCCCCTATGAAAGCCAAATGTGGAAGCTACTTTGCCCTGAATCCCCCACCAGGGGACAGCCCAAGGGATTTACTCATACACGATTGGCCCCCGGGACTCCTGTATGCCTTTCCACCTATACCCCTGATTCCCAAGTTCTTGCAGAAAGCCAAAGCCCTCAGAAGGACTGTAATATTAATAGCCCCTCTTTGGCCTCATCAGATTTGGTTCACCTTCCTCCGACTCTATCAACTGGAGGAACCTTGGATTCTGGACCCAGATACAGACCTACTGACACATTCATCTGAGGCCCTCCATCCCTCTCTTCGTTCCCTAAGACTGACAGCTTGGCTGCTCCAGTTCCCTTCCTAGCCAGGTCACACGATTTTTCTTCAGAGGTACAGCACATTCTTGTATCTTTGCATAAGGCTTCTACTAGAAAGTTGTATGCTAGTAAATGGAAGCGATTTGCCTTGTGGGCTTCTCAAAACAACATTAATCCCTATATGGCCCCAATTGCTAGTATCCTGGAATTTCTCTCTAAGCTTTTTCACGAAGGTGCTGCAGCTGCCATCTCGAATTTTCATCTTGGAGTTGAGGGTGCTAACTTAATGTCTCACAGGTTATGTCAGGCCTTCCTTAAGGGCACCATTCTTCTTAGGCCTTCTGTTAGACAGCCCTTTACTCCCTGGAATCTAAATTTTGTGCTGTCCTGGATTATTCTTTCCCCCTTTGAACCTGTATCATCCTGTCAGTTGAAGTTTCTCTCCTGGAAAACTATTTTCTTGGTGGCCATTACCTCAGCATGCAGGGTATCTGAGCTTCAAGCCCTTTCTGTCAAACCACCATATTTGATGTTTCATCCGGACAGGGATTCACTGAGGACTAATCCTTCCTTCTTACCAAAAGTGTGTTCTGAGACCAATCTGAACCAAACTATTGAACTTCCAACTTTTTTCCCTAATAATTCTAATCAGTTGGAACACGTTGCATACACTTGATGTCCACAGACAATTGAGATACTATTTGGAGAGGACAAAGGAATTTAGAAGATCAGATCAACTTTTTATATCTTATGCTGACGCCAAGAAAGGATTACCAGTTTCCAAAGTTGCCCTTTCTAAGTGGCTAATTGACTGCATTAAATTTGTCTACTCTTCAGAGAGCCATACAGAAGGCCCATTCAACTAGAGCCGTCTCCATGTCTTCGGCTTATACGGCTCGCTTACCTTTGGTCACTGTATGTGCAGCTGCTACTTGGTCTAAGCCTCATACCTTTATCACTCATTACAAAGTGGACAGGGCCTCCAGGGACAGGGCTTCCTTTGGTTCTACTGTCCTCAGGAATATACTCCTATGAGCCACCCAGGATTAGGGTGCTTGGGACGCTACCCACGTGTAAGAATAAATGGCGAGATTTAACAACTTCACATAAAGAAGTTATGTACTTAGCATAACATTCCATGTGAGTTGTTCATCTCGCCTTTATTATTACATTCCCATCCACCATCCCCCTCCAGGGTATCGAAGAACGGCTAGACTTGGGGTCTGGTAGTCTTGTTTTGGGATTCTTACTCCGGCTGGAGTATTTACTTATTCTTGCTATTGCTGAGTTCAGCAAACTAGATATGGGGTAGGACAGAGATCATCATGGGATAGGGGCCTGGCCTCGAGCTACTCTGAGATCTTTAGCTAGTAAAAAGGCTGACTCGGAGCCGTACCCACGTGTAAGAATAAAGGCAAGATGAACAACTCACATAGAATGTTATGGTAAGTACATAACTTCTTTTTTCTCTTTCTTTAACTTCTCCATTACTAATCTCCTTTCTACTTTTCCTCTTAGTCATCTTATTTTCTGTATTGTAAAGTTCTCCATACCTGGATTTTCTTGCCTGGATTTCTCTTTCAAATATCATTGGTGCTGCTCTTTTTGTACTGGTTTGTTTTGCTTTCTTCTTTGCATAAATATTACACCATATTAGATCTCTTTTCCTTTCCCATGTCCATGTTTCTTCTTCAGATGTCTCCTGATCCTCCTGCTTCTCCTTATTCTGGGGACCCACTCTGTCATCCTTTGATGTAGTCTGTGTTACACCTTCTACGTTAAATCCTTCACTTCGCAGGCACTCCATAACTTCAGCTGCTATTTCTTTAACTTCTGCTTTACTAATCTTTTCTACATTCCATCTTTGTGATATTCATTTTTTTATTGTGAAACTTTCCATATCTGGATGTCTTTGCCTGTATTTCTCTTCGAATATCTTTGGGGCTGCCTTCTCTATATTAATTAACTTGGTTTTCACCTTTGCACAAATATTTCACCATATCAAATGTCTCTTTCTCTCCCATGTTCATAGTTCTTTTTTAATACTTTTCAGAAATATCTAGGTTTTGTTGTTTAAATTTTCGCACTTCCTCAGCTGCTTCTTTTTCCAAATGGATCAAAGTTTCTTGATGTATACACTGTTTTTCAAAAATCTGTTGCGTTAATGAATGCAATTTTTCATTTGAAGCTTCGGGCAGTTTTTCCTGTGGAAGTATTTTTCTTTCCTCTAATTTATCTCTAATTCTTTTTGTATATCCTCTGTCTGGAAATTCTGGGCTTTTTGCATAATAGTGAGAACACATACTTTCTTTCTTATCGTCAGTAGTCCACTCTGTCATCTTTACGACTCTTCTTTGGCTTATCTTTTTTTTTTTTTTTTTTTTTTTTTATTTTTGTGGACTACTACTTTCTACTACAGGGAGGCCATCCTCCCCTGGGACTGGCTCCATTGTAGGAATGTTACAGTATTTTGAGGATTCTACACTGTTATTTTTTCCAGTCCTGGCACCAGTGCACCTACCAGGAGTCATAGGATCATAGGAGGTTATTAGGCTATTGGCCCTGAGGCCCTTATAAGCCTAGCCAAGAGTTTAGCCCATGTTTAGACAAGTCAGCAATGAAAGCCCCTGTCCAGCAGTGACACAGGTAGAATCCCAGGGGTGTATTTTCTGTTTCCCATCCAGTTACCCAGGTTGCGCTTAAAAAGGGATAATAAGGCACTCTGCTTGACGTGGAGAGGGAGTCTATTTCACAGATGGAGGAGTCGCTGGGACACAAATATGTCTCGCCAACAAGTCTTATTAATATCACAGATTAGGTTGAGGTTGCGTGTACGGGTTGCTCGAGTCGAGCTTGACTTGCAGATATGCAGCAATCCCATCAACCAGACAAAGGTCATATCTGAGGAGTCTGTATGAATCTGAGCAGAATACAGGGCATTTAGCCTATCAGTGTAGAGTAGATGTTTGAGGCCCTGGATTCTCCTGGTGAGGAACCTCTGGGATCTCTCCAGCTGCTGCATGTGCTTTGCAAGGTACATGTCGAAGGGGGTGTTGTACTCAATAATTGGCCTTATAAGGGAAGAATACAGGGATGTTATGACCTCTTTGTCCCTGGATGAGTTACCCTTACTTATGAGTTGGGACATGTAGAAACCTTTCCGTACAATGGAAGCAATATGGTGGTCAAAAGTCAGGTTGCTATCAACCTGGGTACCCAGATCCCTCACTACTGATTGTGTACTTAGGACATTGTTATTAATGTGATAATATGTGGGGACATCACTCTCCCCAAAGGGGATGTTGATGCATTTTTTTGGCATTCAGCTTGAGGCCATGTTTCTGGCACCAGTCATTTGTTTGGGTGAGACCCTCTTGGAGGACATCCACATCACTTGGGGAACTGATGACTGTGCCCAGCTTGCAGTCATCTGCAAACTTGGTCAGCCATAGCCCACTGGTTTTGGCCTGCAACTCAGAGAATTATATCACGAATAACAGAGGCCCAAAGACCGATCCCTGGGGTACACTACTCGTTACAGGTCCACTGCTTGAAGGCACTTTTTTATCCTGGGTCTTGTGCACCCAGCTATCTTTTTTGTTTTGACTTCTGTCCATGATATATGCTATATAAATACAGTCTATATATCAGTGTCGCCTTGGTGAGATTTTGTGAAAAACAGAGTCCACCTTATGAAGGTACTCACCAAGACTTGAGGATGAATTCAATTTCAGCACTACTACTCCCCTTTGCTTGCTGACTTTTCATCTCTCCATTTGGACCCCATTATGAGGCCTGCAGTGTTTAGGGAAGGGCAGTAGTTGCTTGGACAATCCACTCCAGTCAGAGATTTGGGAGGGAACCCCATTCCAAATACCTTTGGCTAGGGTTCATTTTGACTGGGTGGGTGGAAGAGGAAGCAAGCAGGTAGGTGTGTTTGAGGATATTCATGCAGATGTCCTGATAGGAAATTACTTTGATGATGCTGTACCTTGTGTACATCCAGAAGCACTTACTCAAGCTTGGAGACAGGCATGTAGTTCCAACAGCCTGGGGGAGAACCAGACAGATCTCATACCTGAAGCTGGGAGTGGTGTAGTGGATATTTCAGAGAAGGAGCTATTCTTTAGCGGTAAGTCTAAAAGTGAGCCACAGCTGCTGGGAGGTACTGATGTTCCCTTGGACATAATGACTGCAAGGACAGAGGTGAGCAGTAGTACCCAGATTGAAAGTGAGGCACAACTGCCAGAAGTTAATAGCCTTCCTGTGGAAGGGGAGCTTGTGTTTGAGGATATTTCTGCAGATGTCCTGTTAGGAAATTACTTTGATGATGCAGTGCCTTGTGTGCATGCAGTCACATATAGTCAGGCTTCGAGAAAAGCATGTAGGTCCAGTAGCCTGTGGGAGACCCAGACAGATCTTATACCTGAAGCTGGGACTAGTGTGGTGGCTGTTTCAAAGAAAGAACTTTCATGTAGCAGTAAGTGTGAAAGTGAATCACAGCTACTGGGAGGTACTGATGTTCCCTTGGACACAGTGACTGCAAGGATGGAGGGTAGTGATAGTACCCAGATTGACAGTGATGTGCACATGTCTGAAGTTACTAGTCTTCCTGCAGAAAGGGAGCTTGGGAGGGTCACAGATGTAGAGTTGAGACAGGCTCAGCTTATGGACCCTGTAATACAAAGATTGAGGGAGATGGTTAAGGAGACACCTGAAACTCAAGGAAGGGGGTCTCTGTTTACGGGAACAAACGTTTATTGCATAAAAAGTGGACTCCTAAGGGATGGCTGGAAGGTGATGTAGTACAGCAGTTGGTAGAGCCCAGAGCCTACCGTCTGCCACTTCTACCTATAGTCCATAATATTCCTTGTGCAGGTGATATTGAGACAGAGAAGGAAGGGTTGCTAAATAAAGAGTGGACTCCTAAAGGGTGGCTGAAAGGTAAGGTAGTGTGGTAGTTGGTAGAGCCTAGAGCCTACCATCTGTCAATACTAGCTATAGTCCCCAATATCCATTGTGCAGGTGATATTGAGTCAGAGAAGGAAAGTTTGCTGTACAGAAAGTGGACTCCTAAGGGAGGATTGGAAGGTGAGGTAATACTGAATTTGGTACAGCCTGACACTTCTAGCTATAGTTCCTAATATCCCTTTTGCAAGTGATATTGATGTAGAAAAGGTGGCAAGTGCTTTGCTAGAAATTTTCAGCAAGGTATGTTTTCCAAGGGAGATAATGACTGAATAAGTTGCCAACTTCATGTCAGACATGTTGATGTGTTTGTGGAAGCGTTGTGGGGTGAAAAATTTAAAGACCATCCCCAAACTAATGGTCTTGTGAAGAGAGGTTACACTCTACATTAAAGACTATGCTATGGGCATTTGCAGACCAGTTTAAAAAGGCAGAGTTAACCATTAAATCCTGTAAGTGTCAGGTGGATATGGCAGAGGTTCCATAGTAAGGACACAAAGTGGGGAGTGATAAGATTAGGCCAGAACTTGTCAAAGTGGAAACTATTCAAGCATGGCCAGTTCCTGTTACTAAAAAGAAAGTGAGAGCATTTCTAGGGAAAGTGGGGTACTGTGGAAAAGCTGTGCCTAGTTGTGGTGCATTGGCTGCAGCCCTTTCTGATCTAACTAGGAAAAATAAACCGGATAAGTTACTGTGGACCACAAATTGCGAACAGGCATTCCTAAAACCTAAGGAGATTTTGGGAGAACCCCCTCTGTTGGTCAACCCAGATTATAGTGAAGAGTTGGTTGTTCAAGTGGATGTTTCAGGTTTTGGGGTGGGGGCTGTACTTCAGAAGGCGAAGGATACCACAGAGGGTTAATAATGCCAGTGCAAATGGATTGCCTATGAGAGAAGTGGGTTCCTAGACAGACCTATTTTTCTCAAGCGCCATTTTTCAAAGGTCACTTGAAAACAGTGCTCGAGTCATGGGGAGGGATATGAAGAAATTAGACACTGTTATGTATGCTAGCATGTCTGGCTGAGTTATTGCACATAATTTCAGATTAACTTGTGTATTGTATGCCAGCATGATAATCTGTGATATTGTAAATAAGTTCTTACATATTTAAAACCTATGATGTTATGTGGTTCAATCTCGCCTACATTCTTACTCACGGGTTCGGAGCCGAATATCGGCTCCGACTCGGCCAACTTATTTTTCTAGCATGAAGTCTCTAATTGGCTGGGCTAACCTGGTATCCCATGTTGCACTGCTCCATAGCCCCAGATCTCGTTTGCCGCTCATGTAGCTAGGACGTTGTCTCGCTCGGCTGTGGCTAAGTAGCTTTAAAACTTCTTTTTTCCCACTGAATATTGTGTTTTTTCCTCACAAAAGCTATTTTAATAGCTATTTGCTCTTGTTGGTTAGCGTGTGTTGTGGTGTGAGTGATTTTTGTTGGTATCCCTCTGTTCCGACAGGCTAGGCCTGTTTAAATTAGAGGACCTAGTCCTCCCTCCGTTGTATAGTTTTGTCCTATTTTTCCTGTGTAAAAAGTGGATTTTCCTCGCTTCTGTGTGTGTGGGTTAGTTGTTTCAAGAATCGTTTAAGTTAGAGATTCTTGTCAGTAGTTGTTAGCGGTAGTTCCCGCCTTGACCGTTGTTGGACTAGGGTCCTCTTGCTTGTTTGTGTTGTGTGCAGTGATCATTGATATGTCAAAGGATCAAAAGGAACATAAACCCTCTGGGTTTAAGAAGTGTTCTAAATGCAGCTACAAGATGTCCGTAACAGATGGACATTTTGTTTGTGTATACTGCCTGGGGGCTATACATTTACAAGAGTCCTGTAGCTTTTGTCACGCCTTCAGTCCGGGGGTGCCACAGGAAAGAAAAAATAAACTTGTACTGAAGGGTCTTCTAAAGCCTTCCTTTGAGGAGTCCTTGGACTCTTCCTCTGGTTCACAAACTAAAGCCAAGACTTCTAAGGCTAAGAAGAGATCTCCGGCTCCGTCTGTTTCATCGGAGCCACCGGAGAAGACTACCAAATTGGATTCTACCTCCTCGGCTCCCTTGTCCTCTGGGCCGCAGGAGGTAGCTCTGGTTCTTGAATCATCCTCGGCACCAATTCTGTTAGAGCCCATTCGGAGCCGGTCTCCTAGTGTTAGACATAGATCTCCAGATAGGAGATCACAGTCACCTTCTCTCTCCTCCAAATCCTCCAGACTCTCTGATTTGGATGTGGATAGGGTGGTCCAGAGGCTCCTGCAGTCGCCTGTGTTGGCAAAATTATTTTCGGCTCCGCAGTCAGTCCCTATGAGTGCACCGATGGTTCCTCCTCCAAGCACCTCCTTGTCTTCGGAGCTGGAGTGTTCTGCTCCGGGTGATGTTCTGCCGGCTCCGATACCTCTTAAGGCTTTATTGGTGCCGACGTCTGCTCCAACCATGTCTGCTCAGTCCTCTGGTTTCGGAACTCGGGTTTCCTCTGTCGAGCCTGAGGGGGATACTTTGGGACTTATGTCGGTTCACAACCTCCCTCTCGGCGCTTCGGCTCCGGTCGTGGCCTCGGAGGGTGGTCGGTCCTCGGATTCGGCGGGACCCGCCTTCGAGGCCATGAGGAGCGCACTAGCCAGATCTTCAATGACATCACCCGGATCGGTCATTCCATCCCCTTCCACACCGGCGAGAGCCTCTGATGTCCCCCTTGAGCAGTCCCCAACTTTCTGAGAGCCCCTCAGAGTCTGTGCCTGAGGAGCCCCCAAAAAAGAAGTTGTGCAAGAGGAAGCACATAGACTCCCAGGATGAGTCTCTCACTTCTGATACCGACCTCGAAGAGTCAGAGGGGTCCCCCAAGTCATCCTCCGATGACGTCTCTTTCTCCGACATCCTGGAGATTTTGAGGCAGAGAGAGGCGGCTGGTCATCCAAACCCCCCTCCGAGGAGGAGTCGGTATTCCTCAAGGCCTTTGGGGAACAACCCTCCGCCTCCTGGGTGTCTCCACCCTTCAATGAGCTCCTAGATTTGATCTGTCGAAGAGTGTGGGAGACTCCTGACTCGGTGGAACCTGTACCCAGACGCCCTAATAAATTTCTTTCAGCTCCCCCTGGGAAAGAGTTCCTGTCCAAAGGGTTTTCTGTGGATGCCATGGTGGTGGCAGCGGCCTCTCAGCAGGATGTAGCCAAGTCTTCTTCCTCCATCCATGTTCCTAACAGGGAGTCCAGGATTATGGATCGGTACGGGAAGCGTACTCTCTCTTCAGCTACCTTCACCCTTTGGTCTCTGAATTATCTTTGTCATTTTACTTGGCTCCAGAGAGATCTCCTTAAAGAGTTAGGAGATATTCTAATGGGTAACTAACCTGAGGCGTTAACGCAGATGGTTAACGCCCAGTTGTCTACTCTTGGCTCGATTGTCAACTCGTCCATGAGGCTCATATCTTATGCAGCCGAAGGGGTGAGCAGGGCAGCTAGCTCAGGTGTAGCTCTCAGGAGGCAAGCCTGGATGTGCCTGTGTCATTTCACGGAGGCCTTCAAGTCTTCCTTCACTGACTCCTCCTTTGATGGGTCCTCACTCTTTGGGACCAAAGTGAAAGACACCCTCACCAGATGCAAGCAAGAGGGAAAGACCCTGTCTGCCGTAGGGGTCCATTTTTCCCTTCCATCTAGGCCTTACCTCAAGGCTCAGAGGGGAGGAAAAATGTGGTTCAAAAAGTCACAGACGTCCTTCCCTGCCACTCAAGGTGAGTCCCCCTCCAGAGGCAGAGAAGGGGGAGGCTATTCTGAGAGACACCGCCCTAGGGGCAGAGGAGGCCCTCGCAATTCGGGAGACCATGATTCCTTTTGCGGGCCTTCCTATCATCATCCCTGATGAATTGCCCGACTGTGCTATTCCGGAGCCAGTCGGGGGCCGCATTTCTTTGTACCCGGAAGCCTGGGCAAGTATCACTCAGGATCGATGGGTGCTTTGAATAGTTACCGGAGGTTATTCCATCCCCTTGTTATCAGACCCCCCCCCCCCCAGCCAAGAGAATCCCAGACGTTCCACCCAGTCAAAGGGATCATGCAACACTAGAAATTTCAAAGTTACTGGAAAAAGGAGTCATCCAACCTGTCCCCCTCAGACCAGATCGGATTAAGGACTTACTCAAGACTCTTTTTGCTGCCAAAAAAAAACAGGGGGCCTGAGACCCATCTTGGATCTCAGCCAACTGAATCGCTACGTTCTAAAGTCCAAGTTCCGAATGGTCACCCTTCAGTCTATTTTTCCATTACTGGGAAAAGAAGTATGGATGTGCTCCATCGACCTCAAGGATGCTTACTACCATATCAAAATGGACAGGGCATCCAGGAGTCACTTACGCTTCCGGCTGGGAGCCAGTCATTTCCATTTTTTTGCCCTGCCCTTTGGTCTCACCACAGCCCCCAGGGTGTTCACCAAGTGTTTGTCAGTGGTGACAGCTCGCCTGAGATGTCAAGGATTCTAAGTGTTTCCATACCTGGACGACTAGCTCCTCACCACCCCCACCAGGCATCTTCTCATTCAGGCCAGGGAAATGACCATTGCCCTTTGTCATCAACTAGGAATTACCTTGAACTGGGGAAAGTCTGCCTTGCTGCCCTCACAGTGTGTCACATTTATAGGCACAGAGCTAGACACCGTTCATATGCAAGCATTCCTGCCCCAAGAAAGGATAGAGGTGTTGCATGGTCAGGTTCGCGCATTGTTATCCCTCAAGAAGGTTCAGGCCAGATGGGTTTTACAGCTTCTGGGATCCATGGCAGCCACCATTATGTTAGTGCCTCTAGCCAGATTACACATGAGGTTTCTGCAGTGGCTCCTCTCTGCCCAATGGTCCTTTCAGAAACTTCCCCTGTCCCATTTGATCCTACTCACCGATCGGTGCAAACAGGACCTCTGTTGGTGGCTGCGCTCCGCCAACTTGAACAAAGGAAATCCATTTATTCCTATGCCACCGGTTGCCACGGTGACCACGGACGCCTCCCAGATGGGGTGGGGGGCATTATCTTGGCAGGACGGTCCAAGACATGTGGCAAGATCACGAGGTACATCAGCACATCAATGTTCTAGAGATGAGAGCGGTGTTATTGGTGTTGCAAGCACTGCAGAGCTATCTCCCCCTAGGAACAATTGCGATTCACTCGGGCAACATGTCCGTGGTGTGGTACCTGAACAAGCAAGGGGGAACCAGATCTTACCCCCTATGCAGAGAGGCCATGCGAGTGTGGCAGTGGGCAGTGTCTTTGTGACGGTTCCTAGTGGCAATGCACATTCCGGGGAAGGCCAGTGTGATAGCAGACAGGCTAAACAGATCTATTCTGATGCCTTACGAGTGGTCCCTGAACCACCGAGTTGTGGAACAGATTTTCAACAGGTGGGGTCAACCTTGCTGCGATCTTTTTGCCAATCCCCACAATGCTAAGTGCAGCAACTATTTCACTCTGATCCCCCCACAGGGGGAGTCACCCAGGGATACTCTAATCCACGATTGGCCTCCCGGTCTGCTCTATGCTTTCCCTCCATTTCCTCTGCTACCAGGAGTGATTCAGAAAGCCATTTCCTTGGGAAGCAAGATGATTCTAATTGCCCCCCATGGCCTTGCCAAGTCTGGTTCTCCTTTCTTCATCAGTATGCAGTGGACAGTCCTTGGACTCTGGACCCAGCACCAGACCTACTGACACACATGTCGGGACAGTCCCATCCCTCCCTGCGGACCCTCAGGTTGACAGCCTGGTTACTCCACTTCCATCTTTAGTCAGACTTCTTTGTTTTTCACCTGAGGTAGTACACATTTTATCTTTTTCTTATAAATCTTCTACCAGGAAGATTTATTCCAGCAAGTGGAAAAGATTTTCAATTTGGGCTCAGGCCCAGGGACTGGATCCTTTCACAGCCCCCATCCCTGCTGTCTTAGATTTTTTATCCATACTTTTTCAGCAGGGTTCTGCTCCTGCGACCATTAAGGTCCAGCTGGCCGCTATTTCTAATTTTCATACCTCTTATGAACCTTCTCTCAGGGGTCATAAACTATGTAAGGCCTTTTTGAGGGGCACCTTGTTACTACGGCCTCCTGTGTCAGAACCCATCATGCCATGGGATTTAAATTTTGTCTTACAAGCCCTGACTTCATCACCTTTTAAGCCAGCTGCCACCTGCGAATTAAAATTTCTGTCTTGGAAGACTGCATTTTTAATAGCCATTACATCAGCCAGATGGGTGTCGGAGAGTCAAGCGCTGTCCATCAAATCCCCGTATTTAATCTTTCATAAGAACAGGATTTCCTTGAGACCTAATCCGTCCTTTCTTCCGAAAGTAACCTCTGCCGTTAATCCCAATCAGTCTGTTGAGCTGCCAGTTTTCTTCCCTCAATTTTCCAACAAGGCAGAGTTTAAATTTCATCAGTTGGACGTACACAGGCAGCCTCGATTTTACTTGCACAGGACAAAACAACTTCGTAAGTCTGACCAACTGTTTGTGTCCTTTTCAGAAAATAGAACAGGTTTCCCTATTTCTAAGATTACAATTTCCAGATGGATTTCTGATAGCATCTCCTATGTCTATTCGTCAGCAGGCAGAAATTTACCGTTCCCCGTCAAGGCTCACTCCACCAGGGCTGTTTCCGCTTCAGTAGCTTATCATTCCAGGCTATCTTTGGATGAAATTTGTGCTGCAGCCACGTGGGCTTCTCCCCACACCTTTATTACTCATTACAAATTAGACGTGGCTTCTAGGGGCCGGGTTTCCTTTGGTTCCACTGTTCTCAGGAGCATGTTCCATTGAGCCTCCCAGGATAGAGGTGCTGGGGACGCTGTCCCGTGAGTAAGAATGTAGGCGAGATTGGACCACATAACATCTAGAAGTTATGTACTCACCATAACGTTCAATGTATGTGGTCCATCTCGCCTCACATTCTTACGTTCCCTCCCACCTGTCCCCCCTCCTGGAGGATTTGGAGGTGACATTGGTCTTCAGTACCCTTTGGTATTGGTTGTTTTTTCTTTGTTACCCTGGATAGTGTTCTACCTTACTGAACTGTGGTTGTGCATGAGGTGTGACTGTGGATTGCTGCAAACTAGATCTGGGGCTATGGAGCAGTGCAACATGGGATACCAACTTAGCCCAGCCAATTAGAGACTTTGTGCTAGAAAATAAGTTGGCCGAGTCGGAGCCGATGTTAGTTTCCGAATCCGTGAGTAAGAATGTGAGGCGAGATGGACCACATACATCAAACGTTATGGTGAGTACATAACTTCTAGTTTTAAAAACTTAAACAGTGTCTTTTTACATTTCTAACTGTGCATGTGTGTGAGGAAAGATTCTCATCTATAAAAGAGCCTGCTGAAGTCTGTTGTCAGTTAACACCCAGTTGTGAGTTGTTCACGGATGTGCTGTGCAGTGGATACTCAAAAGGACTCCCCAAGAACCGTAAGCCTGCCCTTGCTCTGTTGTAATAATTTAGTTTAGCTCAGGGATAGTGTTCTTTAGTCAGTTAGGAAATTATAACTAATCAGTTAAATCAGTTACAGTTTTCCTAAATGCTGGAATGTTAAGTTGTCTATCTCGCCTTCATTCTTGCTGGATGGGTTCGGCCAATACTAAAGCTCGAGAGCTAATTCCACCGGCTCGAGGCTCCCCTATATCCCACAATGCTAGGCGGTAACTACTCAGATCTCGTTTGCCGCTTAGCTGACGAGGTGCTTTTCTACCGGCTCTGGCAGGTTCGTGAAAAATTATTCTATTTTCACAATCTTTAGACCCCTATTACTTTCTTAGTATAACTTTTAATTTTAATTATCTTTTCCTTGAATCGATTCACCTCTTTTGCCCATAATCCCTCCCTTTATTCCCTTTTAACTTTAGGCCTTAGGCCCCTTCCCTACTTCTCCTAGTCCTTTAGTGTGACTGGAATTTTATATTTTCTTGAAGGCCTGTGTGTGTGTGTGAGTGTTTTTATTACTTAGGCCTTTACTATGTCTAAGGACTTCAAGGTCTCAGGCTTCAAGAAGTGTGACTCGTGCTGTCAGAAAATGTCTCTGACAGACGGTCACACTTCTTGTGTGTATTGCCTGGGACCTTTGCACCTGCAGGACTCATGTGCTGTGTGCCATGGTTTCAGCCCTAGAGTCCTGCAGGAATGCAAAAATAAATTGATTTTGCATGGCTTATTAAAGCCTGAAGCCTTCTAAGACTTCCAGACAGTCGGCTCAGGCTTCAGAGCCGTCCTCTGGAAGCATCAAAACTGCTTCGACATCGGCTCCGGCTGGAGCCGATGTTTCCAAGCCTCATACTATTACCTCGGCTCCGGCTGGAGCCGAGGCTGATAAGACTCAGTTGGCTCCGATACCTTTATCGGAGCAACCTTTAAGAAAGAGATCTAGGTCTCCCTCCATCGGCTCCGTTCACTCGGCACCAGGATCCCCTCTTCTTTCGGAGCAGAGCCATAGATCGCATTCCTCACGGTCTTCCAGGCTATCTGACCACGATTTGCAGAGGGTAGTGAGTAGACTTCTCAAGTCTGAGGCGCTGGCCCAAATGCTTCATAGCCCGACTCATCAGTCAGTCGCTATTTCTGTCCCTCAATGTGTTCCTCCTCCGACTCCTTTGAGCTCGGAGCCAGGGCTCATTGGAGCCATGACTGTCAATGCGTCAGATCTGATACCTTCCCTTTCGGCTCCGTCGTCTGCTCCGATCTCCTCTTTGGAGGGATCCCGGCGCCGAGCTTCCCTCGTCGGCTCCGAGGGGGAGAGTGGCATCAGACCCTTGTCTGACCCTGCTCTCCCTGTCGGTGCTTCGGCGCTGGTGAGTTCGGCTCCGACATCGGCCTCGGAGCCGTCCCTGTCGGTGCCGGGGGGGTCCTGTTCTCTTCGGAGTGGGGACCTCCGGCCTTGCCCGATAGGGGTGCCTTCGAGGTCATGCGGAGCGTGCTAGAACCAGTGTCTGCCCCACAGTCGGCTCCGTCAGCCCCTCCATCATCAGTGCCTGCGGTGATTTCTACCCACACCCTTGCTTCAGACCGCAGAGAGCCAACACCTCAAGTTTCCCCATTGGGAATTTCCTCCTCTTCCGAGGCCTCTCCTGACCCGGTAGGAGAACCCCCTAGGAAGAGGCAGTGCAAGAGGAAGCACATTGACTCCCCTGAGTCTATCACCTCTGACACTGACTTAGAGGAATCTGAAGGTTCCCCTCGATCCCCCTCTGAGGATGTCTCCTTTGCTGACATCCTTGAGATCCTGAAACAGAGGGGGAACTGGCCAGCCCTTAACCCTTCAGAGGATGAGTCAGTGTACCTTGAGGCCCTTCTACCTCCTGGGTGTCCCCTCCCTTTGACCCCGTTATGGAAGTGGTGACAAGGAAGGCCTGGACGGCTCCTGATTCAGTGGAACCCACACGAGGAGGCCGTCTAAGTTTATTACTGCCCCTAGAGATAAAGATTTTTTATCTAAAGGCGTCCTCGTCGATGCCATGGTGGTGGCCGCAGCCACTAAAGGAGTTAGCCGATCCTTCGGTACCTGTCCATTCTCCTAATAAGGAATCTAGGACCATGGACAGGTACGGTAAGCGGATGTTCTCATCAGCGACCTTTTCAATGCGGTCGCTGAACTACTTATGTCACTTCACTTGTCTCCAAAGAGATTTATTCAAGGATATGAGTGAAGAGGTAAAGGATCCAACAGCTGAGGGGTTCCAAGACAGAATGAACTCCCAGTTGGCAACCCTGAACTCCATCGTTAACTCCTCCATGTGGCTTATCTCATATGCTGCAGATGGGGCGAGTAGAGCCGCAGGCACAGGCGTTGCCCTACGACATCACGCCTGGATGCGGCTGTGCAACTTTGCGGACCCTTTCAAGGCGTCCTTCACCAATTCCCCCTTTGATGGATCATCCTTGTTTGGACCTCAGGTGAAGGATACATTGACTAGGTGCGAGGTGGAAGGTAAGAGACTCTCTGCCGTGGGAGTCCATTTTTCTACCCCTTCTAGGCCTTATCCCAAAGGTCAGAGGGGAGGAAAGATGTGGTTCCGCAAACAAACCCAGGGAGTCTCATCTGATGCACAAGGTCGATTCCCCTCTAGAGGCAGAGGGGGGAATAACAATAGACGCTGCCCTAGAGGCAAAGGAGGTCCACAAAACCAGGGTAGCAGAGAAACTTTCTCTGATAAACCCTTTCAGCATCCCTGAGGTGCTGCCCGGCTGTCCACCTTCGGAGGCAGTCGGGGGAAGATTATCCCTGTACCCAAAAGCCTGGCTTTCCCTTACACAAGACGAATGGGTACAGTCGATCATATACGAGGGTTACAAAATTCCCTTTATTCGCATTCCATCCCAACCCAAAGGATTCCTTCCAGACGTTCCACCCAGTCTAAGGGAACAAGCAGCACTAGAAATTTCAAAGCTGCTATCAAAAAGAGCTATCCAATCAGTCCCAGCAGACCAACAAGGATCCAGAATCTACTCCAAATTCTTTTTGGTACCAAAAAAAACAGGCGACTGGAGACCCATACTGGATCTCAGCAACTTAAACAAGTATGTCAGAAGAACAAAATTCCAGATGGTCACGCTACAGTCCATTCTGCCCTTCTTGGGTCAGGACAATTGGATGTGCTCGATAGATCTTCAGGATGCGTGCTACCATATAAAGATGAACAGACGCTCCAGGAGATTTCTCCGCTTCAGGCTGGGAGCCAGTCACTATCAATTCAGAGCCCTGCCCTTTGGTCTCACTACAGCCCCCCCCCGAGTGTTTACCAAATGCATGGCAGTGGTCGCGGTTCACTTGAGACATCAAGGTTTCCAGGTGTTTCCATATTTAGACGACTGGCTCCTTACTGCCACCACCAGACATCAACTACTTCTATCCAGAGACTTCACTATCCAAACTTGCCAAGCTCTAGGCATTTCAATAAATTTCGAAAAATCTGCCTTGTCGCCTTGTCGATCTATTATCTTTATAGGCGCCACATTAGACACACTCAATCTTTCAGCCAGACTTACAGAGCAGAGAGTGTCAGACATCCGCAAACAAGTTTACCTTCTCTTACAATGCAACAAAGTCAAAGCCAGACTAGTTTTGAAGGTATTAGGACTCATGGCAGCAGCTATCCCCCTTCTCCCCTTAGCTCGCTTCCACATGAGGATCCTCCAATGGATGCTGTTTACTCAATGGTCCTTCCAACAGCTCCCGATGTCCCACACCATATTGTTAACTCAATCATGCAAGAATCAACTGTCTTGGTGGATCACATCACCTCAGGTTCTCCAAGGAAGACCCTTCACCCCCCCCCCCCAGTCGCCACGCTGACAACAGAGGCCTCCCTGATCGGGTGGGGGGGGCATTATCAGAGCAGGACAGTCCAGGGCACGTGGCAACCTTTCGAGTGCCACTTGCACATAAATGTCTTAGAGATGAGAGCAGTGCTTTTAGCGTTGCAAGCCCTTCACAACTCTCTTCCCACAGGGACTATTGCAATTCAGACGGACAACATGTCCGTAGTGTGGTACATCAACAAACAAGGCAGAACCAGATCATACCCCTTATGTTGAGAGGCACTCGGACTTTGGCAATGGGCGATCTCTTCTCAGCGTTTTCTGGTAGCAACGCACATTCCTGGGAAGTCCAACGTGATTGCAGACAAGTTGAGCAGGGCAATTCTCATGCCCCATGAGTGGTCTCTGAAGAAATCAGTACTGGAAGAAGTGTTCCAACGATGGGGCCAGCCTTGCTGCGATCTTTTTGCCACTCCCCAAAACAGCAAGTGTCACGACTTCTTCAATCTCTTCCCATTACCAGGCCATCCCACCAGAGACGCTCTAGTCCACGATTAGCCCCGGGGACTTCTGTATGCCTTTCCCACTGATAACTCAACTAATTCAGAAAGCCATCACCTTGAGAGTGACAATGATCCTCATTGCCCCTTACTGGCCTCGACAGATATGGTTTCCGTTCCTTCATCGTTACCTTTTGGAGCAGCCTTGGCATCTGGACCCAGTGCCAGATCTGTTGACCCACCAATCGGGCCAGCTGCACCAATCTCTTCATTCTCTCAGCCTCACAGCGTGGTTTCTCCGATTCCGACCTTAGCCAGGCTTCCCTTAATATCTCACTCGGTCCGAGATATCTTGATAGCCTCTCATAAATCTTCTACCCGGAAGATTTATAATAGCAAATGGAAACGCTTCTCCTTTTGGGCAACATCAAAAAATATAGATCCCTTCACTGCACCTATCCAGTCTATTCTAGATTTTCTAGCAGAACTCTTTCATTTAGGCTCTTCTTCATCTACCATTAGAGTTCAGTTGGCTGCTATATCTAATTATCATGTAGGTGTCTCGGAGTCTAGCATCATGGCTCACAAGCTCTGCAAAGCCTTTTTAAGGGGCGTTTTTCTTCTCAAACCTCCAATCAAAGATCCCCTGCCTCAATGGGACTTGAACTTGGTTCTGGCATCCTTAATCCTTCCCCCTTTTGAACCAGCGGCTTCATGTTCCCTGAAGTTGCTTTCATGGAAGACACTTTTTCTAGTAGCCATAACTTCAGCGAGAAGGACATCTGAACTCCATGCTCTGTGCAGTCGCCCTCCTTATTTAGTGTTTCACAAAGATAGGGTATATCCCTCCGTACTAATCCATCCTTTTTACCTAAGGTTTCCTCTCAAACAAACCTAAACCAAATGATTGATCTCCCCATCTTTTTCCCTAACTATTCCAACAGGTCGGAACAAAAGCTACATTTTGTGGATGTTCACCGCCAACTTAGATATTATTTAGACAGGACTAAACAATTCTGGAAATCTGATCAGCTTTTTCTTTCATATGCGGAAGGGAAATCGGGCCTTCCAGTTACTAAAGTTTCCCTTTCTAGATGGGCTCACCTCTACAATTACCTTCATCTATGAGATCAGACATCAAAAGCTACCTTCAAGACCTAGAGCTCATTCAACTAGGGCATTAGCTACATCCGTAGCTTTTCAGGACAGGCTGCCAATAGATTCCATTTGTGCAGCAGCCACTTGGGCTTCTCCTCATACCTTCATTTCACATTACAAATTGGATATGGTCTCCAGAAACCGTGCCAACTTTGGTTCCACTGTTCTCAAGAGTCTGTTCCAATAGGCCATCCGGGATAAGGTGCTAGGGACACGGTCCCATCCAGCAAGAATGAAGGCGAAGAAGTTATGTACCTACCATAACGTTCCATGTTAGTTGTCTTCTTCTCGCCTTCTTTCTTGCGTCCCACCCTCCTTCCCCCCAAGCCTGGACAGACCGATAGGAATTCATTTTGTGATCTTTCTCTGGAAGAGTTTCATTCCCACACGTTCTACCACCTCTATTTCCCCTTTTGTTAGGTCTGGGATACCTTACACTCTGGTTTATATAGAGGTGGGTTACCCTTCTCCATACTATGGAGACTAGAATTGCTTGGTCTAAGTAGTTACCGCCTAGCATTGTGGGATATAGGGGAGCCTCGAGCCGGTGGAATTAGCTCTCGAGCTTTAGTATTGGCCAAGTCGGAGCCGAGGATCGGCTCCGAACCCATCCAGCAAGAAAGAAGGCGAGAAGAAGACAACTAACTTGGAACGTTATGGTAGGTACATAACTTCTTATTTCTGTCCCTCAGTATTGATTTCATTTTCCTGGTGATTGAGTTTGGTTTGTTTATTGAAAATTACTGATGTGAAGTTGTTTAATCTCGCCCTCATTCTTACTGATGGGTTGGGAGCCGGCCATCTGATCCGATTCAGCTAAATAGCAAAGCTCGAGGTCTCAAAACAGCTCGAAGCCAAAGCCCTATCCCACAATGCACCACTACATTCCCCAGGTCTAGTTTGCCGCTGCAGCTGATAGGTTCATAGGTTCATACTAGGCTATCTGCCCTGGGGCAATTATAAGCCTAGCCCGATTCTGTATGGCTTACGCCACCCCTTGATTTGAGTATACTGTGCCCTTTTTAAGGTTTAGTTTACTGTGCCTCTGTCTAATAGTGACACGGGAGTAATCCCTGGGACAAATCTACGATCCCCTATCCACTTATCGAGATTCTTCTTGAAGAGATTCAGTGAGGTGCTCTGCCTCACATGAACTGGAATTCTATTCCAGAGCGAAGGGAGCCTCTGGGTTATGAACCTGTCCCTCCAGCAAGTTCTATTTATTTCTGTGCTGAGGTTCAAGTCCCTCGAGCGTGTGGCTCTAAGGGATTTAGATTTACTGAGGTGGAGCATGTCCATTAGTTCTGGATTTAACATAGCTTTGTATGTCAGGCATAGATCACCTCGAAGTAGGCGGTATGCAACTGAGTAGAGCTGGAGTTTTTTTAACCAAGCAGCATATGGCATCTGTTTGAGACCCTTGATCCTCTTGGTGAGATACTTTTGGGGTCTTTCTAATTGCTGCAGGTGTCGGGTAAGGTACATCCCAAAAGGGGCATTGTATTCTATGATGGGCCTGATGAGGGATGAATAAACGGGCACGATTACCTCTCTTGATCTAGATGTGAAACCCTTCGTGATGAGGTGGGCTATGTAGAAGGTCTTTCTAACCACTTTGGCAATGTGGTTTTCAAAGGAGAGATTGCTATCAACTTGGGTCCCCAGGTCCCTAATAACTTTCTCTGTACTTAATGGGTTTCCGCTTATGTGGTAATTTGTGGGCACATTGTTTTTGCCAAAGGGTATGACTATACATTTTTTGGCATTTAGCTGTAAACCATGGCACTGGCACCAGTTATCTGTCTCTGTGAGACCTTTTTGGAGGATGTGTGTGTCAGCTGGAGAGTTGATTATGGTGCCCAGTTTGCAGTCATCTGCAAACTTGGTGAGCCATAGTCCTCCCACGTTTGCCTGTACCTCGGAAAAGTATATACCGAACAAGAGTGGTCCCAGGACAGAACCCTGTGGGATGCCACTTGTGACCGGTTTCGAGTCTGACATGGCTCCAGCAACTCTCACTCTGTGGGTTCTATCTTTGAACCAGTTTGCGACCCATCTTGTGACATAGAGGTTTATATTTAAGCTGGATAGCTTATCTATGATGCCCGAGTGGGGTATTGTGTCAAATGCCTTTGCAAGCTCCTGATAGGCTGTGTGGACTACCTTCCCTTCATCTATGGCTTTGGGGACTGTTTCAAAGAAGTCAACCAGGTTCAAAAGGCAGGATCTGCCCTTGACAAAGCCGAACTGGGTAGGATCTAGTGTCTGTAGGTCCCCAATGTCTTTGTTTATGAGCTCCATGATGATCCTCGCCATAGCCTTGCAGACTAAGCTAGTCAGGCTTATGGGGTGATAGTTTCCAGGGTCCATAGAGGCTCCACCTTTGTGGAGTGGGACCACTGTTGCTGTACGCCATTCTGTGGGCACATATCCTGTAGTGAGGCTGAGATTGTATAGCTGTTTTATTTGAGGGATTAGTTCCTCTTGTAGTTCATGTAGGACACAACCTGGGACGCCATCTGGTCCCATGGAAGCAGTGTTTTTTGCTTTTGAGAGGGCAGCCTTCACCTGAGCATCTGAGATGTTTGGGAGGCAGCCCTCTGCCGGGATAGATACTTGCTCTTTTGGGGGGAGGGGGTGGAGAAGTTTGCACTGAACCTGTCTGCCAGGATATTGGCGATGTCTGTGGGTTCAGTGTATTTATTGTCATTTAGAATCAACTCAGAACAAGTCTGGGAGTTGCATCCCAGGTTTCTAACATAACTGAAAAAAGCCTTATGATTGTCTTTGGTGTCCTGTGCAATTTTTCTCTCGAAGCTGGCCTTGGAGGATTTTATGAGGGATCGTAATTTTTTGCTAGTACTGATCAGAGATGCCTTCCCTATTATGGATTTTGCTCTATCATGTAGTAGCTTCCTCCTTGTGTTGTACAGATTATTTACGGCAGGGGTCCACCAGACTGGACGCCTGCCTTTGGATGATTGGGTCTTGGTTTTGTTTGGGATAGCATGGTCCATGCATTCCTGGAGATGTCCGTAGAATGCATTTATATAGGACTCTGCAGTTTGGGCTGTAGTTTCCACTGGCCCTGGGGCCTTGAAGGATTCCACTTCAGTTTTGAGAAGTGAGAAGTTCGCTTTTGAGAAGTTTTTCACTGTGGTTTTTTGGGCTGGGGCTGGGGTCGGGATGTGGACATCCAGTGAAATTAATTTATGGTCTGATCTTACCAATGAGGGATATACTTCTGGTGTGGAGCATAGAGTCCCCATGTTGGTAATGATCAGGTCTAGTATGTTGTCCCCTCTTGTGGGAGTGGTGACTAGTTGTTCCATAGCATTTGAGTTTATAATTTCCAGGAATCTTTGGTCGAAGGTGCTGGGGCTTGAGTAGTGCTCCCAGCCAATGTTTGGGTAGTTGAAGTTGCCCAATATAATGGTATTCAGAGAGATCTTCATGTTCTCCAATGTTTTCAGGAAAGCCTAATGGGATTCCTGACTTTGAGAGGGTGGTCAGTAGGATGCTATAAACTGAAAAGCAGTCTTGCCCACTGTTAGTTGCACATGGATGGTCTCCGATACTTCGTGCAATGCCACTAACCTGGAGTTGTGGATATCATTGATAAATATGGAAACTCCCCCTCCTTTTGTGGTTCGGTCCGGGTTTTGGGGCCAAAAAGCATGATACGAGGTATAGCCTGGTAGTGCTGGGGTGCTCTCTGGAGCCTTGAACCAGGTTTCTGTCACTGCACAGATATCGATGTTCTCCATACTGAGGAGAGCTTTGAGTGCGTGCATCTTGAGGCTAAGACTTCTGGCGTTTAGCAGCATTACCCTTAGTTTCTTGTTCCTTGTGCTGTCTATGGGGGTGGGTTTGACTTTTGAGCCTTGCCTAAAAAAGGCACTATGGGGGTGGCAAGAGCCTTTGCCAATATCCGAAAGCCCAGTGGTGACAGGTGCAAGCCGTCCCTAGCGAAGCAACATGGCTTGTCGAGCATGTCATCCCAGGCTGACAGACACTGGATCCCCTTTGAATGACACCAAAATTTTAGCCCATTGTTAAAATCGATCATTTTGTCTTTGTACTGTGGCATCATTCTAGGTGAGGGTAAGATGCTGCTCAAGGTCAGGGTCATACCAGCCTGGGCTACATGATCAGAGAGCTCCTCTATGTCTCTTTTCATGTAGTCCAGGGAGGTGCGTCTCAGGTCATTCACACCAGCATGTACAATGACTGAGTTATATTTGTATTTGCTTTGGAGTGACCTGAGTGCTTGCGTTATGTGTCGGATCCTAGCACCCGACAGGCAGCTCACCGTGACCTTCTCTTTATTCAGCCTGGTGAGCGGGACGTCAGTGTGTCTGACAATAGAGTCACCTATAACAAGAGTATCAGGTGTATTATTCAGCCTTAAGGGCTGTGGCTGCTTGGCACACTGACTTTGTGGGTTATGTGTTGTGTGTGTTTTGTTTTGAGGTAGCGTTTGCTTGGATGTCTGCTTTGGAGGTCTCTGTTGCTTAGGTAGATTTTTATTTAGAGCCTCCGAGTATGTTTTTGTGTATTTGTTTGTTTGGTTCGCTGATTTGGTGGGACTATGTGATACTGGAATTGTATTGTGTGAGGTTACCTTCTCTTCCGGACTGGTGTTCTCTACAGCTCTTGGCCGTTGGAGAGAAGTTTTGTGAATTTTTCATTGAAAATTTTCAAAAGTTTAATCCTTTGTTAGTCAGATAGATTATTATATTGTGCTGTTTTCTATTAATCCTTTTTTTCGGCTTTTCATAGTTAGCTGATAGCTTATAGGTTCATAGGTTGGTACTAGGCTATCGGCCCTAGGGCGTATACAAGCCTAGCCATAACAATTCCCTAGCTATTTCTTCCCACACTATTTACTTCTCTGGACCCCCCCCTGTCTAGCAGGGCGACTGACGTGATCCCCGGGGTGAATTTCCTTTCTCCCATCCAATCATTAAGGTTCCTTTTGAAGAGGGCCAAAGAGGCACTCTGCTTTACATGTATGGGCAGTCTATTAAAGAGTCTGGGGAATCTCCGGGTCAGGAACCTATCCCTCCAGCATGTTTTGTTTATTGTGATAAGATTTAGATCCCTGGAGCATGTGGTCCTGAGGGATTGGGATTTCTTTAAGTGTAGCATGTCCAACAGCTCTGGGTTTGATATGGCCTTGTATGTTAAGCAGAGATCACCTTGGAGTAGACGATATGCGACAGAGTATAGCTGGAGTTTTTTAAGGTGGTCAGCATAGGGCGTCTGCTTTAGGCTTGTGATTTTTTTAGTGAGGTATTTCTGTGGCCTTTCCAGTTGTTGCAGATGTCTTGAGAGGTACATACCAAATGGGGTGTTGTATTCTATAATGGATCTAATGAGGGATGAGTACAATGGCCTCCTTTTTTCTGGATGAAAAACCCTTAGTCATGAGGTGTGCCACATTTCTTTCTCTCTTGTTGGGCTTGGCCCTGTTATTCTGGTTGCTCTATCCCAAGCCGAGTTAGGCTTTGCAGTTTTTAGTGCAATTTTTTGTTGTTAGCTGGTTAGGCTTTGGCCATTTTTTGGCCCTTTTGTTTTCCTTAACCTGTAGGGCTTCTTTTACAGCGTAAAGTTAGCTGCCTTCATATACTTTAGCCGGTTAGGCTTATTTTTAATTTTTGTGTTTGTTGTGTGCTTATACTTTAACATGTCAGAAAAGGCCAAATCTGGTTTTAAGAGGTGCCCAAAATGTAACCAGAAGATGTCCATTACAGATGGGCACTCTACATGCATGTACTTTTTGGGTGAGGTACATTTACAAGAGGTCTGTGCTATTTGCCATGGCTTTAGTTCCAGGGTGCTAGCTGAGAGGAAGTGCAAGTTAGTGGAAAGGGGGTTAATCAAGTCGGCTTGTCAATCTGACCTGGATTTGGCTCCTGGTCAACCAAAACCCTCCTGTCCAGCCTCTTCATCTGGTTCGGCTCCGAAGGGCCCCTCGGTGTCGAAATCTACGAAAAAGGCTACGGTCTTGGCTCCAGTGTCATTGGAGCCTACCAGTCAGGTTGCTGTTAGGAGCCGGTCCCCAGTCTTGGTACCAGTATCTCCTACATTGAGGTCCCCAATTGTGGGGTCACCGGCTCCATTGGTGGTCTCCTCTTGGGCTTCCAGACTTTCAGATTCAGACGTGGACAGAGTGGTGCGGTGACTTTTACAAGATCCAGCGTTTGCCAAAATTCTGTCTGTTTCGGCTCCAGCTGCTTCAGAACCGACAAAGTCCACTCCTGTTATTGTTGTTACTCCTCCTCCGACTTGAATCGAGACTTCGGAGCCGGAGAGGGGGCCATTCAGTCGTTGGTGGAACCGTCTGTGCTGACACTCGCATCTGACCTGTTGCTATCGACCACCCTGATATCCTCTGCTCTGGCGGTGGAATCTGGGAGCAGAGATTCTCCTGTTGATGTGGGGGGGGGGGTCAAACTGTTACATCGGTTCCGACTCTTCCTCTTGGGGCTTCGGCACGGATGAGTTCTGCTCCTACCTTGGGCTCGGAGCCGGCGGTTCTGGTGTGGGAGGAGTCTTCGGTGTCTTTGGACCTGGATGCTTCCTCTCATTGGAGCCATGGGGCCTTCGATGCCATGAGGAGGGCTTTCTCCCCCAGGATTTCCACAACCTTTGATATGGTCACTTCCCCCCAAAAGGCGCCTGCTTTTTCTCCGCTACCTCAGGTTCACCGTAAGCGTAGGGACCCAGAGCCTCAGGACGCCCCTTTTGTGGAACCCTGCTCTTCCGAGACCTCCCCAGAGATTCTCACTGAGGAGGTTCTTGGGAAGAGGCTGTGTAAGATGAGACATCTAGATTCCCATCAGGATTCAATCACGTCGGACATTGATTTGGAGGAATCGAAAGGGTCCCCAAGGTCCACCTCTGAGGATATTTCCTTCGGGGATATCCTTGAGATCCTTAAGCAGAGGGGGGACTGGCAGCCCCAAAACCCTACTGATGACTAATCGGTGCTCCTGAAGGCTTTCGGGTCCTGACCCTCCACCTCTTGGGTGTCTCCGCCCTTTGATGAGTTAATGGATCTTTTATCTTGAAGGGCATAGGAGTTACAAGATTCTATGGAGCCTGTTCGTAGAAGGCCAAGCAAGAACATATCAGCACCCCATGACAAGGCCTTTTTATCTAAACCCATACCTGTTGATCCCATGGTGGTGGCGACAGCCACAAAAAAGGAGATATCAGGGACTTCCAAGTCTGTCCATCCTCCTAATAGAGAATCTAGGATAATGGACATATTTGGGAAGCGCATGTTCAGTTCTACGACCTTTGCACTTCGGTCATTGAACTACCTGACGCACTTCACACGTCTACAAAGAGATCTCCTCAAGGAGCTTGGAGATACTCTCCAGGGTGCAGTAGCCAACTCTGTGGCGGACAAGGTGATGCCTCAGCATACTACCCTCAATTCCATTGCAAACTCGTCCATGAGCTTCGTGTCTTACGCAGCTGATGAAATGAGTAGGGCTGCGGGTATAGGAATTGCTCTGCAGAGACATTCCTGGATGCGCTTGTGTTCTTTTGCGGAACCTTTTAAGTCGTTGTTTGTGAGTGCCCCTTTCGATGGTTCCTCCTTATTTGGGCCAAAAGTCAGAGACCCTCACCAGATGTGAGCAAGATGGTAAGACTCTATCTGCTGTTGGAGTCTGTTTTTTTACCCCTACTAGTCCTTATCCAAAAGGTCAACGGGGTGGGAAAATGTGGTTCCGTAAGACCCCAAGGAGCCTTTCCAAACTCACAAGGTGAAGCCTCCTCCAGTGGCAGAAGGGAAAGCAATGGTGGAAGACGATGCCCACGTGGCAGAGGGGGTCCGCAGAACCAGGGTGACAGGGATTAGTTCCTTGGGCAACCCTATCAGTGCTCCTGAAAGGAGGTCCGACTGTCCTGCTCTGGAGGCAGTCGGGGGATGTTTGTCTTTGTACCTAGACACCTGGCTAAATGTCTCAGAAGACCGATGGGTACAAAACGTTATATCCAGAAGATATTCCATCCCTTTTCACTCTTATCCCAGACCAACAAAAGGAATCCCAGATGTTCCACCCAGTCTACGGGATGTAGCATCCATAAAGGTCCAGAAACTATTGCAAAAGAGTCATCCAGCCAGTCCCAGCAGACCAGCAAGGATCCGGAACTTACTCAAGGTTCTTTTTGGTACCAAAGAAGTCAGGGGACTGGAGACCTATTCTGGACCTCAGCAGACTCAACAAATATGTGGTGAAGATGAAGTTCCAGATGGTCACGCCTCAGTCCATTCTCCCATTTTTAGGGAAGGATGATTGGATGTGCTCTATTGATCTACAGGATGAGTACTACCATATCAAAATGGCCAGGCCATGCAGGGATCATCTGCGCTTCCGGCTGGGAGCCAGTAATTTCCAGTTTCAGGCACTGCCTTTTGGTCTCACTACAGCCCCCAAAGTGTTCACCAGATGCATGGCAGGGGTCATGGCTGACTTGAGACATTCAGGAATCCAGGTGTTTCCTTACTTGGATGACTGGCTCCTTATCGCCCCCACCAAGCATCAGCTTCTTTGGGCAAGGGATACTGCCAGGGATCTATGTTCACAGCTGGGCATTACGACAAATTTAGAAAAGTCTGCCTTATTGCCGTCGCAGCATACAGTCTTTATAGGAGCAGACTTAGACACAGTCAGCATGTCCCTGAAGCTCCCTCCCGAAAGAGTGATTGTCCTCCAACAACAGATTGTGAATCTCCTGTCAAAGCGAAAAGTACCAGCATCACAGATTCTCAAACTGCTTGGCATCATAGCAGCAGCGATTATTGCAGTACCCCTTGTGACATCTCACATGAGCATTCTTCAATGGCTGCTATTCACACAATGGACCTTTCAGGAATTACCCTTGAATCATCTAGTCTTGATTACCGACTCTTGCAAGAAAGATAGTCGCTGGTGGCTAACTTCGGAGACAGTGACTATGGGCAACCTATTTGTTCTTCCCCTCTCCAGTCGCAACAGTGACCACGTACGCCTCCCTGATTCGGTGGGTGGGGGGCATTATCAGGGACAGACAGCCCAAGATACTTGGCAGGCTCACGAGGCTCATTTGCATATAAATATCCTGGAGATGAGAGCGGTTCTTCTAGTGTTGCAGGCCTTTCAAGACTCTTTTCCCCTTGGCATGAGTGCAGTCCAGTCGGACAACATGTCAGTAGTTTGGTATATCAACAAACAAGGAGGAACCAAATCCTACCCCCTGTGTTGAGAGGCTCTGAGATTATGGAATTGGGCAGAGTGCACCCAGTGTTTTCTGATTGCAACGCACATCCTGGGGATAACCAACGTAATAGCGGAGAGCCTCAGTTGAGCTATTCTGCTACCTCACAAGTGGTCTCTCAAAACTGAAATAGCGGAAATGATTTTCTGCATATGGGGCCAGCCTTTCTGTGACTTTTTTGCCACCTCCACAAACACCAAGTGCAGCAACTGCTTTGCCCTGATCCCTCAACAGGGACAATCCCCGATGGATGCACTTGTCCACGATTGGCCTCCAGGACTCCTTTATGCTTTCCCCTCTTTCCACTAATTCCCAAAGTTTTGCAGAAAGCCAGTTTTCTGGGAAGGACACTTATTTTAATTGCCCCATATTGGCCTCGTCAAATTTGGTTCACGTTTCTGAAGCTTCAGCTACAGAGGAGCCTTGGATCCTAGACCCAGTGCCGGATCTGTTGACCCACTCGTCAGGAGCTCTTCCTCTCTTCAGTCCATCAAACTGACAGCTTGGCTTCTCCAATTCGCAGAATAGCCAGGTTCCAAAATTTATCAGAAGTACGACATATCCTGTTGTTGTCTCACAGATCTTCTACTAGGAAACTTTACCTCAGTAAGTGGAAAAGGTTTTCCATCTGGGCACAACAGAATAACATTGACCCTTTCCAGGCAACTATATCAGATATACTGGAATTCCTAATGAAACTGTTCAATGAAGGAGCTGCAGCAGCGACCATTCGAGTCCAACTCGCTGCTATTTCTAATTTTCATTTAGGTGCATCCGAAAGTGGTATCATGTCTCATAAGCTGGCAAAGGCCTTTTTGAAGGGTACGATGCACTTAAAACCACCGATCAGATCTCCTACTACTCCCTGGAACTTAAATCTAATCTTATCCAAAATTATTCTTCCACCTTTTGAATCTGTCTGCCTCTTCTTGTGAGCTGAAGTGTCTTTCTTGGAAGACCATTTTCTTGGTGGCCATTACATCAGCATGCAGAATTTCAGAGTTGCAAGCCCTTTCCATTAAGCCACCTTATGTGATATTTCATAAAGATAGGGTTTCCCTCAGGACGAATCCATTGTTTCTACCCAAGTATGTTCGGAATTCACTCTGAATCAGACAATTGATTTGCCCGTTTTCTTTCCCAACCATTCAATCCAATTGGAGTATATACTTCACAAACTTGACGTGCATCGACAACTTCACTTTTATTTGGATAGAACAAAAGATCTTAGAAGGGCTGATCAGCTGTTTGTCTCCTTCTCAGATTCAAGAAAAGATGCACCTGTCTCCTAAACTACCTTATCAAAATGGCTGTCTGATTGCATCTACAGTGAAGTTGGGTATTGCATTACACAATAAGGTCAAGGCTCATTCTACAAGGGCGGTTTCTACTTCTGCAGCCTTCTTGACTAGGTTACCTGTAGATTCTATTTGTGCAGCTGCCACCTGGTCAAATCCATATACTTTTATCTCTCATTGCAAAGTGAGCAAGGCCTCTAGGGACAGAGCTTCATTTGGATCTGCTGTCCTGAAACAGGTACTCCCGTGAGCATCCTAAGATTGTGGTGCTGGGGACGCTACCCATCAGTAAGATTGAAGATGAGGTTAAAAACTTCACATTAAGAAGTTATGTACTTACCATAACATTCCATGTGAGTTGTTATTCTCGCCTTCATTATTATGACCGTCCTTCCTACCACCTTCCTAAGTCTGGAAGCACGAGCGGTTCCATGATGGTTTTGGTTTTCCTATAGGGTGTCCTTCTCCCTGGATCTTATGATTTCCTTGAAATTTGGAATAGGTTTCTACACTAATTGGCAGCAAACAAGATCTGGGGAATGTAGTGGTGCATTGTGGGATAGGGCTTTGGCCTCTAGTTGTTTTGAGACCTCGAGCTTTCCTATTTGGCCAAATCGGAGCCGATGGTCTGCTCCGAAGCCATCAGTAATAATGAAGGCGAGAATAACAACTCACATGGAACGTTATGGTAAGTACATAACTTCTTATTTTATATTCTTAATCATTTTTCTCATTAAATATATATTTTTTAACTTATATTGTGGCTGGCCAGTCATTGTTTTCTTTAGTGATTTGAGAGTGCTTATACTTGCCTTGATAACTTCTCTAGGCCACTCCTAAACCCTGGCTGCTTAGGTCATTTGCTACTATTTGTTTTAATATTTAATTTTCATAATTGGACACGCCTTTAAAACGGTATGGATATAATCTGATTGGTGGCAGCATTACTGTATTATTTTGGGGAAGGGACACAGCTGGAAATCTGTGTCAGGCTTTCCCAGAAGTGCTGGGATGCGTGAGATTTAATCTATTTAAGTGTGAGTGCATCAGAGGTCTTAAACTGGGACACATTGATCTGAATTGTGTAATAAGGAGTTTCATTAGGGGTGGACATAAGTATACAGTCCAGTCCCCGGCTATAGAGCTTATTCCTGTTGTGCTGTTAGGGGAAATTTGTGGAATATGACTCCTGTTTAAGTGACAGTCTCACATTGGAGTCAGTAGTGAGGATTGAAGCTCCTTAGTTACTGACCCAGGATAGTGGGAGATGTCACGTTATTTCATAGCAGTTCAGTGCGATATTATGTGGACGTCACAGAAGTATTTAGGAGTATTGAGTAAAAGGGTTTCTGTTATGGTAGCAAAGGATATGTGTGACGAGACTAAAAAGATGATACAAAAACTGAGAAACTGGAGGATCTTATTTAAGGATTGTAAGATATAAGCTGTGAACATTTTTTTAGTTCCTTTAGTTTGATGTATGGGTCAGACATATTTTTATCAACCAGTGGAGAAGTTGTGGGCAATAATAGAGTTGGATGAGTTTATCTGGGATGGGAAGAGGGTAAGCATTAAGTGAGATAAGCTGATCCTACCAATAGAATAAGCTTATTTAGGATTTCCTGATTTGAATGAATGTTTTAGAGCTACATAGTTAAAGTTCATATACATAACACAAACGGAAGGTTATAATTCAGAATGGAAAGGGATGGTTATGAATTTGGGAACTAGAGAGAGAGAGAGAATGGGATTTTGGATGCACATCTTTAAGGAGAATAATAACCATACAGAATATTATATTCATAAAGTAGCAGAAAGTGTTCTAAGAACTAAGTCCACATGAGAGTGAATAAATGAGATTTTGCCAATACAGATGGCTGCAAGTAGGGGTATGGATAATAGGCAAGAGGTGGCAGGAATTTACTGGAGAAACTGGCAGAGGAACCAAGTTATTGGAAGCAAATAACTAGAGAGGGAATGGTAACAGAGTGGGATGAGGCCAAGAAGACATTTGGCCTGCACAGTAGAGACTGCTTTCCCCTAATAGTGATTGGTATCACACTACAGGCAGAGAGAAAGCAGTAGGGGAATCTTAAGTGAAATACCTGCTCTGGTAGAGTTTTTAGTTGAATCTAGAACAAAATTGGTTCTTAAAAGGAGAGTAATGCATATCAAATACTGCATTGTAGCTGTAAGAATCAATCAGAGGAGATTGTAAAAGATTGAGAAAAGAGACTGGAAAGCAATATATAATAAAGTTCATGAAATTAGTATTGTTTCTTCTCTTACATAAGAGAACATATGTATGGCTTTCAAGTATGCAACTAAGTCTAGAACGTTTAAGAGCTTTGCTTGGACGTGCTAGTATAGGTATTTTTATACCCCCAAGCAGACTTCAGATACTTTCTCTTCAGGTAGTTAAGAAATGTTGGATGTGTAATGTGGAAGAAAGAAGAAACTGGCAACTTATGTTTTGGGTGTGTAATGAACTGGCAAATTTTAACAATTTATTATAGAGTAGTCTGTCATAAATATTCGGTGAGCAGATAGCTGTAAGTAAGGAAATTATGATTTTGTTCCAAGACACCGGATCCTAATTGCCTTGCCATAGTAAGGTCTTACCAAGTTTAATTCTTTTGGCTGCCAAAAAGTCAGTTACTGAAAAATGGAAATCAAAGTCTAAACCAGCTGTATTTAAAGTATTAAATATTGCAAAAGAGATAAATGAAATGGAAGAGAGATGTTTAGAAAAGGGAACAATTGCATAGAACTAAATTGAAATTGTGGGAACAGTACATGCAAAATAATGTAAAGGAGGGAGGATTGAGGTTTATGGGAACAGAAGAATTCAGCAATTTATGTAATGTTGGACCGATGATAGTTTCAAAGAAAGATGTGATGTATAATATATTTAAATAGAAAAAAAGTTATTTTGGTTCGTTTTCTTTTCTGTTAATGTATGCTTGCCTATGTCTTAAGTGATAATTTAATAAAGGTGCTTTAAAAAGGAGCTCAGGCTCAAGATTTATAAGATCACTTGGAAATACTTAATGCCCCTTTTTCTCTTTTTAATTTCTCCAAGTCTTTTGGGTTTCAAATACCATGACAGGAGTGGACCCCATTCCTAAGTCAGAATACAATCAAACTTCATGAAATTGGTATTGTTTCATTCTTTGTTGTCAGCCAGTAGTGCTCTTCGCAGCACCCGCAATGTGCCCAGTAATGACTCCTGCAATTCGTATGAGATTACATGGATTAGTAACGTATCTAAATATGATTGTAAGCCCTTTTTTATAAGACCCATTACTCCTACTACTATTGGAACTGTCTGAGTATCTTTCTTCCACATGGCTCTCATTTCTGTCTGCAGATCCTGGTATTTTATGCCTTTGCGTCTGTCTCTACGCAAGACACTGTAGTAGATTTCAGTGATTAATGCTACTTTTGTCTTCTTTTCTTGGACCATTATATCTGGTTCTATCTTTTGAACTGTTGGCAGTGGATGATCCCATGTGATATGAACTTCATAATTTTCTATGATGCTTTGTGGCTCATGTTTCCAGTGTTTTTCAGCCACTTCGATACTATAATGTTTGCACAATCCCCAATGCAGCAGTTTTCCACATTATTATGCCTTTCAGTATACAGTCCTTCTGCTATTAGTATGTCATAACCAGCAATGAGGTGTATGACTGTTTCCAATTCGGTTCCACAAAACCTACATTTGTTTGTTTCTCCCACATGTTCAATGGACTTTGTAAACCAGCATGTACGTAGTCCACTGTCTTGGGCTGCCAATGTTAACCTTTCATTTCTTGGTTTGAACTTGCCTCTCCTCAACCATTCCTGCATTCATTCTTGATCAACACGAGGCTCTTCCAGAAGTTTTCTATACTTGCAACTGTATTTATGTTTTTCCGCATTTCTTGCCTTCTCATCTGGTCTTCACCTTATATTTTTTCTTTTGCTTTTGGCACATTCAGTTGCTGCCTGGTTTTTTGTCCACTTCTGGTTTGATTTCCATTCCTGCTTGATGTCGCTATGTTTCTGCTAGATTAAGCAGAGATGTAATCTTAGGTTTATACTCATGTTTCAAAAGTTTCACATTTGGATCTTGTGAGGTCAATAGATATGTATGGAGTTCCATGATTGCAGATCTGTACATGTAATCAATTTCAAGGAGGCTCATCCCTCCTTTGGAACAGGGAATATATGTAATCTTGGTATACACTGATATTTATAAATCGTTTGGTGAACATGAAGCTTCTTGTTTTATTATCCAATCTGTCCAACACCATCTGCCGCCAGTCAGTCACTCTAAAACTGTAAGTTAGGACAGGAAGAGCAAATTCATTTATAGGTTGGATCTTGTTCCTAGATGTCAATGCTGTTCTCAGGATTAATTTAAGCCTTCTAAAGTATTCCATTTTGAGTTTTATTTGCATTTGTTTGTGGTTTTTTTTTTTTTTTGCTTCTTCATCATTTCTCAAGTATTTATACACTCCCTCTTACTCAAGTTCTTTTATATCACATTCTTGTCCCAAACTGATGTTTTCCTGGTGGTGCAGTTTTCCTTTAGGGTTGCTTTTGCACATTTATCAAGACCAAATGACATTCCAGTATCATCTGAAAAAGTTTTTACAACCTGCAGCTGTACTTTCAATTCCTCATCTGATGAGCTATGCAGTTGTAAATCATCAACAAAGAGAAGATGAGAAGTCATTAGACTTTGTTGTTTTTCTAGGAGCCAAACTGTAGCCATGGCCTAAGCTGTTAAGTAAACAGCTTAATGGATTAATGGCAAGACAGAATAGCAACAGTGACAGGCAGTCACCCTGGAATATCCCCCTTTGAATTTTTATCCCTGGGATAATAATCTGTACTTTGTCATGGCTTAAGCAAAATGGTCTGTCATTGTTTCATGATTACTGTAATATAGTCAGCCAGTGTAGGGAGTATCTTATACATTTTAAGCACTGTTGTATCATGAATGTGTGATACTATCAAATGCTTTTTTATAGTCAATCCATTGCCATACTTAGATTCTTCCCCTTTTTACAGTTATCCAGTATAAATTTATTTAACAACAAATGATCCTTTGTTCCATATGACTTTCTTTTTCTGCCCTTTTGTTCTACTGCCATAATTGAGTTTTCTTCTAAATGTCTATAAACTCTGTCGGCGTCAATTCCATGTTTAGTTTATATATCATTGGAAAACACGTTATTGGTCTATAATTTTTAGAATAGCTTGCAGGTTCACTCTTAAGTAAGAGCATTGTTTTTCCCGTTGTTAACCAGTGTGGTGTCTGTTCGAGGTGTGCATATAAATATTTCTTACTCATGGCAAAATCCTTGTGCAAAGATGTTAATACTTTCAACCAAAAGTTAGGCACTGCATGTGGGCCTGGGGTTTTCCAATTAGAGGCTTTTCTTAACTTTGTTTCAATCTCTCTGGCTGTTACTTCATCCTGTTTCATGTCCTGTACCTTTATCCCTCTTATTCTTTCTTTTACTACTTCTATCCATTTAGCATCTTTCTTATGTTCCACAGGATCTTCATAGATACTTCTCCAAAATATATATATTTCTTCTTTTTTTGCTGGTCTTTCAATTCCTTTTACTTTATTTCCCAATTCTCTATAAAAATTTTTTGGATCATCAATAAAATGCTTATTTTGTCCTTTTGCTTTATATTTATCTTCATAACTTCTAAGTCTTTCTGCCTGTGCTGAAATTTTTAGTTTATCTGTGATAGTACATGATAGATCCTGGTCTGTTCTAATACTGCACATTGTTTTTATCACATCTATTTTTCTTGATCTGTTCCCTCTTCTATAATCTTCTAACAGTGACACTTCTTGTCTTAGCTGCTTTATAGTTTTCTCCATTCTATATTTCCATGATGGTATTCGCTCTCGCCCCTTCCTTTCCCTCACTGCCCTGTGTTCCTTTGGTAGAACTTTATCAGTTATTAATTTAGCAGCACAGTAATATATTCTGTTTGCTTCTGTTATATCGCATGGATCTCTATGGACAATCCTAATTACTGTGTTCATTTGTTTTATCAAACTTTTGCCTTTTTGGGTTTTGTTAACCTTCCTCAGTCTATTTCTTTCATTGATCCTGATATATCTGTCTGTCCGTTAAATCAAGCAACTTTTCTCTCAACTGATTTTCTTCCAAACTGAAGGCATATCCCTTTTTTCTGTTTCCTGCGGGCATACTATAGAAGATTCTAAAGCATCTTCCTCTGGCACATTCTCTTCAACTTCATCCTGTGTCATCCGTTGCTCTATCATATGGGAACTCAGTGGCCTATCACTCCTCAACATTGACTGCATCAGAGTTTCCACATTTTCCTGTTCCTTCCTTTGATGTCTAGCTTCAGGTGAACATTTTATAATGATTTCCTGTGGAAGGCTTCAAAATATTTTGATATGGCACCTGACTAGTTGCTTCCTGTTCCACTGGTTTCCCCTTAATTTGGATATACATTGCTCTATCTTGTTGTGGTGTTTTCTGCATTCAATTTTCTACACTAAATCCTTCTCTTTGCAGCTGCTGCATAACCTCAATTTCTTTTTTCTTTGACTGCTCCATTACTAATCTCTTTTTCTACTTTTCCTCTTAATCTCCTTATTTTTTGCATTGTAAAGTTTTCCATATCCGGATTCCTTTGCCTGTATTTCTCTTCAAAGATCTTTGGTGCTGCTCTTTTTGTATTGGTTAGTTTTGCTTTCTCGTTTGCATAAATATTACACCATATTAAATCTCTTTTCATTTCCTATGTCCATATTTCTTTTTCACATATCTCCTCATCTTCTTGCGTTTCCTTATTCTGGGGACTCAATCCATCATGCTGTGATGTAGTCTCTGTTAGACCTTCTACATTAAATCGTAAACTTCGCAGGCACTTCATAACTTTAGCTTCTATTTCTTTAACTGCTGCTTTACTAATCTTCTTTTCCACATTACATCTTTGTGCTGTTACTCTTTTTATTGTGACATTTTCTATATCTGGATGCTTTTACCTGTATTTCTCTTAGAATATTTTTGAAACTGCCTTCTCTATATTAGTTAACTTGGCTTTCTCCTTTGCATAAATATTGCACCATATCAAATCTCTCTTCCTTTCCCATGTCCATATTTCTTTTTTATATTTTTCAAATATCTCTAGGTTTTGTTGTTTATATTTTTGCACTTTCTCATATGCTTCTTTTTCCAAACAGATCAAAGTTTCTTGATCTATATACTAATTTTTCAAAAATCTGTTGTATTAATGAACACACTTTTTTATTTAAAGTTTCTGACAGTTTTTCTTGCATAAGTATTTTGCTTTCCTCTAACTATGTATGCATCTCAAGTATGCAACAAAGTGTAGAACGTTTAAGAACTTTGCTTGGAAGTGCTAGTATAGGTATTTTTATACCCCCAAGCAGACTTCAGATACTTTCTCCTCAGGTAGTTAGGAAATGTTGGACGTGTAATGTGGAAGAAAGAAGAAACTGGGAACTTATGTTTTGGGAGTGTAATGAACTGGCAGATTTTAACCATTTATTATAGAGTAGTCTGTCAGAAATATTGGGTGAGCAAATAGCTGTAACTAAGGAAATGATACTTTTTTTCTGAGACACAGGATCCGACTTGCCTTGCCATAGTAAGGTCTTACCAAGTTTAATTCTTTTGGCTGCCAAAATGTCAGTTACTGGAAAATAGAAATCAAAGTCTAAACCAATTGTATTTAAAGTATTAAATATTACAAAAGAGAGAGATGAAATGGAAGAGAGATGCTTAGAGAAGGGAACATACAAATTGCATAGAACTAAATTGAAATTGTGGGAACAGTACATGCAAAATAATGTAAAGGAGGGAGGATTGAGGTTTATGGGAACAGAAGAATTCAGCAATTTATGTAATGTTGGACTGATGATAGTTTCAAAGAAATATGTGAAGTATAATAGATTTAAATAGAAAAAAAAGTTAATTTGGTTTGTTTTCTTTTCTGTTAATGTATGCTTGCCTATGTCTTAAGTGATAATTTAATAAAGGTGCTTTAAAAAGGAGCTCAGGCTCAAGATTTATAAGATCACTTGATAGTACTTAATTGCCCCTTTTTCTCCATTATGAGGATTCCTATATTACCAGAGGCGTCCAGTTTTAGAACTATTTATCTGAGACATAGCTTCCTGGTCTTGTAACCCTGTTTCCCTTTAGACCTTCCTTTTTCACTAATTTTGCTATGACACTCTTCTTGAATAGCATTTTTCATTGAAAAACCTGACAGAAGATCATGTCTCCCACCCTGTGACACAAATGTTGTAATTGGGAATCATGCTTTCTCCTGTTCAGCTATGACTAGGTTCATGTTGATACGTAAAGATGTTTTGAAGCCTAGACATATATTCCTGTGGAGTTTCTAGTCCTTATGTTTTAAGTACAAATATTCTGGAGATGGGCAGAGCATTTTCCCATTGTCCCTGTCCATGAGAGTTGGGCAGAACATTTTCATGTTAACCCTATTCATGAGGGGCAAGGGTGCTAATCCAGGGGTGAATTAGAAGCTGCCCATCCAGTCTTCAGGATTACATTTGAATAGAGTAAAGAAAGTACTTTGCTTTATGTGGAGAAGAACATGATTCCAAAGAAGTGGTATTTCCTGTGGTACATATATTCTCTCCAACATGTTTTGTTTATGTTGCAAAAGGGATTGAGAATCTCTTAAGTGGTTGTTTATGCAACTATTGGACTTGTGAATGGGCAGTAGGTATCAAAGGACAGGGCCTGTTGTTGCAGATGTTGCCCCTTAGTAGCCTGCATGATACAGAGAAGAGGGAAAAGACGTTGAGATTTATGAAACTTTGTTTTGGTCATTTAAGGTGTATCAGATGTTTGGGCAGGTACATACCGAAAAGGAAACTGTACTCTCTGCTTGGTCTGATGAGTACTGAATACAGTAGAATGATCATATCCCATGCTCTTTATTTATAAGCTGTGGTAATTGGAGGACAGCTCGTTGTCTGCGTAGGTTCCCAGGTCCCTGGATATGGGATTAGTTTTCTGTGGGATGTTGTCATTGTGATAATTACAAGGGATGTCATACTTGCTGAAGGATATTATTATATATTTATTGGCATTTTGTTTTAGTCCATGGTTTTCATACTATTTGTTTATGTAGGGCCTTCTTTGAGGATCTTGGTGCCCTCTGGAGAGTTTAATGGGACTGAGTTTGCAGTCATTGTAAACTTAGTGAGCCATTAACCCTTAACAGTAGTTTTGAACTCTGAGAAGCGATTGCCAAAGAGTAGTGGTTCAAGGACTGAACCTTGGCATACACTACTAGTGACAGGTCTTTTGGATGTTAAATTTACTCAGGTCATCACTGATCTGTAGTAGATCAACATTAGCATAATCTCTGAATACCAAAGTATTGGTGGATGCTTCCAACGTCAGTTTTATAATGCATGTGACTGATTTTGTGGTTGGATTTGATCAGGGAGGAATTTACAAGTGTTAGGGAGCAGAGCTGTCTCATATTGTTGAAGACCACGTCCTGGATTTTATTGCTTCTGGTTGGTCATTGTCTTGCGTGTTGTAGTTCAAAGGTTTTTTTTTTTTTTTTTTTTTTTTTTTTTTTACAGATATGGAGACACCAGCATCTTAAGTGTCTTCATCTGAGGTGGACCTGACCGTGTGGTAGGGATTGAAACTCCGCACTGAATGGGCACTGTCATTGGTCTTTAACCATTTCTCTGGGATGATACATATATTGATGATTTCCAGGGTAAGGAGGGATTCTAGGGGAACACTTTGTAGTTTAGAATCAAAATTGATTTATATGAGGCATGGTATGCAAGATTCTTGCCTTTCTTTGGTAGTAATACCACTGTTGCCTTTATTCATAATGCAGGTATTTCCTCTCCCCTTTCACAACATTACTAAATATTATCTTCCAAATCTTCAACAGATTCCTGCCTCCTAACTTTCAAATTTTTGTTAGAATTCCATTGATTCCTGGAGACTTCACTGTTGCTTGGTTATCCATCATATTTTTTATTTGTCATTTATCTGTCATTATTTAATTGTTGAGCTTCTACTTCGTCAAACTGCAGATTATATAATGTTTCGGGGGGGGGGGGGCTTCCAAATATGTTTCTTCCTGATTCTCCCCCAACTTTGTTCCATGTAGATTTTCATAGAACTGACAGAATATATTTATAGATTCATAGGTGTGTACTAGGCTAATGGCCCTGGAGCCTTTAAAAGCCTAGCCCATAGGATTACCATGGCATTGTGCCATCTAACCTTAGTTCCCAGTGCCTCTGTCGAGTAGAGCCACTGGAGTGATCCCCGGGGTGAATTTTCTATTTCCCATCCACTCATCAATATTTCTGTTGAAGAGGGCCAGTGAGGTGCTTTGTTTGACATGTATGGGAAGTCTATTCCATAGCATGGGCAGTTTCTGGGTTATGAACCTGGCCCTCCAGCATGTTCTGTTGATTGTGGTAATGAGGTAGAGGTCTCTGGAGCATGTGGTGCGGAGGGATTGGGGTTTCTTTAGATGTAGCATTTCTAACAGAGCTGGGTCAGACATGGCTTTGTAAGTCAAGCAGAGATTGCCTCTAAGTAGGCGATATGAGACAGAGAATAGTTGGAGTTTTTTGAGTCTGTCCATGTAGGACAAGAGTTTAAGGCCTAGGATCCTCTTTGTGAGGTACTTTTGCAGTCTCCAGTTTTTGCAGGTGTCTAGTGAGGTACATGCCAAATGGGGCATTGTACTCAATGATTGGCCTATTGAGGGAAGAATAGAGGGAGACTGACTTCTTTCTTCCTGGATGCAAAACCCTTAGTAATGAGATTTGTCACACAGAAGGACTTTCTGACCATAGTGGCAATGTGGTGATCAAAAGAAAAGTTGCTGTCAACCTGTGTTCCCAGATCTGTTATAACACCTTCTGTGTTCAGTGGACTACCATCAATATGGTAATTCATGGGAACCAGGTTTTTCCCAAAGGGGATGATGACACATTTTTTGGCATAGAGCTTAAGGCCATGGTTCTGACACCAGTCATTGGTCTTAGTGAGGCCTTGCTGTAGGATGTCAACATCACTTGGGGAGTTAATAATAACTCCCAACTTGCAATTGTTGCAAACTTTGTCAGCCAGAGTCCCTTTATGTTGGCCTGGACTTTGGAGAAGTAGATACCAAACAGGAGAGGACCCAGGACCGTACCATGTGGGACTCCACTCGTGACTGGTCTGCAGTCTGACTTGGAGTCAGCTACTTCCACACTGTGGGTTCTATGAGCCAGTTTGCAACCCATCTAGTAATATACAGGTTGATGCCTAGTTTAGTGAGTTTTTCTATGATTCAGTCTTCAGGTTTCCTAGTTAACCTTCTTGTCATACAGTCCATAACTCTTGTCACAGCTCTTTCTGTTTTCTGGATACTACATTAAAATTGATAAATCTGCATCCTCTCAATTAGCAAATCATCTTGTGTAACACTAGTCCAGTTGCTTATTTGTGCCTTTATAAAGTTAATGCAATACACTTCCTCCAAATCATTTGGTACTGTCAAAAACACAAGGAACTGATGTTGTCAATTTTTGTTTATTCCTTAACAGGTGGGTTCAGATCTGACCTGGCCGCTTTTTGCAGCTTTTGGATACTGAAAACTCTTGAGCTCCTCACCTACCCATAATGCCCTAGTCCACTACTATACCCCCACATCTCATTTACCACCTTCGCATATGGATGCATGTTGGTTTAATGTGGTATTTGTGAAATAGGATTTTTTATATTTTATTAGCTTTTTATATATTTATTATATGTTCCTCCCTTATCCTTAATACACTTATCGGTGTATTCTTTGTTTACTGCTGCTGTTGATTTTTTCTTTCTTATACACACGGTAATTTCTTTAATTACCATTGTTGATAATTCCTTTTTCACTTTTTCTTCTTTAAAAAAAACTCTTGCATTCTTATTATTATTATATTTAATTTTTCTGCTTCAATATGGCTGAAAAACGTTTGGGTTTTTAAAATGTAAAGATTGTCGGCATAAAATACCTCTATCTCATGCACAATTCCTGTGTGTACTGTTTAAGTCCACCTTATTTAAAACAGTTGTGCAACATTTGGAAGGCCTTTAATCCATGGGCCTTAGTGGACCGCAAAAATAAACTAATTTTAAATTGTTTATTACTGACTACTGTTTCAGAGACTTTATCCGGAGCTCAAACCTCGATAAAAGTAAACAAGGAGTCTAGAAAGTGTACATCGCACACTTCTGGATCCTCCACTCCTAGCTCTGACCCTACCCTTGAACCTTCTCACAAGTTGTCTAAGCAGTCTGATCTGAGTTCGTCAGCTACAAAGACTAAATCCTCTGACCTGACAGCTTCTGATAACAGATCCACATAATCAGATCCGACACATTTGGAGCCAAAGAAGCTTCCTAGGACCCAATATATGTCTTCTCTAGATCCTCTTCCTTCCCATCTACCACTGCCTTTCCTAGAGAGATGCTATCATTCTAAGACTCCTTCAGTGGCCTCCTCTTCTCATTCTTTCAGGAGTCTAACAGAAGCAGATGTGGATAGAATGATGAGGAAATTTCTCCTGGCACAGATTCAGATGGGAATTCTCCCAGGTCCTACCCCATCAGGTCTGGAGACCTTCATCACTTTTACTGCACCTATTTTTGCTCCTTTTGTGATCCAATCTTTGGGTATGGAGCTTCTGGATCCAAGACTTGGGGAACTGCCTATGTTGGACCCGAAGATTGTTGTATCATCTGCTCTGATATCTTCTCTTGAGTATACTGGCTTAGAGCGTGTCAGAGCTGGATGACTGTCCAAGCAGTAGCACCATTCCTGGGTCTGAGGTGTTGGAGTCCACTCCGAAGTTGTTGGAGCAGTCTCTGCCTCTTGGAGCCTTGGCTTTGCAGAGCTCATCTCTGACCTCTGCCTCCAGTGGACTGCCTTCAGGTCAGAGGGAGCTGAAAGTCTGGAAGCATGTCTTCTTGACACAGTCAATCTCCTTCTTCCCAGGGTACCCTGCCTTTTAGTAGTGGAGAGAGTGTTCTCTACCGCTAGAGAAAAGACAGCCCCCCCCGAATCAGTCTTCCTAATCTGATATATCTTTGTGCCTAGAGCCTCAACATTCTGCTGTACATGGACAGCCAGCCCAAAGTCTGCAGACTACCCAGGAGGGTATACTCCTATTTTCTGATACATCTCCAAAGCATCCCGTTGAAGAGGTCCCTAGGAAGAGAAAGTGCAAGAGGAGGCACTTAGAATCTTCTCAAGAGTTGGTCACATAATATACCAATTTTGATAAGGAGGAAGGATCCCTAAGATCACCAGTTGATGATGTCTCCTTTGGCGACATCCTGGAAAATCTCAAGCAAAGGGGTGGTGGTCTACTGATAACCCTTCCGGGAGGAATCTGCATTCCTGGAAGCCTTTGGGTCTGGCTCATCTACCTCTTGGCTGACTCTGCCTGCCAATGAATTCATTGAAATGATCTCTAGGTGAGCTTGGAAGGAACCTGATGCTGTTGAGTTGATTCCCAAGAGATTAGACAGGATCCTGGCACCACTGAAAGGAAGAGAATTTTGGAGCAAAGAAGTACTGGTAGATGCCATGGTCATAGCAGCAGCTACAAAAAAGGAACTCACAGAATGGAGTTCATCTGTCTGTCCCCTTAACAGGGAGTCCAAGGCACTGGGTAGATTTGGGAAGTGTGTATATGCTTCAGTAACTTTTACACTCAGGCCGCTGAATTGTTTGGCACACTTTACCAGACTTCAGAGAGATTTGATTAAAGAACTATCCCAGTCTCTCTCTCTCTCTCTCTAGGACCATTACGTCTGAGGCAGAGACCTTTCTTGCCTCACAGGTGGCTACCCTACAGTCCATTTTCATTTCATTCATAAGGCTCATTATACATGCAGCTGAAGGTACCTCAAGGGCAGTGGATTCAGGGATTTCCATTGGGAGACATGCTTGGATACCCTGAGTGATTTTGCAGAACCCTTCAAGTCCTCCTTCATCTATGCTTACTTTGACAGAAGTTTTTTGTTTGGCCCCAAAGTTAGACACACTATCCAGGTGTGAGCAGGATGGTAAGACTCTGTCTGCAGTAGCATATGTTTTTCGACTCCTCAAAAAAACTTTTCTAGGAATCAATGAGATAGTCAAAAATGTTGTTCAAAAAATCCCGGGGACCTTTCTATGATACATGTGGAGATAGTTCCCCAGGGGTGGGGGGGGACTCTAACAGAGGACCCCACCCATGCGGCAGAGGAAGCTTGCAGAACCAAGTATCTAGGAAAACTTTCTCTGAAAGATCCTACCAGCATTCCTGAAAGGAGTCCTGATTGTCCACCTCTGGAGGCAGTCGTGGGGGGGGGGCACCTATCCCTTCACCAGAGAGCCTGGCTAGACACTATAAAAGATACATGGGTGCAGAGGATTATTTCCAGAGGTTATGTAATACCCTTTTCCTTTCATCCCCCATTAAAAGTAAACAAAATTCCAGATGTTCACTTCAGTTAGAGGAAAGCAGCAGCACTAGAAATAAGAAACCTCCAGAAGGACACCAACACCGACTTGGGACCTTAACTTTGTCTTGGAAAAGCTCACCCTGCCTCCATTCAAACCAACTTCTTCTGCAGAGCTAAAATTTCTCTCTTGAAGACAGCCTTCCTTCCTCCTGGCCATCACTTCAGCCAGAAGAGTCTCTGAGCTGCAAGCACTTGGCAGTGGAACCCTTCATCATCTTCCATGCAGACAGGGTATCCCTCAGAGCTAATCCATCCTTCATACCCAAGGTGGTGTCCAGTGTGGCTCTTAACCAATCCATCCATTTTCCCACCTTCTTTTCCTAACCCTCAAAACAAGGGGGAAAGGATTCTGCACTCTTTAGATGTGCATAGATAGCTCATATACTATCTGGGGGACTAAACCCTTCAGGAAATCTGATCAACTGCTGGTTAGCTTTGCTTCAGGGTCAGAGGGCAAAGCCATCTCCAAAGAAACCATTTCCAAATGGATAGCACACTGCATCCATTTCTGCTACAAACAGCATGACAAGCCTCCCCCCAAGGGGATCAGGACCCACTCCACCAGAGCAGCTTCGACCTTGCAGCTTTCTTCAGAGGAGTCCCCACCAGGGGCATCCTGGAGACTACCACCTGGACATCTCTTCACACCTCTACCAAACATTACCACCTGCCTCTCGTTTCTAAATCCAGGACAGGTTTTTACCTCGGCAGTCTTCAAGGCATGCTAGCCAGCCCCTAGCTTTCTTGACTGCCTCCACCCATTTCCTCAGCTTTGGGAATCTACCCAAATGTTATGACTGCAACAGTGACAAACGAAGAACATAATGCAGTTGTGTACACTTACCGTAAATGTAGATGTTCGAGTGTCTTCACTGTTGCAGTCCTGGTTTCCCTCCCTCCTTCCCCCTTTTTTCCTTTTGTTACCTTTCTTTCTTGTTCTTTCCTTAGAAGGGACATATTGGTATTCTTTTTCCACTGGTGGGGTCCTACCACCAGAGCATGGCCTCCTACTTTGGGAGGGCTCCTGACCGGTTAGGGCAAGAAAAACTGATGTAATGGCATCAACTGCCTTCCTTTATACCACTGATGACCTGATGTCAGTCTTCAGGCGTCAACAACCAACGCAGAAATACTAAATCTCTGGTATTCAGGCTGGTCGAGGGCTATCCCTGCAGAGATAACCCAAATGTGATGACTGCAACAGTGAAGACACTTGAACATCTACATTTATGGTAAGTGTACACAACTGTACTTTTCTGTGCATAAGGAGTGTCCACGGGTGACATATTATTGAGCTCTGTCCTATCTATCCTTCTATAAGCCAGCACTTTCATGTGGTCTCTGGTCACAACCATGGACTCTACAATAAAACTCTCCACCCCTGACAAGTGTCCCACATCCTGTTCCAGAACAGAGGTGAGCCTGCAGTTCTGTGTTTCTCCTTCTCCACTTCCTTTCCCCTTGCCAGCTCCAACAGGCACTCAAACTGTTAATCAGTTCTGAGCCACTTGGGTTTTATATCCCTTTTTTCCAAAAAAAAGCTACCTTCCAAGCTGTTGTTACCTCCCACCTTAGCACTTTGCTGATGGTATATTTTAGTTATGTGTATATGCATATATTGGTATGTTTACCCTGTTACCTTTTTCTGTATTGTTTATGTTCCTTCTTGAGACTGGAAACTGTTATGTTTGCATCTATATTTCTTTAATCTCGTAGATCGTTCTTCAGGTTATGTCATTGTAACATAAAATCATAACATTTGACTTTACTCAGTAGCGTAACTTGGCTGGTTTAGCTAGTTCTTATATGTATATTTTTTTTATGTGAAATCTTAAGTCTGGTCTCACACCAGAGAGGCCACAAATGCAGGTGTCATGAGGCTCCCGTCTAACACACTGGCATGCAACTTCAGTTGTTCTCATCAGTGAGAAACTATGTCCTTCAGTTGTGTTTTAGAAAAATTTTCTCTGCATCTGTACTGAGAGGTCATTTATATCCTGAATTTTCAAAAATGCTCTATATCTTCATGTATTTTTTTCACAATGAAGGTATGCTTCCCCTTAAAGTGAGCCAAAAAGTATGTTATGGAAGACAAATTGTTCCCAGCAATTTTATTTTACAGCATCTGTTCTTTTTGAGCCTAGACCATGAAACTAACTATTGTTATTGCTGAACTAAATGTACTGTTCAACGTACATTGAATGAAGCTACTAAGTTAAGTGAGTAAAGGTATTCTCAGCTTACTTGATAGGGAAACAGTTGTCAAGGTTTGAGATGCACTCAAAACAGAAGCCATGCAAATCAAAACTTTTCTCAAAAACATATTGAGGAAAATAGGGGGAAAAAAGAGAGGAATTAGGGAAAAAGTGGTGAAATACTCTTGCCATTGAAAAACAGGGAAAGGAGTAGTACATCTTCACCTAGATCAACTGAAGAAAGGATGTGGAGTTTGATGGTTTGCACTGGTGGTTACATCTTCAAAGAATGCACTACTGGCAGTTCAAGCAAGCATTTAAAATGAAGGTTATATCAATGCCAGTCCCCCCATCAGAATAACTGAAGATAGTTCACATGTACAGGAGATTTGGCAGTCAGGAGTCTGACTGGATAGAGACAGCAAGGTATATACTTGCTTCCAGTATTGTGGGAAGCTAAAAACTTCTGTTAAAACTTCTTTAATTCATCAGACTCCATTTTCACTACCTTTTGAAAATAAAATATTTGAAAAAGAATATTTGATATCTTGTAGGAACTTGTGGTATCACCAGCAGCTTGTATCAAACTTGTGGTATCACCAGCAGCTTGTATCAAACTTGCATACAGGACCATTTTAGGTCATCTGCTAAAGCAGAGAAAAGGAAACCCCTTGTTCATACCCCATACTGATCAGATTTTTCAGGTAGTCACACACCTGGCACAAACAGTTGTTAATAATTAACTAATTTAATTTGGTTGACTGTGTGCTGTGGCTATGAGATGTTGTGCCTGCATACCTGATACAACCTAACATGCAGGAAGCTATTGGAACTGCTTTTTTTTTATTTAAAAGTATATGAGCTGCATAAACGGAGTATGAAATTAAGTACAGAGTTTTCAAGAGAAGCTGAATAGTTTTTCAGGAACTGGGTTATAAGAAAGTGTAATTGATGTTCAAATGATCACTTCAGTATCCACAGCGATAAGGGTTGTATCCTGCCAAGGATACAACAGCCGGCCAGTTTCCAAAGTTTCAAGGCACTTCCGTGCGCTCAAATCATTAGTCAGTTGACCTGACTAAAAAGACAAATTTGGGCACCAAGCAACTCAGAGCTTTCATTCCAACAGAGAGAGTGAGGCTGAGCCCTAGAAGGACAATACTGGGAACAATAAAAAATAAAAGTCCACACCCTGGCATAAATCACACACCAAAAAAATAATGGGAATGGAGGGAGGGAGATGCGTCTGCAACACTGAGCATTCGAACATCTACAATATGGTAAGTTTACTTGGCAACTGTACTATGTTCATCATATTGTTCACTGCTGCAATATCCTTAGCTATATGGATAGATTATGCTATCTTACTGCATTTGGGAGGTAGAAGGGTAAGAGTCCATGAGCCACTGGAGAATGATTCTAGCAAAGGCTGTTCTAGAAGAACAAAAGGAGTCATGCATGTAAAGCTTGTAAATGTATGTATAGAGGGCCAAGCTGCTGCTTCTAGAATACATCTAGGATCCAACCCTTTCTAAAAAGCCACAGATGAAGTCAAGACCTGGTAGGATGGGCCCTGACCCTGCCTGGAATAAGTTTGTTGCAGTGAGTATAACAAAAGGTAATAGCCTTAGACAACCATTTGGAAATAGTCTGCTCTGACTAAGGTTATCCCTTCTTATCCTCACAAGCAATGAATAATTAATCCAAAGATGTGAAAAATTTAGTTCTGTCAAGATCATACATTGGATGTCAACAGAAAACTCAGGTACTGAGTATCCTTTCTCCCTTAGTTTTAGATTCAGGAAAGAATACTGGAAGATGGATAGTTTAGCTCAAAGTAAATTTGAATACAACTTTTGAATTAAAAGAAGGATTAGCTCTCAAAGAAACCTTGTCTTTGTGGAAAATAGGATAAAGGTTGACTCATCATAACAGCTTGCAATTCAGATACTGTTCTTGTAGAGGGTCAAAGCAATCAGTAAAAAAAATTTCCATGTTAAGAACCTAAAGGCAGCCAGATTAGCTTTTCAGATGGAGCAAGTCTTAACTTCTCTGATACAAAATTAAGATTTCAAGAAGGGGGCCATCTGTTTTCTTGAAGGCCTCTTATGCAAAACCCATTTCAAACACATTTTAACATAAAAATTAATTGAAAGAGGAAGATCTGTGAGCAGACATGCTGAAATGGCCAATAAATGAACCTTGATAAAGGAATAAGAAAGGAGATAAGGTAGTAATGCACATATTTTGTAAAACCAGGGAAACAGTAGCACTGAATGGATGCTGGTTAAGCTGTTGGTTCCAAACTAGGAAACCTTTTCCATTTATTAATATATGATTTTCTAGTAGTAGGCTTTCTTGCCTCCATTTATATTAATTTCATTGCACATTCTTAGTAAACAGGTGCACCCTGAATTTTAGTGGAACTATTGGAAAACAGGAACATTCCTGTCCAAGGAAGTGAAAAGGATTCTGTCTTCCAGGCCTTCTTGCATTGAGTCCTTGAGCAGAATCTTGCCAGCTGATTGTTCAGAGAGGAGGCAAATAGGTCTACTTGAAGAACCCTCCACAGAGGTATCAAATCTTGGAAGACCCTATGATCTAGTTTCTACTTGTGAGGATCTGCCCTTGTCCTGCTTAGCTTGTCTACTACACGTTTATGCTCTGATGGAATGTTGGATGCCTGTAGAGTGAGATTTTGCTGTGAACTGATATACCAAGCTAGCATGACTAGTTGACAAGGGGGGGGGGACTTAGTTCCTCCATGCTTGTTGATGTACCACATGACTGTGGTATTGTCTGTAAAAACTTGAAGAGGCACAGGGAACCAAAGATGGTTCAGAGAGTTGAGTGTCCTGATCAGGGTAAGCATCTCTTTTATGTTTGCCTTGGATATAAAAAGTGTACACACCCCTGTTAAAATGCCAGGTTTTTGTGATATAAAAAATGAGACCACAATAAATCATTTCAAAACTTTTCCCAGCTTCAATGTGAGCTATAACCTGTGCAATTCAATTGAAAAACAAACAAATCTGTTAGGGGGAAAAAAATAAAAAATAAAAAAACTTACAATAATCTGGTTGCATAAGTGTGCACACCCTTAAACTAATACTTTGTTGAAATGCCTTTTTATTTAATTACAGCATTCAGTCTTCTTGGGTACACACCTGCCAACAGTTAAAGGGACTCTGATTAAACACCAAATTTACGCAACCATCTTATTGTACATTTTTTATATTTATTCCCCTAACAGATTTTTTTTCAATTGAATTGTAGAGGTTGTATGCCACATTAAAGGTGGGAAAAGTTCTGAAATTATTTTTTTGGTCTCATTTTTTATATCACAAAAACCTGGCATTTTAACAGGGGGTGTGTACAATTTTTATATCTGCTGTATGTGCCTGCATCTGTCCTTGATGTCCCATACACCTTACACTTTTAGAACTTCTGAAACTGCTCCCCAAACAAAGTCTGAGGCATCTGTGCTGACTGACTGCTTTGGAGCAGAGTGAGAGAAAGGGGGACCTAGATTTAAGGAAATTTGCTCTCTCCACCAAGAGATTTCTCTTCTGACAAACCCCAGCACTGGAATTTGAAAATACAAAGGGTGTTGGTGTTGGGAGCAAAGACGTCAGATACCATTGTATCTTTCTCGTGGAGTTTTGCCAGAGGTATCATGAGAATCATAGATGCCATGAGATCCAAAATCCTGTGATATTCCCTCGCTATAACCAAAGTCAAACTGGAAAACCTTTGAAATAGATTTAGATATAGATCTGTTTTTTATCTTGTGGACGAAAAGCTTTTTGAACTGAGGTGTCTAGCTGACACCCTAGGAACACACAGTTATGTGTGAAGGATCAGAAAATACTTTTAAATACTCTTTTTGGAATTCCAGCTTGTGTAAGAGATCTCTTACCCAAGTGAGATTCATGATGCTTACCTTTGCTGAGTGCTTTTCAAAGTAAGTTGTTTAAATATGGAAAAATGTGGAAACCCTAGATCCTGCAATGAGCTATAATTGGTGACCAGTCTTCATGCAGTGGATAGTCCAAAGTGTAAGGCAGGTAACTGATATTGTGATCCATACTCACAAAACTTTAAGAAATGTCTGAAGTCTGAAAGAGTAGGGATGTGATGATTAGCATTTTTTAAATCTAGTGTAACCAGGAAACTTAAATGAGGAAGAAGAGGTAGCAGGTTGTGAAGAGACAGCATTTTGAACTTGGGAATTATCACAAACAGATGTAGGAAAGAGAGGTCCAGAAATGGTCTTTAAGCATTTTCTTTATGTGGCTCCAAAAAATCCTAGAATAAAATCCTTTCCCAACAAGGGAAGGAGGGTTCAAGTTTATCATTCCCTGGAACAGCATGTGTTGAAGGACAGGGCAAAATAAAGAATTCTGGTCTGATGTGTGGTGTGGGGGATGGTGGGGACAAGGTTCCTTAAATAGTCTGATTTAGGAAGGTCCAGAATTCTTTTTGGGACCACAGCCATTTCTTCTCACATATCTGTTTACTCACATTTTGTTGCGGCTGTTTATTTTGTTTTTTTTGCCAAAACTGGATGAGGGGGTTAGATAATCCCTTTGAAAATTTGGAAAAGGAGGTTTGATAAATCTTAGAGCAGGAATCAGCAACCTTTTAGTAGTGTTATGTCGAAGTGATGCTGCAAACATACTCAGCATGCCAACCTAAGCCCTCCATATTTTTTTATACAACAACCATTGAAACACATTAACTTTATCTTGAATTAACATGTTTCCAATACATTAAATAACTAGTTATGATCACTCTCTCTCTCTCCAATCTCTGTCACACACAGTCACTTTTGCTTTCATGCATGCATTCACTCTCTCTGATCTGTCACACACACAGTCGTTTTTGCTTTCATACGTGCATTCACTCACTCTCTCTCTATCTCTGATGTTTCACACACAGTCTGTTCAGCTTTCATGCATGCATTCACTTTCTCTCTCAATTCAATTTTTTATGAGATCATAATTACTGTGTTTCAATTCATTCAGCGTGCCATTGAAAATCGTTCCACGTGCCATGCTTGGCACATGTGCTGTATGTTGCCGACACCTGTCTTAGAGATTCCCTTTATCAAGACTTTTGATAACCTCTGCAACAGAAGAACCAAAAACTACATTTCTATGCAAAGAAGTATAAAATCTCATTTTTCGCATCATCTGGGAGATTCTGAGAATACACCCAAAACAGTACCAGTGGCCATAGCACTGGAAGAGATATCAACAGAGTCATTCACACATTATAAACAATGAGTTGTGACTTGTTTAATGGAAGAAACCAATTTATTTAAAGCTGATTTTTTTCTTACAAGAAAAAAACTGCCGCAGAGCCAGACCCAGCACTAGGTGACCTAGGCAGTTTCCTAAGGCCTGCTGGCTTGGGGGGCCCACTGACTGGGCAGCTGCCACAGCAGTGAATTTTAAAAAATTAAAAAAAAAAACTTACATTTATTAAGTATTAAAGACACACACTGCATGCATTATACTAAAGATACATGCATATTTAAACATTGGAACTTCCTGCTTTCTCGCTAGATTTTTAAGCATGGAGTAGTGCCAAGTAAGCCACTAGACAAAAGACAAGTGCGTGAACATAACTGCCGAGCTAGCTGTCCCTTCGGTAGGTAAATGAGATGAGCAAACTGGTTTTGTGTGTGTCTGTGTGTGTGTGTCTCTGTCTGTCTGGGGAGGGAAGAACAGATAATGACAGAGCAAGGTTCTCTAATATTTAACTAGGTTTGCTGTAAAAATTCTTAGCTTTCTTTGTTTAGACATGGGAATAAGTTTTGGAATCAGCATTGCAGACTTCCTTTTTCTTTTCACCTTATAATTTGTTTTACTGATACTAATAGCTGGGAAGCTTTGTTGTCAAATTAGCAATTATCTGTTTCACTTCATCAGTCTGGGAGCAAGTTGAGCTTTACAAGAACTGACACGCAGAGTAAAAAGCAATAGTTTGTAGACTGTTGCTGTTAGTACTGTGATGAGCGATGCAGATCTGGCAAGAATTCAAGTTGCAGAGAGATCCTAGATTCTGTTTTCCAAGCTGTAAGAATGAACAGTCACTTTGCTTCTTGAAAGGAACATTTATTTTCATACCAGTTCAGTGAAGTGCATATTTTCAGTTCATACTGTGGTAAATGCAGTTTTAATGCTATGTGGCTGCACTTTATGAAGCACAAAGCCACAAAAGGAATACTGCCGCAGTAATCTTGAAAATAATAAAATCTGTTCATGAAGTTGATATAAATACTAAACATAAGGATGACATAAAAATCAACAACTAATTATGTAATTTCTGACAGTTATACAAAGCTTGATTTCATTTTTGCTATCGTATCGTTGATTGGTTGGCTGAAGACATCTTATTGCCTTCAACTGCTACTTTGTAAAAAATAAAAAAAAGATGGAATAGCAGCACTTCCATTGCAAAATCTTATTTTACAGGCATTAGCTTAAAATGTGGTTTCAGCTTTTAATGATGATATGGAACACATTTTACTTTTTAATTAGGTAGGACATGTAAGTTAAAGTTATGTTTGTTTTTAAGAATTGAGCTAAGAACTTTGGTCTAATCAAATAAGTCGAGCAGTGTCTAGCCATATACGTGTGTACACTCTAGAAATCCCTCGATTTAAAATAAAAAGAAGCTCATTAGCAGTTTGCAGGCTTAACTAGCATAGTAAAATACATAACTGTTTTATTTGTACAGGTTAGTGTCACACCACTGTTTCTGTAAGCAGAATTGTGCTGGCACTGGAAGTATTCCTCAGTTAAATTATTGTCATAGTCTACTGCTTAAACTCGTGCTACCACTGGAGTGGTACAGTAAATGGAATCGTGCCTGTGTGGTATAAGATAAATTCCAGTTTGCCATTCCTAGATTTGGAAATGCTAGATGTAAATAAACAGAATTAAGATGTCAGTTCCAAGTGCCAAAAATGATGCCTTTGAAAAGAAATTCATAAAATAGGCCTGATGTGTCTGTGTGTAGGGGGGTAGTGTCAGAGTCTCACATGGTCTCAGTCAAAGTTAGATCCAGCACTATGCGACCTATGCAGTTACCTACGGTTTGCTGGCTGGGGAGATGGCACAACAGTTAAAAAAAATTGAGACACACACACACACACACACACACACACACACACACACACACACACACACACACACACACACACACCTACCTGCTTCTGCTTCTTTCTGCCTGTGCAGGATTTAAATGTGTTTGCTGCTGCCATGAGAGACAAGGTAAGTTACAGAACATGCGTGTCTGTATCTATGTGTGTCTGTGTAAAATGCCCTAGTTAGTTAATGAATTTGCTCAGGATCAAGCCATGTATTGATCATGGTTACAGTGTCAGCCGATAATAGCCTGAATCTTCTATACCAACTACCAGACTGCTCAAGAAATGTGAGTTTCAGTGCATTTTCAAGGAATTTTGGGTTTCAGTGCATTTAAAGAAATCGGTAGTGGTGCTGCGGTAGCGTGGTCACCTCACAGCAAGACGTTGTTGCATTCGATTCTCAGCTAGAGCGTCTTCTGTGTGGAGGCATGCCTTCTTTGAAGGTTGTGCATCAGGGCTGGTAACTCGGCACGTAAAGATCCACTACCAAACATTAGCGGACTGGAGTTCCGCTGTGGCGACCCCTAACCGGGATAAGCCAAAAGACACAACATGAGTTTCAGGGGAAGAGAGGATGTTGCTCATGCTAAGTCTGTTTTCAATGTACAACTGTTCTGTATAGAAAGTGGCCATCAGTGTTTGTGTTACAGAATTTGAAAACAGTATAAGTAGCTCAACAGATGGGCGGCCACGGTGGTGCAGCGATTAGCGTTGCCGCCTCACAGCAAGAGGTTCTCCGGTTAGATCTTCTGCTGGGGTGCCTTCTATGCGGAGTCTGTATGTCCTCCCTGTGGTCGCGTGGGTTTCCTCCGGTTTCCTCCCACATACCAAAGACATGCTGTAGGTGGATTGGACACACTAAATTAGCCCTAGGCATGAGTGCGTGCCTTCTGTGGAAGGTTGGGCACCGGGCTGGCAACTTGACACCGTAAAACTCCACTCCCAGTCATGAAGCGGTCAGGTGATCTGCTGTGGTGACCCCTAACTGGAAAAAGCCGAAAGAAGAAGAAGAAGATTAGTAGCTCAACAGATAGCATACTTGCCGTTGATGCAGAAGGCTGTGGGCTTTACTCCCATACAATGTGCATGAATTTATGATACTGTGGTACACTGGGGATGAGGTTGCTGTACTCCTGAGTGTGTTTTCCTTTGGATGAGATGCCTAGCATCTACGAAGCTGTTGTTGCTTTGCCAGCTTAACATTTTTGTTAATGTAACGTAGGCAATTTATTCTTCAAGTACAGCAGGCATTGAATTTGTAGATGAAACACTGAGATGTAAAGTTTTTTTTTTTTTTTTTTTAGTAGCAATCTCTTCATTAGTTACAGATCTCTTTAATGTAGGATTATTCAGATGACTCTTACTTCTGCAGAGACTGTGCATATTGATTGATATTGGTGGATTGTAATAGAATTTTGAGTGGCCTTTTTATGATTGAAATGTTCTGAAGTAGTTAGCTTTGTCATTATTGGTTCATATAGTTTGTTTCATTGCTTACTGGAAAAATGTTCAAAACTACAAATTTAAAACACACTAGCAAGTGTTACTGTATTGTACAAGGAATATAAATTAACACAATCAGGATGATGCATCAAAGAACACATGCGTATTTGCATGGTTCTAAAAACGTGTGCAAGGGACATATGGTTTAAAAACAGCCCACAGATAAACTTAAACCACCACTGGCCAAATGCATTTTCTTTGAATGTGGGTTTCAATGCTGTTTCAATGAATGTGAGTTTCAAGGTCAGAGAAGTTTACTGCTCATGCAAAGTCTGTTTTCATTGTGAGACTGAATTGTTTTGTTTAGCAAATGGCTGTCCATGATTGTGCTATAAAATTTGAAATAAAAGTTTAAAATTTAAACCAAATATCTGTAAACATTGTAGAAGTGAAGAAGAAAGTAGTAAGCACACTGAGAGGTTTGAACAGTTTTTATGGTAACAGCCAATTAATGGTACACTGGAATGGCTTGGGGGTGAACCATTTCCCTGCCTAGGGTCCCATTTGACTATGATCTGGCTCTGAACTGCAGACAAAACATTCCTCATATTTTACAGTTATTTAGAATAAACTTTAACATATGAGCCTCACTATTCAAATTTTTGAAACTCAGAGTTGCAGAAGCTTACACTTTTCCCAAACCTATCAGTAATCTTTCCATCCTTGTCAGAAAGAGTAGGATTGGAATTAACAGAATGTTTAGCAGCAGCAGGATTAACTAAAGCAATAGTTTCTGGGTCAGGTTTGGGAAGAGTGTATAAAAACTTAGAGCTGCCTTTTTAGGGGCAGCAGGCTGACTGTCAGGAAAATTGCAGGTCGTGACAGCATACATCCTGCAAAGCTGACAGAACTGAAGGAAAGGGTGAAGGTTATGAAAACTCTTTCTATAACATTTCATAGTGTTTTATGTGGGGCTAAGAAACCTCGGTGCTCTCCCACTGAAAACACTGGCACTTTCTGGAAATAGTCTCAGAGAAAGAGAAACTCCATGGGGGAGAATCATGCCATGAAAAGGATCAGGATCAGTAACCTGAATTAAACCTCGAGTCAGACCCAGTAAACCACTTGTGTCTAAGGAAATTTGAGGAGATGATGCTTGTTTAGTTTTCTGTTTCTTTTTGCAGGAAAACTTGGGCTAACCGTGTTATTAATGGCAGCAGCAGCTTGCCCAGGGATGGGAACAATATTCTGACCAAACGGGGAAGTCTTCTCTTTTCTATCCTCCAGGGCTAACCTGAGTGGCGCTCTTGCCCACTGAGCGGACCCCAACATCCACAGAGGACTTGGTTACCCATGGTCCATTGTGATTGTAGGTGCTACACTAGAGGTATCTGGGTAAAAGATGAGTGGCCTGAGGAACAAGCTGTGCCCACAGCAGAGTCATCCACCTGCAGATGAGGCAAATTGCAGGTATGCTATAATGGCAAAGGTTGTTTGCTTAACTTTTTCTTTTTTGTGGCTGGAAGAAGGACCCGACTGACTGACAGTGGGAGTGGTAGTTTGTTCCATGGTCATTCTGAAATTGGTGCCTCTTTCCTGGGGAAAATAAGCAGCAAAAGCTGGCAAGAAATCATTAAAAGCTACTTTTGTCCACATTAAATCACCGTTAAAAACACTTCTTTACCACCTCCCAAAGTTAAATAAACACAATTTCTCCACAGGGAAAAAATTTTTTCAACTACTTTAAATCACTTTTAAACTGACAGGAAAAAAGTCCTCTCTTGTTTAAAAGTACAGTTAACAATGACAGTCCATTAAAACAGAGACTCCTACCTTAAAAAAAAAAGTCTCCTAAACAGGAAAGTACAATATAACAACAATTTCCTAATGTGGAAGGTTTTTCCTCGAAGAGAACTTGTCTGTCCAGCGAAGGAACAGCACAAGCCAACTGTCGATCCTAGAAAACTAGCAGAAGAATGTTTTTTTTAGTGGCCAGCAGCACTCTGAAGGGGATTGGCCCCCAAACCTGTCTTTAATCAGCTCAACTTGAAATAACTAATGGTTTTGGGCATGGAATGTGCCCAAAGATTTGGAAGTCGACCCGCTGTTATATGCTTGGCAGAATATAATCCATATAGCTAAGGTTACTGCAGTAGTGATCAAAATGATGAACATCATAAATTATATAACTTTAATAGCATTTCCTAGTAGTCTTCAACTCTAGTCTCTAACCTTATAAATCACTCTAGAAGACTTCTGTAAAGCCCAGACCTCAAACAATAATAACCCACCTTAGTACAGGCCCAGACAGCATGAATATGCAGTTTCCAAAAGTAATTATCTTTCAGCCTGGGAAGATATGGTCAGCAGACCAAGTTGCTTTGCCAAAGATGGCCGTGTACCTGTCCCTGTGGGCTTCCAAATTTTTGCTAAAATGTTATCCACCCTCTTAGAACCCTTTTTAGGTAATGCTAATGTGATAAACCTGCTGAGATAGCAAATAAAACTGAAAGGAACCTATAGGTGTTACTGCACAATGCTAGGGGCCTTAACAAGAAGCTCCACACCCGACAACCTCTCCTCATTCTGGAGAATTTAGACATCTGTGACATGGCAGCAGAAATCCCTCCAGCAGAGCAAGGCTACAGTAACCTCCACACTGTTAGACCATCAGCCACACTGATACTCTGGAGTTCATACACGTGCAGATGACCTTAGAATAGAGTCCCTTACCATATTTTAGCAAGTGTTAGGTCACCATCTGTTTCTCAAGAATCCCACAACTCTTTTAACTAGACATACTGGAGGTACATTCCACCCACCCAAACACTCTGTAAATTGGAGACTTTAACTACCCCTTTGTAGACTGGGAAACACACTTTATTTATCTGCTTTTACTGTATTTGTGTTTCTTTCTACTTTATTGCATTTATTCTGCTGCATTTATTAATGCTTGTTGGTAGCATGATTAAATTGTAACTGTTATTCTAAGCCTTTGGTTGAAGCACTTAGGTTTCAGACCAGTTGTTTTACATTAAGAAGGTTTGTGGTCTGCACTGTTGTGGTAGGACAGGTAGCTTACATCCTTCTAAGTTGGGAGTTGCTGATTGAAGGCTTAGTGTCTGTTATTCTAAGAGTGTATTAATTATGGTTTAAGCACTTGGGCTTCATGCCAGTTACTTTACAATAAGAAGGTGTGGTCTGCACTCTTGTGGGAGGAGAGGGTAGATTCTGCCCTTCTGAGCTGGGAGTTTCTAGTTAAAGGCTTGTTCTGCCTGCTTATTTGAGCTGCTTCATTTTGAAATTGGTACGCCTTGTTTGCTGTAGCATAAACTAAATTCAGACCTGCTGAATCTAGCTTTGTTTGTGTAACTTGAACACTAATCCAGCCCGTCCTTTTCTGGAGAAGGTTCCCCTGCACCCTAGTGGCAGAAATGTACAGTTAAAACTTGTCTGATCAAAGACTGCTGGAATGGGGCTCAGTTTTTAGCTTTTTATTGGTTAATTTGTTTAAATCAGTTTGCTCATTTGCTACTGTTGTATTAAAAAAATACACTTTATGCATCGCCTCTTAGCTAGGGTTAAACTATTTCTGGCGCCATAAAGTCTGCTCTTCAAATTTTCCTTAGAACTAGCCAGCCTTTTATTTTTAGCACTCAAATCTGTTTCTTTGAGCTCAGCACTTGTTCAGAACTCGTTGTAAGCACTAAATAAGCTACAAATTACTGCAGCACTCAACTTTCCTCACTTGTCTAGATAAAAACAGTTTTTAGTACTTAATAAATAAGCACCTATCCAGGCATGTATAAGGATCAGCTCCCGGTGTTTTCCCTGTCTACCTGATGAATCTGGGCATCTTGAGCCAATGCAGCAATTGCCTCATGGACACAGACAACCCAGTCCTCCTACCACCCAACACTACAATCTGTGAGAGATGCACTTATATAGCCAAACTGGAAGCAAAGCTCTCTTCACCCAAGACTGGACTAGACAGTCAAGAGGAGAAGGTAAACACTTGCACCAGACCACACTCATCACATAGTCCCTCAAACCCTACACCACCAAAACACACACATCACTAATGTAGGTGTGTATTTTGTGTTGCTGAGGGTCTCAACAAAAGTCTGCTCAAGCAACAGAGACCTCCAAAGCAGAAATGCATGCAACCTCCACCCCTCCCAACACAACCCAAATGACACATAGCCCACAAACTCAGTGTGCCACTCAACCACAGCCCTTAAGGCATAACAACACACCCAACATTCTAGTCATAGGTGACTCTATAGTCAGGCACACTGATGTTCCCCTCACCAGGCTAAACAAGGAGAAAGTTACTGTCAGCTGCCTGTCGGGTGCCAGGATCCATCACATAATGCACACACTCAGGTCACTCCACAACAAGTACAAATATGACTCTGTCATTGTCTATGTTGATGTGAATGACCTGAAACGTACCTCCGTGGACTGCATGAAAAGAGATATGGATGAGCTCTCTGATCTTGTATCTCAGGCAGGTATGACCCTAGCCCTGAGTAGCATCCTGCCATCATCCAGAATTATACCACAGTACAAGGACAAAAAATGATTGACTTCAACAATTGGCTAAGCTTCTGGTGTCATTCTAAGGGGATCCAGTATCTGTCTGCCTGGGATGATATGATCAACAGACCACGATGCTTTACGAGAGATGGCCTGCACCTGTCACCCTTGGGATTCTGGATACTGGCTAAGGCTCTTGCCACCCCTATAGTGCCTTTTTTAGGCAAGGTTTAAATAACAAATTCACCACATTAACAGGTACAAGCAACCAAAATCTAAGGGTAATGCTACTCAATGCTAGAAGTCTAAACCTCAAAATGCATTCACTCGTGGCACTCCTTAAAATGGAGAACATCGACATCTGTGCAATGACAGAGACCTTGTTCAAGGCTCCAGAGAGCACCCCTGCATTACCAGGCTATAATTCATACCACACCTTTCGGCCACCTAACCTGGACTGAAACACTAAAGGTCGGAGGCGTGTCCATATTCATTAAGGATATCCACACCTTCAGGCTAGTTGCTCAGCACCGTGATTATCCAAATGCAACTAACTCTGGGCAAGACCGCAGTCCAAGTTGTACCTTGCTCCAGATCCCCATCCATGCCCCAGGATTCCCACTCCTCATTTATTGATACACTGGAAAGTATTAGGGTACAACCAAACACCCTAATGGGCGATTTCAACTGCCCCACCATAAACTGGGAAAACTACTCATGTACCAACTCTTTTGCTCAACATTTTTTGGAATTCATAAATTCCAATGCCTTGGATCAACTTATCCACACCCCCACCAGGGGCAGCAATATCTTAGACCTGGTCATTACCAACGTGGGCAACCGGTGTTACACACCAGAGGTCAATTCCTCGTTGGTCAGATCCGACCCCAAGCTAATCACCCTAGACATCCACATCCTGCTCCACCCCCATTAGGGAAACCGCTGTAAAATTTCTCCAACGCCAACTTCACGCTTCTTAAGACAGAAGTGGCAAACTTCACGACACCCATGCAGACAGACAATAGAGATACGACTGCTGAATCCTACACAAATGCACTTTGTAAGCACTTACACGAGTGCATGGATCGTGCTGTCCCTAACAGAACGAAGATCCTATCCTCCAAAAAAAGGAAGCCAATCTTGGTAGTCCCCTGTCATAAACAAACTCTACAACAGAAGAAAGAAACTGTTGCAAAATAGAGTAAAATTCCATGATTGGAGTAACTCCCTGGTCAGCCTCAGTAAGAACCTGAGATCCCTCACAAAATTCTCCAAAACTAGTTAAGAAAACAAAATCGCCACTGATTCTAAAGACAACCACAAAGCATTCTATAGCTATGTCAAGACTGTCTGTGGCAGCACTCAGATCTGCTCTGAGTTACAGCACAATGGCACTAAATATACAGAACCAATTGATATTGCCAACGTCCTGGCAGATAGGTTCAGTGCTAACGTTACCCCCCTCTCACCCCCAAAGGGCCCATCTCTATTCCAGAAGAATGCAAAGTTCCTGTAATCACGGCTGCACTGGTAAAAACCACACACTCCAAAGCCAGGAACACAGCATCCATGCGACCTGACAACATCACAGGCTGCATTCTACATGAACTGTAGAATGCACTGGCACCCCACCTAAGCACCATGTTCAGTCATAGCCTCACCTTAGGCTTTGTGCCCACTGAATGGTGCACAGCAACGGTTATCCCACTCTACAAAGAGGTAGCCACCACGGACCCCAGGAACTTGCCACCCCATTAGCCTGACGAGCCTGGTCTGCAAGGCCATGGAACATATCATCATGGATCTTATACACAAAGACACTGGTAATCTCCAGACTTTGGACCCCATCCAGTTTGCATTTGTAAAAGGCAGATCATGTCTCCTAAACCTGATAGACTTCTTTGAAGCAGTCACCAAAGCCGTAGACGTGGTTAAGGTGGTTCACACAGCCTATCTAGATATCGCCAAGGCATTTGACACCATCCCTCATTCTGGAATTATAGATAAACTCACTAAACTTAGGTATAAATCCCTATGTCACAAGATGGTTTGCCAACTGGCTCACTGACAAAACCCACGCTGTGAAAGTAGCAGACTCCAAATCCGACTTCAGACCACTGACAAGTGGAGTACCACAGGATTCAGTCCTGGGTCCCCTCCTGTTTCTCTACTTTTCTGAAGTACAGGCTAGCACAGAAAGTCTTTGGCTAATGAAGTTCGCAGATGACTGCAAACTAGGAGCCATAATCGAAACTCCTAATGATGTGGACATCCTAAAAAAGGGCCTCACTGAGACGGATGCCGGGTGTCTAAGCCATGACCTCAAGCTCAATGCCAAAAAGTGCATTGTCATCCCCTTTGGTAAAACCTCTGTACCCATGAGCTACCACATAGGTGGTAGTCTACTTAACATCAAAAGTGTGATAAGAGACCTTGGGACACAGGTGGACAGTAGTCTCTCCTTTGATAATCACATCACCAAATCCTTCTACGTGGCACACCTCATCACAAAAGGTTTCTCATCCAGGAAATAAGAGATCATTGTTCCCCTCTAATCGTCACTCATTAGACCCATTATAAAGTACAACATCCCTTTTGGTATATTCCTCACAAGACATCTACAACTGGAGGCCGCAGAAATACCTCACAAAGAAGATTACCGGTCTCGAACGCATGCCCTATGCAGACAGTCTCAAAAAGCTCCAGCTTTACTCCGTCACATACTGCCTACTCAGAGGCGATCTTTGCCTAACATACAAAGCTATGTCAAACCCACAGCTGTTGGGCATGCTCAACTTAAAGAAATCCCAATCCCTCCAAGCTACACGCTCTAGGGACCTAAACCTTGTCACTACAATAAACAGAATATGCTGGAGGGATAGATTCCTGTCCCAGAGACTTATCATACTCTGGAACAAACTACCTATCTGTATCAAACAAAGCTGCTAATTAGCACTCTTCAAGAAAAATCTTGATGATTGGATGGGAAATAGGAAATTCACCCCGGGGATCACCTCTGTGGCTCTGCTCAACATGGGCACAGGTAAATAATTTTGTTGGGTGGTGAAAGCCAGGGTACATTTTTGGCTAGGCTTATTTAGGCCCTAGGGCCAGTAGCCTGGTACCTACCTATGAACCTAAGCAGACAAATACTGGATCCCCATAGCATGACACCAGAAACTTAGCCAATTGTTGAAATCAAAAATTTTCTGCTTATACTGCGGTATCATTCTGGACAACGGTAGGATGCTGCTCAGGGCTAGGGTCATACTTAACTGTGCCACATAATCTGAGAGCTCCTCCATTTCTCTTTTCATGTAGTCCAAAGAGGTGCATCTCTGGTCATTCACACCCACATGGACAGTGACAGAGTCATACTTGTACTTGTTGTGGAGTGACCTGAGTGCGTGTGTTATGTGTCTGATTCTAGCACCTGATAGACAGCTGACTGTTATCTTCTCCTTATTCACCCTAGTGAGTGGGACGTCAGTGTGCCTTACTTTCGAGTCATCTATGATTAGTGTATTGGGCAAGCTGTTTTGCCTTAGGTTGAAGGGCACACTGTGGTGGTGAGATATGTGTCTTGTGGTTTGTGCTGTGTTGTAGTGGTCGAGTGCATTTCTGCCTTGGAGGTCTCTGCTGTTTGGGTAGATTTCAATTGAGAGCCTCCGTGAAGGTGGGTGTGTGATTTGTGTTTTTATGTAAGAGCTATGATGGTGGGTGTTCTGGTGGGCTATGTGTTGCATGTGGTGTGGTGCAGGTGTTGACCTTCTCCTTTTGACCAGCTATTCTTGTCTTGGCTTGAGAGTGCATGTCTTCCAATTTGGATATATAAGTGCATCTCTCACAAGTCTGAGTGTTATGAGGTAAGAGGAGAGGGTTGTCTGTGTACATGAGGCAGTTGCTACACTGCCTTAGAATGCCCAAATCCAACAGGTTAATAGGAGAAAGCACAAGGAACTGACCTTTAGACATGCCCGGAGGCATGGTCATTATTACTAAGTACTGGAGCTGTTTCCTTGTAGGTTCATATGTAGGTACTAGGCTGTCGGCCCTGGAGCCTATATAAGCTTAGCCAAAAAAGTTTCCTGGCTTTCTTCACCCAAGAAAGTTATTTTCCTGCACCCCAGTTTAGCAGAGCCACAGAAGTGATCCCGGGGTGAATTTCCTAATTCCCATCCAGTTGTCGAGATTTTTCGTAAAGAGGGCTAATGAGGAGCTTTGCTTGACATGAATAGGTAGTCTGTTCCAGAGCATGGTAAGTCTCTGAGACAGTAATCTATCCCTCCAGCATGTTCTGTTTATTGTGGTGGCAAGGTTTATGTCCCTGGAGCATGTGGCTCAAAGGGATTGGTGTTTCTTTTAAGTGTAGCATGTCTAACAGATCTGGGTTTGACATGGCTTTGTATGTTAGGCAGAGGTCGCCTCTGAGTAGGTTATAAGTGACGGAGTAGAGCTGGAGGTTTTGAAATAGTCTACGTATGGCATCTGTTTAAGGTCGGTAATCATCTTAGTGAGGTATTTCTGTGGCCTTTCTAGTTGTTGTAGATGTCTTGCGAGGTACATGCCGAACGGGGCACTGTAATGGGTCTGATGAGGGATGAGTAGAGAGGAATAATGACCTCTTTATTTTCTGGAGGTGAACCCCTTTGTGATGAGGTGTGCCACGCAGAAGGATTTCCTGACTACTGTGGCGATGTGATTATCAAATGAGAGACTACTGTCCACCTGTATCCCAAAGTCTCTCTTCACACGTTTGGTGTTTAGTAAGCTACTGCCTGTGTGGTAGTTCATGGGTGAAGTGTTTTTCCCAAAGGGGATGACAATGAGCTTGAGGCCATGACTTTGATACCTAGCATCAGTCTCAGTGAGGCCCCTTTGTAGAATGTCCACATCATTAAGTAATTCTATTATGGCATCTAGTTTGCAGTCATCTGTGAACTTCCTTAGCCAAAGACCTGCTGTATTAGCCCGGACTTCTGAGAAGTAGATGCCAAACAGGAGAGGACCCAGGACTGAGCATTGTGGTACTCCACTTGTCACTGGTCAGAAGTTGGATTTGGAGTCTGCTACTTTCATTCTATGGGTTCTGTCAGTGAGCCAGTTGGCCACCCATCTTATAACATAGGGATTTATGTCCAGTCTAGTGGGCTTATCCATAATTCCAGAGTGGGGGATGGTGTTGAAAGCCCTGATGAGGTCAAGATAGGCTGTGTGCACCACCTTACCCTCGTCCACGGCTCTGGTGACTGCTTGTTGACTGACGTGACATGTTTTAGAGTTTGGAGGTTACCTATGTCCTTGTTTATAAGCTCCAAGATAATATGTTCCATGGCCTTGCAGACCAGGCTTGTCAGGCTAATGGGGCAGTAGTTCCTGGGGTCTGTGATGGTGCCCCCTTTGTGGAGTGGGATAACTGTTGCTGTGTGCCATTCAGTAGGCACAAAGCCTGAAGTGAGGCTATGATTGAACATGGTACTTAGGTGGGGTACTAGTTTGTGCAGAAAGCAGCCTTAGGTTGAAGGGCACACTGTGGTGGTGAGATATGTGTCTTGTGGTTTGTGCTGTGTTGTGGGGGTCCCATGGATGCTGTGTTCTTGGCTTTGGAGAGTGCGGTCTTTACTTGTGCAGCCATGATTACAGGGGCTTTGCATTTTTCCGGTATAGTGATGGGCCCTTTGGGGGGTGAAGTTTGCACTGAACCTATCTGCCAGGATGTTGGCAGTATCAATTGGTTCTGTATGTCTAGTGCCATTGTGTTGTAGCTCAAAGCAGATCTGAGTGTCGCCATTGAGATTCTTGACATAGCTGTAGAATGCTTTGTGGCTGTCTTTAGAATCAGTGGCGATTTTATTTTCGTAACTAGCTTTAGAGGATTTTATGAGGAATCTCAGCTTCTTACTGAGGCTGACCAGGGAGTTCCTGCAATCAGGGGATTTTACTCTTTTTTTGCATCAGCTTCTTCCTTTTGTTGTAGAGTTTGTTTGTGGCAGGGGACCACCAGATTGGCTTCATTTTTTGGAGGATAGCATCTTGGTTCTGTTGGGGATGGCACTATCTATGCACTTGTGTATGTGTTTATACAGAGCATTTGTATAGAATTCAGCAGTAGTACCTCTATTTTCCGTCTGTATGGGTGTCGTGAAGATTGCCACTTCTGTCTTAAAAAGCATGAAGTTGGCTTTGGAGAAGGTTTTTTTACGGTGGTCTCCTTAATGGGGGGTTGGGATATTGATGTCTAGGGTGATTAGCTTGTGGTCCGATCTGACCAGCGAGGAGCTGACCTCTTGTGTGGAACATCAGTTGCCCATACTGGTAATGACTAAGTCCAGGATATTGCTCCCCCTGGTGGGGGTATGGACAAGGCTGATCCAGGGCATTGGAATTTATGAATTCCAAAAAGCATTGAGCAAGTGAGTTAGTACATGAGTAGTTTTCCCATTTGCTAGTGGGTTAGTTTAAATCACCCAGTATTAGAGTATTGGGCTGTACCTTAATATTACCCAGTATATCAAGAAACGTGGAGTGGGCATCCTGGGGCATGGCGGTGGATCTGTAACAAGCTACAACCTGGATTGCAGTCTTGCCCAGTGTTAGTTGCACTTTGATAATTTTCGATGCATTATGTTGAGCAGCTAGCCTGGAGGTGTCGATATCCTTAATGAATATGGGCACGCCTCCTCCTTTAGTGTTTCGGCTCAGGTTAGGTGGCTGAAAGGTGTTGTGCATGAGTTATAGCCTAGTAATGCAGGGGTGCTCTCTGGAGCCTTGAACCAGGTCTCCCATCACTGCACAAATGTTGATTTTCTCCATTTTAAGGAGTGCCTTGAGTGAGTGCATGTTGAGGTTTAGACTTCTAGCATTGAGTAATATTACCCTCAGATTTTGCTTGCTTATACCTGATACGGTGGTGTGTTTGTCATTTGAACCTTTCCTAAAAAAGGCACTATAGGAGTATCAAGAGCCTTAGCTAGTATCCAGAATCTAGAAAAACCATCAAGACAAGTGTAAAAATAACCACAGAAACTGGAACGCTGCAACAGATTTATTCCGGTACCTCGGCGAAATGCCTTCAAAGGAATAAAGTACAAGCACATGTTGCAACTATTTATATTGTGCAAAATGCAATTAATCAATTACAAAAAGTAAGAAAAGATAACTATGCCTGTGGAACAAAATCGAACAATATGAGATTGAGAGCAGAGCACAGCCTTGTTCAAGAGGAATTTGACCAATGGATGAGATCACAGATAATACACCACTAGGGGTTACCCTCTAGTGTGTCTGCTCAGAGAGACACAGCAAAATAATGGGCATAGTTTCTCCAACTAAAGGGGTGGGTGCGTAACAAAACTATGGGCTAGGCTTATAAATGCCCTCGGGCAGATAGCCTAGTATGAACCTATGAACCTATGAACCTATAATTACAGAGAAAAAAATATATAAATAGTTGCAACATGTGCTTGTACTTTATTCCTTTGAAGGCATTTCGCTGAGGTACCGGAATAAATCTGTTGCAGCGTTCCAGTTTCTGTGGTTATTTTTATACTAGTATCCAGAATCCCAGGGGCAACAGGTCCAGGCCATCCCTGGCAGAGCATCATGGTCTGTCGATCGTGTCGTCCCAGGCAGACAGACACTGGATCCCCTTAGAATGACACCAGAAGCTTAGCCAATTGTTGAAGTCAATCATTTTGTCCTTGTGTTGTGGTATCATTCTGGGTGATGGCAGGATGCTACTCAGGGCTAGGGTCATACATGCCTTTTCAGGAAAAATGTCACTCAAGGTGTCTGAGTCTGTACAGAGCACTGACAAACACTTGAGGGGAAACTAATACGTTGACCCTGAAAATTTAAATATGAAGTATTTAGGCAGATATTCTGAAGTTAGAAAGAAATCAAGCAGTACTTACTGAAAAATACAGAATTAGCTTGTCAAGAATGATGAAAAGAGGGGAGTCGGATGAATGGCTATTGCCTGGCAGCTACTAATGCTGGTGTCAGTACAGCTTCACTCTTTTGGGATACAATACTCTGCTGCTTCTCTCACCAGAAGCAAAATGTTATCACCAATCCCAAGAAGAGAAGCAGGCCACGGCCTGTTTCATGTTCCAAAGTCGTGTCCCAGATGATGTCTGTCTCATCAAGTTCACAGATGACTGCAAATTGGGAGGCATCATACATTTTCCCCATGGCACTTAACATCCTGCAAGTGGGTCTAACAGAGACAGATGATTGGTGCCAAGGCCATGGATTAAAACTCAATGCAAAGAAGTACATTGTAGTGCCTTTTGTGAAAAAGTATACCCAGGCAAATTACTGCATTTATAAGATACCCCTAACAGTTGACCTGGTAGTTGGGGATCTGGGTACATATGTAAACAGTAATCTGACCTTTGACGAAATGTAACTAAGGTAGTAAGAAAATCATTCTGTGTCACCCAACTTAGTAAGGGTACGATGTCCCTTATTAGATCCAGCATTGAATACACTGACCCCTTCTTCATGCACCTGACTAGGCATATGCAACAGCTGGAACATCTACCAAAGATCCTCACCAAGAGAATGTAAGATATTAAGACACTGCCCTGTACAGATTGCCTTAGATCTCTGTCACTATATTCTTGTGTCCTACAGGTTGTTGAGAGGTGATCTTTGCTTGGCATGGAAAGCATCCTTAGATCCAGCCCAGATGCAGCTTTTGCACATTTGCAAAACAAACAGCACTAGAAACACTAGATACAGGGATTGAACTTTGCTTGAAACCTAAATATAACATGCTTTTGAAGCACATATGTAACTCAAAGGATCCCCATGCTCTGGAATAGGCCCCTCAGACAGAGGCCACCAGTAAACATTCCCTAACTAACATACCCCTCTTCCCACATAATGTTTTAGCAACCTCCTAATAAACATATCCCCATGCCATTAAGATACATGTTACCAGCGGATGCAGTTGGGTTGGGTTGCGTGGCTAGGCTTATAAAGGCACTGGTGGTTGTTAGCCTAGTATAAACCTATGAACCTGTAATGGAAACTCGACTGTAGTACTCCACCATGCTTCCCAGTTCCTTTTTTTTCTGATGCCACAATCTTGTCCTGATGCTAAAATCATCATCAAAGCTGTCCACCTTTACATAGGTAGACTAGGCTATTGATCCTAGGGCCTATATAAGCCTAGCCGAAAAGGTACCCTGGCTTTCGCAGATGCCTTACAGATCTGCAGAGTGTTGTGTGGCACGTCAAGTTAATAGCCAAGATATGCGCCAGTGTTACATTTATTGTCTCAAGGAAGAGCTTAAGTTGAAACATCAGTTTTACTCTTGCACTAATTGTTTGAGATACAAATGTCTTGCTTACCTCACAGCCCAAAAGATAGCAGCTGTTGAGAAATTTTCATCTGGGGGCCAGCTGGAAGGCCATTCAAATAGCCCCAGGTTTAGATCAGAGCATTACAGCAAGGAAAGAGAAAATTGAGTCCTGTATCTCCAAAAGGTTAGTCTGATGTTAAATTCAACTTCCTTCTGCAGATGTTGACCTTATCATTGCTTAGTAAGGACTCAAGCTACATCAGTCCTCCACATCAGAACCATGGGAGATACGCCCATGCCACTGTGCCACTTTTGTGGGCTGCCTTTTGTAGTGCCAGCACCACCCAACCCGCATTCAGTTGGTCAGGGGCCATCCCTGACCTGCCTGATTTTGAGAATAGCTCTTACGTCATTTGGTCATGATTATGAAGAACTCCCTGCTGAGGACTTCAGGCGTAAATATAAATAGTTCAGCGAGTTTGAGTTTAGGGAAGTTTGTTGCATATTTCTAAGCCAGGAGTCTATGGCTATGGGCCTGAACATGGCATGCTTAATTATTGGCAGAAGCTAGATTCTTGGGTACAGGAGAAGACCCTATAGGACTATGGTCTGACACAAGTGACAGTCCTGGTGCATGCCTCTCTTGGTGCACTGCAGATTTAGACAGGCCAGTCACATGATACTTAAATCAGTCACATACTGTCCCTGTATGAATCCGTTCATGAGCTCATGTCTTTTGATAGTGGAGGACTTGGCGTCTGTCTCACTGTTGTCCTTATAGGGAGTCAGAGGGCTATTGTCTCTGATATGGACAAGGATAATGAATCCAATCCCTCCTTATGACACCTTCTTTAGAGATGCCATCATGCTTATGAGGAATATCTTAGGCTGGCTTAGAGCTCCTGTTCCATCCTCCGAGACATGGATGGCACTGTACTGGGGTTAGAAGCCTGAAAAAGCTTTGTCATCCCTTGTTTGAGCCAGTCTTTAAGGATGCTCCACAAACAATCATGAGGCACCCTAAGTCTGGTATTTTGACACTGCATAAGGAGGGTGTCCTTGATAAGTAACTGTGTATGAGAGACTACACTTCCCAGAAAAGGGGAAAAGAAATAATCCCCCAAGGAAACAGTTGTAAGTCAGTACCTGAGCAGGTCAAGTTCTTTACCAAGCATGCTCCTGCTGACTGCTTTGTGATCTCTTAAGTCTAGTATAAGACTTTGGGACTAGAACATTTGATCATATAGCAAACTTTTCAGCTATTTAGACAGGTGTGATAGTAGTGTACCTCTGTGATGCACTGTGGCTTGACTCAGTTACTTAGTTACTCTTCTTACCTTTCCAAGCTCCAGTCCAGCTAAAAGGTTGAGTACTTGCAAAGCATGATGGCCTCCATTAGTCAAGACCTAAAGCTGACACTGGGGAGATGCTGACAGTACCTTTCATTGTGGACTTACTGAAACTTTGGTTCTATAGATTCTTAGGACAGTGCATTAGACATGGAATATTACTGGAGAGTGTGGCATAATTTAGACTGTCATACATTCAGGAAGAATTCAGAGATGTCCTGGATGCTGTGTTCAAGGGAGAAGTGCTTTTCAGTCAGGCTACTCATTACCTGTCAATGACCTTCTTAGGAAGCTTAGACCCTCTCCACAGTAGAAGGGCCTGTATGATTCTCCCATTCTTTAGTGTTTAACTGTTAACTAGATAAACTCTCTAGGCACTAGTGTCCCTTTGCTGCTTTTCATGGGTGACCTGAGAGCACTCTGTAATTAAGAGACTTCTCAGAGACACAGAGCAGGCAAATGGAGGTAAAACAAATTAGACCCTGCCGCTTTTTGAGCCTCCTGATGTTCTTCGTGTTTCACTGTTGCAGTCATTACATTTAGGGTTATCTGCTTGCAGTAGCCCCCAGTCGGTCTGATTAACAAAGTCTTGGGTCCTGCGTCAGTTGCTGTCCTTCCTTGACGTCAGGTCGTCAGGGTTATAAAACATGCAGCCGATGCCATTACATCAGTCTTTCTTGCCGTGCAGTGCCTGAAGCAGAAGCAGTTCGCAAGTGCTTGCCAGCCGACTCCTGAAATTTTCGTTTTCAAGTTTCAGAACCGAAGTCTTCAACTAAAGCTAAGTACCCCATTGGGGAAACTTTTTCTTGCTCCTTTCCGATGTCATTAAAAGTTAATAATTGCATTTCTTGTGGAAAGCAAATACCTCACAAAGATTTTCATTCATACTGTGTTTCTTGCCTAGGCCCTGACCAATGGTGTACCTTGCTATCAGATTTATGCTTTATTTAATCAGCGCACTATCCATCATCGGTATATTTTCGCTTCTAAATATTTCGGTTTTCGGTTTAATTATCCAGAAATGTCATCGGTTAGCCATCCGACTACCGGGATTCTGAAAAAATGCAAAGATAAAGACAGACCGCCGAGGTCCAAAGCTGCCGATGACGCTTCTCCTAAACCAGTCGCCAGTTCCGCCGATACGTGAGGCACTTTTGCAGCCCCTGATACCCGCTACTTCTGACTCGCAGGCCTACTGAGACCCATTTGCAGTCCAGTATGCAGCGAGATGCTTCAACTGTGGAACCTGTGGATGTCTGTACCGTGGATGGGTCCGAAGCCGCTGTGCAGGCACAGGCTTCTGGCGGTGTATTTAGGCCTGTGGACTTGCATATTAATCCGACACCTCCTTCTTCATTTAGGCCAAAATCTCAATCCATGCCTAAGAAACTGATGCCCAGGCCAGATGCTCAGGCCTCTATGCCTAAAAAACAAATGATAAGAATGGCTGAAGATCTTATAACTCTGATCAGGGGAAGCCAACCTCCCCCTTCTAAGAGACCAAGGACTGAAATTGTTTATGAATCTTCTGAACAGGATTCCGATTTTTCAGATTCTTCTGATGATCTGGATTTGCCCTTATCTACTTATGAGGATTCTGATGCAGAGGTCTCTATTCCTTCTGCTTCCCCTCCAGAGGATTTTTCTTTTGGTGAAACCTCACATACTCTAAGGGAGTATTTCCAATGGGAAAGCCAGGAGATTTCTGATTCAAAAAAGAGGCTTAAGGATTTCTTACTCCTGCCTCAGCATAGACCTTTAGCTATACCTCCTGTACTAGACATTGTTGATGATGCCTTTTCAGAATTTAGTTTGGCCCCTGATTCTTTGCCTCCTGCTCCCAGAAAACCTGACAGATATTACAGGGTTCCTGATTCTCACAAGTTCCTTTTTAGAAATCCTGTTGCAGATCCAGAGACTATTTCACAGGGACCCAAAGGCATTAAGGCTTCTACTGCTAAAAATTCTGCCCCCTCTGATAGAGACTCCAGGGCACTGGATAGATGGGGTAAGAAAGTTTGCACTTCTGCAACCTTGGCCATTAGGGCTTTAAACTGCCAGTTGTATATGTTAAAGTGTCAACAACATGTTATTGGATTGCTTAAACAGAAAATGATATTAATTCCTGACTGTGCTGAAAAGACAAAAATACAGGATTTAATGCATTCTGCTGGACAGGTTGGAAAACATACTTTGCCATTTGGATTTGAGTCATTGGAGGCCTCTTGCAGGGCTGCTATTACTGGGTCTGTGCTCAGAAGGCATGCTTGGCTTAAGGAGCAAGGTTTGCCTGATCATGTTAAAGCTAAATTGTTGGATTCACCCTTAAATCAGTACCGCCTGTTTGGCAACAAGGCTGAGGAAGTTCTTAAAAAGATGGAAGATAAAGCTAAATATATGTAAACTGTTAAACATTTCTGACAAGTTCAGCCTCCTAGATTTAGTAGGCACTGGCCCTCTAAAAATTGGTCCTTTCCAACCCCTTCCAGGTCTTCTCAAGCCAAATCCAGACACAGCAGAAACCCCAGGTTTCAGTCACAAGGGAACACACAAGACTAGGCAGTGGGGGGTTTCCACACCCAAACCTAGTAGTAGTAAGACTCCCCCCCTGTGGAAAGCTGTTTCAATGACTTGCTTTTAAAACTACCAAGCACTTCCTAACTGAATGATCCCTTAAGCAGACAGATTGGTCTGCAGGCCAAAAACTGGGAACTCATTACCCAGGACAAATGGGTTTTAAATATAGTGTCCCAAGGATACAGATTTCATTTCCTCACATTACCAACACCAAGCGGGTGGCCAGATCTACCCACAAATCAGTGGGCAGAGGCCCAAAATCACGTACTCTGTCTCTTACACATGGGGGCTATTCACTTGGTACCAGAAGAAGAAAAGGGACAAGGTTTCTATTCGAGACTTTTTCTGGTACCCAGAAAAGGCAATACATGGCGTCCTATCCTGGACCTTTCTACTCTAAACACCTTTCTGTTGATTCCAAAATTCAAAATGCTAACTCTTCACCAGCTGCTTCCTATGCTAGGCAAAGATGCATGGTTGGCAACACTAGACTTAAAAGAAGCATACCTGCATATCCCTATCAGGGAGCCTTGCAGAAGATACCTACACTTCAAAGCAGGCTACATGTACAATCAGTTCTCTGCACTGCCCTTTGGCTTATCTACTGCACCCAGGGTATTCACAAAGTGCCTAGCTCCAGTCGTTGCATTTTGCAGGCAAAGAAATATTCAAATATACCTATACCTGAACGATAGTCTAATTCAGGCAGAAAGGTGGGACATTCTTTTGAATCATCTGGCCTTTGTTCAAAAGGTACCGACTTGTCTGGGGTTCACCATAAGCGAAAAGAAATCACACCTGGTACCCTGTCAACAAATTATATTCCTGGGAGCAAGCTTGAATAAAACTTCCCAGATGGCTTTCCTTATGCCAGAGAAACGGATTAATTTGACAACCTGCTTCAAACAAGTGGCCACAAAAACCCAGCTATCTGCAAGGCAAATACAGCAAGCCTTGGGGTTCATGGCCTCCTGCATTCTTCTAATTCCATATGCAAGGCTGCATATGGTATCTCAAAAGCCTATAGTGTCAACATTCGCAGGATCTAGAAGCAAGAATTCCTATCATACCTTGCCTACGCCTAGAGTTCCTTTGGTGGGCAGAGGCCTGCCCCAGAACAGGGGACTACTATTCACATTACCCCCTGCCACCCAAATCTTAAAAACAGATGCATCAGACTATGCATGGGGGGCTCACCTGGCAGGGAAGTGCATTCAGGGCAAATGGAAACCAAGCAAATGCACCTGCACATGAATCAAAAGGAGATGTTAGCTGTACAGAATGCTCTGACAGCCTTCAAGGACCACTTTCTTCCAGGGCAACTAATGGTAAAGACGGACAACACCACTGTCATGTGGTACATAAACAAGCAGGGGGGGGTACACATTCTTACCCCCTCTGCAGACTAGCCATGTCATTGTGGAACACAGCCTTGAACTACCAAGTGAATCTACATGCTCAATTCTTGCCAGGAAAACTAAATACTGGCAGGCGGACTAAGCAGAAACCTCATGGACCCACATGAGTGGAAACCGGAATCAAGTATTTTCAACATGTTGACAAGCAAATGGGGGAGCCCAGATAGAGACCTGTTTGCCTCCCCCCGGAACCATCAACTGGACTAATTTTTGCACAAGGATTCCCCACAAGCTCGCTTGGAAAGTGGATGCTCTATCCTTCAGCTGGAAAAACCTATCAGTTTATGCCTTTCCTCCTCTGCTGTGCAAGGTACTACTAAAGATCAAACAGGACAAGCCAAGGACGATTTTAATTGCACCAGACTGGCCTCGCCAACACTGTTACCCACTCTTGCGCAGTGTGTCACTCTTGGCTCCATGGCACCTGCCTCAGACTCCTTCCCTGTTGTCTCAGCAGTAGAACCAGATTCTGCACCCTCAACTGCTCTCTGTTCTGAGTCAGGCAGAATTTTTTCCCGCTGTCCCACCCATTTAAGTTGTCTTGTTAAATACCACTGTCTTTCTAGTTGCCCGCCTCTTATGTTAATCTGACCATATATCTCATTTCTCTCTACTTTCACTGGCTTTTGTGAGTAATCACAAAATCATCATTTTTGAAATCCCACCCCTTCAATTATTTAAATTTATTGGCCATCCTACAGTATTTCATAGTACCAAAATACAAAAGTGACCACCCCTTTCAATCCATCTTGCTGTTTTAAAAATAGTAACTCTCCACTAAACCTTAACTTTTTAAACAGGTAAAACTCAAGTTACCTACTTTCACATCTAACTTCTCTAGTGCACACTGCAGAGTGCATTCTTTTCAATCTTACCTTTAAGCATCCCTGTGACTAGCACTTTCTATAATACCTGCTGGAAAGTACTAGGAAGCCTTAAACTCATACAAACACTGAACTGTCCTTGTTAACAAGGAGAAATTAATATTAGGCACTAAACAGCCTATAATTGCAAAGTACCTTGCTAAGGAAACAGCTCCTATACTTTACAAAGAAAAAAAAGCCCCAAACCAGGCATGTCCAAGGGTCAGCTTCCGGTGATTTCTCCTGTCCACCTGGTGAATCTGGGCATACTGGGGCAATGCAGCAATTGCCTCATGTACACAGACAACCCTCTCCTCCTACCACCCAACACTACAACCTGTGAGAGATGCACTTACATAGCCAAAATGGAAGCAAAGCTCTCTCCACCCAAGATTGTGCTAAACAGTCAAGAGGAGAAGGTTAACACCCACACTACACCTCAAGCAACACATAGCCCTTCTAAACCCGCACCACCAACGCTCACATATAGCAGCACTAAATCCACATATGCAGAGGCCCTTAACTGTAACCTGCCCAAGCAACAAAGACCTCTGAAGCTGAAACGCAAACAAATACCAATCACAACCAATGTGTCACATAGTTCACAACACCAGTGTGCCACCCAGCAACAGCCCCTAAGGCAAGACAATGTACCTAACACTTTAGTCATAGGTGACTCTATAGTCCGGCACACTGATGTCCCTCTCACCAGGTTGAATAAGGAGAAAATTACAGTCAGCTGCCTGTCGGGTGCCAGGATCCGCCACATAACGCATGCACTCAAGTCACTCCACAACAAGTACAAATATGACTCTGTCATTGTCCATGTTGGAGTGAATGACTTGAGACGTACCTCCCTGGACTACACAAAAAGAGACATGGAAGAGCTCTCGGATCATGTGGCCCAGGCAGGTATGACCCTAGCCCTGAGTAGCATCCTACCTTCCCCCAGAATGATACCACAATATAAGGATAAAATGATTGACTTCAACAATTGGCTAAGCTTATGGTGTCATTCAAAGGGGATCCAGTATCTGTCTGCCTGGGATGACATGATTGACAGACCACAATGCTTTGCCAGAGATGGTCTGCACCTGTCGCCCCTGGGATTCAGGATTCAGGATGTTCTTCGTTTTCCATTGCTGCAGTCCTGACTATTGGGGTATAGTCCGCGGCCGGCCAATAATAGTATAAGGCTGGCCGACGTCGCGCAGGGCGCAACTGACTGTTAGCTGGCGCGCCAGTACCATAATATGCCCATACCCGCCGTCATATCTCTTCTTTTTTCATGGATGGTCCATGCAGAAGTTTTTTGTGCAGGCAGGTGCGTTTCGAAATATTTCCAAACCGGAGTTTCAGACCGAAACAGAGTTGGCTAAGTACCCCGTTGGGGAGCATTTTGGTTTTTTCTTGCCTCAGTATTTACCGGATGTCAGAAAAAGTGAATAACTGTATTTCTTGTGGGAAACAGATACCTCATAGGGATTACCATACCTTGTGTATACCTTGTTTAGGGCCTGAGCACGACGTTGTTGGTTGCCGCCTTGTGCTAGGTTTAACAAACGCACTATTAAGAGGAGGTTAGACTGTGCCAGGTTAGTGTTTGGGAAGCGTTGCAATTATAAAATGCCGTCGGATGCTCCGACGCCCGCTCTCCAAGAAGCGCAAGGACAAAACAGCGAAGCCTAGGGTTGATGAACAGGCGGGTCCGGACGTGGGTTCTTTAGAAAACTCAGTGGAGCCAGAGGTTTTGCCAGGAGTTTCCATGGAGTCCCAGGCAGAAACTTTACTATTACAGGATGTGCCTTCTCAGGAGGTAGGCCAGGCTGAGGGGCTTCTCAGGTGACTGTTCTTCCCTCTCTTCCCAAGGTAGTTAGAGCCTCTCTGTTGCCAAAACTTCTTTGAGAGGTAGGCCTAGTTCAGCTTCAGTGGGGCTTCTCCTAGCATTTCGGGTTCTGTACCTAAGAAACATATGCTTAAAATGGCAGAAGATTTGATTACTATGATTAGAGGTTCTATGCCCCGCCTGATAAGAGGCCTGGGGTGGAACCGAGTTTGATAGTTTTGAACAGTGTTCAGAATTCTGTGACTGTGGAAGATATGCAGGAGTATCCTACTTATTCTGATTCGGATGTGGATGATTCCACTCCTACAGCTTCTCCGCCTGAGGATTTCTCATTTTCAGAGACTCTGCATTCCATGAGGGAGCACTTTAAATGGGAAGGCCAGGATTACTCTGATTCCAGGAAAAGGCTTAGGGAATTCTTGTTTTACCCCAACATAGGCCTTAGCTATTCCTCCTGTGTTGAATGTGGTGGAAGATGTTTTTGCAGAGGCTTCCTGAACCCCTGACTCCTCCTGCTCCTGTTAAGCCTGATAGGTTATAGGGTATAGGTAAGTTCAAGCTCTAATTTTTTGTGTTCTAGGGGAGTCCTCCAGAACTATTTCTCAAGGGCCTAAAGGTGTTAAGGCTTCTGTGGTTAAAATCCTGTTCCCACTGTGATAAGAGGCAAAGGGCTTGATAGGGTGTGGGGAAGAAAAAGTATAATCTCTTCCACTCTAGCCATGAGAGCATTGAATTGTCAGTTTCACATGCTAAAATATCAGAATTATCTCCTTTCACAATTGAAATCTAAGGTGGATGCTTTCATGGAAGGTATTGAGTGTAAAGAGGCGTAGTGAGTAAAGAGTTGCTGGATTTGGTTCATGTGTCTGAACAAGTGGGTAAGCATTCTCTTTGCATGTGGTTTTGATGCTGTACAGGCCTCCCTCGAGGGTGGCTGCTACCAGTTCTGTTCTTCGCAGGCATGCCTGGTTGAAGGATCAGAATTTAGCTGAGCATGTTAAGACAAGGATTTTGGATGCTCCTTTACAGTCTGATGTGTTGTTTGGATCGCCTGTGGAAGCAGTTTTAAAGAAAATGGAGGACAAAGCTAAGTCTCTATGCAAACTATTAGATTTTGTTTTGCAGCCCAAACCAGTATTTAGTAGAAATTGGGCTAAGGGGGGGGTGGACCTATCCTGCTGATTCCCAGTCTAGGGGGGTCTAGACGTGTAGGGGGGCAGGGCAAGGTTCTTTTAGGCCTAGAACAGGAGTTCACCTGCTCAGACTTCTGGTGAGGGGCAGGTCCTTCCTTTCAACACAAACCCAATGACCTGTCTTTTCAGCTGCCAGCAGATTCCGTCTGGCAGCAGCTTGGGAGGGAAGACTGTCTCTTTTCAAAGAAAATTGGGATTTAATTACTCAAGACAAATGGGTGTTGGATATCATTCACCACGGTTACAGATTTTATTTCCATACATGCCCCCTTTCAAAGGCATGCCAGACGTTCCTCCTCCACAAAGAAAAGAGGCTCACAAGCAAGTTTTTCAGTTACTTCAGATAGGGGCCATTCAGCCAGTCCCTGTATCAGAAAGGGGCCTAGGATTTATTCTCGCCTGTTCCTTGTACCAAAGAAGGGGAACACGTGGAGACCAATTTTGGATTTATCTCTCCTCAACACGTTTTGGACATTCCCAAGTTCAAGATGTTGACTATAACAGCTTTTACCTCTGCTGGGCAAGGATCACTGGATGGTAACTTTAGATCTCAAGGAAGCTTACCTTCATGTGCCTATAAGGCTAAGTTGCAGGAAGTATCTGCGTTTTGAGCTGGAAATTCTCATTATCAGTTCTCTGCATTGCCCTTTTATCTATCTACTCGCAGAGTATCGCTACAAAGGTTCTGGCTCCAGTGATAGCTTACTTCAGGCTTCAAGGAATTCAAATCTATCCTTACTTGGACGACTGCCTGATTCTGGCTCAAGAAAAGGAAGACCTTCTACAGCATCTGGAATATGTTATAGCAGTGCTAAGATGCCTAGGGTATTCTGTGAACGAAATAAAGTCCAGTCTAGTACCCTCTCAAGACATGTGCTTTCTGGGTGTGAGACTGAATACAGCAGCCCAGGCCTTTTTACCCTCGGACAAACAAAAGAGTCTGTCACTTTACTTCCATCAACTATCTCATCAGTCCGTGCTGACTGCAAGGACAGTCCTTCAAGCATTAGGGTTCATGGCATCTTGTATTCTGGTGCTTCCCAATGCCAAACTGCATATGAGGAAGCTACAATGGTATCTCAAAATGTATGGACACAGCACTGCCAGGATTTGGACACTGTCATTCAAATAACATGAAACCTTAAAAATTCTTGTGGTGGGGTGGTGGGACACCCTCAACGAGGGACTCTCTGTGAGACGGCCAGAGGGCAATCAGATCTTAACGACAGAGATGCCTCGGACATTGCTTGGGGAGCTCATCTAAATGGAAAGTGGATACAAGACAAGTGGCCTGCCAGACTACAGCATCTACATATCAACATGAAGGAGATGTTAGCAGTCCAGTTTGCATTAATGGCTTTCAAGGAGTTACTTCTTCCAGGGCAGGTGTTGATTCTAACAGACAACACAACTGTCATGTGGTACATCAACAAGCAAGGGGAACACATTCTTATCCTCTATGCAGGCAAGCAATGATTTTATGGGAGACTGCGCTAGCTAAGCAACTAACTCTTCAACAAAGGTTTCTGCCAGAGCACAGAACTCCTTAGCAGATGTGTTAAGCAGACAAATCATGGATCCCCAGAGTGGAAACTGGATCTTCATGTATTTCAAAGCTGCTGAGTGTCATGAAACTCTCAGATAGATCTCTGTTGCTTCTCCACTAAACCACCAGCTGCCAAAGTATTGCACAAAGGGGTTTCATCACACAGCTTGGAAAGTGGATGCTCTGTCTTTCAGTTGGAAAAACCTTCATGTGTATGCCTTTCCACCTCTGCCTCTTCTTCCAAAGGTATTATTAAAGGTCAGACAAGACAGGCCAAGGATGATTTTGATAGCTCCAGATTGGCCTGGAAACAAATTCCACCCTCTGAGAGGTCTAAAAAAAAAGCCCCCATGGCCTTTACCTCTGATTCCTCATCTGTTATCTCAGAAGGACGGTCATCTGCTCAATGTCAAGCTTCATTCTCTTCATCTAACAGCCTGGCATATTCTGTGTTAAAACACAGCAGGTCTCAACTTCCTCAACAAGTTTTAAATGTGATTATGGAAGCTAGAAGACCTAGTACAAGGAGAGAAAATGGAAGAGATTTTTATTTTGGAGTACAGCAAAGAATTTGGAGATTTCTGAGCCTAATTTGAGTGTGGCTCTTCAATATCTTACTGAGTTATTGGACAAAGGTTTGTCCTTCTCTTCCATTAAGATTCATGCTGCAGCAATTTCAGCTCACTATGATTGTGACCCACCTTTGTTTTCATCCTTTGTTCAAGCAGTTTCTTAGAGGGCAAGAATATAAGACCCCAACGTAGAGCTCCTACTCCTGCTTGGGATCTCAATTTGTGTTGGAAAAACTTACTCTACAACCTTTTGAGCCTGCAGCTACTGCTGAATTGAAATACTTGTCATGGAAGACTGCTTTTCTGTTGGCTATTACTTCTGCAAGAAGGGTGTCTGAGTTGCAGGCCCTTATGGCAGTAGAGCCCTTTTGATTTTCCATAAGGATAGGGTATCATTACGTACTAATCCTTCCTTTATGCCTAAGGTGGTTTCTAGTGTGGCTTTAAACCAAACTATTCATTTGCCTACGTTTTATGCAGACCCTCAAAATAAAGGGGAAAAGATTTTGCACACTTTAGATGTACACAGGCAATTCGTTATTATTTAAGCAGGACTAAGGATTTTAGGCAGTCTCAGCAGTTGTTTGTCTCTTTTGCTTTGAGTTCACAGGGCAAGCCTGTGTCAAAACAAACTATTTCTAGGTGGATTGGCTTTTGCATTGCATTTTGTTATTCCCATCATGGCAAGGAGATTCCAGCTGGGATTAGGCCTCATTCCACTAGGGCTACTGCCACTTCAACAGCATCTCTAAGGGGGTGGCAACTAAGGATATTTTGGAAGCAGCTACTTGGAGTTCAGTGCATACTTTCTCTAAGCATTATCACCTTCCTATCTACTCTAAGTCTAGGGCTGGTTTTGCCACAGCTGTTTTACAAGGCATGTTGTCAGCTCCTACTTCTTTATGATTTGCCAGCCTCCCTTACCTCTGCTTTGGGATTCTACCCAATAGTCAGGACTGCAGCAATGGAAAACGAAGAACATAGTACAGTTTTGTACCTACCATAAATGTAGATGTTCGAGGATTCCATTGCTGCGTCCACTACTCCTCCCTCCTTCCCTCTGTGTTTAGGGGTGGTTGTGTAGGTGAGTTTACATGTATATATTTTTGTATATATTGTTGTATATATTGTACATGTTTTTGGTGCAGGTACTTTGGGACTTGTCTTTTTAGGGTCTTCTGACATCTGGGGCAGAGAGGGATGGATTTGCCGGTCACTGCATGTAGTACCCTGTACTGGCGGCGTCAGTAAGTCTTACCGCGCCCGGCGAGCAGCCTTATACTCTGGTATTCGCCGACTGGACTATACCCCAATAGTCAGGACTGCAGCAATGGAATCCTCGAACATCTACATTTATGGTAGGTACAAAACTGTACTTTACTGGCTAAGGCTCTTGCCACCCCTATAGTGCCTTTTTTAGGCAAACTTCAAAGGACAAAACCACTACCGTAACAGGTACAAGCATGCAAAATCTGAAGGTAATGCTACTAAATGCTAGAAGTCTAAACCTCAAAATGCACTCTCTCGAGGCACTCCTAAAAATGGAGAACATCGATATCTCTGCAGTAACTGAGACCTGGTTCAAGGCTCCAGAGAGCACCCCTGCAATACCAGGCTATAACTCGTATCACACTTTTCGGCCACCAAACCAGGACCGAAACACTAAAGGTGGAGGAGTGTCAATATTCACCAAGGATATTCACACCACCAGGCTAGTTGGCCAACACAATGTGTCTGAAATTCTCCAAGTGCAACTAACACTAGGTAAGACTACAATCCAAATTGTAGCTTGCTACAGATCCCCCACCATACCCAAAGATTCTCACTACACCTTTCTAAACATACTGGAAAATATTAAGATAGAACCAAACACCCTAATACTGGATGATTTTAACTACCCTGCCATTAACTGGGAAAACTACTCATGTCCCAACACCTTTGCGCAACGGTTCTTGGAATTCATAAATTCCAACGCCCTGGATCAACTAATCCATAGTGCCACCAGGGGCTCCAATATCCTAGACCTGGTCATTACCAACATGGGAAATCATTGCTCCATACCTATGGTCACCCCCTCGTTAGTCAGGTCTGACCATAAGCTAATCACCTTTAACATCCACATCCCACCCCCACCCCCCAGTAAAGAAACCACCATAAAAAACTTCTCCAAAGCCAACTTCATGCTACTCAAGTCAGAAGTGACAAACTTCATGACACCCATGCAGACGGAACTGAAAGTTCAACTGCTGAATCCTGCACTAAGGCACTGTACGAGCACATCCACTTATGCATGAATCGTGCCATCCCAAATAGAACCAAAATGCTCTCATCCAAAAAGGAAGCCAATCTGGTGGTCCCCTGCCATAAACAAACTTTACAACAAAAGGAAGAAACTTTGCAGAAAAGAGGAAAATCCCAGGATGCAAAAACTCCTTACTAGCCTCAGTAAGAAACTGAGATGCCTCATAAAATCCTCCAAAGCTAGTTACGAAAATAAAATTGCCAAAGATTCCAAAGACAACCACAAAGCATTCTATAACTATGTCAAGAATCTAAATGGCAATGCTCAGATCTGCTCTGAGCTAAAACAGAATGGCATTAAATATACTGATCCGAAGGATATTGCCAATATCCTGGCAGATCGATTCAGTGCTAACTTCACCCCCCAAATGGCCCATCTCAATACCGGAAGATTGCCAAATTCCAGTAATAACGGCCACACAGGTACAAAACGCACTCTCTAAAGCCAAGAATACTGCATCCATGGGACCAGATGACATCCCGGGCTGTGTACTACATGAACTACAGTATGAACTGGCACCTCACCTAAGTGTCATGTTTAATCATAGCCTCACCTCAGGTTTCGTGCCCACTGAGTGGCAGAGCTACAGTTATCCCAATCCACAAGGGGGCATCCACCTTGGATCCCGGAAACTACTGTCCCATCAGTCTGTCCACCCTTATCTGCAAGGCCATGGAGCGTATTATCATGGAACTTATAAACAAAGACATTGGCAACCTTCAAACACTGGACCCCACCCAGTTTGGGTTTGTGAAGGGCCGATCTTGTCTCCTGAACCTGATTGACTTCTTTGAATCAGTCTCTAGAGCCATTGACTAGGGTAAGGTGGTCCACACAGCCTATCTAGACCTTGCCAAGGCCTTTGACACCATCCCGCACTCTGGAATCATAGATAAACTTACTAAGTTGGGCATTAATCCCTATGTCACCCAATGGGTTGCAAAATAGCTTACTGATAGAACCCACACTGTAAAAGTAGCCGACTCCAAATCCAGCTCCATACAAGTGACAAGTGGAGTACCTCAGGGTTCAGTCCTGGGGCCGCTCTTGTTTGGCATCTACTTCTCTGAAGTACAGGTCAACACTAAGGGACTCTGGCTAACAAAGTTTGCAGATGACTGCAAACTGGGAGCCATTATTGAATCCCCAAATGATGTGGATACTCTACAAAAGGGCCTTACAGAAACAGATGCGTGGTGCCAGAGCCATGGACTCAAGCTCAATGCCAAGAAATGTATTGTTATCCCCTTTGGGAAAAAACATGTATCCATGAATTACCATATAGGTGGCAGTACACTAAACACAGAAAGTGTGATAAGAGACTTAGGGACACAGGTGGACAGTGTTCTCACCTTCGATAACCACATCGCCACAACAGTCAGGAAATCCTTCTATGTGGCACACCTCATCACGAAGGGCTTTTCATCCAGAAAAAAGGAGGTCATTGTCCCACTGTACTCATCCCTCATTAGACCCATTATAGAATACAACGCCCCATTTGGTATGTACCTCTCAAGACATCTGCAACAACTGGAAAGGCCTCAGAAATACCTCACTAAAAGAATCACAGGCCTAAAGCAGATGCCCTACGCTGACCGCCTTAAAAAACTCCAACTGTACTCTGTCGCATATCGTCTGCTCAGAGGTGATCTCTGTTTAACATACAAGGCCATGTCAAACCCAGAGCTGTTGGACATGCTACACTTAGAGAAATCCCAATCTCTCAGAGCTACACGCTCCAGGGATCTAAACCTTGTCATCACAATAAACAAAACATGCTGGAGGGATAGGTTCCTGACCCAGAGACTCCCCAGACTCTGGAATAGATTGCCCATACATGTCAAGCAGAGTGCCTCTTTGGACCTCTTCAAGAGGAACCTTGACGATTGGATGGAAGAAAGGAAATTCACCCCAGGGATCATGTCAGTCGCCCTGCTAGATAAGGGGTCCAGGAAAGTAAATAATGTGGGATGAAATAGCCAGGGAATTGTTATGGCTAGGCTTGTTATAGGTCCTAGGGATGATAGCCTAGTACCAACCTATTAACCCTGAACCTAGCCACCTGGCTAATTGCCTAATATCTCCTTTACCATCCCTCAGTAAATCAGTAATGGATATAATTTTAGAGGCAAGGAGGCCTAGTACTAGAAAATCTTATGCTGCAAAATGGAAAAGATTCTGTGCCTGGAACAAATCTCAAGGAATGTACGCAGCACTGCCCAATTTACCTCAGATTCTACAATACTTGACTGAGATGCTTCATAAGGGCTTGTCTTTTTCCTTCATCAAAATTCATGCCTTAGCCATTTCAGCTCATTATAGCACAGAGCCCCCCTCTTCTCTCACCCACTGCGCAAGCAGTTCCTCAGAGGGGACAAAACTTAAGGCCACCCAGGAGAGCTCTAACTCCAGCCTGGGATATTAACTTTGTCTTGGAGAAACTCACTCTTCCTCCTTTTGAGCCAGCTGCTACTGCAGATTTAAAATTTCTTTCATGGAAAACAGCTTTCCTTTTAGCAATCACTTCTGCAAGAAGGGTATCTGAATTACAGGCCCTTATGGCAGTGGAACCTTTCATCATCTTTCATGCGGACAGAGTGTCCCTCAGAACCAGTCCTTCCTTCATGCCCAAGGTGGTATCCAGTGTGGCTCTTAATCAGTTCATTCATTTGCCTACTTTCTTTCCTAAACCACAGAACAAAGGGGAATAAATACTGCACTCTTTAGATGTGCATAGACAGCTTAGATTCTACTTGGACAGGTCTAAACCTCAAAGGAAATCTGAACAACTGCTGGTGGCATTTGCTGCAGGAACAGGGGAAAGCTATTTCAAAACAAACCATTTAAAAATGGATAGGCCACTGCATTCATTTCTGCTATAAGCTCCATGGAAAACCTATCCCACAGGGCATCAGACCCCATTCAACCAGGGCTGCATCTACCTCTACAGCCTTTCTCAGGGGCGTCCCTCCTAGGAGCTGCTTCCTGAAGTTCTGTACATACTTTCACCAAGCATTATCATTTGCCAATTTTCTCTAAATCCATAGCTGGTTTTGCCACTGCAGTCTTGCAGGGCCTTATAGCTGGTCCTAATTCTATTTAAATTCCTCCTCCCAACCTTAGCTTTGGGAATCTATCCAAATGTAACAACTGCAACAGTGAAACATGAAGAACATAGTACAGTTGTGTATACTTACCATAAATGTAGATGTTCGAGTGTATTCACTGTTGCAGTCCTGGTTACCCTCCCTCCAGCCCCCTTTCTTCTTTTGGCTATACCCCTACTCTCACTTACTATGTTCTAAAAGCTTTTTGATGTATTTGCTTTTTTGTTGGAGGTATAATCCTTGTATTTATAGATTTAATTGCTTCCCATTAGGGGGGCACCTGACATCTGGGGCAAGAAAAACTGATGTAATGGCATCAGCTGCATGTTTTATTCCCCTGACGACCTGACATCATGGAAGAAGGGACAGCAACCAACGCAGGACCCAAGAGTTTGTTAATCAGGCCGACTGAGGGCTACTGCAAGCTGATGATCCTAAATGTAATGACTGCAGCAGTGAATACACTCGAACATCTACATTTATGGTAAGTGTACACAACTGTGCTTTTCTTTTCCTGGGCTGGCAAATCTTATAGGAGGAAGAAACCTTTTTAACACACAAGGGAAGCACTAAAACATCATGTAAATGTTAACTGCCTGCCTGCTATGATATCCAAAAGATGACTTGTGTGGCTGCTGTATTGCAGTTATAGTTTGACAACCCTGGGGAAGGTGTATTTCTGAGTTCTCCCTCACTTGTAGAGCCTTCACAAACGTCCATTGTGTTCTAGACATAGACACTGCTGGCAGTATCCTGAAGCTTGCCATCCTCTCAATGGAAGAGCAGCATTATGGGATCACTTTGTCTCATAGGACAGTACAGGCACTGAGTACTGCTAAGGGGAGCTATAGAAGTGTACATAAACTTAGCGGCAGTTTTATTAGTAAGAATGCAGCAGAGCTGTCTGTTAGAACTCATTATTTTAATTTCCTATATGCAGTATTGCACATTATCTGTTGATATAATTTTCACAAACTGTATTATTTAGCTTTTCTAAATAAATAACTGTCTTTGTTTAATTTTTAAACTGGTGGCTGGTTATTTACTTATTAATTTATAGACTTTTTATGGAATGTTGATGACTAAGCTAGTTGCATACATCTCTGAAAGAAAATGAGTATTCTGCTAACACTACAGTCAGCTTTTTTACTTTTTATTTGGCTTAATGGAAAAGTAACTAGAGTTATACAGGTTTCATCTAAATGATAATGACAGATGTTAAGTTGTCTATCTCGCCTTCATTCTTGCTGGATGGGTTCGGAGCCGACCTCGGCTCCGACTCGGCCACTCTAAAAGCTCGAGAGTTGGTTCCACCGGCTCGAGGCTCCCCTTATATCCCACAATGCTAGGCGAGAGTTACCTCAGATCTCGTTTGCCGCTACAGCGATCGAGGTGTTGGTTTTCTACCGGTTCTTGGTAAGTAACTTTCTTGTAAAGTTAGTGTATTTAAACCCCTTTATTTTTAATTTTTATACTTATTTCCCTTAGTTTAGAGGAATTCTTGCCCCTTTTTCTTAAAATTCCTGTTTTTCCCCACAAGAACTTTAAGTTCTTCCCTCGGGCCTTCAGGCCTTCTTCCTTCTCTAGTGGGTGTGTGTGTGTTATTTTTCTTAATTTAAAACCTAGTTAGTTGTTTTATTTTAAGCTAAACTAGACAGGGTGTAATCAGTGTGTTTTTTGACTGTGTGTGTGATTGCACTTTCAGAATGTCTAAAGAATCAAAGGTCTCAGGCTTCAAGAAGTGTGATGCGTGCTGTCAGAAAATGTCTCTGACAGACGGTCACACTTCTTGTGTCTACTGCCTGGGACCTTTGCACCTGCAGGACTCCTGTGCTGTTTGCCATGGCTTCAGTCCCAGGGTCCTGCAGGAAAGAAAAAATAAATTAATTTTAAGAGGTTTACTCAAGCCTGAGGATTCCCTTACTGTGTCTTCAGGGAAGTCCTCCAAGGCTTCTAGGTCTTCGGCTCCAGCAACTGAGCCGAGACCTAAGGCTTCCAATCCTCCGACTACATCGGCTCCGGCTGGAGCCGATGAGTCTCAGTCCACAGTTTCTGTGGTTCCCTCAGCTCCGGCTGGAGCCGAGGTATTAGAAATTCCCGTGTCGGCTCCGACCAGACCTTCGGAGCCGACATCTAGGAAGAGGTCCAGGTCACCATCCCTTGGCTCCGTTCATTCGGCTCCAGGATCTCCCCTGCTGTCTGAACGGAGCCATAAATCTCACTCCTCTAGGTTATCGAGGCTGTCGGATCATGACCTTCAGAGGGTAGTGAGTCGACTTCTTAAGTCCGAGGCACTGGCCCAGATGCTTCAGAGCCCGACTCATCAGTCGATGCCTGCCCCTGTCCATCAATATATTCCTCCTCCGACTCTGTTGAGCTCGGAGCCGGGTCGTGTCGGAACCGAGACTGTGGTAACGTTGGAGCCGATACAATTGTCTTCGGCTCCATCGTCGGCTCCGATTTCTTCCTTAGAGGAATCTCGGCGCCGGACTTCCATCGTCGGCTCCGAGGGGGTGAGTGGCATCGGACCCTTGTCCGACCCCGCTCTTCCTCTCGGAGCTTCGGCGCTGGTGAGTTCGGCTCCGACATCGGCCTCGGAGCCATCGCTGTCGGTGCCGAGGGAGGTTCTCAGCTTTTCGGAGCGGGGACCTCTGGCTTTGCCTGACAGGGGTGCCTTCGAGGTCATGCGGAGTGTGTTAGAGCCTGGCTCTACTCCACAGTCGGATCCGTCTGCCCCTCCCTCTATGGTGCCTCAGGTCAAGTCGACTCACTCCCTCATCCCGGACCGCAGAGAGCCAGCTCCTCAGGAACCCCCTGTGGGGATTTCATCCTCTTCCGAGGCCTCTCCTGATTTGGCAGAAGAGCCCCCTCGGAAGAGGAAGTGTAAGAGGAAACACATTGACTCACCTGAGTCCATCACATCTGACACAGATTTAGATGATTCCGAGGGTTCCCCCCATTCCCCTTCTGAAGATGTCTCCTTTGCAGACATTCTGGAGATCCTGAAGCAGAGGGGAAATTGGCCAGCCCTTAACCCTTCGGAGGATGAATCTGTGTATCTTGAGGCGTTTGGCTCTCGCCCTTCCACCTCCTGGGTGTCGCCCTTGACCCCCTCATGCAGGTGGTTGCTAAAAAGGCATGGACGGCTCCTGATTCAGTGGACCCCACTCCCAGGAGACCCTCCAAATTCATAACGGCACCAGCAGACAAACAGTTCTTGACAAAAGGAGTTTCTGTGGATGTTATGGTGGTAGCTGCTGCCACTAAGAAGGAACTAGCTGATCCTTCAGTACCTGTCCATCCACCTAACAAGGAATCTAGGTCCATGGACAGGTACGGGAAGCGGATGTTCTCGTCAGCGACATTTACTATGCGTTCGCTGAACTACCTGTGCCATTTCACTCGTCTTCAAAGGGACTTGATCAAAGAAGCGAGTGACATGTTGAAGGACCCTACAGCTGCGGGGTTTCAAGATAAGATGAACACTCAGCTGGCTACCCTTAACTCCATAACCAACTCCTCCATGCCTCCTTTCTTATGCGGCTGATGGAGCGAGTAGGGCCGCAGGGACAGGTGTGGCCTTACGTAGGCATGCCTGGATGCGGCTATGTAATTTTATGGACCCTTTCAAGGCGTCTTTCACTAACTCCCGTTTGATGGATCATCTCTCTTTGGTCCTCAAGTGAAAGAAACCTTGACTAGGTGCGAGACTGATGGCAAGACTCTTTCTGCCGCCGGAGTCCGTTTTCTACTCCTTCTAGACCTTACCCCAAAGGCCAGAAAAGTGGGAAAATGTGGTTCCGTAAACAATCTCAAGGGACTTCGCCTGACGCACAAAGTCGTTTCCTGCCAGAGGCAGAGGCGGGAATAACAATGGTAGACGCCGCCTCGAGGCAGGGGGCTCCGAGAACCAGGGCAACCGGGAAGCTTTCTCTGATCAGCCCTTTCAGCATCCCTGAGGTGTTGCCCGACTGCCCACCTTCGGAGGCAGTCGGGGGAAGATTGTCACTGTACCCAGAAGCCTGGCTATCCCTGACTCAAGACAAATGGGTACAGTCCGTCATTTCGAAGGCTATTCTATCCCCTTTCTTCGCATTCCAAACCAATCAAAAATCCCTTCCAGATGTTCCACCCGCTCAAAGGGATCTAGCGGTTTTGGAAATTTCAAAACTGCTTGCAAAAAGAGCAATTCAGCCAGTTCCAGCAGACCAGCAAGGATCCGGAATCTACTCAAGGTTCTTTTTAGTTCCAAAGAAAACAGGGGACTGGAGACCAATTTTGGATCTCAGTATCTTGAACAGATCAGTCAAGAAAACAAGATTTCTGATGGTCACGCTGCAATCCATCCTTCCCCTTTTTGGAAAAGGAAACTGGATGTGCTCTATAGACCTTCAGGATGCGTACTATCACATAAAAATGAACAGACGCTCCAGAAGATTCCTCCGCTTCAGGCTGGGAACCAGTCATTTTCAGTTCAGGGCCCTGCCCTTTGGTCTCACCACTGCCCCCCGGGTGTTTACCAAATGCATGGCAGTGGTAGCTTCTCACCTGAGACGACAAGGATTCCAGGTGTTTCCATATTTGGACGACTGGCTCCTCACAGCTCCCACCAAGCATCTCCTTCTGATGGCCAGGGATTACACTTTTCGCATTTGTCAAAAGTTAGGCATTTCAATAAATTGCGAAAAGTCTGTTTTGTCGCCTTGTCGTACTATTACTTTCATAGGCGCAAATCTAGACACAGTAGACATGTCTGCAAGACTAACACATCAAAGAATAACAGACATTCACAAACTGGTCTCACTCCTTTTCAACAACAACAGAATCAAAGCCAGGTTGGTACTGAAAGTGTTGGGAATTATGGCGGCTGCCATACCTCTGCTTCCATTAGCCAGATTCCACATGCGGATCCTTCAATGGATGCTCTTTACACAATGGTCATACCAGCAACTTCCAATGTCCCACACCATTATTATCACGCAGGCGTGCAAAAATCATCTCATGTGGTGGATGTCTTCCCCTCAGCTCTTGTTGGGAAGACCCTTTGTTCCACCCCCTCCGGTTGCTACTCTGACAACGGATGCCTCCCTGATCGGGTGGGGGGGGCATTATCAGGGCAGGACGGTCCAGGGCACATGGCAACAAAACGAATGCCACTTGCACATAAATGTTCTAGAGATGAGAGCAGTGCTTTTAGCGTTGCAAGCCCTTCAAGACTCTCTTCCCTTGGGAACGATTGCAATCCAGACAGACAATATGTCTGTAGTGTGGTACATCAACAAACAAGGCGGAACCAGGTCATACCCCCTGTGTCGGGAAGCACTCAGATTACGGCAATGGGTGATTTCTTCTCAGCGGTTTCTGATAGCAACGCACATCCCCGGGAAGTCCAATCAAATTGCGGACAAGTTGAGCAGAGCTATCCTCATGCCTCACGAGTGGTCTCTGAAAGACTCTGTTGTGAGAGAAATTTTCCTCAAGTGGGGTCAGCCTTGCTGCGATCTTTTGCTACTCCCCAAAACAGCAAGTGCAGAGAATATTTCACTCTATTCCCTTTACCAGGCCAACCCAGCAGAGACGCTCTAGTCCAAGTTTGGCCCCGGGGACTTCTGTATGCATTTCCTCCCTTCCTACTAATCTCTCAAGTGATACAGAAAGCTATCGCTCAGAAGGCCTCATTGATCCTCATTGCTCCTTACTGGCCTCGACAGGTGTGGTTCCCCTTTCTACATCAATTTCTATTGGAGCGACTTTGGCATCTGGACCTAGTTCCAGATCTTTTGATCCGTCAGTCGGGTCAGTTTCATCGCTCCCTCCCCTCTCTGAACCTCACTGCTTGGTTCCTCCAGTTCCAACCTTAGCCAGGCTCCCTCAATTATCTCACTCCGTTCGAGATATTTTGATAGCTTCCCATAAATCTTCCACTCGGAAGATTTATTTGAGTAAGTGGAAACGCTTCACATATTGGGCTCAAGGAAGGGACATAGATCCTTTCACTGCTTCCATCCAAATAGTCCTTGATTTTCTAGCTGAACTCTTCCATGCAGGTTCATCTCCCTCTACTCTTAAAGTTCAATTGGCAGCTATTTCTAACTTTCATGTGGGTATTTCTGAATCTGCCTTAATGTCCCACAAGCTTTGCAAAGCCTTTTTGAAAGGAGTTTTTCTTCTCAGACCTCCTATAAGAAATCCTCCTTCTCCTTGGGACCTAAATTTAGTTCTTACTTCTTTGATTCTTCCCCATTTCGAACCTGCAGTCTCCTGTTCCTTAAAATTGCTATCATGGAAGACTCTCTTTCTGGTAGCTATTACTTCAGCTAGGAGAGTTTCAGAGCTTCAAGCACTCAGCTGTCGACCTCCTTATCTATTGTTTCATAAGGACAGAGTATCCTTACGAACGAACCCGTCCTTTTTGCCTAAGGTTGTCTCTACGTCAAATCTAAATCAAAGCATTGACCTCCCTGTCTTTTTTCCAGAATATTCCAATAGGTCTGAACAAAAATTACACTGGCTAGATGTTCATCGTCAGTTAAGGTACTATTTGGATAGAACAAAACAATTCAGAAAATCTGATCAACTGTTTGTCTCCTATGCAGAAGGCAGGAAGGGACTTTCAGTTTCAAAGGTATCATTATCTAGATGGCTAACATCTCTGATTTCCCTTGTTTATGAAATTAGACACCAAAAGCTGCCTAACAAACCTAAGGCCCATTCCACCAGTGCTTTGGCTACCTCCATAGCCTTCCAAGATAGACTGCCTATTGACACCATTTGTGCAGCGGCTACTTGGGCTACTCCTCACACTTTCATTTCTCATTATAAGTTGGATTTAGCTTCTAGGCATAGAGCTAATTTTGGTTCCACTGTTCTCAGGAGTCTGTTCCGTTAGGCCACCCGGGACAAGGTGCTAGGGACGCGGTCCCATCCAGCAAGAATGAAGGCGAGATAGACAACTTAACATATAGAAGTTATGTTCTTACCATAACGTTCCATGTTAGTTGTCTTCTTCTCGCCTTCTTCTTGCGTCCCACCCTCCTTCCCCCTGGCCTGGACAGACCTAGAGGAATTGTGATTGTGACCTCTCTTTCTACCACCTCTTTACTTAGGCATATGCTGCTTGCATATTTCCTGAATCAGGATGTAGGTCACCCTTCTTCTCCCTGTTGTTAGAGGTGGACTCTGTTTATAGTTATTCTGTTATGTACTGTTACTATTATAAGCTGGGGTTAGCTTACAAACGAGATCTGAGGTAACTCTCGCCTAGCATTGTGGGATATAAGGGGAGCCTCGAGCCGGTGGAACCAACTCTCGAGCTTTTAGAGTGGCCGAGTTGGAGCCGAGGTCGGCTCCGAACCCATCCAGCAAGAAGAAGGCGAGAAGAAGACAACTAACATGGAACGTTATGGTAAGAACATAACTTCTATTTACCATAAATCAAAATGGAGTTGTAGCAGTGAAAGATATTACTAGGCTGTAGTGGATTATTTTGCATGTGTGAATGATTACAGTAGTTTAATTGCATTGTGTTCACTGTGGATAATCCTGCACTGCAGAGGAAAGAAACCGTACTGAAGTACTGGAAGGGCCTTAGAACCCAAAACCTGACCCAGTATATAGAGCCTGTTTAGATGTTCTTGGTGTGGCCCATAGCTCAAGGCAGTAATACAGGATTTTCTCCATGCTGTTAAGGCCAAACTTCACGGCTGTTATTTGTACTGATTTCTGTTTGTTGTTAAGCAACATTTGTAGTGGCAGTGGAGTGTATATAAGGGCTGTATCCCCCTTTCCCTGAAATATTGGTGGCAGTGGTGCGGATATTATAATTTGATTTATTTAATCTGCAAACCAGTTTTGCCAGAAAAGGTATTTGAGTCCTTGCAACCAGAACTGCAGTATACAGAGGTATGTATGTTAAATATCAGTTATTTATTTCTTTAGTTAGTATAATTAATTAACCGGGCAAAAATGAACTCAGGTGAGTATGCAAATAAGAGTGCAAAGCAAAGGGACCGCCACATGCTGGTCTAAACCAGGAAGAGACGAGAGTTACCATGGGTGTTACTAACAGCCTAAGTTCAGTGAACTCGTAAACAGGCAGTAAAGGTCAAATGAGGCAGCAAGCAGAGGTGGCATGATGGTTGTGATGGTTTGTCTGAAGGCAAACACTTTTCCAAACTGCCACAAAGGTTTGTTCCCTGTTGTGGTGGTGGAAGACAAACATTGCTTAAAGCGACATAGCATCAACCATATTTGTTGTTACGCTTGCAGTGGTTAAAAAAAAAGCATTACTTCCTATACAGTGTACTCCAGTTAGGACTCTGGGAGGAATGGTTTTTCAGCTACCACTGGCCACAGTTTAAAGTGGACTTGGAATGAGGGTCAAGGTAACAAGCAGCTGGAAGCAGATGTTTTAAAAATAAATGATTTTGATGACACACTATTGTCCTGAAAGCTTTGTCTCTTGTATTTTTGTCATTAAATCTTGTTTGGCATTTAAGGTCGGGTCTTTTTGTTTTGTTGATTGAAACACTACCCTGTGTACATAATTTTACATGCAGCCAGGCATTGACGCAAACATGCGGGGATGGCAGTCTGGAGACCCAGCAGTGCCCACATCTCCATTGGAAGATGGTGATGTGGCAGTTTGAGAGATGAGATTAAAGCTTTCTGCTCCTCCTTAACTACAGTTGTCAAACTGTAATGGGCTTCCCATGGAAGGGGCTACTTTAAAGGTAGAATTAGGTGGAAGTCACAAGCCTGAATAAGAACTGCAGCTGTCAAAAGATCCCACACTTCATGTGGAAACAGAACTGATGAGGATTACAAAGGAAGAGTGTAGACACATTCAGCTTTTAGCTTCTTCCTTACAAAACTTTAGTCATGTAGCCAAGGAGGCGTCCAATCTTAAGAGGCATTGGGAGTCCGTATACTGAAATGTGGGTTTATTGTATAGAGAACAGGCTCTTAAAGAAGACTTAGAGAGAGAGGGAGGGAGAAGTGATTGACCAACTGAAGGTGGTCTGATAATTACTTTTGACCGTAGACAATTGTATTCCTTTTTGAGGCTGTACAGACATAAACTATGCAAGAAGAATGATTGTGATAATTTTCTACTGGTCAAGTATTGAAAAAAATGCATGGCTGGGTATTTCAAAATGTTTGAGCAATGCCATAAGGTTGGCATGATAAGAGACAAAGTTAAGGCTGCTCTGATGTTTTTGGATGTTATTGAGGAACCATTTTGGCAAATAGCCTTAGACATTGTGAGGCCTCTTAGTACCACAGATGAGCAGTGTATCTTCTTGGTGATGAACTGTGTTGCTAGATACCCTGAGGTGTGAGACTTTCCTTTTTTGAGTCAGATACGGTGGCAAATGCTCTTTTGGAAATTTTTAGAAGAGTAGATTTTCCAGGGAAGTGATGCCATAATTGTTAATTTCATGTAGGACTTGCTGGCCTGTTTGTAGAATCATTGCAGAATAAAGCATTGAATAACTTCCCCTGCTGTCCACAGACAAGTAGTCTATTGGGAGGTTTAGCCTTACTCCTATGACCATGTTGAGAGTATTTGCAGATCAGTTTAAGTAGACGTGGGACAGTTATTTGCCTCATTTTATCTTTGCATTCATACAGGTACCTGAAGAAACTACACATTTTTTGCGTTTTGAGTTGCCATATGGTCAAAATATGAGGGGGCCCTTGGACTTGATTTGTGATGAGTTGAAAAGTAATTATGATTCCTGTAAATAGTCTCTTGGTTAAGTTCTAAGTTTTAGGACTAGGCTTAGGGAAGCTTATGAGGTTGTTTCATGGGAGGGTCCTTTTTACTGTTGTAAGAAAGATAAGTGGTTATTCTCTGAATCTGCACTGGGTCATAGAAGGAATCTGGGGGGGGGGTCTTGTAGTAAGGGCATATTTGTTTTTTATTCTTTTTGTTTTGTGCCAGCAGTTGTTGGGACAGTGGAATGGATTGATGGAATTTCTTCTGTACCTGGAATCTTCACCAAGGTGTTGGGTATTGTGGTTGAAGCCTTGCAGAAAATAAAGGAGCCCCTCATGTATTTTCCTACCATATCAGCTAGTTTCTGGTACCCTTCCCTGATATTCATGTAGTGGTTACCTGCTAGACTGCAGTTTGTAGGGAGTGGGGTTACTATAAAATGGAATGAGTCCTGTTTGACCTGCTTAGAGACACACCACCTTATTTATTTGTTTATTTATTTATTTATTGACAGGATTAGTCCATCCAGGCCAGTGTCCTGTTTTCAGGGGAGACCCAAGGTGGTATTCATAATGACTAGAGAAAATTTGGCAAGGGGAACAGGGATTTCCCCTGCTGTTTAGAGAAGAGGAATTGAAGCACTGTCTGAAGCTGCTAGGTGGCACCGTAGGGCTGCCACTGCAGTTCTGGGAATTCCAAGATGGAAGACAAGTTTAGCAGAGACAGAGAGAGGAGCATGGGAAAACTTACTAAAGAAAGGAAAAGGAGATTAAATAATTGTTACAGAGTTGGAAATTGCAGGATTTAGAGACACCATTGCTGGTAGATGTGATGAACCAGGCAGAGCCAAAGAAAGAAAAAAAGTGTGTTGGAGTGACATTATGAAGAAAGTATTACTGGAGGAAAAATGGAGAGATTGGAAATGGTAGTAATAACTGGTGAAGGGAAAACACTAGAGATTCTCAGTAGATGGAGTCGCCAGTTTTATGGGTTTACCTCTAAAACAAGAGTTTTTAGTTAAAAGAAAGAAGTCATGCAGCTACAGCAAGGCAAGAAAGAAGGAAGAGTTTCTCAACAGCCACAGAGGACATCCAGTAGTAAAAATAAAAAGAAAAACGACGACAGTGTAAACAGATATGACATTATAAATAGTAGTATTTTGCCACTAGGTTTTAACATTAAAGATAAAAGAACATTAATTAATTTTGTAGCTGAAAATATTCATGAGGTGACATTTGAAAGCTTTATTTTGTTGGAAATATTTATGACTGAGACTGAAAAAAGAAATACAGTAGCACTATCTAATGAATAATAAACCTTTTATCCATTTGACCTGGTGTTGAAAGGTTTTAAAAATAACTGTCCATTTGCCTGAGCAAAGAAAGGAAAATTATTCCAGTAAATGAAACATTTTACCATCCAAATTAAATGGCTTATTTGATCCTGAGCAGAAGATACCTACTACATTTAAGAAATTCAAGGTGGACTTCTGTGTTAGTCTTAATATGCCAGTAGGTGAGAAAAAAATCACCAATATCCTTCTGGTAGGTTTTAACAGATTCTTTATTTATGTGGCAGATGACCTCTGTGTAGTTTATGAAAAGCTTACTTTTATTTCCACAGTAATGGGTGTGTATGTGGGGAGGTGTTAGCCCAGAGGTGTCAATGGTGATGTGAAAAAAAAAACTGTGGGCGTTCTCCTGACAATAGTTCCCCACCCATTTGTGTTTGAGTGACAAGCACTCTATTTAAACTGATACAGTAGCACTATGGAAAGTCTGTCTATTTCAGAGCATGGGACTACAACTAAAAAATAAAATAAAGAAATGTGCAGTTTAGGACATCAGCTATGGATGAATATGAGTCAAAACTGCTTTTTTTTATATGTAGTAAAGTACATGAAGTTAAAAAACAATATTTGATGAAATAAATGTTTGTACTTCGGGTTGGGAAGTGAGAGTAACAACCGATGTTAGTGATGGGAAAATTTATCATATTTCAAATACTATAACTGTAAATGGTAAGATATGCGCAGGGCCTACCCAAAGCATGTTATTTTTGTGGAAAATCATTTTTACAGGACTGTAACAAACAAAGGTGTGGCCATCGTGGAGAGATGGAATGTTTAGCAGAAAATTGTAAGCCCGTTTGTGAAAAATATAATTCATTTTGACATTTCTGGTTTGACTGGTCCCATATTTGGAAAAGGAATGAGTAGATGAAGAAGAAAACTAAGAACATTTTGTAAGTGAAAATTTTATGATGGAAAGGGATACTGAAGAAAGGTTACAGATTAAAGAGGTAGTCACAGAAGCAGTAGTTCAAACCAAGGTTATTAATATACAGGTAAAGAATAGATTTACCATTTTAGAAAGTGAAGAAGAAGAAGGAAGAGGAATGGAGACAGTAGAAGAACAAGACAGACCAAGTCTACCAATTGATTTTACACTAAGGACTAGAAAATAAGATCTGGAAGTAAAACATTTACAGAAAAGGATGATGTAGGAATTTTAGCTTTAAATGTGATTAGCTTTAGAAACAATGTAAAAGGTTTGGTGATGGTAGACCGGCATAAAAATGGAAGTTTTTTTTTTTTTTTTGCTAGATACCAGATGTAACAAAGGAAAAAAAGGGAAAAGAATGCAGGGAGTATGGGGTGGCCACCTTTTTGATTGGTAGGAAGTGAAACGTTCTAGAGTAGGAATTCTCATAAAAAATGAAGGAATAAGGTTTCTAATATAACAGTAGTAGTAGTACCAGGAACGATCGTGGTTTGTGATATGAGAATGAGACAAACATGTACAAGATAAATAGTGATTTATGCATATACTAATATGACAAAGAGAAAACAGTTGAATAAATTTAAACATTATGTTCATAGGTTGGTACTAGGCTATCGGCCCTGAGGCCTATGCAAGCCTAGCCATAACAATTCCCTGGAAATTTTTCCCACAATATTTACTTCTCTGGGCCCCTGTCTAGCAGGGTGACTGACATGATCCCCGGGGTGAATTTCCTATCTCCCATCCAATCATCAAGGTTCCTTTTGAAGAGGGCCAATGAGGTGCTCTGCTTGACATGTATGGGCAGTCTATTCCAGAGTATGGGGAGTCTCTGGGTCAGGAACCTATCCTTCCAGCACGTTTTGTTGATTGTGATGATAAGGTTTAGATCCCCGGAGCGTGTGGCTCTGAGGGATTGGGATTTCTTTAAGTGGAGCATGTCCAACAGCTCAGGGTTTGACATGGCCTTGTATGTTAAGCAGAGATCGCCTCTGAGTAGACGATATGCCACAGAGTATAGCTGGATTTTTTTTAGACGGTCAGCATATGGCATCTGTTTTAGGCCTGTGATTCTTTTAGTGAGGTATTTCTGTGGCCTTTCCAGCTGTTGCAGATGTCTTGTGAGGTACATACCAAACGGGGTATTCTACTCTATAATGGGTCTAATGAGGGATGAGTACAGTGGGACAATGACCTCCTTTTTTCTGGATGAAAAGCCCTTAGTGATGAGGTGTGCCACGTAGAAGGATTTACTGACTGTTGTGGCTATGTGGTTATCGAAAGTGAGACCACTGTCCACTTGTGTCCCTAAGTCTCTCATCACACTTTCGATGTTTAGTGTCCTGCCACCTATGTGGTAGTTCATGGGTGCATGTTTTTTTCCAGAGGGGATGACTATACATTTCTTGGCATTAAGCTTGAGCCCATGGCTCTGGCACCAGGCATCTGTTTCTGTAAGGCTCTTTTGTAGAATATCCACATCATTTGGGAATTCAATAATGCCTCCCAGTTTGCAGTTATCTGCAAACTTTGTTAGCCAGAGTCCCTTAGTGTTAGCCTGTACTTCAGAGAAGTAGATGCCAAACAAGAGTGGTCCCAGGACTGAACCTTGAGGTACTCCACTTGTCACTTGTCTGGAGCTGGATTTACAGTCTGAGTTCTGTCAGTAAGCCAGTTGGCAACCCATCGAGTGACGTAGGGATTTATGCCCAGCTTAGTAAGTTTATCTATGATTCCAGAGTTTGGGATGGTGTCGAAGGCCTTGGTGAGGTCCAGATAGGCTGTGTGGACCTCCTTACCCTCATCCACAGCTCTGGGGACCGATTCAAAGTAGTCAATTAGATTCAGGAGACAAGATCGGTCCTTCACAAACCCAAACTGGGTGGGGTCCAGTGTCTGGAGGTTGCCAATGTCTTTGTTTATAAGTTCCATGATAATGCATTCCATGCCCTTGCAGATCAGGCTAGTCAGACTGATGGGACGGTAGTTCCCAGGATCCAAGGTGGATCCTCCCTTGTGGATCGGGATAACTGTAGCTGTGCGCCACTCAGTGGGCACGAAGCCTGAGGTGAGGCTATGATTAAACATGACACTTAGGTGGGGTGCCAGTTCATTTTGTAGTTCATGTAGTACACAGCCTGGGATGTCATCTGGTCCCATGGATGCTGTATTCTTAGCTTTGGAAAGTGCTGTTTCTACCTGTGTGGCTGTGATTATCAGAATTTGGCAATCTTTTGGTATTGAGATGGGCCCTTTAGGGGTTAAGAGGGGAGTGAAGTTGGCACTAAATCGATCTGCCAGAATATTGGCAATATCCTTGGGATCAGTATATTTAATGCCATTCTGTTGTAGCTCAGAGCAGATCTGAGCATTGCCATTTAGATTCTTGGCATAACTATAGAATGCCTTGTGGCTATCTTTGGAATCTTTGGGAATTTTATTTTCGTAACTAGCTTTTGAGGATTTTATGAGGGATCTCAGCCTCTTACTGAGGCTGGTGAGGGAGATTTTTTGCATCCTGGGATTTTCCTCTTTTCTGCAACAGTTTCTTCTTTCTGTTGTATAGTTTGTTTATAGCAGGGGACCACCAGATTGGCTTCCTTTTTTTTGGAGAAGAGCATCTTGGTTCTATTTGGGATGCCACGATTCATGCACGAGTGGATGTGCTCGTACAGTGCCTTAGTGTAGGATTCTGCAGTCGAACTTCCAGATCCCGTCTGTGTGGGTGTTGTGAAGTTTGTCACTTCTGACTTCAGTAGCATGAAGTTGGCTTTGGAGAAGTTTTTTAAGGAGGTTTCCTTACGGGGGGGGGGGTGGGATGTGGATGTCAAGGGTGATTTGCTTATGGTCAGACCTGACCAATGAGGGGTGACCACTGGTGTGGAGCATCTATCTCCCATGTTGGTAATGACCAGGTCTAGGATATTGGAGCCCCTGGTGGGACAATGGATTAGTTGATCCAGGGCGTTGGAATTTATGAATTCCATGAACTGTTGGGAAAAGGAGTTGGTACCAGAGTAGTTTTCCCAGTTAATGGCAGGGTAGTTGAAATCACCTAGTATTACGGTGTTTGGTTATATCTTAATATTTTCCAGTATGTTTAGGAAGGTGTAGTGAGAATCTTGGGGTATGGTGGGGGATCTGTAGCAAGCTACAATTTGGATTGCAGTCTTACCTAGTATTGGTTGCACCTGGAGAATTTCAGATGCATTGTGTTGGGCAACTAGACTGGAGGTGTGAATATCCTTGGTGAATATGGACACTCCTCCACCTTTAGTGTTTCTGTCTTGGTTTTGTGGCCGAAAAGTGTGGTAAGATTTGTAGCCTGGTATTGCAGGGGTGCTCTCTGGATCCTTGAACCAGGTCTCGGTCACTGCACAGATATCGATGTTTTCCATTTTTAGGAGTGCCTCTAGAGAGTGCATTTTGAGGTTTAGATTTCTAGCATTGAGTAGCATTACCTTCAGATTTTGCATGCTTGTATCTGTTACAGTGGTGGTTTTATCCTTTGAACCTTGCCTAAAAAAGGCACTATAGGGGTGGCAAGAGCTTTAACCAGTAACCTGAATCCCAGGGGTGATGGGTGCAAACCATCTCTGGCAAAGCATCATGGTTTGTCGATCATGTCTTCCCAGGCAGACAAATACTGGATCCTCTTTGAATGACACCAGAAGCTTAGCCAATTGCTGAAGTCAATCATTTTGTCCTTATACTGTGATATCATTCTGGGCGAAGGCAGGATGCTACTCAAGGCCTATGGTCATACCTGCCTGGGTCATATGATCCAGGAGCTCTTCCATGTCTCTTTTCATGTAGTCCAGGGAGGTACGTCTCAAGTCATTGACTCCAACATGGACAATGACAGAGTCGTATTTGAACTTGTTGTGGAGTGACTTGAGTGCATGCGTTATGTGGCAGATCCTGGCACCTGACAGGCAGCTGACTGTAATTTTCTCCTTGTTCAGCCTGGTGAGTGGGACATCAGTGTGCCTGACTATAGAGTCACCTATGACTAAAGTGTTGGGTACATTGTCTTGCCTTAGGGGCTGTTGTTGGGTGGCACACTGATGTTGTGAGCTATGTGTCACTTTGGTTGTGACTGGTGTTTGTTTGCGTTTTGGCTTCGCAGGTCCCTGTTGCTTGGGCAGGTTAATGTTAAGGGCCTCCGCATATGTGGGTTTAGTGTTGCTATGTGTGGGAGTTGATGGTGTGGGTTTTGAAGGGCTATGAGTTGCTAGAGGTGTAATGCAGGTGTTGGCCTTCTCCTCTTGACTGTCTAGCACAGTCTTGACTGGAGAGATTTTTGCTTCCAGTTTGGCTATGTAAGTGCATCTCTCGCAGGTTGTAGTGTTGGGTGGTAGGAGGAGAGGATTGTCTGTGTATGTGAGGCAGTTGCCGCATTGCCCCAGTATGCCCAGATTCATCAAGTGGACAGGAGAAACCACTGGAAGCTGATCCTTGGACATGCCTGTTTAGGTGCTTTTTTGTAAGGTTTAAGAGCTGTTTTCCCTTACCTTTGCAAGGTACTTTGCAATTGTAGGCTGTTTAGTGCCTATGATTAATTTCTGCTTATTGACAAGGAGAGTTGAGTGCTTGTATCAGTTTCAGGATTCCTAGTGCTTTACAAGGTTCTAGAGAAAGTGCTGGGGTTCAGATTTTAGTGCTACTACTGAGAAACCAGCTAGTTTTAAGGGAAAATTTGAAGAGCAGACTTTCTGGCACCTGCAATAGTTTAACTGTAGCCTCGTAGTGCTGCACGATGTGAAAAATGTACAAACACACGCGTTTTTAAGCCAGAAAGTTGAAAGGGATAGAAATCAGCCCAAAAGGCTAATAAAATCACAATTTCAGAGCTGGAAACCACTCCTCTAGCATTAAATAGGCAGTACAATGCTCACCAGTCCCAATGGTAGGCAGTAGGACTTCCCTCTGCCACAGCAAGGTCTGGATAGCTCTGAGCACAGAAAATAAAGTCCTGAGACAAGCAAGGCCTGGGATGTGGACTGGCCAGAAAAGGCGGGAAACGAGCAAACAAGGTAGTATATATATATATTTTTTTTTTTTTTTTGTTGTTGAAACAGGCTAAACAATGCAATAATACAGTAAATAAACACAGAAAAGTCTAACACACTTGAGTGTGTAGTCCTTAACAGTAAATGCAATTAAAACTCTACAAAATTAGCAATTTAAAACTTTTTAAATGAAGCAAGTGCACAACTGAAAAATTTAAGTGGCAGTAATGCAGCAGAATAAGTAGCTAGTCTACATATACAGAAAAGTCTATATATACAGAAAAGCAGCTAAAACACACAAACACTTCAGATGCATGTCAGCGGTAATAGTTGGGGATTTTTAACTGTAACTTAAAGAAAAGGGAAACACACGACATTAAGATGTTACAAGAATGAAGATGTTAAGAGAATTAATAAAATGTTGAGATAAACATAAGAAAGAATAGAGAATGGGCATATAGAAAGGGAACTTTTAAGACTGAAATTGATTATATAGTTTACTCTAAAGACATGAAAAAAAAAAACTAGGGGGAGTACAGATGGCAGAATTTTTAGTCCATAGAGTGGTATGAAGTAGAATAGGGGAAAACAGTGAAATAAGAAAGGAGGGAAAGGGATAATGTGATAAACTGCAGTTTAAAAAGGAGGAAGAAATAAGAGAGAAATATGGAAAGAACATATGACAGTGAGACCATTTTAGAAATAAAATGGACTCAATTATGGGTAATGTGTAAGCAGAAGTATAAAATATATTTAGAAGTGGAAAGTAGAAAAAAAAGATAAAATATTAAGAAATGTTACAGAATTATGAGAAAGACAGAGAGAGAACAAGAAAGTGACAAAATAATGGGAAATGGAAAGATAGATGTATGGAAAAGTATAGTGAAAAAATAAAAACAATGTCATACAAGGGTATGTGTGTGTGTATGTATATGTATGTATGTGTATATATATATATATATATATATATGGGTCTACTTCTAATGACCGATTCGCCGACAGTGAAATCACCACGCCAGAAAACGACAACACACAAACCCGACAACGCGAAACACCGAACACCATAACACCGACACACTACACGTAAACAACACAGTACACTACAACACATATCCACTAGCCCTAACCCAAACCCTAACCCTAAGGTCCGACACTACCCTAACCCTAACTCACTTACACAGAACCCCAAGCTCCGACACTACCGCACTCCCTACCTGCACCCTAACCCTAACTCACTTACACACCCGAACCCCAAGCTCCGACACTGCCTCTCCCTACCTGCACCTAACCTCACTCACTTACACCCGAACCCCAAGCTCCGACACTACCGCACACTCACCTATCACACACCTAACCCTACATCCCTGAGTATTGCACACTTACCTGTCCGCTCCCTACCCTAAATCCTCACTATCGCATACTTACCAGGTCGCTTACACATTCCCCTTGTCGGTCTTCCGTCTGTGGGATTCGAAAGGTCGGTCAACTGCGTTGTCGGTCGTTTCGTGTCGGTGATTTCACTGTCGGCGAATCGGCGTTTCGGTCATTAGAAGTAGACCCATATATATATATATATATATATATTTTTTTTTTTTTTTTAAGTAGTGAAAGAGGAGGTTTCCCCTTCTGTAGGAAAATAAGTAAAAATGTGAGAAGGAAGGATGGATGCTATCTTAGACGACAAAAGAGAGAAAAAAAATACAGACAAGAAGATTTTGAGGTGGTAGAAAATTTAATAGTGAAAATGTATGAAAAGAGGAAATGGATAGGGAAGAAGAATGGAAAGTTTATAAAAAGTCTGAAAAAGTTAGGACATTTTTAGAAAATTATATAACAATAGAAGAAATAGAGAATGTGATAAAAAAGGTAAGAATTGAATCAGCACCAGGATTGGATGGTATAAGCTATGTGTATTATAAGGAAAGATTAAGTATATTTTTAATCTTAAATTAGTGGTTGAAGGAAGGTATAATAAAATTTGCATGGAAAAATGATGAAAAAAAAGATAATAAAATGGAGGCCTATAATGCTAGGGAATACTAACTATAAAATATTTATGAAAATGCAACAAAAAGGATAGAGAAAGTGTTGGATGAGGTAACAGGAGAAGGGGATCTATGGTATGAAAGTAGGAGAGGTGAAAGAAATGATAATTATAGTGAAAGAAGTTATTGAGATGATACTAGTAGAAAAAGACAATGGCATGTGATGTACCTAAAGTCTTTGATAAAGTGAATCATGAAACTGTGGCAGATTTTAGAAGCATATGGTATAGCAGAAAAACAATGCAATAAAGAAATGTTATTAAAATATTTGTGTATTAGTTATGATAAATGGGTGGATAGGAGAAATAATACTGAGAGGAGTAAAACAGGGGTGCCCATTGAGTATGTGCTTATTTATATTAGTAATAAATACAGTAGAACAGACATATGTACATGGATTGAGGGAGGCAAGATAGGAGATGGGAGAAACATGTTTTAATGTCAATATGTATGACTTATGCAGATGATTTACTTATAATAAAAAAGGGGATGGATAAGTGAGGTTGTAATAATTGAAAAGCTGTTAAAAAGGCTGGTGTGCAGTTAAAATGAAGTGTAAGGGATGTGGTGAGATATAAAATAAATGGAATATAGTTCACAAGAAAGGAAATAAAGATTTGGGGAGTGACATTTGGTGAATATGGCAGTGTAACAAATCAGTGGAGAAGTACTGGAACAAATAAAAAATGTTAGCTTTGTGGAAAAGTTTTTATTTCAGAAAAAGACGTTAAATACTTATGTATTAGAAAAAAACCCAGCATGTTTAGGGGGCACATATATATAGGTTCATAGGTAGGTACTAGGCTATTGGCCCTAGGGCCTACACAAGCCTAGCCAAAAAGGTACCCTGGCTTTCGCCTCCCAAGAAAATTATTTTCCTGTGCCCCTGTCAAGCAGAACCACAGAAGTGATCCCTGGGGTGAGTTTCTTATTACCCATCCAGTCATCAAGATTTTTCTTGAAGAGTGCTAATGAGGAGCTCTGTTTGACATAGATAGGTAGTCTGTTCCAGAGTATGGGAAGTCTCTGGGACAGGAATCTTCCCTCCAAGCTTGTTCTGTTTATTGTGGTGACAAGGGTTAGGTCCCTAGAGCGTGTAGCTCGGAGGGATTGGGATTTCTGTTAGTGGAGCATGTCCAACAGCTCTGGGTTTGACGTAGCTTTGTATGTTAGGCAGAGATCGCCTCTGAGTAGGTGATATGCGACAGAGAAAAGCTGGAGTTTTTTGAGACGGTCTGCGTAAGGCATCTGTTTGAGGCCAGTAATCCTCTTTGTGAGGTATTTTTGCGGCCTTTCCAGTTGTAGATGTCTTGTGAGGTACATATCATAAGGGGCGTTGTACTCTATAATGGGTCTAATGAGTGATGAGTAGAGGGGAACAATGACCTCTTTTTTCTGGATGAGAAACCTTTTGTGATGAGGTGTGCCACGTAGAAGGATTTCCTGACCACTGTGGCGATGTGATTATCAAAGGAGAGACTACTGTCCACCTGTGTCTCAAGGTCTCTTATCACACTTTCATTGTTAAGTACACTACCGCCTATGTGGTAGTTCATGGGTACAGAGTTTTTACCAAAGGGGATGACAATGCACTTTTTGGCATTGAGCTTGAGACCATGGCTTTGACACCAGGCATCTGTCTCAGTGAAGCTCTTTTGTAGGATGTCCACATCGTTAGGAGTTTCAATTATGGCTCCTAGTTTGCAGTCATCTGTGAATTTAGTTAGCCAAAGACGTTCTGTGTTAGCCTGTACTTCACAGAAGTAGATACCAAACAGGAGAGGACCCAGGACTGAACCCTGTGGAACTCCACTTGTCACTGGTCTGAAGTATGATTTGGAGTCTGCTACTTTCACAGTGTTGGTTCTGTCAGTAAGCCAGTTGGCAACCCATCTTGTGACATAGGGATTTATACCTAGTTTAGTGAGTTTATCTATAATTCCGGAGTGGGGTATGGTGTCGAATGCCTTGGCGAGATCTAGATAGGCTGTGTGAACCACCTTACCCTCATCTATGGCTTTGGTGACTACTTCAAAGAAGTCTATCAGGTTTAGGAGACATGATCTGCCTTTTACAAACCCAGACTGTGTGGGGTCCAGAGTTTGGAGATCTCCAATGTCTTTGTTTATGAGTTCCATGATGATACGTTCCATGGCCTTGCAGACCAAGCTCGTCAGGCTAATGGGGCAATAGTTCCTGGGGTCTGTTGTGGCCCCCCCCTTTGTGGAGTGGGATAACTGTCACGGAACGCCATTCAATGGGCACAAAGCCTGAGGTGAGGCTATGGTTGAACATGGTACTTAGGTGGGGTGCCAGTTTATTCTGTAATTCATGTAGAAGGCAACCTGGGATGTTGTTAGGTCCCATGGATGCTGTGTTCTTGGCTTTGGAGATTGAGGTTTTTACCTGTGCAGCCGTGATTATAGGAACTTTGCATTCTTCCGGTATAAAGATGGGCCCTTTAGGGGGTGAGAGGGGAGTAAAGTTAGCATTGAACCTATCTGCCAGGATGTTGGCAATATCAGTTGGTTCTGTATATTTAGTGTCATTGTGCTGTAACTCAGAGCAGATCTGAGTGTTGCCTTTGAGATTCTTGACATAGCTATAGAATGCTTTGTGGTTGTCTTTAGAATCAGTGGCAATTTTATTTTCATAACTAGCTTTGGAGGATTTTATGGGGGATCTCAGCTTCTTATTGAGGCTGACCATGGAGTTCCTCCAATCGTGGGATTTTACTCTTTTGCAACAGTTTCTTTCTTCTGTTGTAGAGTTTGTTTATGGCAGAAGACTACCAGATTGGCTTCCTTATTTTGGAGGATAGCATCTTGGTTCTGTTAGGGGTAGCACGATCCATGTTCTCGTGTAAGTGCTTATAAAGTGCATTTGTGTAGGATTCAGCAGTCATACCTCTATTGTCCATCTGCATGGGTGTCGTGAAGTTTGCCACTTCTGTTGTACGAAGCGTGAAGTCGGCTTTGGAGAAATGTTTTACAGTTGTTTTCCTAATGGGTGGTGGGAGCAGGATGTGGATGTCTAGGGTGATTAGCTTGGGGTCGGATCTGACCAACGAGGAGCTGACCTCTGGTGTGGATCACCAGTCACCCATGTTGGTGATGACCAGGTCTAGGATATTGCTGCCCCTGGTGGGGTGTGGATTCCCTTTCACTGTTTGTTTTATTTGGGGCTTAAGGCTGAACACAGTAAGAAGAAAGATGATTTATAATAAAAAGAAGGTTTGAATTTAAAAAAAATCAGTGGTGCATTCAGCATCTGTGGATTTATTTTGGGTAATGAGAAAGATAAAAGAAAGACAAATGATAGGCAAAATTGTTATATGAAAACTATTAAAATGTATGGGAAGAAAAAAAAAAACAGTGAAAGGGAAAAGGACAGGATGGAAAAAAAATAGTACGATAAAATAAAATTATGGAGGGTAAAAGTAAGTGAGATTAATGGGAAAAGAAAGTAATGGTGTAGCATGTTTTTAGAATTATTAGTAAGATAAATTACAAGCAAGTTACTTGTTAAATTTTGAAGAAAATCAATAAAACATTTTTGAGCAAAAAAATAATTATTGTTATTATTTTTTGGTGTACCCATAGAAGGACCTAAATGAAGATTGAAAAAGGCATGAGGAGTCAGAAGAAAAAGATTTGAAATTATTTATGAAGCAGAGGATTTTTTTGAGGAGAATTTTATTATATGAGTTACCAGTGAAAGGGAATATGAAATATAAGGTGATGGAAGAAAGAAAATGTGTAGTGAAGAAGAAAAAAATATTGTTTATTGCTTGTGCAATCAAAAAATTGGAAAAGTTTAAAAATAGATGTAAATGATTTAAATGTATGATACTATATGCGAAGTATGATGAAGTAAAGAAATGTAATATTAATAAATATGATAAATTGTTGTTTGTAACAATATGGGTAATATGGGAAAAGATCTAAAGATGTGTTGTATAACCAGAAAAAAGGAGATGGTTGTGGAAGAAAGGATAGGGTGTAGAGGGTAAATATAACAGAAAAAAGAATGAAATAAATAGCATCTTTTGTTAGTTTCTTTTATGCTGATAGTTTGTAGATAATTTCAAGTATGAATGTAAAAAAAAATTTACAATAATATAAAGTTGATGTAAATGTTAGTAAAGCACCCCCACTGTTTTTTTTTTTTTTTTTTTTTTATAAGTGACCTGGGATCTTTTACAATCCACCTGAGATACAACCATCACAAGCAGACAGGACCACAGTTTAGAGAGTCTCATCTGAAGGATGGCCCATTCAGTAGTGCCTCTAAGAAACCTCTCAAGGATTAAGCACCTGTTTCCGCAAACAGATATCATGACTGCTGTTCATGTTGTGGTCTCTTCCCAACTGGACTACTGCAGTGTTCTGTATTTGGGATTGCCTAATACTGAACATGACCTGTTACAATTGGTGCAGAATTCTACAGCCAGTTTACTCACTGGTACTTCTTGTTTACCAGTGCATTACACTGTTTTGCATGTCCTAAAATGTCTTCCTGCCCAGTATAAGATCATCTACAAATTTCTGGTATTTGTGTAGTAGTCCATTCATGACCTGGGTCCCTGCTATCTGAATGAGTTTATTATGCCATATTGCTTCATATGGGTTTTGTTCTCAACATGCAGAGGGGCTGCTAATGGTTCTACAGGTCAGCCTTGTGAATTCAGGTTTTCAATCTTTTTATTATCAGCCCGTGTCTATGAAACCTGTTAGCTCTGTGACTGTGGGAATGTCAGTTTCAGACAGGCCTCAAAGATGTATGTATTTTACTTAGCACATCAATGAGTAGAGTGAAAGTTATAATGTTTTGGTCCTTTTTTTGTGTTTCCATTTTCTTTCTTTTTAATTTTGCAAAGATGTTTTGCTAAAAGCGCCTTAATAAACTTGATTTTGAACTTGTTTCTCAATGTGTGTATAGCATTCTGTGTTAAATTGGGGAAAAGTGAATCTGGTTTTTCAAAGATCACCTGTACTCTCAGATGATTGTGCCTACTTCTGTATGGCATGAACACTGCCTTGAGTCAACAGCATAAGTTTCTAATATGTATTTACTCCAGTACCTTTTGATTCAGTTGAATAAATGCTTATTACATTTCCTAACTGGGTGTTTAGGCAGTATCACCTTCCAATGTTGCCGCAACCTCTCTGGTTCGTCAGTGTTAAAACTCACTATAAATCATGTATAACATGCATTTGTAAGAAATGCATTGTAAATCACTGTAAATCTTTACAAAGTACTGTATCTGTTGACATGAAAACCTGTACTGCACTATTGTGCCCAGGTCATGACTCAAAATGGGGGTTAGGAGGGTGGCCTAATGGTTAAGGTGTTTGACTTACAAACACAAAGTGCAAGGTTTGAGTCTCACAAGGGATAATTAGCTAGGCTTAAAATGGCTCATAAGGACAGTTAGCCTAGTACTAATCTATGAACCTAAAGGTTCATAGGTAAGTACTAGGCTATCTGCCCAAGGGCATTTATAAGCCTAGCCAGAGTGTGTTGGCTTTCGCCACCCCCTTAGATTAGTTCCCTGTGCCTCTGACCAGCAGAGCCATTATGATAAGGATCTTCACACCAGCCCACTGACCCGGTTAAAAAATAAATGAATGAATGAGTAAATGAATAAAAATTATAAAAGTGTTGACTCGAGATTAAACCTATAACTTGCTGAAAGTTATAGCTACCTGAGTGGTCACAAAAATGATATGCATTAAGTGTTCTTCCTACAGCAGAGGGTTCTGTCAGAGATCAGCTAACTTATTGAATGCTTGCATAGCTGTTCAGTGCAGTTATATGTCTGTTAGGTACCATATTAACCAAGCTAAGATATGAGATATAGTTCAGGAGTCATATAAATATTCTGATGGAGGATTGTTACTTAAACTGATGACTTTAATCTCATTTATTTTTACTTTCACAGTTTTTCCTAGTGTTCCAGAGAAACCAGGCATGCCCTGCCCAGGCGAAGACAGTGAGTATTAGTTTTTTGTTTCTGTTTTGTTTGTTTGTGAAGTTCATAAAAGTGGTCCTTCTTGGATCAGAATCCTTTCGAGAAACTGAATGCAGTGAGTTATTTTTGCAGTGCCATCTGATTTATCTGAGAATGAGGCCGGGGTGTAGGTGAATACCTTTCCTCACAAGCAAGCATTAGGAAATGTCTTTCGTACAAATCTGTTGGGACACTTGCTTTCTTTGGGAGGGGCACAGCCATGTCAAAACATAGGGTACTTCACTTGTCAAACCCTCTTATTTAATGTGCAAGTCTAAGGTTATTGCACGTTGGGGAGGAGAATATTGCTCCATGCAGATTGTGCTTGGTTTCTGCACAGTTATTTGTAGTACAGCTGTCTAATCAGATTAGCGCCTGCTACCCCCTCAGGACTTGTCAGTGTAAGCTATTGCTCATACAGTCTGATTTCAGTGTTGAAAATCATTAGATAGGGACAAAGGCTATTTACAAAAAATGCTTGCTATTTCTAATAGTTGCAGGGGGTAACATTATTAGAGCTAATTTATGTATTGTATATTCATTTTAGTATGTAAAACATATGCATTTGTTAGTCTTTTTTATTTTACAAACTTTATATTTTAGCATTTTCTTCTACCTACAAGTTGCATTTATTTTTGTTACACTTTTTCTATTATGTCTGTGCCTTGATTGTATGATGTTTAGGGTAGAAGGTATACAGATGCTTGTTGCATTTCAATGATTCAGGCTGGTGTTAATGTCCGCATTAAATATGTAAGGTAGCTGTACATATATGCACGTTTATAATGACCAGTAAGGGTACCTGCACCCTAAACAGATTACTTCACAAGCTTAATTTGCTGATGTGTTATGTAGCTTACTCTTTAAAAATATATATATTTTTTTTTGTGTGTAATAGCTTGCTCCTCAGGTCTGCCCTTTATTATGCAAGTATGGTTACAGGATGTAAATACACTGTGCTTTCATATGCTATTGTTTTGATTCATTATATATTGTCACCTTTTCCCCAGTATGCAACTTAATCATGATGATTACTTCATCAGTTTGTTGTTTTTCTCAAAATTGTTTTTGTTTACTACTAAACTGTATACTTGTTTTTAAGTTTTGTTGCTTTACCTTTTGGCTGAGTTCATGCCAGAAAATGCTTCCTGAACCATTCAGTTACTGTATCAAATAAATAAAAATAGGCATTGATTAAAGAAATATACTGTTGTGCTCTTTAATATTTTGTTTGTGACACTCCTGGTGATCTCAGACATTGTGTGCCTATCCATTACATTGCCTGTTTTGTTTCCCCTAAAGATGAAGGCTAGGTAGTGGGCTTTGGGGGTTTCACACTGCAGGAAATTTGTCTTTTACTGTGGCCACTCTCATCTCCAATGCAAGACATACAACGACACTTGTGACTGATATGAGTCAGCCCACTGCTGACATCTGTCGTATAAGTCAATGAATGCTTAAAGCACCCCAGCCAACTTTGGGGGGGGGGGAGTTGTTACAGACAAGCCCATTCTCATCCTGTTATAGGAGAGTATTTGGCCTTTGGTTTCCCAAATTCCCCCTTCCTTACCAGCACTCTGGCACCTGGGTCACTAATCCACCCCACTTCAGTGGTGTCACAGATGGAGTTTATTCCTGTTTTCTATCAGACTGGCCTTCTTCTTCTTCTTTATGTAGTACCATTCTGTGATCTTCAGATGTGCTATCTTTTTTACTTATGATTAGGTCAATAACTTCATTCATTTTTATGTAATTATTCATTTTTTAACCAAATAAGTGAACTGGGCTTTAGACACTTTTCAGGCAGGTCCCAGGCTCCAAGGGTAAGGGTGAAAGAAATGCATATGGACAGTTTGGCATAGCCAGTCATCCAGCATGTTTTTTGTGCCATGAGAGGAAATTGATGTATCAAGAAAAGAAGCAAAACAGTTATAGGGAACAATATGCAAACTCCACCTAGTGGCTAGAGGTTAGGAATGAACTTCAGAGCCTGGCGTTGTGTGGCTTACATCTCAACCATTGATGCTGCATGAACAACCGTGTCTTCCTTTGTCAAATGTCAGGCTGTTGCTTTTTGGTCTGAAAAGAAATTAAACTGTCACTGAGTGTAACGGTCATAAAATCATGAAGTATATGCTTTAGATATAACAAATGTGTGTGTTTTTAACGATGACCTGTACATCTCTTAAGAGAAGTAAGTTGATCAAATGTTCATTTAATTGCTTTAAAAACAAGCAGTTAAGAAAACCTGTCATTAATTCAGTATATATCGGTTATGATTGCTTTTGATACTGAAAGATCAGAAAGTTATCTTTGTTTTTAAATGAATAGTATAGGTAATAAAACGATATGTTTAAGAAAGAGAGTACATTTGTGCTGAACATAGGGCAACAGTCATTGTGTTCGACTTAAAAGAGGATTTGTTTATCTGCTGCATTTACCAGTGGTACATTGGGATGCAGGTCTTACTGTGAGTTAGGAACTCTGTATTCAGTAATGCAGCATTTTCCAGTGGTGCATTGGGATGCAGGTTTTACTGTGAGTTGGGAACTCTCTATTCAGTAATGCAGTGCACCTTTTGTGCCTAAGGAACCTAGTTACTTAAATTAATCTCAAAAATGAAATACATTTTTAAAACCTTCTACAAGTAGAACATAGGAGCTGAGTTTGTGTGGCATAATTATGTTTAACCTGTGTTCCAATGTGTAGTTTCTTGTTCCAATGTGCAGTTTCTGTCCTTTGCTTATGTGTATCTTCACATCATTTGATTAGAAGGCATCATTTTCCCAGGTCATATCTTTAGCTGCTCTTTTGTTGCTACGGTATGCAGTCTGATTGTGATAATCTCATGAAAGAAGTGCCCCTAGAGCCAGTACATTTATTAGCCTTGGTGTCATTTAGCTTAAGCAGACATATATATTGTAATAAGCTGCAAGAAATGGCCTGAGACAACAGGCACATCTCAGGTAATGTTTTAACTGCATTGGAATGAAAGCCAGTCAAATTTCAGTACTTCGTGGGAAAACAGTGCTTATTTATTTTGTATTATCTGCTACCAGTGAGGTGTTTAATTTAGTATACCATCAGCTGTGTTTGCTTTTCTGCAGTCATGTCTTCTAGAAACATGGGCCCACAAATGAAGTTTCTTTATGAATATGGTGATAAGTCTACACATCGTAAGAGACTCACAGAACTGTATGTGTCTGGTTTGCACTGACATGAATGAAGAATGTTCTTCATTTTAAAACATGTTGATCTTCTACTTGTTTAATGTCGTACCACTGGACTTACCTGAAAATGGTCCATTTTGATCAGTGTTCTACCCCAGTCAACAATTTAAAAATAAAATAATGTAATACATACATGAGTATGTATGTGAGATGTTCGAGTGTATTCACTGTTGCAGTCATTACATTTGGGTTACTTGCTTGCAGTAACCTTCAGTCAGCCTGATTAACAAAGTCTTGGGTCCTGCGTCGGTTGCTGTCCCTTCTTCCATGACGTCAGGTCGTCAGGGGTATAAAACATGCAGCCGACTCCATTACATCCGTCTTTCTTGCTGTGCGGTGCCCAAAAAAGAAGCATTTCACAAGTGCTGGTCGGCCAACTCCTGAAATTTTCATTTTCAAGTTTCAGGACCGAAGTCTTCAACTAAAGCTAAGTACCCCGTTGGGGAAACTTTTTCCTGCTCCTTTCCGATGTCAGTAAAAGTTAATAATTGCATTACTTGTGGAAAGCAAATACCTCACAAAGATTTTCATTCGTACTGTACTCCTTGCCTAGGCCCTGACCATGACGTACCTTGCTGTCGGTTTTGTGCTTTATTTAATCACTGCACTATCCGTTGTCTGTATATTTTCACCTCTAAATATTTCGGTTCTTGGTTTAATTATCCAGAAATGTCATCGGTTAGCCATCCGACTACCATGATTCTGAAAAAATGCAAAGATAAAGACAGAGACAGGCCGCCGAGGTCCAAAGCTGCCAACGACGCTTCTCCTAAGCCAGTCGCCAGTCTGCCGGTACTCAGTGAGGTGCTTTTGCAGCCCGTGATACCCGCTACTTCTGACTTGCAGGCCTCTACTGAGACCCATTCTGTGTCCGGTATGCCGCAAGATGCTTCAACTGTGGAACTTAAGGATGTCTCTACCTTGGATGGGTCCGGAGCCGCTGTGCAGGCACTGGCTTCTGAGGGTGTATTCAGGCCTACGGACTTGCATATTAAACCGACGCCTCCTTCTTTATTTATGGCAAAATCTCCAACCATGTCTAAGAAACCGATGCCCAGGCCTCATGCTCAGGCCACTATGCCTAAAAAACAAATGATAAGAATGGCAGAAGATCTTATAACTCTAATCAGGGGAAGCCAACCTCCCCCCTCTAAGAGACCTAGGACTAGAAGTTGTTTATGAATCTTCTGACCAGGATTCTGATTTTTCTGATTCTTCTGATGATCTGGATTTGCCCTTATCTACTTATGAGGATTCTGATGCAGAGGACTCCATTCTCTCTGCTTCCCCTCCAGAGGATTTTTCTTTTGGTGAGATTTTGCATACTCTAAGGGAGCATTTCCACTGGGAAAGCCAGGATTTTTCTGATGCAAAAAAGAGAATTAGGGATTTCTTACTCCTGCCTCAGCATAGGCCTTTAGCTATACCTCGTGTACTAGACATTGTTGATGATGCCTTTTCAGAATCTAGTTTGATCCCTGATTCTTTACCTCATGCTCCCATAAAACCTGACAGATATTATAGGGTTCCTAATTCACCCAAGTTCCTTTTTAAAAATCCTGTTGCGGATCCAGAGACTATTTCACAGGGACCCAAGGGCATTAACTCTTCTACTGCTAAAAATCCTACCCCCTCTGTTAGAGACTCCAGGGCGCTGGATAGATGGAGTAAGAAGGTTTACACTTCTGCAACCTTGGCCATTAGAGCTTTAAACTGCCAGTTTCATATGTTAAAGTATCAACAACATGTTATTGGATTGCTTAAACAGAAAATAATGTTGATTCCTGACTGTGCTGAAAATAAAGAATTACAGTATTTAATGCATTCTGCTGAATAGGTTTTAAAACATACTTTGCAATGTGGATTTGATTCATTAGAGGCCTCTTGCAGGGCTGCTGTTATTGGGTCTGTGCTCAGAAGGCATGCTTGGCTTAAGGAGCAATCTTTGCCTGATCATGTTAAAGCTAAATTGTTAAATGCTCCCTTAAATCAGGACCGCCTGTTTGGCAACAAGGCTAAAGAAGATAAAGCTAAATCTATGCAAACTGTTAAAGATTTCTTACAAGTTCAGCCTCCTAGATTTAGTAGGCACTGGCCCTCTAAAAATTGGTCCCTTCCAGCCCCTTCCAGGTCTTCTCAAGCCAAACCCAGACACAGCAGAAACCCCAGGTTTTAGTCGCAAGGGACACACAAGACTAAGCAGTGGGGGGTGTCTGCACCCAAATCTGGGAGTAGTAAGACTCCCCCCTATGGAAAACTGTCTCACTGACTTGCTTTTAAAACTTCCAAGCACTTCCCAACTGAATGCTCCTTTAGGCAGAAAGATTGGTCTGCAGGCCAAAAACTGGGAACTCATTACCCAGGCAAATGGATTTTAAATGTAGTGTCCCACGGATACAGATTTCACCTCCACATGTTACCAGTACCAAGCGGGTGGCCAGATATACCCCCAAATCAGTGGGCAGAGGCCCAAAATCAAGTACTCTCTCTTTCAAACATGGGGGCTATTCATTTGGTACCAGAAGAGGAAAAGGGACAAGGTTTCTTTTCGAGACTTTTCCTCGTGCCCAGAAAAGGCAATACATGGCATCCTATCCTGGACCTTTCTACTCCTTAAACACCTTTCTGATGATTCCAAAATTCAAAATGCTGACTCTTCACCAGCTGCTTCCTATGCTAGGCAAAGATGCCTGGTTGGCAACACTATACTTAGAAGCATACCAGCACATCCCTATCAGGGAGTCTTGCAGAAGATACCTACACTTCAAAGCAGGCTACATGCACTATCCGTTCTCTGCACTGCCCTTTGGCTTATCTACTGCACCCAGGGTATTCACAAAGTGCCTAGCTCCAGTCATTGCATTTTGCAGGCAAAGAATTATTCAAGTATACGCATACCTGGACGATTGTCTAATTCAGGCAAAAAGCCGGGACATTCTTTTGAATCATCTGGCCTTTGTTCAAAGGGTACTTACTTGTCTGGGATTCACCATAAATGAAAAGAAGTCACACCTGGTACCCTGTCAACAAATTATAGCTTGAATACAACTTCCCAGATGGCTTTCCTCGCGCCAGAGAAATGGATTAATTTGACAACCTACTTCAAACAAGTGGCCACAGAAACCCAGCTATATGCAAGGCAGATACTGCAAGCCTTAGGGTTCATGGCCTCCTGCATTCTTCTAATTCCATATGCAAGGCAGGGAAGTGTATTCAGGGAAAATGGAACCCAAGTCAAATGCACCTGCACATAAATCAAAAGGAAATTTTAGCTGTACAGAGTGCTCTGACAGCCTTCAAGGTCCACATTCTTCCAGGACAACTAATGGTAAAGATGGACAACACCACTGTCATGTAGTACATAAACAAGCAGAGGGGTACACATTCTTACCCCCCTCTGCAGACTAGCCATAGCATTGTGGAACACAGCCTTGAGCTATCAAGTAAATCTACAAGTTCAATTCCTGCCAGGAAAACTAAATACACTGACAGACCGACTAAGCAGAAACCTCATGGACCCACATGAGTGGAAACTGGAACAAAGGATTTTCAACATGTTGACAAACAAATGGGGGAGCCCAGATATAGACCTGTTTGCCTCCCCCCAGAACCATCAACTGGACAAATTTTGCACAAGGATTACCCACAAGCTAGCTTGGAAAGTGGATGCTCTATCCTTCAGCTGGAAAAACCTATCAGTTTATGCCTTTCCTCCTCTGCCTCTACTCGCCAAAGTACTACTAAAAATCAAACAGGACAAGCCAAGGACAATTTTAATTGCACCAGACTGGCCTCGCCAACACTGGTACCCACTCTTGCACAGTGTGTTACGCTTGGCTCCTTGGCACCTGCCTCAGACTCCTTCCCTGTTGTCTCAGCAGGAGAACCAGATTCTGCACCCTCAGCTGCAAACCCTGCATCTAGCAGCCTGGCTAATTACCTAATCTCTCCTTTACCATCCCTCAGTCAGTCAGTAATGGATATAATATTAGAAGCAAGGAGGCCTAGTACTAGAAAATCTTATGCTGCAAAATGGAAAAGATTTTGTGCCTGGAACCAGACTCAAGGAATGAACGCAGCAGTGCCCAATTTACCTCAGATTCTACAATACTTGACTGAGATGCTTCATAAGGGCTTGTCCTTTTCCTCCATCAATATTCATGCCTCAGCCATTTCAACTCATTATAGCACAGAGCCTCCACTCTTCTCTCACCCACTGCTCAAGCAGTTCCTCAAAGGGGCCAAAAATTTAAGGCCACCCAGGAGAGCTCCAACTCCAGCCTGGGATCTTAACTTTGTCTTGCAGAAACTCACTCTTCCTCCTTTCGAGCCAGCTGCTACTGCAGATTTAAAATTTCTTTCCTGGAAAACAGCTTTCCTTTTAGCAATCACTTCTGCAAGAAGGGTATCTGAATTACAGGCCCTTATGGCAGTGGAACCTTTCATCATCTTTCATGCGGACAGGGTGTCCCTCAAAAGCAATCCCTCCTTCATACCCAAGGTGGTATCCAGTGTGACTCTTAATCAGTCCATTCATTTGCCTACCTTCTTTCCTAACCCACAGAACAAAGAGGAACGGATATTGCACTTTTTAGATGTGCACAGACAACTTAGATTCTACTTGGACAGGACTAAACCTCAAAGGAAATTTGAACAACTACTGGTGGCATTTGCTGCAGGGACAGAGGGGAAAGCTATTTCAAAATAAACCATTTCAAAATGGATAGGCCACTTTATTCATTTCTGCTATAAGCACCATGGAAAACCTATCCCACAGGACATCAGACCCCATTCAGCCAGTGCTGTATCTACCGATACAGCCTTTCTCAGGGGAATCTCTACTAGGGATATCCTATTAGCTGCTACCTGGAGTTCTGTACATACTTTCACCAAGCATTATCATTTGCCAATTTTCTCTAAATCCAGAGCTGGTTTTGCCACTGCAGTCTTGCATGGTCTTATAGCTGGTCCTAATTCTATTTAAATTCCTTCTCCCAACCTTAGCTTTGGGGATCTACCCAAATGTAATGTCTGCAACAGTGAAACATGAAGAACATAGTACAGTTGTGTACACTTACCATAAATGTAGATGTTCGAGTGTATTCACTGTTGCAGTCCTGGTTACCCTCCCTCCAGCCCCCTTTTTTCTTTTGGCTGTACCTCTACTCTCACTTACTATGCTCAAAAAGCTTTTTGGTGTATTTGCTTTTTTGTTGGAAGTATATCCTATTTATAGATTTAATTGCTTCCCATTAGGGGGTCACCTGACATCTGGGGCAAGAAAAACTGATGTAATGGCATCAGCTGCATGTTTTATACCCCTGATGACCTGAAGTCATGGAAGAAGGGACAGCAATCGATGCAGGACCCAAGACTTTGTTTATCAGGCCGAATGAGGGCTACTGCAAGCAGATAACCCAGATGTAATGACTGCAACAGTGAATACACTCAAACATCTACATTTATGGTAAGTGTACACAACTGTACTTTTTATATGTATAATATAATATATATAACAACAATATGTAGACCATATGATCGCACTTTTAAAATTTCGAACACCTGATAAAAATAGGGGGTGGGGATTACCCCCACACCCCCTGCTATTTAAATATACCAACTCTGAGATCACGCTACAGTGAGGAAAAGGGAAATCTTCCCATTCTGCGATGTATGGAGATCTCCATTCAGAACATTTAGACTTTTAAAAGTTCGATCATACAGTCTTGACCATATGAAAGTCAAACTTTTAAAAGTTCGATCTTCTGTAGGGGACCTATATATATATATATATATATATATATATATATATATATATATATATATATATATACATACATACATGTAGGTATGTGTGTTAAATGTCTGTATAGAAAGATAAATAGGTATAGATACACACGCACACACACACACACATATACATATACATGCACACATACTGTGTGTGTGTGTGTGTGTGTGTGTGCGCATATATACATGGGTTTATATGTATGTTTGTGTAGGTCCCATTCTTTTTAAAAGTGATATGTATTTCATGTGCAGAATATCGATTTGTAAGTTGCGAATTTAGAGTATTATGGAAAAAAATGTAGTATGATCTGAATAGCTCAGAGGAAATGCATCTCAGCTGGCAGAATGGTGTGAGCTGCTTGCACACTTAGATTTGTTATGGCCTTATACATCAGGGAACTGAGGCCTAAAGGAGAGGATGCAAACTGTATAAGGTACCATAAAGCCCATTTCTTCAGGACATCAGTGAAGGATGTTATCCTTAGCAGATCATTGTTAGAATCCTTGTTATATACAAATTTGGTTTATACAGAGTTGCAGAATGGAGGATTAACCCCCACTGCTAAAATGGAAGCCTGTTTATTTGTAGCCCTGTTTAACCAAATATAGATTAGTGACTCAATTTGTATTTGCATTGCAAGAAAGCTCATTAATGAGATATAGGATGCAGAGATGCATTTGAAAATATTTTATTGGCTGTAGCTGCTCAAGTGGTGTATAAGGATGAAGTCTTGATAATGCAGATAGCAGGATAGGTGTGTCCTTCCTGGGGAAGAGGGTGTTGCTCCTATCCAGCTGGTGCCACTACTCCCAACCTGATCACTGCCAGAGAGCAAGGATGGTATTGACCAGGTTAGGGCCAGTCAAGGGGCTATGTGATTGTGGCCACCTAATCAAGTGATGGTAACCACTGTCAATCACACAGAAGAGCATGTCCAACTGATAGAGGGGCAAAGGCAGACCGTATGGTGATGGTGATGTAGGTGCACAAGTCTCTACTCAAGGGGAAGGTTTACGGCTTTCATACAAAAAATATGGTATCATTGCCTGTGTGCTGGGCAAGAAACCCAAATCCTTCTTGTTTACCTGCATGATGCCCCCTCTGGACTAGGACCCTAGGAGATCTGAGGGAAGAATCCCATCCCCTATAGAACAAATGGGCTTGAGTCTAGTAGGGTGCAGCTTAATGCTCAGCGGGCACAAGGGAGAAAGCACTTAGGAAAAAATATATATTTTATTGGTGTTTTCTGCATTTTGCAGAGGGTAAAAACTCCTGCACTGTCATATCAGGTGGGGGGGGGGGTTCTATGTCCCATACATCCCACTACTGTTTGATTCCTACTCTGTGCCTTCTGGAACAGTGAGTATTTTGTTTTGCATCTAAATCGATTAGTTCATCTTCCTCCAGTTTGTATTTTCTTAGCTTTAAGATGTTTAAGTAGCAGGGTTGTGTGAGTGGGTATGCAAGTATATACATGGTCTGTGTAGGTAGTTTGTTTATTACGAACTTGGCTGTAGTTGATGGACTGGGTATTTAAACCCTTTTCCAGTATTTCAGTTTCTGCATGATGTTGCTTTATGTTGTAGTGAAGAGGATTTTTAGCCCCTGTTGCTTGTAATCCAGTAGAATAAATGGAATATGTAGCTTGAATGTTGGGAAATGGGATATTACTCTGAAATTTTCCTTTTATGAGGTGTTAATTTCTATTTTCTTTGTGACCTAAACAAAAATATCACTGGCATGCTGGATAAATAAGACTACCACTGTTTCATTCATTATAATCTATTGTGTTATTCAGAGTAACAATAAAATGTAAGATTATATTTTTTTTCTGTAGTCTCCCTGCAGAGGAAATGCATTGAGTACAGTTTCTCAGGGCTTGTCACTAGCGGGGAGTACATGTAATTATCTGTAGTTTATAGAGAATTTTAGCAATTAAGTAATGGTAGTATATTTTTACACTCGGCTGTTTCAGTATTACTGCAGCAGTGTTGTGTTGTAGCACCCCCTACACAGGTACAGTCCTGAGTGCGGTAGCAGTTCACATCACTGCATCAGTGTGATGCAGGTAAGATAAGGTGCAATAAAAAAGGATTTCATTGTGTATTTTGTAAGTTCTTCTTTCGGATTTTCCCAGTTAGGAGTCACCACAGCGGAACTCTGGCCCGCTAATGATTGGCAGTAGATTTTTATGGTGCCAAGGTGCCAGCCTGACACCCAACCTTCAACGAAGGCACGCCCATTCACACATGTCTTTCGAATGCCACTCGACCACGAGGAGAACATGCAGACTCCACACAGAAGGCGCTCCAGCCAAGAATCAAGCGGGAGAACCTCTTGCTGTGAGGCGACGATGCTACCGCTGCACCACCGCGGCTATATTTTTATAAGTGCTGCAGGAAAACTACATTACACAGAAAGTGTCAGCAGCAACAGCCACACTGATGTAGGGCAGTGCCCCCCTACAGGTAATATGAGGGTTGCAATTCACAGTCCAGCAGCAGACAGAGTAGTACATGTAATATGTCCAGCATTTTTATAATAAAACCAGACATTCTCACCTTATGTGGGAAATGTTAGCAGAAAATGGTTGCAGTGAGTTGGATTAAGAATGTGTTTGTGTGTATTATTACACAGAGCAGTGCAAACCTTTGAGTATATAACAAAAAAAAGTTATAATGCCTGTCCACAGTGATATTTTCTGAGTAGTATTTCATGTTTTTTTTCAGAAAACTTATTGTGGTTTGTTTAGTTTAGTCATTAGTTGTAGATTGCCCTGTGCATTTACCATTTATGTTTTCTTTCCTGTTGTCTTTATTTCTGTCTTCTTGTACCCATTGACTCCATTTGCTAGTGTACAGTGCACCACAATGTGACATCAGATTTGTATCTTCTAACAGATATCATCCTTTCGGTCTTGTCATCATATGCTTACCATTGTCACTGCCAAGTGAACCAGTTAAATACCTTGCCCCCAAGCATCACACCTTCTTTCTTACAAAATATTTAAAGCTTTTACCTCTGTACTGTTTGCAACACATTAACTGCTTTTTGCCTGTATCAGTAAGATTGTTGTTGGAGGTTGAGGGTTCCCAGTTTTCATTGATATCTCATTCTTTCCTTTGACTAGTTGAAATACTGTCAGTGAAACAGTTAAAGGATCATGCCCCTTCCCATAGATGTATGTAGACCATTATGGGTCTGTTTTTTTTTTTTTTTCAAGGCCGGTAAAGCAAGATTATTGATTCATGCACCAACATACGTACCGGTGAAGCTAGATTATTGATTCATGCACCAGTTTGGTCAGTCATTGCTTGCATTGCTTGGTATGATGCATGTGCAGTCTTAAGTTCATCTTAAATTTATTTTTGCAGCCTCTCTCAGTATAATAGATTCCTTTTCTAGTCACCTTCTATGTTGTTTCTAGTTAATAGATCTGTATCCAAGTAGATACTGAAATGTAACAATAGCCTCTCAGCTACTCTTTCCGCAATTCTGAGGGTTCGTTTTTTGACTTTTCTTGCCATGTTCAGGAGTAAGCACTGTGTCACATTTATTCTGTCTTGTTCTGTGCATGTAATCATAAAGTTACTTACCAGAAGGTTACTTTATTTTTCCTGTCAGATTCTTTGTTGTCATCTTGTATCTATCATAAAGGCTGCTGTAATCCTTCCTGGTCTTAGTTGATGTACCAGCACAGAGGATTTCCTTCTATGGTGTCATGTATTACCTTCTTGTAGGGTTCCACTGTAGAAGCAAGCACCATCTTCTGTGGTACATACTGTGAGTTTTATTATGTTTTAACAAAAAATCCTGGTCAGTTGTTACATTTTTACAGTATCTGTGTGACTCTGGTAAAGTTTTTTTTTCAATCAACAGCATGGTCATTCCAGTAGTGGGGAAAGGAAGCATTCCAATCATTCCAGTAAGAGTTCGGATCTTTCATTTAAATCTTTTTTATACCAGTTTTGAAGTGGTATTAGTCTTCTCTGAGCCTAGCAATTAAAACACCACTGCTTTATAACAATCCTTGAGGCTGTGAAGGTGACCCATGTTTGAACTCATTACAAAGGGGAGTTTGGAGCTGCATTGCTAGTTTGACTCATTCCATCCAGTACAACTCTTTGGGTGTGTATCTTTAAAGGAAAACTCCACCTTAGAACTCAAAAAAAAAAAAAAAACATGTTTTTTCATTGTGTGTTTGTTTTGTGAGCTATTTTAATGCTTCACAATCACGCCAAGTGCTACTTTTACAATTTAAATACGTTTCCCACAACATGGCGGATGATGGGCCCTGCCTTGGTAATGTGATCTTGTTTTCATTCCTTCTTCCCAGAATACATTTCAGTTCCTGTTTATATGAATATTGCTAGACATAAGGAAGTGGTGGTGGTTTCTATTGCCATTAAGAGAGAGTGGCAGGACTGTGAAGCACTGTCATCTAACGCACCTTCTGTAACACAGCTACTTCTATGTTTCCTTGACTGAGCCTTATTCATGTGTCTGTCAGAGCTTGTTCTATGCAATAAGTAGCTATTAGTTACTTCCAGAAAAAGATGGTGGGTAAATATCAGGCTTCTGTAAAGGGATTATTTTGTAGTTCTAAAAGAATCTACAGACCTTCCCCTACACTTTCATGCTGAGTTATGAAAACTCTCAGTGCAGTAAATGATCTTTGCTGTTCATAGGTAGGTACTAGGCTATCTGCCCAAAGGCATTTATAAGCCTATCCGGAATGTGTTGGCTTTTGCCGTCCCCTTAGATTAATTCCCTGTGCCTGTGTCCAGCAGAGCCATTGAAGTGATCCCTGAGGTAAACTTTCTGTTTCCCATCCACTCGTCGAGGTTCCACTTGAAGAGGGTTAGTGAGGAGCTCTGCCTAATGTAGATTGGAATCTTGTTCCAGAGCATGGGAAGTCCCTGGGACAGGAATCTATCCCTCCTGCATGTCCTATTTATTGTTGTGGTGAGGTATAGATCCATGGAGCGTGTGGCTCGAGGGGATATGGTTTTCTTTAGGTGGAGCATGTCCATCAATTCTGGGTTGGACATGGCCTTGTATGTCAGGCAGAGATCACCTCTGAGTAGGAGGTATGTAACCGAGTACAGCTGGAGTTTCTTCAGTCGAACTGCATAGGGCATCTGGTTGAGGCCAGTGATCCTCTTGGTGAGGTACTTCTGTTGTCTTTCCAGTTGTTGCAGGTGTCTTGTAAGGTACATCCCAAATGGGGCATTGTACTCTATGATGGGTCTGATTGATGCATAGAGGGGCACAATGACCTCTTTCGATCTGGATGCAAATCCTTTTGTGATTAGGTGGGCCAAATAGAAGGATTTTCTAACCACTTTGGCAATGTGATTATCAAAGGAGAGGTTACTATCTACGTGGGTCCCCAGATCCCTTATTACGTCTTCCATATTTAGGGGGCTACCACCTATGTGGTAGTTTGTGGGTACTTTATTTTTTCCAAAGGGGATGACTATGCACTTTTTGGCATTTAGCTTGAGGCCACGGTTTTGACACCAGGTATCTGTCTCAGTGAGACCCTTTTGGAGGACGTCTGTGTTAGCCAGAGAGTCAATTATAGCCCCTAGTTTTCAGTCATCTGCGAACTTGGTCAGCCATAGTCCTCCTGTGCTTGCATTTACCTCTGAGAAGTATATGCCGAACAGAAGGGGTCCTAGGACTGAACCCTGGGGAACGCCACTTGTAACCGGTTTAGAGTCAGACCTAGCTCCCGCAACTCTTACCGTGTGGGTTCTGTCCGTGAGCCAGTTGGCAACCCATCTCGTGATGTAGGGGTTTATGTTCAGGCTGGTGAGCTTGTCTATAATACCTGAGTGGGGAATGGTGTCAAAGGCCTTTGCGAGGTCTAGGTAAGCTGTGTGGACCACCTTTCCCTCATCTATAGCCTTGGTAACTGTCTCAAAGAAGTCCGCCAGGTTTAGGAGGCATGATCTGCCCTTAACAAAGCCGAACTGGGTAGGGTCCAGTGTTTGGAGGTTTCCAGTGTCTCTATTAATGAGATCCATGATGATGATGCACTCCATAGCTTTGCAGACCCAGCTAGTCAGGCTTATAGGGAGATAGTTCCCAGGGTCTGTTGTGGCTCCACCTTTGTGGAGTGGAATAACCGTTGCTGTACACCACTCTGTGGGCACGTAGCCTGTGGAGAGGCTGAGTTTAAACAGTTTGTTTAGGTGAGGGGTTAGTTCATCTCGTGTAGGACGCAGCATTGATGCTGTGTTTTTGGCTTTGGAGAGGGCTGTGTTAACCTGAGTGTCTGTGATTTCAGGGGCACTACATTCTTCTGGTATATTTATGGGCCCTTTTGGGGGTGAGAGGGGGGTGAAGTTTGCACTGAACCTGTCTGCCAGGATGTTGGCTATATTGGTCGGTTCAATGTATTTTGTGCCATTCTGCACTAACTCCGAGCATATCTGAGCATTGCCACTTAGATTCTTGACATAGCTAAACCTTGTGGTTATCTTTGGAGTCCATGGCAATCTTTCTTTCGAAGCTAGCCTTGGATGATTTTATGAGAGAATGCAGTTTCTTGCTGATACTGATCAGGGATGTCTTCCTTTCTTGGGATTTTACTCTTCTGTACTAGTTTCCTCCTTCTATTGTATAGCTTATTTATGGCAGGGGTCCACCAGACTGGTTTTCTTTTCTTGGAGGAGTGAGTCTTGGTCTTGTTTGGAATAGCACGATCCATGCATTCTTGTAGGTGCCCGTAGAGTGCATTAGTAAAGGATTTTGCAGCTTGTACAGCGTCATCCTTTAGCATGGGGGCTTTGAAACTTCCCATCTCGGTCTTAAGTAACGTGAAGTTTGCTTTTGAAAAGTTTTTCATGGTAGTTTCTTTGACCGGGGGTGGTGACGGATATCCAGAGTGATTCGTTTATGGTCAGATCTAACCAGCGAGGGGTTGACCTCTGGTGTGGAACACCGGTTGCCCATGTTGGTGATGACCAGGTCCAATATGTTGTCACCTGTGGTGGGGGTGTTGACCAGTTGATCCAGGGCGTTTGAGTTTATAAATTCTAGGAAATGTTGGGCAAGGGAGTTTGTACTTGAGTAGTTCTCCCAGTTAATGTTTGGATAATTGAAATCACCCAATATCAGGGTGTTTGGTAGGACCTTTATGTTTCCCAATGTTTCCAGGAATGCGGAGTGGGGGGTCCTGGGACATGGTGGGTGATTGGTAGCAAGCTGTAATTTGAATAGCAGTTGTTAGTTGCACATGGATGATCTCTGAAGCATCGTGCTGTGCCACTAACCTGGAGGTGTGGGTATCCTTGATGAATATGGATACTCCCCCACCTTTTGTATTTCAGTCCATGTTTTGTGGCCAAAATGTATGGTATGAGTTGTAGCCTTGTAGTGCTAGGCTACTGTCTGGAGCCTTAAACCAGGTTTTTGTTACTGCACATATATCAACTTTCTCCATACTGAGGAGTGACTCAAGTGCGTTCATATTGAGGTTTAGACTTCTGGCATTTAGTAGCATTACCTTCAGTTCTTTGTTACTTGTGCTACTTACGGCAGTGGGTTTGTCTTTTGAGTCTTGCCTAAAAAAGGCACTATGGGGGTGGCAAGAGCCTTGGCCAGTATTCGAAAGCCTAAGGGTGACAGGTGTAAGCCGTCTCTCATCCCAGGCTGACAAACACTGGATCCGCTTTGAATGACACCAGAAGCTTAACAAATTGTTGAAATTGATCATTTTTTCTCTATACCGTGGTATCATTCTTGGTGAGGGCAGGATGCTACTTAGGGTCAGGGTCATACTGGCCTGGGCTACGTGATCAGAGAGGTACTCCATTTCTCTTTTCATGTAGTCCAGGGAGGGTACAGCTCAGGTCATTCACACCAACATGGACAGTGACAGAGTCATATTTGTACTTGTTCTGGAGTGACCTGAGTGCTTGTGTTATGTGGCGGATCCTGGCACCCGACAGGCAGCTAGCAGTAACCTTCTCCTTGTTCAGCCTAGTGAGTGGGACGTCAGTGTGCCTGACTATAGAGTCACCTATTACTAGTGTGTTGGGTATGTTATTTTACTTTAAGGGCTGTGATTGTGTGCACACTGGTTTTGTGAAGTATGTGTTTCATGGTTTGTGTTGGGAGTTGGAGGTTGCTTGGATGTCTGCTTTGGAGGTCTCTGTTGCTTTTGCAGATTTTTATTTAGAGCCTTCGAGTATGTTTCTGTGTATTTATGTGTGTTTTTTTGCCAGTACTGGTTTCATAGGTCTGTGTGAGACTAGTGGTGTTATGCAAGTAATTCCCTTCTCCTCTTGACTGCCTGGTCCAGTCTTGGGTTGAGAGAGCTTAGCCTTCAGTTTGGCTGTATAATCGCATCTCTCGCATGTATTAGTGTTTGGTGGAAGGAGGAGAGGGTTGTATGTGTACATGAGGCAATTGTAACATTGCCTCAAAATGCCCAGATTCAGCAGTTGGACCGGAGAGTACACCTGAAACTGTCCTTTGGACATGCCTGGATAGGTACAGTGAACTGTTTTACTGATTGGCTGGTAAGGTCGGATAGAGACCCTTGTCCTTCTCTACAGTATAGGGGTTCTAGTGTGCTAAGGTTTATTAGTGCTTGCTATGAGTTTTGAGCAAGTGCCGGTGTGAGAAGTGAATGGTTTGAGTGCTTAAGTTGAAAGTTTGTCTAGTTCCAAGGGAAAAATTGAAGAATAGACTTTGTGGAGCCAGGAATAGTTATACCCTAGTTAACCAGCGCTGCCCGGCACGCAAAACAGCGCAAATGCGGGTTTTATAACACGGATATGAAAGAGATCAAAATTAGTCCAAAATGGCTAATAAACTACTAATTTCTGGGCTGAAACCACTCCTCCAGGGACATATGGGCTGCTCAAAGCTCCCTCTCTCGTAGTTAACAGAGAAACTTCCTTCTCTCCAAATAAGGTGTGGGCAAACACAGAAACTTGTAACACAGCCCTGAATTCGGCACTAACCTGAAAACTGGAGTATATTAGCTTAGAAAGGCAGGAAAACAAGTATATGTTTTTTTGTGTTTGTTATTTCAGAAAAAAAAGCAGATACAATGAAAAAAACACTTTAAATGCACAGAAATGGCTATCACACTTGAGTGTGTAGTCTCAACAGTTAAACAGGTAATTTAAACACAAAAACGACTTTGTTAAAGTGCAGGCAGTAAAATAAGTACAATATGTAGCTGAAGCAAGCTTTTTAAGTCAAAGAAACTCTAGAAAATCAGCATTTTAGGTTGAATTAGCTAAAGGCAGCAAGAAAATACAGAAAAATGATACTTAATCACTCCAAAATCTCTCTTTTACCTCTGTGCTGTTGTAGAACTCTGCAGGGCACCAGGCAGGAGCTTGCTGAGCTGTATACTAGCACAAAAACATTGCAAATGTGGGTTTTATAGCAAGGAAATGAAAGAGAGAGAAATTAGCCCAAAATGGCCAATAAACTACTAATTTCTGGGCCGAAACCACTCCTCCAGGGACAGATAGGCTGCTCAAAGCTCCCTCTCTCACAGTGAACAGAGAAACTTCCTTCTATCCAAGTAAGGTATGGGCAAACACAGAAACTTGTAACACAGCCCTGAATTCAGCACTACCCTGAAAACTGGACTATACTAGCTTAGGAAGGCGGGAAAACAAGTATTTTTATTTTATTTGTTTTTCAGAAAATAAAGCAGATACAATCAAAAAAACACTTTAAATGCACAGAAATTACTATCACACTTGAGTGTGTAGCCTACAACAGTTAAACAGGTAATTTAAACACAAAAACGACTTTCTTAAAGTGCAGGCTGTAAAATTAATACAATATGTAGCTGAAACAAGCCTTTTAAATCACAGAAACTCTAGAAAATCAGCGTTTTAGGCGGAATTAGCTAAAGGCATCAAGAAAATGCAGAAAAATTATACTTAATCACTCCAAAGTCTCTCTTTTGTCTCTCTGCTGCTGTAGAACTCTGCAGGGCACCAGGCAGGAGCTTGCTGAGCTGTATACTAACTACTGTATATGAACAGATGAGAAGTACTCTATAAAGTAAGTCTGTCTGCTACTTCAAAATGCTTTCAGTGGAAAGTTTTCCTCTCATGAATAAAGCATTATTAAAATGTACTTTACTTGTTCCCTAATTATTTCTGTCATGTTCACCCCCCTTTTTTCAAATTTCTATTTATTTATACTTTGATAATGAGGAAAGTGTACTGGTTTCTGGACCCTTTTCAGCCATGACTTTGGCAAAGGAGATACTGATATGTAGACTGTATTTATATAGCATATATCATGGATGGAAGCAAGTCAAAAATAAAAAAGATAGCTGGGTGCACAAGACCCAGGATAAAAAAGTGCCCAATCTCGGTAAGAGCACTGTTGACAAAATGACAGTGTAGAATCCTCAAAATACGGAAACATTTCTGCAAAAGGGCCAGGCCAGGCCCAGGGGAAGGATGGCCCTCCTGTTGTAAAAGGAAGTTGCAGTCCATAAAAAAAATCACAAAAATAGATTGGCCAAAGAAGAGCCATAAAGACAATAGAGTAGACTATTGAGGATAAGAAAGAAATTATGTATTGTTTCTATTATGTAAAAAGCCCAGAATTTCCAGACACAAGATATACAAAATGATTAAGAGAGAAATTAGAGGAAAGAAAAATACTTCCACAGGAAAAACTGTCAGAAGCTTCAAATAAAAATGTGCGTTCATTAATACAACAGATTTTTGAAAAACAGTATATAGATTAAGCAACGTTGATCTGTTTGGAAAAATAAGCATCTGAGGAAGTGCAAAAATATGAACAGCAAAACCTAGAGATATTTTAAAAATATAAAAAAGAAATATGGACATGGGAAGGAGAGAGAGTTTTGATATGGGGCAATATTTATGCAAAAGAGAAAGCTAAGTTAACTAATATACAGAAGGCAGTCTCAAAGATATTCAAAGAAAAATACAGGCAAAGGTATCCAGATATGGAAAATTCATAATAAAAAAAATTAATATCACAAAGATGTAATGTGGAAAATAAGATTATGGAGTTCCTGAGAAGTGAAGGATTTAATGTAGAAGGTGTAACACAGACTACATCACAGCATGATGGAGTGAGTCCCCAGAATAAAGAAAAGCAAGATCAGGAGACATGAAGAAGAAATATGGACATGGGAAAGGAAAAGAGATTTAATATGGTGTAATATTTATGCAAAGGAAAAAGCAAAACTAACCAATACAAAAAGAGCAGCACCAAAGATATTTGAAGAGAAATAGTAAATGTGTTGATACTTAACAATAATAACAATTTTCTGACTTCTCCAAATCTCTCAGAATTTTTTGATACTACATTTAAGTTAATCTTAACATATAAACTGTAATTTATTTTATTTTACATTTGTTGACCGTGCTAGTCCAACTGGATACATATCCATTTTCAGTAGAGGCCCGAGGAGATAAGCTCCATTAAGCTAATAAAAATACATAGGATGATAGAGATTACCATAAAGAACTCGACTACAGAGTTTAGAAAACAGTACACTACTACTAGAAACTTATTTACACAATAGAGGGTTTGACATTCATCACACTGAAGGCTAGTAAGTAATATAATGTAAGAGATAACTAAGAAAAAAATCAGGTTCAAACTACTTTTAAGGTTATTTCAAAATTCTACACTCAAAGTGAAAAAACGCTGCTAATATATACATAGTGGAAACGTGCTCAGAGTAGAATGCTTGTTGTACAGTTAATACTCAAAATTTAAAACTTAGCATTTCAAAACTGATGCTGCTTATGTAAATTTGTCAGAAGAGGTGGCAACTGTCTTTAAACCCCTGACTGATTTAATTGCTTTGTTTTTGCTATGGAAGGGGAGTGTAAAGTTCTCCTCTCTGCAATAAAAACAGTGGAAAACGGTTCCACAGCTTGGTCTCTTTTTTTTTTTTTTTTTTTTTAATAGCAACTGCTGTGCGTTAGACATTAGCAGGAGTAATTGCCCATGTAAGACTGACAATAGTACCTGAGAGGGTAAACTACAGATTTATCTGTGTCTGTGGTTTGTTATTCAGGTGGAGACGAATGTCTCTGAGAGGTATATGAGAAGTTAATCTTAAACAGTATGTGGGCTTTCCCTTCCTTTGACTCCAAGTGCAAGGAAATTAAAGTTTTAAAAAGTACAAGCATGTTTCCGGTACCTACACAGTACTGGAACCATATGGTAGGGAGTAAAAAAAACTGATGATTGAGTTAAACTGTAGTAGAGGGTAGAGTTTTCCTTTAACTCCCAGTGGGTGTGGTTTGAGCTTTAAAAAAATGAAGTTATCACCTTACAGTTCAAACAGATATTCATATCTCTGGAGCCATAAGTGTTAAAAGAAAACTGTAAATTGCAAACTATTCAGGATAAATTAATCTTTACATTAGTGGCATTCATTCAGTTTGATGCTTTAAACAGGATTTTATAAGCCAGAATAAAGGCAGTGAATGTTAATTTTGTAATATTTTGTAAATGGATTATGATATCTCAGTAACCATTTAAGTAAGACACATACTGCCAGCAGGATTATCTTCATGTAGATGTGAGCTTTCATGTGAGGTTGTGCAGTTCTGTTTGGGTTGCCTGAATGTTGATATATTTAGAAAATATGAAAATGATTACAATACAAATAGTATACAAATAATATTCAATATCCCTGCATTAGACAGAGATAAAATATCAATGCAGGTGTGTTTATCATGTATGCTTCAAGCATAGCCGGTGTTAGGCACTTGCCAAACCCGCGGCCACGGGGAGCCCCCGATTAGTTCCCCAAATATGAAGGCCCCCAGATGAAGCTGCTGCGGGTTTCTCCCTCTCTTTTGCTTGTTCTCAAAGCTGTGTAACATCACCACATGATTCCGCGATTCCACCATCCCTCCTTTATTTTATTTAATTTTTTTTTTTTTTTTAACTTCCCTGTAAGCTGTACTCAGTCAGGTCCACTTCATTAAAGCAAGGGACCTGATTGGTTGCAGCAGCTAGGGTAAGTTCCTGGTGCAAAGGTGTAGGCTATATACAGAGGTTAGCAGATTGGAGATGTGTTTTATCGTACTGCAGCTTTTTTGAGAATGCTGGTTGTTCAGAACTCTGGTATTCACAGATAATCTTTTAGTAGAAGAGAGTAGATGGATCCAGGAGAAGGAACTTTAATATTTAATTTAGGGAAAGTGGTGGCAGAATTGTTTGCAATGGGGCTGATAATGAAGAGGAGATCAGATTTCTAACAAAATGATTTAAAATATTTGTACAGTCACCATAGCTCTCAACTGTCCATATTTTCCCAGAATGTCCAGATCTTTGCCTCATATTTTTGGTCTGTTCCTCATAAAAAGTTGTGGTTTTCCTGTCAAATCACCAAGGACTAAATAATGTCATGCATTTGAGTTTCCGACTTCATATCCTTCTGAAATGCATGCTAGCACAAATCCTGCTATTCCAGCAACTTTCTAAGCTTATAAGAGCAATATTTAAAATTCCTACCTGTTTTTGGGCCTTTGTACTCTGTTATTTTAGACTTTGTCCAGATTTCTTGAGCTAAGAGGTTGAGAGGTATGGTTCACTCTCGGAAAAAAAAAAGACTCTACACTCACCAGACCTAAGCACTCGCACATATGCCTGCATGCCACAGTGGTGCAGCGGTTAGAGTTGTCTGCTCATAGTAACAGGTTCTCCAGTTCAGTTCTTGGCTGGGGTGCCATCTGTGTGGCATCTGCATGTTCTCCCTGCTGTCATATGGGTTTCCTCCTGGTGCCCCAGTTTCTTCCCACATTCCAAGGACATGCAGTAGGTGGGTCGGACACTCCAAATTGGCCATAGGTGAGAGTATGCGCTCGAGTGAGTGGTGTGAATGAACTACTGCGGCAGGGCTAGCCCTCTGGGGGTGTAAACCTTGGCCTAAGATGATTGTCACTGTGGGAAGTGACACCCCGACCCCATGTGCAAAAATGGGAAAAGGGGTTGAGGATAGATAGTACATATCACAAAGGCAATAAACAGCACTTGATGTCCTACAATTTTTAATAAGGTAAGCACATGCGCACACACATTGAACTTTCACTACAGATGCAGCATGGTTTTGACTCCTACATCACAAACACCGTAGGCACTGCTTGATATCTTGCATACACACCCTCTTATAGGATCGTAGGAAGTTACTAGGCTAATGGCCCTAGGGCCCTTACAAGCCCAGCCAAGTTATACCTTTATTTCCACAATCAGCACCTATTGCCCTTGTCCAAGAGGGGACACAGGTGGAACCCCCAAGGTGAATTTACAGTTACCCATCCAATCATCCAGATTACATTTGAAGAGGGCTAATGAGGTGCTCTGTTTGACATGAAGTGGGTGTCTGTCCCAAAAGTGTGGTAACGTCTGGGAGTCAAATCTGTCCCTCCAGCAGGTTCTATTAATGTCACATACCAGGTTAACGTCGTTAGAGTGAGTAACCAATCTACAGTTTGACTTGCAGATACGAAGCATTTCGAATAAAGCAGGGTCAGAAATTGCCTTATATGCAAGGCAGAGATCGCCTCTGAGTAGTCTGTATGAAACAGAATAAAGTGACGGTGATTTGAAATGATCCATATAGGGCAGATGCTGAAGACTTTGAATTTTCTTGTGAGGAAACTTTGCGGTCTCTCTAATTGCTTGGAAAAGTACATACCAAAAGGGGTGTTCTTCTCAGTTGCTGGCCTGATGAGGGAAGAGTGCAGAGAGGTTATAACTTGTTTTTTTTTTTTCTAGATGCAATGCCCGTACTTATGAGATGAGCAGTATAGAATGCCCTTCTTACCACTGTGGAGACATGGTGAATCAAATATAAGGTTGCTGTCAATCTGTGTGTCCAGATCTCTCACCACTGAATGCTTACTTAGGGTGTTGTTGATGTGGTAGTTAGCAGGAACATCGCTCTTACTGAAAGGGGTGGTAATATATTTTTTTGCACTGAGTGTAAGGCTGTGCCTATGGCACCAATCATTTGTTTGTGTAAGACCCTCTTGTAGGATGTTGACATCATTTTGGAGAGTGTATGACTGCTCCCACTTTGCAGTCATCAACAAACATTGTTAGCCACAGACCTTTAGTTTTTGGGAATTTTGTCCTTGAGACACTGCCTAAAAAAAGACACTATAGGGGTGGCAAGAGCCTTAGCCAGTAGCCAAAATCCTAGGGGTGACAGATGAAGACCATCTCTGTCAAAGCATCAAGGTCTGTCGATCTTGTCATCCCAGGCTGACAGGTACTGGATACCCTTAGAATGACATCAGAATCCAAGCCCAATTATTGAAGTCAATCATTTTCTGTTTGTATTGAGGCATTATACTGGGTGAAGGTAAAATGCTGCTTAAGGCGTAGTGCGAGAGCTCAGTCATGTCTCCTTCATATAGTCCAGAGAGGTACATCTCAAGTCATTCACACCAACATGGACTATGATGGAGTCATAGCAGTAGCTATTATTGAGATACTTAAGTGCATGTGTGATGTGGCGGATCCTGGCACCTGACTGACAGCTCACTGTGACTTTTTCCTTACCCAGCCCGGTGAGAGGGACATCTGTGTGTCTCAAGATGGAATCACCTATGGCTAATATGTTTGGATTTGTGTTTTGCTTTAAGGGCTTGACAGGTGAGATAGTGGTACATGAGCTATTTTGTGTATTGTGTTCTGTAAAGGAAGTATATGTAGCGTGCTTGTGTTTGGGAGGTCTGTGGTGTTTAGGTATGTTTCTGGTGAGGACCTCCACATGTGTAGTTATGTGCGATGTGGGTTTGGGTGGAGTAGGAGGTGAGGTGTGCATGCTGACAACCCCTGCTCATTGTCATATGTACTGACTGGGGTGTGACAGAGCATGGATTCAAGGTTCTTAATAATGGACTAGGAATAGAAGGTTGTCTGTGAACAAGAGGCAGTTGCTACACTGCCTCGGGATGCCCATTTCGACCAAGCTGGCTGGAGATACTGTGGAAAATTGTCTGTCCATAGTTTAAGGTAAATTTATATGATCAGGAAAAGAGGTTGCACTTAGAGATGTCTAGTGGGTGACAGGTGTGTTAGTATCTCTGAGTCTCTGAGACTAGGCGTAGTGTTCCACCTGATAGTAGACCAGGGCCACAAAAAACCTCTGGAGGACCACAAGCAAAGTGCTAAGGGAAAATTTAACAAACAATACATTTGCTTCTATAACCACCAGTGGTAACCACCGCTAAGTGGCAGTGCATGATGGTGCACTACACGTACTTGGATTTGTCATAATGTAACATTAGTACTAGTACTAAATGCCAGTCAGTGTGTGCGCATGTACCTCTGTGAGTGGCTACCTTGCTGTGGTACAGGGGCTTGTCATAATGTGACATTGGTACTAAATGCCTGTCAGTGTGTGCATCGTGGCACTTCCAAGTCTTTTTAATGCTATGAATGTAGTACCACTACACAGTGATGGTTAAATGGTGCTGGATGAGCTTGACAGGGTAGGGGTCATGATGGCAATGTGGTCACACTTTATATTCTCCTCGGTAGGGCCCCAACTTGAAACTTGCTGGAGGCCCCCAAAATGCTAACACTGGCACTGCTTCAAGATAAAATATTCTGATACCTTGTATGTTGCATGCTTTTTGAATTATTAATGCAAATGTGAGCAAGCAATATTTGATGCCTAGATGCACAGCAGGAGGTAACTGCAGAAATGCATGGAGATGCACTCGGCTGTAATGAGTTAAAACAGAGTCACAGTTTTAGAGACAAGACAGTATCCAAACTTTCAGAACATCACCCTGAAAGTACTGCTGCATCACAACGACCATTGCTTTACTTTGCTGCATTTTACTATCTCTTGCAGCTTTTTTGCAAACTCCTACTGTTGTTAATAGAAGAAGCTGAATTATTTTTTTGTGCTGATAGAAATGATGAAAGTTCTGTATTTAGAATGTAAAGCAAACGATTCCTGCTAGGTTGAGAAGAGGTAAGGTTCAAAACTCACTACCCTCAGAACTAGTCAGCCACTAGCTCAGTTATGTAGTAAGATAATGATGTGCCCTGCAAGAGTGAAAATGCAGTTACTTTTTGTTTTCTCTTCACTTAGGTAAGTTTTTTTGTGAAAAGAATATGAAACAGCATAAGATTTAACATTGCAGACTATTCATGGTTGGGTCTACAGCTGTTATCTTTTTTTTTTTATTTCATTTGATTATATTTTTCTTAAAAGCTGCCATTCTTTGGGTCCATTTTCCATCCTCCATGGCACACTGCCATGTGCTACACTAACGTAGTATTCCTAGCCCCTGTGCACTCTTCTTGTCTTCTGCCAGATGCAGTCTTTGACGTTTGATTCTTACTTGATTATAGAAAAGTTCCTCCTTCAGCGCCTAAAGCACTGAAGCATTCAAAGTGTTCATGTGGCTAACAAAGACCTGCACCAGCATTGTGTGCTCTTCCTAGTAAAGGAGTACAATGTTAAGCTCTGCTGTAAGTACCTGGAGTTCATCTTAATCATCTTCCTTGCTATATAGAGAGAAAATGCTGGCATGCTTCACTGTCAGGAGGATGGCAGTGACTGAAAGCTTTTTTTTTTCTTTTGCAGGGGGATTGACAGAAAAGTCTCTTATGTTGCCCACTGTCATTGCTTGGAACACTGTAGAAGACAAGAATAATTAATGGAGGATATCCATCAAATAGATCTACCTGGAGGGAAATCTGTTGCAGAAACAGTTCTATTCTTCCTGTATGCGATGTGCACATCCTCATCTTGCAAGAACTGGAGTCTGCATCCATCCTGTATTTCAATGGACAGTGAGAAGCCTAGAATAGGTACAGTCCCTTTTCTTGGATGTGCATCCCTGGGGTCCCATATGCTGCTTGTGTCTGTTCGGGTCGGTCGAATACCAAAGTATTAATTGACGCCGGGCGTCAGCGCTTTAAACTGACATCAGAATATTTTTTTTTCTTGCCTCAGTGTTTTACGGATGTCAGAAAAAGCCTGAGCACGGCGTTGTTGGGTGTCGGCTTTTTGGTTCAAGGTTCAACTATATACTAGCGAAGGTTAGTTTGTGCTTGGCTGGTCTTTGGCAGTTAAACCCAGGCAAGATGAGAGTCGTCGGACGCCCGGTTCTTTAGAGAGGCTTTCAGAGGGCCGGGGGTTCAGCGGAGACTTTCTCAGGAGTCCCAGGGGAGACTAATTTTGCAGAGGTGGTCTCTCAGGAGGCAGGTCAGTGGTTAGGCCTTCTCCTTCTGTTTCCCCAAGGCTTCTCCAGAGGGCAGGTTTTTAGCTTCTGTTGGTGTCACTCCTAGTTCAGATGGGTCTGTGCCTAAGAAGCACATGCTTAAAGTTCTTTGCCCCCTCCCTGAAGAGGCCAGGGGTGGAGCCAGAGTTGGGAAGTACATTTTGGGAGTGGGAGGTCAGACTTCTTTGATTCCGGAAAAGGCTTAGGAATTTTGCTGTTTACCCCAGCATGGGCCCTTAGCTACCCCCTGTTCTGGATGTTGTGGAAGATGTGTTTGCAGAGGCTACCTAGTCAGGGACCCAAGGGTGTCAAGGCCTCTTAAAAAAATCTGGTTCCTCCTCTAGATAAGCCAGAGCTTTGGATATATGGGGAAAAAAAAGTCTACATCTCTCTACCTTAGCTATGAGGGCTTTGAATTGCCAGTTTCATATGTTGAAATAGGATCAGATTATTTATCTGATCATGTTAAGACAATTGGATGCTCCTTTGCAGTCTGATGTGTTGTTTGGTTCACCTGTGGAGTCAGTCTTGAAGAAAATGGAAGACAAGGCTAAGTCTATGCAGACTGTTAAATGTTGATTACCCAGGACAAATGGGTATTGATATCATACACCAGGGTTACAAGTTTTATTTCCATACCCTCCTCAGCAAAGACTAGAGGCTCAAAAACAAATCTCTACTACTTACATAGGGGCCATACAAATCGGTCCCTCTGCCAGAAGTGGGCCTAGGAGTACCAAAGAGGAAACACGGAGACCAATTTTGGATTTATCTATCCTCAACACATATCTGGACATTCCCAAGTTCAAAATGAATACAACTATCCTTATTTGGACGATTGCTGATTCTGGCCCAAGAAAGGGGCGAACTTCTTCATCATCTACAGCCCTCAGGACATGTGCTTTCTGGGTGTGAGACTGAACACAGCATCCCAGATGGCCTCTTTTGACCCCCGACAACAAAAAGAATCTTTCTCTTTACTTCGGCCTGCCAGACTCTAACATCTAACTTGAGGAGAATGTAGCAGTCCAATTTGCATTGATAGCTTTCAAGGTTTACTTCTTCAGGGCAGGTGTTGATTCAAACAGACAACACAACTGTCATGTGGTACATCAACAAGCAAGGGCAAGAGGCATTCTTATCCTCTATGCACAAGCAATGATTTTGGGTGGAGACTGCTCTCAGTTTACAGCTAATCTTTCAGGTAAGGTTTCTGCCAGGAGCACAGAACTCCTTAGCAGATGTGTTGAGCAGACAAATTATGGATCCCCCAATGTCAACTTCATTCTCTTACATCTGACAGCCTGGCATATTTGTTGGCTTCATACCCTACTGAGTTATTGGACAAAGGTTTGTCCTTCTCCTCTATAAGGTCTCTCCTTCCTGCTTGGGATCTCTTTTTTTTGTGTTGGAACTCACTCTACACCTTTTGAGCCTGCAGCATCTGCAGAGTTGAAATATTTATCTTGGAACTGTAATTTTCCACAACTAAAGCTTTCTGCCTAAAGTAAAGTTCTTTGTGTAGTGTTTTTTAAACACTATTCATTTGCCCCCTTTTTTATGCAAACCCCCAAAAAATAAAAAAGGATTTTTTGCACACAAGTGATACACGAACAGTACAGATATTATTTGAGCAGAACTAAAGCAACAGTTGGGTTCTCAGGTTTTGTTTGTTGTTGCTTTGGGTTCTTTGGGTTTCAAACCAAAACCTCACTCAATTATCTCTTCTAAGTGGTTTTTTGTTTTGCTTTTTCTTATATTCATGGTAAGGAGATTCCAGCTGGGGGATTAGGCCTCATTCCACTAGGGATATTTTGGAAGGTGCCAGTGGAGTTTTAGTGCATACTTCTAAGCATTACCTTTACTCTAAATCCTCTAAATGGATTTAGGATTTGCCACACTGCTATTTTACAGGGCATTTTGGCAGCCCTAATGCTTTATAGTTTTGCCATCCTCCCCACCTCTGCTTTGGGATTTACCCCATGTAAGGGACTGCAGCAATGTGAGATGAAGAACATAGTACAGTTTGTACCTACCATAAATGTAGATGTTACATTTATGGTAGGTACAAAACTGTACTTTTTACCTTGCCCAGCTTCAGGTAATCAACGATAGCATTGTCATGAGTGGCCTGATCCATGGGAGTGGCTTCTTAAGTCATGATGATCATACTGTGGCCAGAGAACATCCTCTAAGATCTCCTTCAGAAGCATTAGGGGCTGATAGCACAGGTATGTGAGGGTGCCCAAGATCTTTCTTTTTCAGGGCTTACATATCCCAGTTTCCACTTCAGACAGATGTCTGTAGTTTATTGGGACCTGTTCAAGTGGGTGCGAGGTCACATTTTTAGGAAACATGGCTTGATCTCAACACTGGACTGGGTCTAGTGCAAGCCTCTCTTGCCGCCGCTAACATTATGCCTCTAAGTGATAGCTATTCTTTGCCCAACACTCAACAGCATGCGACTTTCGCATACCAAAACCTATGCATATTGGCTGTGTATTAGCTCATCTCTTATGGTATTATTAGGGAAGTGGAGAACTCCCTCTCTCACATTCCATTGTGAAGTGTGAGGATGTACAGGCCATTATGACAGCTCTACTGAATTCTCCAATTATATGCCAATAGCTATACTCTCTCCACTTGCAAAGATTATGGAAAAATGTATTCATAGACAACTCATGCACCACCTAATCCAAAATCGCCTTATGGCAGACACTCAGCATGGCTTCCGTCCTCATCACAGCACTACTTCAGCCCTCCTAGCCTTTACTAACACCATAAACCATAATCGCAACAATAATTATATATCCTCAGCCCTCTTTTTGGATCTTTCAAAGGCATTCGATATGGTTGATCACCAACTTTTAATCCACACCCTGCAAACATTCTGTCTAGATACTGGAGCCCTCCAGTGGTTTCAATCTTACCTGAATGGTCGACAGCAGGCTGTCCTCTGGCAGAACAAACTCTCTAACCTTCTACCTAACACCCTCGGAGTACCACAAGGCTCTATACTAGGGCTCTTGCTGTTCTCCATCTTCATTAACAACCTTTATACTGTCATCCCAAAAGTCAGCTGTATCCAATATGCTGATGACTCTACTCTGATTTGCTCAGCCACATCTCCACATCGTCTGATCCTAAATCCCAAAAAAACTAAAATGCTGTTATTTTCACCAACACATAGGTCTACCGCTTTCACCTTTACCATAAAATCAAATGATGGCACAATAATCTCCCCTGACCCATCTACAAAACTATTAGGTGTCATCATAGACAATAATCTCAAATTTGACCTACATGTTAACCAAACTATCAAAACCATCAATAAAAACTAGGGTCACTTTACAGAATAAAAGCCTTCCTAACCCCTCCAGCTAAAATTGCCATAGCTCGCTCTCACCTTCTTTCAACCCTTCTGTATGCATCCCTCTACTCGAATTTGAACAAGACTGTCCTTAACAAACTCTCAATGTGCTACAACCACATTGCCAGGTTTGCCACTGGGCTGCCTTTTAGGACACATCATTGCATCAATCTAAATCAGCTTGGTTGGCTTGAACTACCCAGCCTAATCCAGTATAACCAGCTGATTATGGCCTATAAAATCCTCTATAATCCGGACAATACTGCACTTAAAAATATTATCACCCCCTATAACAATCCTAGACCGCTTTGATCCTCTAACAAACTACTAATTCAGACTAGCAAAATTAATAACACAGCCGGTGATTCTCTCTTTGCAAACTCTGTAAGTAGATCCTGGAACTCTCTTCCAGCTGATATTACCTTACTTTCCACCTTAGGTCAATTTAAAACTAGACTCAAACAACATTTGTCACTTAACTGGCTATGTCAGTGTATCAAGCCTGGCTAACTCAAGTGTGTAAAAATGTGTTAACTAGTTTACTGTGTAATTTAATTTAATCCTGACTTGTGCTCAGGACTAACTGTAACCTGTGGAACTTGTTTAACTTGCTTACTTATGTAATCTCTGTAAATAGTCTGTTTGTAATATGTAATGCTGGTATTATGTAATGCTGTATCTGCTTACCCTTGGAGCTTTTCTCCCCGGGCCTCCGCTGAAAATGGACATGCATCCAGTCGGACTATCCCGGTCAACAAATGTAAAATAAAAATAAAAAATAAACAGAAAAAGAAGAGTGAGTCTTCATATTCTGTAGCTTTCCTACATTACCATCCTTTGGAGAAGCTGTTTTAGATTTAAGAAAGACATAATGGATTGGCTTATGATCCCTATTCACTTCCCCTCAGAAACATTCTAATGAGCCTGGGGAGGAATGATGAAGAGCCTTGGTTAATTGCCTGTGTAAAACTATTTATTATGTATGTACTGAAAAATATAGTAGAACCAAACCACAGCCGGTATCCAGAAAAAAGACACTTTTAATGGTGAGCATTTTACCGCTTCATCAGACAATACAACATCGCTTTACTTTGGTATTTAAAATATATTGCAACCAATAAAAACTCCTATGTAATTAACAATCAATTAAAAGCATTAAAAGACAATTAAAATGTAAAACCATAGATACAAATTGACATCTTACTAAGTTCCTTGCCTGTAAAACAGGTTTTATGGAGGCCTCATCGTTGAACCCCTTCCCCATTGTAGCTCTCATCCTAATTATCCATTCTAGTTCAGCTACTTCTGTCCTGTTGGAAACATCTCCAGACTAGCACCCCCATCCTTACCCCCCCACCTAGACTCTTAACCCAACTTTACTACCACCACTACTAACCACAGTCAGAATGTTGTTCTGTCTGATGAAGCGGCAAAACTTGTCGCAAAAACGCTCACCATTAAAAGTTTCTTCTTTCTGGATACTGGCTGTAGTTTGGTTCTGCTATATTTTTCAGTACATTGGCTTTTATCGTTTGGTGGAACCATTTGCCTGCACCACATTCTGCTTTCTTTTTGTTATTTATTATGTATGCTGTCGTAGCTGCCTAGAAACACAAACTCTACTACACTGACTCTCAAGAGAGCACACATTCTTTGTAAGCCTCCAATAGAATGAGAGATCCTGACCAAACATCCTTGAACCAACTTCTGTGTGACTCCTTTATTTTAGTAGAGGACCCAAGGCCGACAGCACTTCAATATGTTGTTGGCAGACAAGATGCCTAAAAACTTTTGTCTTAGCCACTTTGTAGCCGAAGTCACTAACCTCTCTTTCCCTTTTTGTCTGTCAGCTGCTCATGCTTCAGTTCTGTCCAACTGGTCATGTACTGGAAAAGCCTTCTCCTGTTCGTGAATTAGGACTTAAAGAAAATGTGGTCAGGACCCTACGTGCATCTGCCTTCCAAACTGTTGTGCTGACACTAGTCATATGCTTTATCAGGATAGCCTGTCAGAGGTTGTTTTCCATATGGAGGAGTTTAGGCAGCCCTTCCTGGCAACCCATTTAAAGGAGGAGGTTTTGTTCTATTCACATTCTCATGACTTGGCAAGTGCCCTCTTAAAGTGGAAACCTGGCCCCGTTCCATTGCAGAAGACCTCTGTGAATACCGTTCGGTCCAGTTGAGCTTTTGTTGTAGGCTTAGCAGAAGGGAAGGATTGTCATGATCTGAGAAAAGAACAAAAAAACAAGTAAATCGCAAAAATGCATTTTCTCAGGGACTGAAAATTACTGAATTCCCAAACACAGAAATAGTGTCAAACAACTTTATTCCCATAGGTTCATAGATTAGTACTAGGCTAACTGCCCTTGTGGCACATTTTTTTAAGGCTAGCCAATTATCCCATGTGAGAATCAAACCTTTCACCTTGTGTCTGCAAAGTAAACACCTTAACCATTCTGCTATCCTCCCACCCCTTCATCTAGAATGTCTTAAAAGAACTTAAACTTAAATGTCACGTGGTCTTGACCCCCCCACTGTGATGGCCAAGTCATCTATGAGAGTAACAACAATCTGGCCTAACAATCTCAGTCCTTAACTACATTGTAATACTACTCATAGGATGCAGTGCTCTAAGGCTGCCCCATCTTGCAGACTTTGAGAGCCATCTCCAAGGAGCAGGAGGTTCTAACCATGACACAGCTGCTTAGATTCTTCTCATTCTTCTCATTTAGGGTTCTTTTGGAGAGGAAGTCTTATCTGCATAGCTGCTAGGATAGGCTTGGATTCTACTCCTCAAGAGAGTTATAGAAGCTCTTTCATCAGTTTGATAGTGACCAAGGGTTCTGTTCCAGCTTTCTAGAACTGTAGGAAATGGAATATTTCCAACCCATCTTGGAACTTGGCACCTTCAGCAAGCATATCTGGTATACCATATTCTGTATGGTATCTCTGTTTTTTAATTTCTACAGATGTTTAGTATCTGTGATACTTTGACAAGAATGGACCCCATTCCTAAATCAGGATATAGTTAAAGTTCATGAAATTAGCACTACTTAAGTCTTTCATGTTTACTAGTAGTGCTGTTCATAGCACCCACAGTGTCTCCCAGAATTGCTTCCTTCTGCATTTCATATGGTATTGCATATGCTTTAACATAATTAAGTATGCTTATTTTTTTATGGGCCCTGTTACTCCTACAACTATTGTATTTCTGTATCGTCTCCATTCTAAAATAGTTCAGCAATTTAGGCTTGTTTTCCTCATAATTTAGATCTTTTACTATATTTGGTTTGGATGATGTCATCAGATAGGTTGCAGACCTGTACATGTAGTCAATTTCAGAGAAACCTAAGCCTCTGTCAGAGTGAGGAGTTAAATAATCTAGCAATGCATGTTAAGTGGGATCCTATTATAATGACAAAAACTCATTTTGTCGAATGCGTTTTCAGCGACACCTAAAGAGCGAACAGGCAAAACAGCGAAGCGGCTGTTCTGCAAATTCTTTCCCAGGGAAAGAAGTCGCTTGACCGCTTTGTTGCTTTGCCGTGTTCTGCACTGTAGTGTGGTCCCTTGTCCAGTATAGCTCCCGAGCATAAATGTGCAACAGTTACTGACCTTAGGGTGCAGGTTAAGGTAAGTGCATATGTGTGAAAGTGTTTACTGTTTTTTTTTTTTTTTTTGCGTTAGACGTACGGTTTAGTTAAGTGTATATGTGTTTTAAGCTGTTTACTTTTGTTTTGGGGGGTAGAATTAGGGTTAAAGTAAGTGTGTATGTGTTTGGAACTGTTTACGTAAATGTGCAACAACAGTTACTGACTTTAGGGTTAGGGTGCAAGTTAAGGTAAGTGCATATGTTTTAAAATGTTTACTTTTTTTTTTTCGTTAGATGTATGGTTGAGTTACGTGCATATGTGTTTTTATCTGTTTACTTTTGGGGGGGGTAGAATTAGGGTTAAGGTACATGTGTATGTGTTTGGAAGTGTTTACTGTTTTGTACTTTTTATTGGTTGGAACAATGATTTCTTTCCCCTAGGAAAGAAATCGCTGTTCTGAGGGGTCGACATTTTCAGCTTTCGCTGAAAAAGGGTAGATGAAACATCGTTCGCTGTTTTAAGTGTTCGATGATTTAATATAGACCCTGATAAGCATGGTACACTTTTCTTGTCATCCTTTCCAAATGATCCAACCTTTTTGAGGTCAGTCAGTCATGCCAAAAATGTTTGTATAGGTAATATAAGCTGATTTACAGTTTGAAATTTGTTCCTAAATGTCAAGGTAGTTTTTAATATTAGTTTTAGTGTTCTAGAATATTTCTTACTCAGCCTTGTTCTAATTTGTTAATAATGCATTGCTGACCATTCCTCTGTTCCCAGATATGTGTAAAATCCTTCTTGTTCAGGTTCTTGCATTTGTCTCCCATGCTGACATTTTCTTGATGTAGTTTTCCTATTTGTGGATTTTTTTTTTTTGCAAATGTATATACCAAAAAAGTTATTTCTATGTTTGTCTGATTAGTTATACAGTTTTAAATCACCCACAGAAAGTAAGTAAGATGCCATATTGGGATGTTTTCTGCAAGTCAGATTGAAACTAGTTACTACTCTCAAATCTCATAATAAATCAGGTGACTCCTTATTTGCAAACACTGTCGGATCATATTGGAATAAACTTCCCACAGAACTGACCTCCCTAGGCTCATGTCACCTTTTCAAAAAACAGATTAGAAATCATTTACAAAATCACTGGCTATGCCCATGCTCCAATCCCGACTGAGCTCAGCAAATATGTTACCCTCTCCAGTCCCCTCCTTTGTACTTCCACTTTTTTGCTCAACTTCTGATTGACATCCCTTCTGACCATCTGCTTTCTTTCTCTTGCTTCTTTTATCTGACTTCCTATATCCTTCTACCTTATGCTTTCATCACTACCTTTTGATCACCCTCTCTTCTCTTACTGGCTACTCCTAGGCTATACTATGCCCTTAATATTAGTACCAAACTCAACCTGTACTTTTCCACTTTCTGCTTACTTCATTTCTGCTTTTTTTTTCTCTCAAACTACATAATAACTGTTCCACTACCTGCTTTCATAGTTAACACTGTATATTAAATTGTATCTTGCTTTTTGCCAATGTTTGATTGTTGTTTTGATTAGTGATTTTTAAACTGTAAATTTTATATTATGATACTGGAGCTTTTCTCCTCAGCCCTCAGCTGAAAATGGACATACATCCAGCCAGACTAGCCCAGTAACACTGTATATGCAATTGTACTTTGCTTTTTTTTCATTTGTTTCATTGTTAGTTTATTAGTGATTTTTTAAACTGTAACGTTATAGTATGATTGTGGAGCTTTTCTCCTCGGGCCTCTGCTGAAAATGGACATGTATCCAGCCAGACTAGCCCGGTTAACAAATGTAAAATAAATAAATAAAATAAAAAATAAAAAAACTGTTGCTTAATATAGCCAGTAAACAGCTTAATGGGTTAAAGGCAAGGCAAAACAGTAATGGTGACAAAAGGTTGCCTTGGAATAACAATGGAACAGTAATTTGCTCTTTGTCATGGAGTATTTATAAAGTGGAGTATTTATAAAGTGGTTTGCCACTGTTTCATAGTAGCTGCTGTGTAATTTAGCAATGTATATTGCAGAGCCGTAGCTAGTTCATCTGGTTTCTTGGGCAGTTCCACAAACTGGTGCCGCCCACCCCAAAGTTGAGGACCAAAAAAAAAGGCCTTTCTGAACTGTGACTGTAGTAAGGTCTTTGCTACATTTATTGCAAGTTCATTGCTACAGTTGTTAAAGTGCTTAACTTCTAAGTACAACAACAAATGCAGTATCAGCATTCATATAAAAAGCTGCTTTATCATCAGGGGCTTCCTAAATGAGCACTAGTACTGCACTAGTGCCGTATCAACAACTGTCAGTCACCCCCCCAACAGCTTACACCTACTTCAGCGACCCCCTTTGTCACACCCTAGTTACAGCTCTTGTGTATTTCTAGTTATACATCTTCTAAACATTATGTAATCCATGTATGTGCAAGACTTGTCAAATGCTTTTTTTGTCATCTGACCATGCTGTAATGTTTTAGTCCTCCCTGTGTGCAGAATTCTTGTACATTTGTATTATGTTGTTTTTGTTTTATTATTTCTAATACTGTACATATCCTGTAAATATTTATAGCCTGCTTTGATTACCTTCTATATAGTCTTAATAGCTTTCACTATCGTGTATTTTTTCATTGTACTGCATAAATAGCATCTAAAAAATAATAAATAAAAAAATAATCCAAAAAATTTAAATTTCTGTTTAAAAGTTTTAAATGCCATTTTGGTCTGTGTCATGGCTGAAAATAGGCTGTGAATCAGCCCACCAGCTTGGTTAACAAAGTTAATAAATAAAGATTTTGCCCTTTTTTTACATTTTCTGTTATGTCTTTGTTTAGTAATAATTGCTTATACCAAAATTTGAATGTTCTATTTTGTCATCTGTCTCCATTCACCATACAACACAGATGAGAGCCTTCTGTGATGAACCCTCAATTGAGTGTCCTAGGAGCTTTTGAGCTTGCTAATCCATCCGACTGAAAAAAATGTTACAAGGATTATATTAACTGTTCTTTTGGAAGTTTTGTGATGATTCACTAAACACTTAGGGGCAGCTGGGAATTTAGGCTAGGCTACTCATTGGTTTCCTGGTCTACAAGCATAGTAACTACCTATGAATCTGTCGACCACATGGCGTCAAGTGTTTCATTTTTTGTTTTTGTTTTTCTTTTCAACACTTGCATTAGGTGACATAGTTGCAGAACTAGAGCAAATATTCTTGGCATGACAAAAAAGTAAAGAAATTAAAAAGACAAATTCCAGTGTTCTTTACACTAATATAACAGCTGTATGTGATAAGCTTTTGGTGGGGTCTTCAGAAACTTAGCACACTATGGAAATTCTCTCTACATTTTTGCAAGTAAAAGTGCAGAAGCATAAATAAGTTTATCAGGAAGGTATGTGCTATCTTGAGGTTTATCAGGAAGGCATAGAATGTCATTTATAGGTGAGTTTACTGTTTTTCCAAGAAAAAGGAAATTATGCTTACTTTTCCTAGTGGAAGTGTTGTGATTCTCTCAAGGGCTGCAATCCTTGACAGAGACCAGGAACTTCAACCTAGCTGCAGATACAAGGGTACGTATTTGCCAATTTGTCCCTGACTGGTCCACTCTGATGTCGTGTTAGGGGTGTGGGAGTACGTCAGAAGGTAGCATATAAACAGAAATTCTGAACTGCTTGACCCTTCCCAGCTGTTGAATGAGCCACTCACTGTGGATACAGCCAACCAATGTGGGGAAGTGACTGGAACAGAGGGCAAAGAAGTGGCTTGATGGTCTGGATAGGGAGGGCTAAAAAGAAGTAAATAGATCCATTAGGAGACCTTAATTACAGACATGCAAATGCTGAAGTTAATAAATTGGCTTTATCCAGCCTAGCAAGAAATGTAATCTAATCCATATTCTGTTCTTGAAAGTATTGGGCTCACACTTGATTCAAATAATTTTAGCTCACAGTAAGACCTTAAGGCAGGAATAAAGCATACCGGTGAAGGGTTCCCAACAATGTGGTAGAAAGTGGTGTAGGCACTGGCAGGCAAATGACTATGACATAGTACTAAAACAGATGTTTTTTGTAGAAATGTGGCATGAAAACTACAAGAAACTTGGCAGTCTGTAATTCCTTATTTGACTGGCAAATGCATTTTGTAAAGCTGCTGTTTAACTTCTACAGGTATATGTTAAAATATGTACTATATATACAGTTTTACTGGTTTTCTCATAACCTAGAAATTATTTTAACTGTTTAACACAAACCTGACTCATCTGGCATGTTCTTCATGTTTCACTGTTGCAGTCATTACATTTGGGTTATCTGCTTCCAGGTAGCCCTCAGTCGGCCTGATTAACAAAGTCTTGGGTCCTGTGTCAGTTGCTGTCCCTTCTTCCATGGCATCAGGTCATCAGGGGTATAAAACATGCAGCCGACGCCCTTACATCTGTCTTTCTTGCTGTGCAGTGCCCGAAGCAGAAGCAGTTTGCAAGTGCCAGTCAGCTGACTCCTGAAATTTTTGTTTTCGAGTTTCAGAACCGAAGTCTTCAACTAAAGCTAAGTACCCGTTGGGGAAAGTTTTTCTTGCTCCTTACCGATGTCAGTAAAAGTTAATAATTGCATTACTTGTGGAAAGCAAATACCTCATAAAGATTTTCATTCGTACTGTATTCCTTGCCTAGGCCATGACCATGATGTACCTTGCTGTCAGTTTTGTACTTTAATCAGCGCACTGTCCGTCGTCTGTATATTTTCATCTCTAAATATTTCGGTTCTCTGTTTGATTGTCCAAAAATGTCGTCGGTTAGCCATCCGACTACCGGGATTCTGAAAAAAATGCAAAGATAAAGACAGAGACAGGCCGCCGAGGTCCAAAACTGCTGATGATGCTTCTCATAAGCTAGTCGCCAGTTCGCCGGTACTCAGTGAGGAGCTTTCTCAGCTCCTGATACCCACTACTTCTATTTCGCAGGCCCCTACTGAGACCCATTCGGTGTCCGGTATGCCACGAGATGCTTCAACTATGGAACCTGCAGATGTACCTTGAATGGGTCCAGAGCCGCTGTACAAGCACTGGCTTCTGAGGGTGTATTCAGGCCTACGGACTTGCATATTAAACCAACGCCTCCTTCTTTACTTAGGCCTAAATCTCGATCCATGCCTAAAAAACTGACACCCAGGTCACATGCTCAGGCCTGTATGCCTAAAAAACAAATGATAAGAATGGCTGAAGATCTAATAATTCTAATCAGGGGTAGCCAGCCCCCCCCCCCCCCCCTCTAAAAGGCCTAGGACTGAAGTTGATTATGAATCTTCTGATCAGGATTCTGTTTTTTCTGATTCTTCTGATGATCTGGATTTGCTCTTATCTACTTATGAAGTTTCTGATGCAGAGGACTCCATTCCCTCTGCTTTCCCTCCTGAGTATTTTTCTTTTGCGGAAACCTTACATACTCTAAGGGAGCATTTCCACTGGGAAAGCCAGGATTTTTCTGATTCAAAAAAGAGGCTTAGTGATTTCCTTCTCCTACCTCAGCATAGGCCTTTAGTTATTCCTCCTGTAATAGATATTGTTGATGATGCTTTTTTGGAATCTAGTTTGGCCCCTGATTCCCTGCCCCCTGCTCCCATAAAACCTGACAGATACTACAGGGTCCCTGAGTCCCACAAGTTCCATTTTAAAAATCCTATTGCAGATCCAGAGACTATTTCACAGGGGCTCAAGGGCATTAAGGCTTCTACTGCTAATAATCCTACCCCTTCTGATAGAGACTCCAGGGTGCTGGATTGATGGAGTAAGAAGGTTTACACTTCTGCATCCTTGGCCATTAGGGCTTTAAACTGCCAGTTTCATATGTTAAAGTATCAGCAACATGTTATTGGACTGCTTAAACAGAAAATGAAGACCGAAAAAAGAAAACTAATAGGCAGAAACACGGTATAGTCCACTGATACGAATTTTATTGTGTAAGCGCTTTCATGCACATAACTCCGTGCACTTCTTCAGACACCATATTCTGTACAAAGACTGCTTTTATACCAGCACAATTAAAACATAATTAATCACTATGAAATCCTTAATTGGTAATTAAAGGAAACATTGTTCCGAATCCAAGCACAATAAATACTTATAATCAACAAGTAATACGTCCTAAAAAATATTGAATCGTCGCCTATACATAATTCACTATGATTAAAAAAGCTAAAAACAATTAAATAGATACATGTTCATAGCAGAAAAATAGAAAAAAACATCATATACATATTATACAATATGCACTGTTTGAACCATTAGATACTACCAATAAACTATCGTTCCAATGCCTTAAGTTTAAGCAGACATTTGATGGAGCAAGCCTCGTTAATACCAGGATAGGCATAAGCGTTTGTTTTCAACTGCCATAACAATTCCTGCTCCTCTAATTTCAAATGCCAAGGTCCTCCCCTGGGATTTCTATGCACCTGTTGCACTACCATGAACTTAAACGTATGTGTATCATGTTCTAATATGTGTTTTTGCCTATTAGTTTTCTTTTTTCAGTCTTAGTTTTGTTTCGTTTGTATTTTTAAACAGAAAATTATGTTGATTCCTGACTGTGCGGAAAATAAAGAATTACAGGATTTAATGCATTCTGCTGATCAAGTTGGAAAACATACTTTGCAATGTGGTTTTGATTCATTAGAGGCCTCTTGCAGGGCTGCTGTTACTGGGTCTGTGCTCAGAAGGCATGCTTGGCTTAAGGAGCGATCTTTGCCTGATCATGTTAAAGCTAAATTATTGGATGCTCCTTTAAATCAGGACTGCCTGTTTGGCAACAAGGCTGAGGAAGTTCTTAAAAAGATGGAAGATAAAGCTAAATCTAAGCAAACTGTTAAAAGATTTTTTACAAGTTCAGCCTCCTAGATTTAGTAGGCACTGGCCCTCTAAGACGTGGTCCTTTTCAGCCCCTTCCAGGTCTTCTGAAGCCAAACCCAGACACAGCAAAAACCCCAGGTTTCAGTCACAGGGGACACACAGAACTAAGCAATGGGGGGCCTCCACTTCCAAATCTGGGAATAATAAGGCTCCCCTATGGTAAACTGTCTCAATGACTTCCTTTTAAAATTTCCAAGCACTTATCAACTGACTGCCCCTTTGGGGGGAAAGATTGCTCTTTGTGCAAAGAATTGGGAACTCATTACCCAGGACAAATGGGTTTTAAATATAGTGTCCCAGGGAGACAGATTTCACTTCCACATGTTGCCAACATCAAGCGGGTGGCCAGACTTACCCCCAAATCAGTGGACAGAGGCCCAAAAACAAGTACTTTCTCTCTTAAGCATGGGGGCTATTCAACTGGTACCAGAAGAGGAAAAGGGACAAGGTTTCTACTCAAGACTTTTCCTGGTACCCAGAAAAGACAATTCATGACATCCTACCCTGGACCGGTCTACTCTAAACACCTTTTTGGAGTTTCCAAAATTCAAGATGCTGACTCTTCACCAATTACTTCCTATGCTAGGCAAAGATGGCTGGTTGGCAACACTAGATTTAAAAGAAGTATACTTGCACATCCCAATCAGGGAATCTTGCGGAAGATACCTATGATTCAAAGCAGGCTACAAGCACTATCAGTTTTCTGCACTGCCCTTTGACTTATCAACTGCTTCCAGGGTATTCACAAAGTGCCTAGCTCCAGTTATTGCATTTTGCAAGCAAAGGAATATTCAGATATACTCATACCTGGATGATTGTCTAATTCAGGCAGAAAGCCAGGACATACTTTTGAATCATCTGGCCTTTGTACAAAGGGTACTAACTTGTCTAGGGTACACCATAAACGAAAAGAAATCACACCTGGTACCCTGTCAACAAATTATATTCCTGGGAGCAAGCTTGAATACAACTTCCCAGATGGCTTACCTCACGCCAGAGAAACAAATTAATTTGACAACCTACTTCAAAAAGTGGCCACAAAAACCCTGCTATCTGCAAGACAAATACTGCAAGTTTTGGGTTCATGGCCTCCTGCATTCTTCTAATTCCATATGCAAGACTGCCTATGAGGAAACTACAGTGGTATCTAAAAAGCCTATAGTGTAAAAATTCTCAAGACCTAGAAACAATGATTCCTATCATACATTGCCTACGCCTAGAGTTCCTTTGGCAGGCAGAGGTCAGCCACCAAAACAAGGGACTACCTTTTACACCACCCCCTGCTACCCAAACCCTAACAACAGACTATGCATGGGGGGCTCACGTGGCAGGGAAGTGCATTCAGGGCAAATGGAACCCAAGTCAAATGCACCTGCATATCAATCAAAAAGAAATGTTAGCTGTACAGAATGCTTTGATAGCCTTCAAGGACCACATTCTATCCAGGACAACTAATGGTAAAGATGGACAACACCACTGTTATGTGGTACATAAACAAGCAGGGCGTACACAGTCTTACTCCCCTTGCAGACTAGCCATGGCATTGTGGAACACAGCCTTGAGCTACCAAGTGCACCTACAAGCTCACTTCCTGTCAGGAAAATTAAATACACTGGCAGACGGACTAAGCAGAAACCTCATGGACCCACAAGAGTGGAAACTGGAACCAAAGATTTTCAACATGTTGACAAGCAAATGGGGGAGCCCAGATATAGACCTGTTTGCCTCTCCCCAGAACTACCAATTGGACAAAATTTGCACAAGGACTCCCCACAAACAAGCCTGGAAAGGTGATGCCCTGTCCTTCAGCTGGAAAAACCTATCAGTTTATGTCTTCCCCCCTCTGCCTCTGCTCTCCAAAGTACTACTAAAAATCAAACAGGACAAACCAAGGATGATTTTGATTGCTCCAGACTGGCCGCGCCGACACTGGTACCCCCTCCTGCGCAGTGTGTCATGGTTATCTCCATGGCACCTGCCTCAGACTCCTTCCCTGCTGTCTCAGCAGGAGAACCAGATTCTGCACCCTCAGCTTCTAACACTGAACCTTGCAGCCTGGCTAATTATTTAATCTCTCTTTTACCATCCCTCAGCAAACCTGTGATGGATATCATTTTAGAGGCAAGGAGGCCTAGTACTAGAAAATCTTATGCTGAAAAATGGAAAAGATTCTGTGCCTGGGACCAGTCTCAAGGGATGAGCACAGCAGCACCCAATTTACCTCAGATTTTACAATACTTAACTGAGATGCTTCACAAGGGCCTGTCTTTTTCCTCCATTAAAATCCACGCCTCAGCCATTTCAGCTCATTATAACACAGAACCTCCCCTCTTCTCTCATCCACTGCTCAAGCAGTTCCTCAGAGGGGCCAAAAATTTGATACCACCTAGGAGAGCTCCAACCCCAGCCTGGGACCTTAACTTTGTCTTGGAGAAACTCACTCTACATCCTTTCGAGCCATCTGCTACTACAGACTTAAAATTTCTTTCTTGGAGAACAGCTTTCCTTTTAGCAATCACCTCAGCTAGAAGGGTATCTGAATTACAGGCCCTTATGGCAATGGATCCTTTCATCATCTTTCATGTGGACAGGGTGTCCCTCAGAACCAATCCATCCTTCATGCCCAAGGTGGTATCCAGTGTGGCTCTTAATCAGTCCATTAATTTACCAACCTTCTTTCCCAATCCACAGAATAAAGGGGAACGGATACTGCATTCCTTAGATGTGCACAGACAGCTTAGATTCTACTTGGACAGGACTAAACCTCAAAGGAAATCTGAACAACTGCTGGTGGCATTTGCTGCAGGGGCAGAGGGGAAGGCTATTTCAAAGCAAACCATTTCTAAATGGATAAGCCATTGCATTCATTTCTGCTATAAGCACAATCGGAAACCTATCCCCCAGGGGATCAAACCTCACTCCACTAGGGCTGCATCTACCTCTACAGCCTTTCTCAGAGGCGTCCCTACCAGGGACATCCTAGAAGCTGCTACCTGGAGTTCTGTACATACTTTCACCAAGCATTATCATTTGCCAATTTTCTCTAAATCCAGAGCTGGCTTTGCCACTGCAGTCTTGCTGGGCCTTATAGCTGGCAGTAATGCTATCTAAATTCCTCCTCCCAACCATAACTTTGGGAATCTACCCAAATGAAATGACTGCAACAGTGAAACGCAAAGAACATAGTACAGTTGTGTACACTTACCATAAATGTAGATGTTAGAGTGTATTCAGTGTTGCAGTCCTGGTTACCCTCCCTCCAGCCCCCTAACTTCTTTTGGCTATACCTTTTACTTTCTTTTACTATGCTTAAAAGCCTTTTTGGTGTATTTGCTTTTTTGTTGGAGGTATATCTTTGTACTTTTATATTTAATTGCTTCCCATTAGGGGGGGCACCTGACATCTAGGGCAAGAAAAACTGATGTAAGGGCGTCGGCTGCATGTTTTATACCCCTGATAACCTGACGTCATGGAAGAAGGGACAGCAACCAATGCAGGACCCAAGACTTTGTTAATCAGGCCGACTGAGGGCTACCTGCAAGTAGATAACCCAAATGTAATGACTGCAACAGTGAATACACTCGAAAATCTACATTTCTGGTAAGTGTGCACAACTGTACTGTCTTTCTCTTGTGTCAGCCTGGTTTCATTTTCAAACTGACAGGTAGTCTGAATTATCTTTAAGCACTGTCATTTTTCACATCTAATACACTATGATCCTCCAAGTACAAAAATACAGTTCTAATAAAACGTTTTTTTCTTTTTTTCATGATGTTTGGAATAATGGTGGCTAGTTCAGATAAATGAGGTTCATTAATCTGGCTTTCTTTTTTACCAGTTGTACTGAGCTACAGTAAGTATGAGAAATTGCAGTAATCATTAAAAATGCAGCAGCCTCTTTTGAGAATTCACTTAGGCACCAATTAAAACGAGTGGTAAAGAATTTCCAGTTTTAAAAAGGGCTGCTGTGAACTATTCTCAGTGCTTGTATCAGAACGTGATCGCTGAAGTGTGTGTTACAACATCTAAATGAGGGTTTAAAGCAAGAAGCACAGGGCTAGCCAAAATGTTAATGTGAATAACTGTTGATACTGTCCAGCTTACAGCTTAGTTCAAGAACAGTACATGATTTGGCACTTAGTGGAAACTAAGTAGGTGTCACTTAGGCTGTGAAGGCTTATAACAAGAAATTGTTACAACAAATTCACTGGCACCCATCTCTATTGAAGAGCTAATTGTTGAATAACGTTTCCACTCCGATTGTTTCTAGTTTGCAGTTATCTCTTGGACTGTGCAGTGTCATTACTGCAGCTGGATATACCTATTGTTGCCAGTTTTTGTTTTGTTAACGAAAGTTGAGTTAGCCAGTGTGTGCTTTGCTCCTCACTTGGCATCATTGTTTTTCAGTTTTACATAATGTGCATTCTAAATTTTGTTAGCTATGGTTTAGATATTTTTTTTTCAAGAGTCATTTGTGAGTTGTTCCTTGTAACAGTCTTTGGCAGTCATTATGAAACTGTGTTTGTTTTCTTTGTACATAAAGATTGTGTACAAAGGAGAGAAGCAAAATTCTACATCCACAGTCCTTTTCCTCCCTTTTTTTTTTAATTTCTCCAAGTCTTTTGGGTTTCTAATACCATGAAGGGAATGGACCTCATTCTTAAGTCAAAGTAGGATTAAAGTTCATGAAATTAGTATTATTTCAGTCTTTGATGTCAGCCAGAAGTGCTCTTCACAGCATACACAATGTGCCCAGTAATGATTCCTTCTGCAATTCATACAGGGTCACATATCTAAATATGATTGTAGATTGTTTTTTATAAGACCCATTGCTCCTACTACTATTGGATCTGTCTAGGTGTCTTTCTTCTACATTGCTCTCATTTCTGCCTGCAAATCCTGATATTTTATTACTTTGTCTCTCTCTCTCTCTCTACACAAGATACTGTAGTCACTGGGTGTGACGATTTCAATGATCAATGCTACTTTTGTCTTCTTTCATGGACCACTATATCCAGCATCTGTCTTTTGAACTGTTGGTAATGGGTGATCCCATGTGATGTAGATTTCATTATTTTCTATGATGCTTTGTGGCTCGTGTTTTCAGTGTTTTTCAGCCTCTTCAATACTATAATGTTTGCAGAATCCCCAGTGCAACAGTCTTGCCAAATTGTTATGCCTTTCAGTATACAGTCCTTGTGCCATTAGTATGTCACAACCAGCAATGAGGTGTGCAACTGTTTCCAGTTCTCTTTTACAAAACCTACATTTGTCTGTTTCTCCCACATGTTCAATGGACTTTGTAAACCAACGTGGGTCGTGAATATTAACCTTTCATCTCTTGGTTTGAATTTGCCTCTTCTTAACCATTCCTGCGTTTGAACCTGATCAACATGAGGTTTTTCCAGAAGTTTTCTATACTTACGACTATATTTATGCATTTTCCACATTTCTTGCCTTCTCATCTAGTCCTTCACCCTATATTATTTCTTTTGTTTTTTTGGCACATTCAGTTGCTGTCTGATTTTTATCTACTTCTGGTTTGATTTCCATTCCTGCTTGATGCTGATATGCTTCTGCTAGACTAAGCATGGAAGTCCTCTTAGATTTATTCTCCTCATGTTTCAGAATGTTCACTACATTTGTGTCTGTGAGGTCAGCAGGTATGTGTGCAGTCTTCCTTTATAATGTTTTTGATGTTTCCTTAGTCTTATGTTTGCCTTAAAAAAAGGCAAAAATAAGACTTAAAATAAGTTTAAATCATCACTGACATTTGAGCCTTTCCTTGAATGTGTCTGTGAAGGAAGTGATCCCTAGCACCATGTTGACGCAATTGCAGAAGCATAAGTCTGTGTTTTCCATCAGTCTAGCCATAAAAGGGGCTTTCTTATAGTTTCATGAGGCATTCCACATTGAGTGGTTTTTAACATTTTCTTTTGGTCTCAAGTTTGTCGAGCTTACACTAACTTGCATAGAGTAATCTAAGAATGCACTGCAGTATTTTCCCCATCTTAATGAATGTAATGCAGTTGTTGAGTTGGTTTGTGTAATTTAGCAGATGAGGGGTGACGACCTCCATATAGTTGTGCACAGGGGCTTGTCCCTTGTACAAAATAATTTTTTGAGTTGTGGTGGATTTTCAGTAAATTTCATGGCATCGAAAAGTTGATGAAGCATGCATGACTCATGTTTGAATTATATGACAGAACTTAGGGAAAACTTTGAATGGCCTTATCTCTTTCTGCCTTTGAGAATTTGTTTTAAAACTAATGTAATACCAACAAAGGTTTCTGTTTCAAGATGCACCTAAGATTCTTAATGTTCTCATAGCAATTTCAGTGCACCAAAACAGTAAATTTGACTGACATGCTTTAGTTGCTCCAAATTGTATTTAATTGAAAGCTTTGACACACATCCGATAACTATTTGAGATTATGCACCTATAAAAACTAAAACAAAGATCCAGGCTAATGAAGTAAAAATGAGGCAGTAATGCTTTCCTACTGAGTAGTGGATGTAGGTTAACATATTGCAGAATAAGGAACATTTCTCAGAAAATAAGAGGAACACCTGCAGAGTGCTAAAGAGAAATAAGAGGAACGTCTGGTATGACAAAATATGGAGCCTGCTCATAATGTAAGTTCATTTCATGAAGGGTCCACATTTCAGGTAAGGGATGCTACCTACCATTTTAAGGTTATTTTTAACTGTGAATCTAAACAAGTTGTCTATTTAGCACAGTGTCAGAAGTGTCCCTGTTTTTATGTTGGAAAAACTGAGCACAAACATAAAGACCGTACCTATGAACATGAATATAGTATTAGATAAATTAATTTTTCTAACGCCTTGGCTAAACATGTGAATGTGAATGAGTATCATTTTTTTTTTAAATATTTGGTCATTGATCCTGTCCCAGTAAAGGTGAGGGGATGGCCTTGGGAACTTTATTTGCAAAAGAAAGAGTTAGTATGGCAATTAATTTTTAATGCCTATTTTTATCCAAGGTTGAATGACTGCTGCAGTGTGAAACCTATTTTAGCATTAAAAACTTTGACTAGCCAGGTAATATTTTAAGTAAGTTTTAACTACTGTTTAGGTTAAAATTAGTTATTTACATAATAAGGTACTTTGGTCTTGTACCTGTGTTTGTTTTATATTTAAAATGTTTAAAAAAATGTTTTAAAGAAAAGGATGGCTGGACCTGTAAGACACTTGAGGTGATATAATTATTTCATCATTGTACTTGAGGCTTTTTAAACAGAGCTGTTACTGTGGTTAGAGTCTGAAGAAGTTGATATATGGTTTAAGTGAACAAAAACACTTATTTTTATTGAAATAAAGTTTATTGAAAGACTGACTAGCTTTTCTGCTGAATGTCATTGCTTTCTAGACTTGTAACAGTATTTTGGATTATTTTGGAAATAGAGTGCCTGAGTAAATATGCAGGAGTTCAGAAACATTGCTGTTCATCAACTGTTTTTGGTAGCAACTCCAGAGCACAAAAACCTTTGAGACAACAACATAAACAACAGAAGGTTAGAAGTATTGTCTGCAAATTTAAGAAGCTTATGACAAGAAAAATAACCAGAGATCCTAGAGAGGTATTAGCCGTATTTTGGAAATGTTATGGTAATAAGCAGAGGGATGTGTTAACAAAAAAACACGTAGAAGTATTTATGGAAGACTTAATTATACCAAGTTTAGAGGAAGGTGAGGCTCAACAGTTAATACCCAACATAGGAAAAGATGAGATAAAAACAGTGATGTACAATCATTCAGCAGGGAGGCTTTCTGAAATAGATGGTATTCCTGTGAAAGTTTGAAAACTGGGAGGAAAGAAGGTGATAAAGGTCTGGAAAGTTTTGTTTAATGGTATTTTAAAAAGGTGGAAGTACAGGTATCTTAGAAGAAAGTTGTGGCTGTATTGTGCAAAGGGGATAAAGGCCCTTCAGACCCAGTTGTGTATAGACCCATTTAAATTTTAAACCATGATTATAAAGTGATTTCTATAATAGTCAAGATAATTACAAAGATGTTGCCAAAATTGATAGATATGGATCATTGTGGCTTTGTGAAAGGGAGACAAGCATTTGATACATTAACAGAACAATGATGGTCCAAAGGGAAGAAGAATATAAGACAATGCCTCTGCTGTTGTTGGGTTTTGATGCAAAGAAAGCAGTCAGTAGAGTCAGCTGGGATTTTATGAGAAAGGCAATGGTAATGTAGCATTTGCATTCCCTGATAGAATAATAAGATTAATTAGGAGGATATATGAAAGTTCAGAGGCAAGAACTAAGGTGGGAGGTTTTCTCTGTCTTGACAAACAATGTTTTAAAAGAGGACTGTGCAAGGGTGTTTAATTTGTTGGCAATTTTTAGCCATGACTCTTACTCAAATAGTAGAAAATACATCATGGGGCCAGATTCATTAAAGCCTACACTAAGTGTACACTGTTCTGAGTGAACAGACAACACAGATATAAAGGACACATTCTGTGATGTCTTTGCACTGGCCCAGTAATCAAGGAGCTTCAATCCTCACCACTAGCACCAGTGAAGGACATCCATATTGGGAAAGATAAGTACACACACACAGTAAAGTACAATTTCCCTTAAGACACACAGAGATCACAGTCAGTCTGAGGATGGTTTCTCACTTTCTCTCCAGATCCCCAATAAGACTCTCCACTGCCACAGCTATAGGGTACAGATCTCAGCCTAGTGGTGAAGCCAAAACCTCCAGCACCCGCTCTGTCCAACCAGTGCTTCATGTCCCTGCCCAAGTAGCTGACACACACACACACACACACACTTTGAGATATGAGTTATATACAAACACACAGACACTCCTGGGGAAGGCTGGCACAGGTTCTCCAGCTATGCCCCCTTCTCTCCAGACTGTAAGGTAGAAATCACTGCCACCAACCACTATTTATCAGCTACTAATATGGCCCTTACCAAAGGGTGTCCAGTTTTACTGTGCAATATTATTATTATCCAGTTAATAAGTGTGTGACAAACAGCAAGGCTATTGGAGTGGCTTTGTACAGTATCATCAAATACATGCAAGTACTCTAGAGCTTAAATTATCTTTACACAAAACAGCCACAGTTGAAAGGTTTAAAAATATTTAATAATAAATAATAAAAACACCAGACAATACTTATTACTGCGACACAATGACATTACAGAGTTCAGAATCACAGGAAATACTTTAAAACAATATTGTAGGATAGTCTGACATAAATATAGAAAACAGCTAGACTAATCTGGCTGTTTCTGTCTGTCTGTAAGAGAAGTCACTGTTCTCAATTCTACTTACATAGAGCAAGCAAGTGCTGGTGAGTGGACGTTCTTACTAGATCCATGTCAAAATACAAAATGCTTAATCTTTCTTTCTGCGAAAGTCTTAAATTGATAATACGCAGTACTGCTCAGTCTTTTTAGATTACATCATTCTTGACATTCTTGACATCTCTGCTGAAGTTTTCCAGGCTCACAGAACTCAAAATTTAATATCTTTGTAATTTTGCACCTGTCAGGAGGCTTGGTGTAACCACATTAGGGGAGATTGTGATCTTTAACTACAGTGAATTTCTTTCCATACAGGTAAGGCTGAAGTTTCTACAGTGCCCACACTATGGCTAGAGATTCCTTTTCTACAGCTGCATAGCATTCCTTCTTGGGTTGGAGCCTACAATTGAGATAAACCACTGGGTGCTCTTCTCCCTCTGAAGAAATCTGGCTAAGTATAGCCCCCACCCCCATGGTTCGAAGCATCCACCTCCACAAAAAAATATTTGCTGTAATCTGGACTGGCTAACACAGGGAGTCCTCCCAAAGCTTCTTTAAGCTTCTGGAATGCCTGCTGACATGCTGTGGTCCATGCTACCTTATCTGGCCTGTTTTTCCTTGTCAGGTCTATGAGGGGAGCAGCTATGGTACTATAACCAGGAACAAACTTTCTGTAGTACCCTGCTGTCCCTAAGAATGCCCTTACCTGCTTTTTGGTAACAGGTGCATGCCTTGCCTGAATGGCTTCCACTTTAGCAGGTTCTGACCTGGTCTTACCACTCCCCACTCTGTGTCCCAGGTAGGAGACCTTTGCCATACCCACCTGACATTTACTGGGCTTAATGGTCAACCCTGCCCTCCGTAGTCTGCATAGCACCTCCCTGACATGCTGATGGTGCTCTTGCCAGGAATGACTGTAGATGGCAATATCATCTAGGTAAGCAAGGGCAAACCCTCCTGCTAGGATATGATCTACCAGCCTCTGGAAAGTCACTGGGTCATTTTTCATCCCATAGGGCATCTTTGTGAACTCATACAAGCCAAAAGGAGTCACAAAGGCTAACCTCTCTCTAGCACTAGGAGTCAAGGGCACCTGCCAGTAATCCTTGGTAAGATCATTGGTGGTAAGATACTTAGCCCCACCCAGCTGCTGTAGGGCTTCATCTGTCCTAGGCATGGGGTAAGCATCTGACTCTGTGTGACTATTTAATTTTCTGCCGTCCACACAGAGCCTGGTGCTGCCATCCTTCTTTGGCACCAGCACCACTGGGGAGCCCCAGGCACTGCTGGACTATTGAATTACCGTAGTTCCAACATTTCCCAGGCTGCTTGCAGCTTGTTGTGTCTGACTGGAATAAGATCCATTACCTGCTGTCCTACAGCACACTCTCTAGCTCGAGCGTTCCTGTCATACCAGATTTTTTCTGCTGTTGGGCTGCTGCCAGGTTTTCCTGGGCCAAGCCCATGAGTTCCCTGAGCCTTGCCCTGAGGTTTAGGACATATGCCACAACAGACTCCTTGTGAAATTCACACTCACCTTCCCACTCATCTCAAATTAAATCTAGAGGCCCTGTCACCCTGTGCCCATACAGCAACTCAAAGGGTGAAAAACCTGTGGATTCCTGGGAACCTCTCTGTAAGCAAACAACAGATGGAGAAAATATTTGTCCCACTCCCTTTTAAACTGGTCTGCAAATGCCCATAGCATGGACTTAAGTGTAGAGTTTAACCTCTCAACAAGACCATTAGACTGGGGATGGTAGGGGGTGGTCTTTAGGTGCTTCACCTCACAGTACTTCCACAGACAAGCCAGCATGTCTGACATGAAATTGGCACCTCTGTCAGTCAGTATTTCTTTTAGGAAACCTACCCTGCTGATAATCTCTAACAAAGCATTTGCCAACTTTTTCTGCCTCAATGGAGGACAGAACCACTGCCTCAGGGTATCTTGTAGCATGATCTACTACCACTAGGATATACTTTTTCCCTGAGGAGCTTGGGGTACTCAGAGGCCCCACAATATCCATAGCTACCCTCTGAAATAGTTCCTGAATCACAGGTAAAGGCATCAAAGGAGCTTTCACCTTGTCTCCTGCCTTGCCTACCTTTTGGCATTGCTCACAGGTCCTGCAGTACCCTGTTACATCTCTGGAAATTCCAGGCCAAGGCCAATAGAAGTTCTGCATAATACGTCTCTTGGTGCGTTTTATGCCCATATGATCTGCAAAGGGGATATCATGGGCTATGGCCAGAAGCACCAGACGGTAGGCTCTGGGCACTACCAACTGCTGTATCCTCTCACCTTCTAGCCCTCCCTCAGGGGTCCACTCTCTGTACAGTAACCCTTTGTCCCAGTATACAGATTCCCCCTTCCCTTTAGAATCAGGTGAGTCACTGGCTAACTGCCTCAGGCTTTTTAATGTAGTGTCTGAGAGCTGAGCCTGTCTCAGCTCTCTTTGTAACCCTTCCCAGCTCCCCTTCCACAGGAAATGTAGCATCCTCTGACAGTGGTGCCTCATTGTTAGCCTGGGTAGTCCTATTCACCTCTACCTTTGCAGCCACTTTGTCCAAGGGGACATCAGAACCCACAAGCAGCTGTGGCTCACCTTCAGTCACACTGCTACAGGGGTAGCTCCCTCCCTGAAGTAACCACCTCACAAGTCCTGACTGTAAGTATGCGGTCTGTCTGGGTCTCCCTCAGACTACCAGACCCACATGCTTGTCTCCAAGCCTGACTTGTATGTAACTGCATAAACACGCGGTACTGCCTTATCAAAATCCTTCCCTATCAGGACATTTGCAGGATGGTAGTTTGGTACCCCTGTTGTCTCAAGACAGCCTACTATTGGCATTTTGTCTTTCCCACTTACTGGCTACCTCACCTTTTGTTCCCCACCTTGCCTCCGTGGACATCTGTATGCCACATGGCCCCACTGGTTGCAGTCAAAACATTTAACCCTGGGCCCTGGATGTGTACCTGGACTAGTGGCTTCCCCTGCTACTGGCAGATTCTGTTGGGGTGGTCTGGGCTGCTCACCTTAGACCTGTGAGCAGCATTGAGGGTCTCTTTCCTGTGCAGGGATGCCCTGCTTGCTAGATATAGGTCTCTCTTCTTCCCCAACTCATCTGCAGTATAGCACTGTCTATAAGCTAACCAGATCCTCATGTCCCGGGCAAAGTGCTAAGGGCTTGTTCCCTCGCCAAAAGGTCTGCCAGCCCTTCAAAAGTGGTGACCTGATATCCACTCACCCACCTATGGAAAAAAGTGCGTAGTTCAGCAACATATTCACGCACACTTTCATCTGCCTTGCGTCTATGCTCACAAAACCTTTTCCTATAAGCTTCAGGTGTTAGCTTAAAAAATTCTAGCAAACAATTCTTAACAGCAGTTTAATTAAAAAAATCATGATCAGATACTTTAAACAACACAGTTACAGCCTTACCATGGAGGTAAGGGGGTCAGGAACTGTACACAGAGCCTTTGGTCAACATCATATTGTTTACATACCCTTTCAAACATATTAATAACACTATCAGAATTATCCCCCTCTGTAAATTGTGGAAGAAATTTACTGACCATTTGTGCTTCTGGGGTCCAGTTACTCCCTTCCCCATTACTTCCATGACTCTAGCAAAGAGTCAGCATTTCCTTTTCATGTTGCCTCTGCCTCTCCTTCTCCTCAGCTTCTATTTCCAAATGCCTGGCCTCCAACTCAGGTCTATTTAGCTCCAGATGGATTTTTAAGTCCTCTGCAGAAAGGTTGAGCTGTCCATTTTCTGAATGTTGTACATCTCCAAGGCCAGTCTGATCATCCTCCTGGTTTCTAATTTCAGGAGCAGCTGTGACCATAGCTGCAATCTTGTCTGCTTTAGTCAGGTTTCCATGCACCAGTCCTTTAGCATGGCACATCTCAGCCAATTGGCTCCTTGTCAGCTTGCCATACGCCTCTGCTGATATGCTTGCCTGCTCTCCCTGACTAACTAAGCTAACAAAAAAAATAAAACAGTTGTGATCTGAACTCTGAATGTTCACTGCGTGGCTGATTTAGAGTCCAGAAACACCTTCAGTGATCACTGTACACAAGCTACAGGAATTCACTATCCACACCACTACAAGCCATTTAGTATGTGATGTGGCTAACTCACCACTATCAACCAATTAATATTTGATCTGGATATCCCACCACTGCCAAACAATTAATATGTGACGCCCATGCACTGGCCCAGGAATAAGGGAACCTCAAGCCTCACCATTAGCACCAGTGAGGGGCGTGCACATTGGGAAAGGATAACAAGTACACACACAGTAAAGTACAATTTCCCTTAAGAGCACGCAGAGATCACAGTCAGTCTGGGGCTGGTTTCTCCCTTTCTCTCCAGATAACCAATTAGACTCCCCACTGCCACAGCTTTAGGGTACAGATCTCAGCTTAGTGGTCAAGCCAAAGACTCCGGCACCCTCTCTGTCCTACCATTGCTTCGTGTCCCTGCCCAAGTAGCTGACACACACACACACACACACACACACACACACACACACACACACACACACACACACATACTTTGAGGTATGAGTTATATACAAACACACAGACACTCCTGGGGAAGGCTGGCACAGGTTCTCCAGCTATGCCCCCTTCTCTCCAGACTATAAGGTAGAAATGTATTTATTTATTTTATTTTATTTTATTTTACATTTGTTGACCGGGATTGTCCAACTGAGCTGAAGAGCCCTTTTTCATCGGAGGCCCGGGAAGAAAAGCTCCCAACATATTATACAATTTTCATTATAAATTAGCATTAAACAGCAATGTTACAGGATTATTACAAGGCTTTAAGTAGCAATACAGTGTTATACAGTGTCAGTAATCAGGAGTATAGCATAACTATTTCAAGATGTATAAAAAGAAATGTCATTAAGATGAGTATAGTTTTTGGTATAAGTGGTTACAAAAACCCAGTTTTATCATGATGTAGTTGCATGAAGGCAAGACAATTACAATAGAATGTTTCTCTGAGGGAATTTGCTTAATAGATTTTAGAAGACAGTAGAAGGAGTAGTCAAGGAAGAGAGAGCTAGTGAGAAGAGTCAGTTAAGGGCAGAAGGTAGATTAAGGTATGAGAAGTAGGGGATGTTAAGGAGGAAGAGTGCAGTGGCAGAACAAGTGACTTTTAAAGTGCTCTTTGGTGGTTGTCTTAAATTGTTTAGGATGTGTAAGGATCTTGATTTCTAGTGGAAGCCTATTCCAGGCAATAGTGGGGTGATAGCTGTACATGTTGCGTCCAAATTTAGACTTGGGTTTGTAGATTTGTAGTAGGTTTTGGTTGAGTTTCGGAGAGGTCTGGAGGGAGAATAATGGGAGATGAGAGGGGATAGTGCTGGGCAGTAGGAAGGCTGGTATAGAATAGAATGGATGATGTTCATCGTGTTACACTGCTACAGTCATTACACTTGGGTTATCCTGCCATCAGGCGGTCCCGCAGTCGGCCAGAGTTCCAAAGTCTTGGTCCGGCGTCAGTTGCTGTCGCCTCCTCCCCGACATCAGTGCAACAGGGGTATATAAGATGCAGCCAACGCCATTTTCTTCAGTCTTTCTTGCCGCGCGGTGCCCGAAGCAAAAGCAGTTCGCAAGTGCCAGTCGGCCGACTCCTGAGATTTTCATTCCGAATCCAGAACTGAAGTCTTCTAAAAAAGCTAAGTACCCCATTAGGGAAACTTTTTCTTGCCTCAGACCGATGTCAGTAAAAGTTAATAACTGTATTTCTTGTGGGAATAAAATACCTCATAAGGATTTCCACTCCTATTGTATTCCATGCCTAGTCCCTGACCACGACATCACTGGTTGTCGGTTTTGTGCTAGGTTTAACAAGCACACTATTAAACGTTGGTTTGATTTTGCCCAACATTATTTTGGTAGAAAATTCAATTATACCATGCCGTCGGAAATTCCGACAACCGCAATGCATAAAAAGCGCAAGGACAGGCAACCGAGGCCCAAAACGGATGACGAGGCCTCTTCTCCGGTTTTCAGCGAGGCGCCTTCGCAGCCCCTGATGACCGCTACCACAGAACCACAGACCGCCTCCGACTCCCACGTGGAGCTGGCTGGGCCTTGGGACGCTCTAGGCCTTCAGTTTACCGATCCTAAACCTACAGAGGAAACCGAAGTAGCTGAGCATTCCACAGCTACAGAGGGTGTTTTCAGACCTACCCAGTTAACTATTAAGCCCTCTGTTAAATCTAAGACACCCTTAAAAGCAAAGAAACAGATGCAACTCTCTCCAGGACAGGCTTCCATGCCTAAGAAACAGATGCTAAAAATGTCCGAGGACCTGATCACTTTGATCAGGGAGTCCCATCCCCCTCCTGATAAAAAGCCCAGGCAGGATGCAGACTATGAATCTTCTGACCATGTGTCCCTCTCCTCTGACTCTTCCTCGGACCTTGGATATTCTTTACCCCCTTATGAGGATTCTGATGCTGAGGAATCAATTCCATCAGCCTCTCCGCCTGAGGATTACTCCTTTGTGGAGACCTTATATACCATGAGAGAGCATTTCCATTGGGAAGGCCAGGATTTCTCAGAATCCAAGAAAAGACTCAGAGACTTCCTTTTATTGCCCCAACACAGACCCCTTGCTATTCCACCAATTTTAGACATTGTGGATAATGTGTATACTGAATCCAGTTTGAACCCGGACTCCTTACCTCCAGCCCCAGTTAAGCCTGATAGATATTACAGAGTCCCTAACTCTCACAAGTTTCTGTACAAAAGCCCTGTTGCTGACCCTGAAACAATTTCTCAGGGACCTAAAGGGATTAAGGCCTCATCAGCAAAAAACCCAGTCCCCTCTGACAGAGATTCCAGAGCATTAGACAGATGGGAAAAAAAGGTATATACGTCTGCAACTTTAGCAATGAGAGCCTTGAATTGCCAGTTTCACATGCTAAAATATCAGCAATTTTTGATGTCTCAGTTGAAACAAAAGATGCTACCAGAATCAGATCCTCCTAACTTAAAAGAAATGCAGGATTTATTGCATGCAGCTGAACAAGTGGGAAAACATACTTTGCAATGTGGGTTTGATTCCTTAGAAGCCTGCTGTAGAGCAGCAGTTACAGGCTCTGTCATTAGAAGGCATGCTTGGTTAAAAGAACATACGTTGCCAGATCATGTTAAGGTCAAATTATTGGATGCACGTTTGTAGCGGGATGTGTTGTTTGGAGTTAAGGCAGAGGAGGTATTAAAGAAGATGGAGGATAAGGCAAAATCTATGCAAACGGTAAAAGATTTCTTACAGGTTCAGCCTCCTCGTTTTAGCAGAAATTGGCCAACAAAGAATTGGTCCTTTCCAGTCACAGATAGACCTCAAAGGGGCAGATACAGACGTCCAAGTGGTAGAGGTCAGACACAAGGTCCTTACAGGCCTCGACAATGGGGCACACCAGGCCAGAGAGAAGGGGAAGACAGGCATCAACCTTATAAAAAACAGCCTCAATGACTTTCCACTACAGCTGCCAAACAGCTCTCTCTTGGCAGCCCCCTTAGGAGGAAAACTGGCACTTTTCTATCACAACTGGCATTGCATCACCAAAGACAAATGGGTTCTCAACATCGTATCTCAAAGTTACAGGTTCCATTTCCACACCTTGCCAAGGTTAAAAGGAATGCCAAATCTGCCACCATATCAAGGGGCAGAGGCTCAAAAACAAATTACAGCACTCATGGACATGAGAGCTATTCAAAAGGTACCATCACAAGAACAAGGACAAGGATTTTACTCAAGACACTTTCTGGTTCCCAGAAAAGACAAAGCCTGGAGACCCATTCTGGACCTTTCTACACTAAACACTTACCTGGATGTTCCGAAATTCAAGATGTTGACACTGCAGCAGCTTCTTCCCATGCTGGGCAAGAAAGCTTGGCTCGTGACTTTGGACCTCAAAGAGGCATACCTGCATGTCCCTATCAGACAAAATTGCAGAAGATACCTCAGATTTCTTGCTGGTTCAATACACTATCAATTCTCTGCACTGCCTTTTGGCTTATCTACTGCGCCCAGGGTCTTCACAAAGTGCCTGGCACCAGTAATTGCATTTTGCAGGCAAAAAGGAATTCAAATTTACCCATACCTGGACGACTGCCTGATTCAAGCAGAGAGCAAGGACATTATACTAAAACATCTGGCGTACGTAAAAAAGTTATTAAGTTGCCTGGGGTACACAGTAAACAAAAAGAAATCAAAACTAGTGCCCTCACAACAGATAATATTCCTGGGTGCCAGCTTGAACACAACGGCCCAGATGGCTTATCTCACGCCAGACAAGCAAGGACAACTGACTCAATATTTTCAATTAATGGCAACAAAGACCCAACTCCCTGCAAGAAAAATTCTGCAGGCCTTGGGCTACATGGCATCTTGCATACTACTAATTCCATATGCCAGACTGCATATGAGGAAACTACAATTGTACCTAAAGAGCATATGGTCTCAACACTGTCAAAGTTTGGAAACAGTTATACCACTAATTCCTTGCCTACAACAGGAGTTTTGATGGTGGGCATAAGCTTGTCACCTCAACAATGGACAGTCTTTCACTCAACCCACAGCCAGGCAGACACTGACAACAGATACATCGGATTATGCCTGGGGAGCACACATGGCAGGAAAATGCATCCAGGGCGAGTGGCCCACAGAGCAAAAACATCTCCACATCAATCAAAAAGAGATGCTAGCTGTACAAAATGCTATTATAGCTTTCAAGGATCTACTGCATCCAGGACAGTTACTACTAAAGACAGACAACACCACAGTTATGTGGTACATAAATAAGCAAGGGGGCACACACCCCTACCCCCTCTGCAGACAAGCCATGACCTTGTGGAACACAGCTGTAAGCTACCAAGTTCATCTGCAAGCACAATTCCTGCCAGGAGAGAAAAACACACTGGCAGACGACCTAAGCAGAAACATTATGGACCCACACGAATGGGAACTAAACCCACAAATATTCAGAGTGATAACACAAAAATGGGGGAGCCCGGACATAGATCTGTTTGCCATCCCAAAGAACTACTAATTACAGAAATTCTGCACAAGGAGCTACCATCCACAAGCGTGGAAAGTGGATGCCCTCTCATTCAGCTAGAAAAAACTGCAAGTATACGCTTTCCCACCTTTACCTCTCCTTCCAAAGGTACTCATAAAAGCCAGGCAGGAAGAGCCAAAAATTAACCTGATTGCACCAAACTGGTCACGCCAGCACTGGTACCCAATCCTAAAGAACTTAACACAAGAACCACCCTGGATTTTACCACAAATTCCACAGTTGCTGACACAGTACAACAAACAGATACTTCACAGACAGCTAAAGACCTTAAACCTAGCTGCATGGAAAATTCCTTAGTCAAGCAAGCAATGCCTCTCTCCAAAGCTGTTATGGATGTCATTCTGGAGGCCAGAAGGCCTAGCACAAGGAAAGCATACTCGGACAAATGGAAGAGATTCTGTGCCTGGAACCAAGCGCACAGCCTTGACCCCCTCTAGTCCCAAACATTCCACAGATACTGCAATACTTAACTGAGATGCTGGACAAGGGCCTTTCCTTTTCATCCATCAAGATCCACGCCTCAGCTATCTCTGCTCATTACAACACGGATCCACCATTTTTTTTCTAATCCTTTGCTCAAACAATACCTCAGAGGGGCTAAAAACATAAGACCGCCCCATAGAGCACCTACACCTACTTGGGACCTCAACTTTGTTTTGGAAAAATTAACGTTACCTCCTTTTGAGCCAGCTAACACAGCAGAATTAAAATACATCTCTTGGAAAACTGCTCTGCTACTGGCAATAACATCAGCACGAAGAGTTTCAGAATTACAGGCAGTAATGGCAGTGGAACCTTTCCTCATCTTCCACCAGGACAGGGTGTCCTTAAGAACTAACCCTACGTTTATGCCAAAGGTGGTATCAAGTGTGGCTCTAAACCAAACTATTCACTTGCCAACTTTTTATCCAAAACCACAGAACAAAGGGGCGAGACTACTACATTCTTTGGACATTCACAGGCCATTATGCTTCTACTTGGACAAAACCAAAGCTTTCAGAAAATCTGAGCAATTATTGGTAGCATACGCTGCAGGAGCACAGGGAAAAGCCATTTCAAAGCAGACTATTTCAAAATGGATAGGACACTGTATACATTTCTGCTATACCCACCATGGGAAACCTGTACCTAGCAGCATTAGATCTCACTCCACCAGGGCAACAGCCACTTCAACTGCCTACCTCAGAGGAGTACCTACCAAGGATATTTTGGAAGCTGCAACATGGAGTTCTGTGCATACCTTCACCAAACATTGCCATTTGCCTTTATACTCCAAATCCAGAGCAGGCTTCGGCACTGCTGTACTGCAGGGCCTTATAGCCACCCTTAATGCCTTATAGATCCAGCCTCCCTACCTCAGCTTTGGGATTCCACCCAAGTGTAATGACTGCAGCAGTGTAACACGATGAACATAGTACAGTTTTGTACCTACCATAAATGTAGATGTTCGAGTGTAAACACTGCTGCAGTCCAGGTTACCCTCCCTCCTTCCCCTCTTACTTTCAAGTATTTACCTAAGACATCTACCCTTTATTACCTATGGGGAGTATTTGCTGGTAACTAAAAATGGTTGTTTGCTTTACTTTTGTATTGTTTACTAGCAATTTGTATTGCCTACCTATTTGGGGGCACCTGACATCTGGGGCAAGAAAAACTGAAGAAAATGGCGTTGGCTGCATCTTGTATACCCCTGTCGCACTGACTGGGAGGAGGCAACAGCAACCGACGCCGGACCAAGACTTAGTAACTTTGGCCGACTGCGGGACCACCTGACGGCAGGATAACCCAAGTGTAATGACTGCAGCAGTGTTTACACTCGAACATCTACATTTATGATAGGTACAAAACTGTACTATCTGGAGCTAAGAGAGAATAAGCTGGTGGGGTAATTCAAGCCAGTTTAGGTGTTTTAGAGAGAGAGACAGTGATGGGATTTGTAGGTTTGTTAGGCAACAAATCTAGCTACCTTGTTGTAGGTAGATTCAAGTTTGATCAGGAGTGCTGAGTTAAGATTTGTGAGAATTTGAGAATTGTACATTAGACTGGGTAGAGGGAGGCCATGGTGGTGCAGCGGTTAGTGTTGTCGCCTCACAGCAAGAGGTTCTCCCGTTCGATCCTCGGCTGGGGTGCCTTCTGTGCGGAGTCTGCATGTCTTCCCTGTGGTCACGTGGGTTTCCTCCAGGTGCTCCGGTTTCCTGCCACATCCCAAAGACATGCTGTAGGTTGATTGAACACTCTAAATTGGCCCTAGACATGAGTGTGTGCATGTGTGTGTGCCTTCTGTGGAAGGATGGGTGCCGGGCTGGCAACTCAACATGTAAAACTCCACTGCTAATCATGAGCGGACAGGTGATCCGCTGTGGTGATCCCTAACCTGGAAAAGCCGAAAGAAGAAGACATTAGACTGGGTAGAAGGTAGGTAAGAGAGAGAGTAATCTTGGCTTCAGAAGTAAGGAATTTCTTGTTACGGTAAAGGAGCCCTAGTTTTGAATGAGTCTTTTTGATACAGTTATTAACATGCAAGTCAAATTTAAGCTGATCGTCGATGGTTACGCCTAAGAGCTTAGTACTGGATTCTACCTGAATGTGAGTGTTATTAAGGGACTGTATGGAGAAGGAGGGATTAATATTGCTGAAATTTTTAGGTAGGAAGAGTAAGAGCATTGAGAGTAAGAGAAATCACTGCCACCAACCACTATTTATCAGCTACTAATAATGCCCTTACCAAAGGGTGTCCAGTTTTACTGTGCAATATTATTATTATCCAATTAGTAAGTGTGACGAACAGTAATGCTATTGGAGTGGCTTTGTACAGTATCACCAAAGGGTCTATATTATATGTTTGAAGTTTGAAAACTTCGAACGTCAAAGTTTCAAACATCGAACATATAATAAAAAATAAACAGAACTTGCCTGACTAGTGTAGGCAGGGGGGTAAGCCCCCCTGCACCCCTCACGTGGTACTATAGTGTGGTAAAGAGAAGATTTCCCTTACTGCACTGTAGTGCAGTCTCGGAATTGCTATATTTAAAGAGCGGGATGTGGGGGGGGGCTTGCCCCCCTGCCTACAGTCGTTAGTTTTGGGTTTGTTTGTTTTATATATATATATATATATATATATATATATATATATATATATATATATATGTTCGACGTTTTATAACTTCGAACATTTAAATTTGATATTTTAATGTTCAGAGTTATAAAACTTCGAACATATGATATAGACCCATCACCAAATACATGCAGGTACTCTAGAGCTTAAATTATCTCTACACAAATCAGCCACAGTTGAAAGGTTTAAAAATATTTAATAATAAATAAAAACACCAGACAGTACTTATTACTTCAACACAATGACATTACAGAGTTCAGAAATCACAGGAAATACTTTAAAACAATATTATAAGATAGTCTGACATAAATATAGAAAGCAGCTAGACTAATCTGGCTATTTCTATCTATCTGTAAGAGAAATCATGGTTCTTAATTCTACTTACATACATAGCAAGCAAGATGTTCATTGTTGCAGTCCTAACAAATGGGTTATCCGGCTCCCTGTAGCCCTCAATTGGCCAGAATACCAAAGGTAAGTAAAAATGACGTTGGCTGCCATTGGTTGTAAAGGAAGTTAGGGCATCCGATAGAAAAGGAAGCAGCCAACGTCACTTCCTCAGTCTTCCTTGCTGCGGAGCGCGAAGCAGAAGCTTTTCGTGCACAAGTGCCGGTTGGCAGTTTACCTTTGTTGGTTTCCGACTACAAAGTTGTAGTCTATTGGGTGACTTCAACTACCCGAATATAGACTGGGAACATTACTCAAGCCCTAACTTTCTAGCCCAACGGTTCCTGGAGTTCATAAATTCAAATGCCATGGAACAGCTAGTCACTGTTCCCACGAGAGGAGAAAATATACTAGATCTCATTATCACAAACATGGGGACAAAATGCTCCACACCAGTAGTATATCCCTCATTGGTGAGATCTGATCATAAACTAATCTCACTGGAAATCCACATCCCGCCCGCACCCCAAACAAAAAAGACCACAGTGAAGAACTTCTCTAAAGCAAACTTCACACTACTCAAGACTGGTGTGGTATCCTTCAAGGCCCCTGAGCCAGTGGAAACCACAACCCAAGCTGCGGAAGCCCTTACAAATGCCTTCTATGAACACCTCCAGGACTGCATGGATCAGGCAATCCCAAATAAAACCAAGACTCTTTCCACAAAGGGCAAACGTCCAGTCTGGTGGACCCCAGCCATTAACAAACTTTACAATAAGAGGAGAAAGCTATTACATGATAGAACAAAATCCATAAAAGGGAAGTCACCCCTGATCATTATTAGTAAGAAAATATGAGCACTCATAAAATCAACTAAGGCCAATTTTGAGAGAAAATTGCCATGGATTCAAAGGACAATCATAAGGCCTTTTTCAGCTATGTTAGGAACCTGGGTGGAAACTCCCAGATATGCTCAGAATTAGTCCAAAATGATACAAAAATCACTGAACCCACAGACATTGCCAACATACTGGCAGACAGGTTCAGTGCAAACTTCACCCCTCTCCCCTAAAGGAGAGATAACTATCCCAGCAGAGTGTAGCCTCCCAGACATCTCAAATGCAGGTGAAAGCTGCTCTCTAAAGCTAAAACACAGCATCAATGGGACCGGATGGTGTCCCCGGCTGTGTGCTACACGAGCTAAATGAGGAATTAAACCTGCACATAAGGCAGCTGTTTAATCTCAGCCTTACCACAGGATACTTGCCCAAGGAGTGGCGTACGGCAACTGTGGTCCCACTCCACAAAGGCGGTGCCTCTACGGACCCTGGTAATTACCGCCCCATAAGCTTAACAAGTCTAGTCTGCAAAGCTATGGAGAGGATCATAATGGAGCTCATAAACAAAGATATAGGGGACTTGCAGACATTGTACCCGACCCAGTTTGGCTTCGTCAAGGGCAGATCATGCCTTTTAAACTTGGTTGACTTCTTTGAAACAGTAATCCACGACCAAAACGGCTGCCAAATAATCCTCTTCTTTATTTTACAAAACGTAACACTACAGGAATACTTAAAATCAAGCGCTTTCGCCTGATCAATATCAGGCTTTATCAAGACAAAAGTATGTGTGATGTGCCTCGGTTTAAATACTCTTCTCAATTAAAAATTGCTTTACTTAATTAGATTAATTAGATTTGAAAACAAGTAACTCAATTAATTAATTGATTAACCCACAGTCGGGTTTTAAAGTGCTAGTGCCCTTATCAAAGTTTATATAACAAAACACATAACTACACGCCCCATTCTCTTTTTAAAAACATAAATCTACTGACAATGAATGGTGAATTATTAAAAGCAACACAGTTCTTTACAAAAAGTACAAGTGTATGCATGAAACATGTCATTATAAATGTTTAAATGCATTTTCAAAAATTAATATTTTAAACAGTGTGCTGTAAGATTGTTTAAAAACTGATCTCAATAGTAATAGCAGTCAAAACATTAAAAACCAAGACTGAAATGACTAGACTGCCATGTAACAAGGGGGTAAACTTGCTCATATCGAATCCTACTAAGCAAATCACTGTGCACGGTGTTGCTGAACCTTCTGCTAAAATGCCATGTTAAAATATCCTATTGCCAAAACTACTTGGAATGGTTAAATAAATAAATACATTGGATTAAATTAAATAGCCTTTGTTGAATTAATTAATGAATTAAATAACTTAAATAATTCTGTTTAAAATGTTAAAAATACTAAAAATGCTAAAAATGTGTGTTTCTCCATGAAAACCTGCCTTATAACCTAGCTCGTCTGATCTTTAAAACACTTTTAATGCTAGTTGATTCATTCATACCTGGAGGTTTTGTTGCATTTAATCTGATCTGCCATAAAAGCTCCTTGTATTCTAAAGAGGCCTCCCATTCCCCTCCTCTGGGGTTTTGGGGTACATGTTCTAGAATCATAAATTTCAAGGCCATATTGGGACATGTAACCGAATGCTTGTAAAAGGCATTACTCTCTTTCTTAATACTAACATCGTATAAATGCTCATAAATCCTTTTCCGCAGAGTCCTTTCTGTCTTTCCCACATAGAATCCAGAGCAAGCCTCACAAAAACCTAAGTAAACTATTCCTTTAGTGGCACAATTATAATACCCGTTAGGATTAAAATTAAAATTTCTGGAGCTAATGTAATATTTACTGTTGTTATAGATGTGGTTACATTGCTTGCAAGTTTGACATTTGTATGTTCCTACCTTCTTGTTACTCACCAGAGAAGCCTTCACCTCTTGTCTTTCAAATAAATCTTTCAAATTAGCATTTCTGCTGTTAACAAATGTCGGATGTATCGCTGTGAACTGTTTAATCTCCTCATTTGATTTCAAAATGGGCCAGTATTTTGAGATAAGGTCCCTAAATTTTGTGGAATCATTGTTGAAGGTGTGAACAAATGTGTTGTGGGAATCTGTCTTATTTTCGACGTTGCCTCCTGTGATGTCTGTGGTACCCTTACCTAGTAGTGGGGTGAATTTACTGGTTCTTAACCCACAAACCTCATCAAGCACTTTTTCAAAAAGCCTTTTAGGATAATTTCTTTCTAGGAACATGTTTTCCAGAATCTGTATTTCTTTTTTGAAAAGTTCAAGTGTACTGCACATCCTACTTGCTCTAATTAATTGGCCTTTTAAAATGCCCTTTTTTTGTGCTGTGGGATGACCACTGTCAAAGTGCAGAAATGAATTAGAAAATGTAGGCTTCCTGAAAACAGTTGATTAAAAACTTCCTGTTGCGGGATTTTTTAAGAGAGTCACGTCCAAATAATTAATCTCCTTCTCACTAATGTTGTGTTTGAATCTCAAATAGTCCGTTGTGGAATTAATGTGTGTAAAAAATTCTTGAAATTCCAATAGTGACCCATTCCAGAAAACACATATATCATCCAGAAAACGCTGATAGTGGGCTATGTTCTTGGCCCATACAGAATTGAAGACATATTTCTGCTCCCACATATACAACACAATGTTAGCATACGCCGAAGCGCAAGGCGAACCCATTGCCACACCTTTCTTTTGTCTGAACAACTCACCATTAAAAAATATATAGTTGTTGTTCAAGATGACCTCCATGCATTCAACTATTAATCTAATAACATTTGCTGTGAATTCACCTGACCTTACTAAAAACTCATTGAATAATTCCAAACCTTCCACATGCGGGATACTTGGGAAAAGTTCAATGACGTCGATGGTGATAAGGAATTTGGTTGCATCATGTAATTCCGTTTTGATGTTCTTTAAGAACTCCCAAGAGTCCTTACATATGTGCTTTAAGGATTTAACCAGACTTTTCAAGGAGATGTCAATAAATTTACCAAGAGGCTCAGTGATGCCCCCACCCCCAGCCACAATTGGTCTAAACTTTAAAGGGTTCAACCCTTTATGCACCTTAGGTATACCAAAAATGGTGGGGGTGACAGGTTTGTTGACCAGCAAAAAATTATGTAATTTTTCATTTATAGCTCCTTGCATGAGGTTGTCATACAACATGTACCTAATCTTAGAATATGCAAGGTCAACTTCATTAATCGAGGCAATGGAGTACTGATCAAAATCTTGCAAAATGCTAAACATTGCTGCTTCGTAGTCACAACTGTACATTAAAACAACCCCACCCCCTTTGTCCGGTTTCATGATTCTTATTTTGTCAACTTTCAATTTTTTAATAAGTTGTGCACAATCAGGGGACAGGTTTTGAACTTCTGAGTTGTTACTCCTGAAAGTGTCCCTAATATCTTGTTCCACTAAATCTTCAAATGTTTTGACTACTGCGTGTAATGGAGGGTTAAATGTACTAGCTCTAGAGAACCTCTCTTGCAAGTAATTTTGCCCTTTGAAAAAGATGTTTAAATTAAGCTTTCTAGTAAATAGTTTCAATTCTAGAATGGATTTTGTAATGTCAAGAGAGCGTAATGGGACGAAGTGAAAGCCTGTTGTAAATAGTTCAAAGTGTGCATCCCCAACCTCGATGTCTGTGAAGTTAAAGATCTTAAAGCTACCTCTAGAAATGATGGAGTAAGGCAAATCAATTGCATTAAATGTTTCCATAGAGAGAGCTAAATTGTTCATGTCCCCCCCTTCCTCCGTTTCTATCTCTGTTGGTTCACCCAACTCCTCTGTTGGTAGAACGGACCCCTTTTAGTGTTACGTTTTGTAAAATAAAGAAGAGGATTATTTGGCAGCCGTTTTGGTCGTGGATTACTGTTTCTTGGTATTATTCTTCTCATTTTGGCTTCTTTGAAACAGTCACCAAGGCCATTGATGAGGGAAAGGCAGTCAATACAGCCTACCTTGACCTTGCAAAGGCCTTCGACACAATACCCCACTCGGGTATTGTAGAAAAACTTACCAGCTTAAATGTAAACCCATATGTCACAAGATGGGTTGCAAACTGGCTTAAGGACAGAACCCACAGGGTTAGAGTTGCTGGCGCTATGTCAGACTCCAAGCCGGTCACAAGTGGTGTCCCACAGGGCTCGGTCCTTGGCCCTATTGTTCGGCATCTACTTCTCAGAAGTACAGGCCAACATGGGAGGACTTTGGCTGACAAAGTTTGCAGACGACTGCAAACTGGGCGCCATAGTGGAAAGTGCATCGGACACGGATATCCTTCAGAAGGGACTCACGGAAACAGATAGCTGGTGCCAGAGCCATGGCCTGAAGTTAAACGCCAAAAATGTATAGTCATACCCTTCGAAAAACAAGGTAACGCCAAGCTACCATATAGGTGGCAATCCACTAAGCACAGAAGAGGTTATCAGGGACCTGGGGACCCAGGTTGACAGTGGCCTTTCTTTTGACACTCACGTTGCTAAAGTGGTTAGAAAGACCTTCTACATTGCCCACCTGATCATGAAGGATTCACATCCAGATCTAGTGAGGTCATTGTTCCCTGTACTCTTCACTTATCAGACCAATGATCGAGTACAATGCCCCATTCGGGATGTATCTCACCCGACATCTGCAGCAATTGGAGAGACCCCAAAGTTCCTCACCAAAAGGATAAAGGACTCCAAAATCTGTCATATGCTGCCAGATTGAAGAAACTCCAGCTCTATTCAGTTGCATACCGTCTGCTCAGAGGTGACATGTGCCTGACATACAAGGCCATGTCCAACCCGAATTAATGGACATGCTCCACCTCAAAAATCCAAATCCACCAAAACCACTAGAGCAAGCGACTTAAACCTTAGCACGGATATAAATAGGACATGCTGGAGGGATAGATTTATCACTCAGAGACTCCCTATGCTGTGGAATAAAATCCCGGTCCATGTGAGGCAGAGCACCTCGCTGGCTCTGTTCAAGAGAAATCTTGACCTGTGGATGGGAGATCGTAGGTTTATCCTGGGAATCATCTCTGTGTCACTGCTGGACAGAGGCACAACAAACTAATGGGCACAGTATTTTTTCATATAAGGGGTGGCGTAAGCCACAAAAATTTGGGCTAGGCTTATAAATGCCTTAGGGCAGATAGCCTAGTATAAACCTATGAACCTATAAAGCTAAGTACCCTGTTGGGGATCCTCTTTTCTTGCCTTAACGAATGTCAGAAAAAGTTAATAATTGCCTTACCTGTGGAAAGCAGAATTCCCATAGAGATTTTCATTCCTATTGTATTTGTTTAGGCCTTGACCACGACGTTCCCAATTGTGATCTCTGTGCCTCCATTAATCTGCGTACTATCCGTCGTCGAGCTAAGATTTTGGCTAGGCATTTTGGAGTTTGGCCTAAGTTCTTTGGTATGGGGTCCATCGGTCTTCAGGCTAGTGATATTTGGAAGAAGCATGAAGATAAGGACCGCAACAGGCCTCAGAAAGCTAAGTCTTCGGATGATTTTAAGTTGGTCATCAGTCAGGCGTCAGCCAATGAGACGCCTTTGCAGTCCCTGCAGTCCGCAGATGTACAACCGCAGGCCTTGATTGAGCCCGAGTCCCTTAGGCCTTCGGCTTCCATTTTGCCTTCCGACCTGTCACCGGTTGCCTCTTCTACTGGAGCCGGAACCGCTAAGCTGACTCCGGTGTCTGAGGCCTCTGTTTTGCGTTCTGACAGCAAACGTCTTCCTTCGACTTCTGCTGCAACTTTGGCGGTTGCCAGGCCTCCTGAGTCCTTCAGGCTTGCATGTAAATCTTCCATTTGTAAGCCTGTGAAAAGGCAGGCTCCAATTTCTTCTCATTCCCCTCAATCCCAGATGGTTAAAATGGCTAATGATCTGTTGACTCTTATTAGGGGTTCTCAGTCTCCTCCCCCTAAAAGGAGTAGGGATGTTTCTCCCGAGGTTTTGTCCTGTTTTTCTGATTCTTCCAGCATTTCTGCAGATGAAGAGGAATTTTCTCAGACTTTTTCTCTTTTTGAGGATTCAGATGCAGAGGAGTCCATCACTTCGGCCTCTCCTCCAGAGGATTTCCCTTTTGGTGATACTTTAAATACCATCAGGGAACTTTTTAAATGGGAAAGTCAGGATTATCCCCAATCTAAGAAACGGAATAGGGAGTTTCTGGATTTACCTCAGCATAAGCCTCTTGCTATTCCCAGGAAACCTGACAAGTATTACAGAGTCCCTGATTCTCATCTGTTACTTTTCAGGAACCAGTTGGTGAATCTAGACGTTATTTCTCAAGGCCCTAAAGGACTTAAGGCCACTGTTTCAAGGAATCCTGTTCCCTCTGACAGGGAATCTAGGAACCTAGATAGGTGGGGCAAGTAAGTTTATACCTCTGCCATCCTAGCTATTAGGGCTACCAATTGTCTTTTTCATGTGCTGAAGTATCAGCAGCACACCTTGGAGGCTGTTAAGTCTAGGATAGCAAGTGTACCTCTTTTGGCAGAGAGTAAAGGCATGCAGGATTTACTGATTTCAGCCAGTCTTGTCAGTAAGCATTATTTACATTGTGGTTTTGACATCCTTGAAGCCTCCATCAGGGCTACGGCTACTGGATATGTTATTAGAAGACACACTTGGCTCAGGGAACAGCTTCTACCTGAACCTGTCGAGGTAAGCTTTTGGATGTACCTTTGCATAAAGGCAGTCTTTATGGCAGCAAAACAGAGGAGGTACTTAAGAAGATGGAGGATAAGGCCAAGTCCATGCAAACTGTTAAGGATTTTCTGCAAGTTCAACCCCTTCACTTTAGCAGGAATTACCCTTCCAAGAGTTGGACCTTTCCTGATACCAGCAGACAGAACCGTTCCAGGACTAGAGGTTACAAATCTTCTAGGGGGCAGGCAGCTACCCCTCAAAGGTCAAGGCATTGGCAGGCTTCCACTTCTAAGGTGGGAAGTTCCAAGCCTGCATCTCAAGCCAAACACTCTCAATGACTTTTTCCAACTTCTGCTGTTCTTGCTTGCCTGTGGACTCCTTTATGGGGAAGGTTGGCCCTTTTTGCAGATGTCTGGGCCACAATCACTGATGACAAATGGGTGCTCAGAACGGTGTCCCTAGGGCACAAGTTTTCTTTCCGCACCTTTCCAGCTCCCCAAGGGATTCCCGGATGCTCCTCCAAACCAAAGGGCAGAAGTAGAAAAACAAATTTTGTCTTTGCCTCATCTGGGAGCAATAGAATCATTTCCTGCTCAGCAGGTAGGCCAGGGCTTTTATTCCAGGCTTTTCCTAGTTCCAAAAAAAGAAGGCACCATGCTTCCTATCCTAGATCTGTTCATTCTGAACTCTTTTCTAGTAATTCCAAAGTTCAAAATGCTCACTCTGCATCAGTTGCTACCAATGCTAGAAAAGGATTCCTGGCTGGTAACCTTGGATCTCAGAGGCTTATCTGCACATCCCTATCAGGGAAAGTTGCAGGCAGTGTCTTTGTTTCAGAGTGGGCAAGCAACGTTATCAATTATCTGCGCTGCCCTTTGGCTTATCTACTGCTCCCAGAGTCTTCACAAAGTGCCTGGCTCCAGTCATTGCTTTTTGCAGGCGGAAGAAAATTCAGATTTCTCCTTACTTGAACGACTGCCTGATTAAAGCAAGTTCTCAGGAACAGCTGTTAAAGGATCTGGAATTCGTTAAGACTCTTCTCTTTTCCCTGGGTTACACTCTCAATGAGGAAAAATCAAAAATGGTACCGTCCAACGAGATAACATTCCTGGGAGCGAGTCGAAACACAGCCTCCCAGATGATATATCTCACCCAGGAGAAGCAGACAACTCTTTCAGTTTACTTCAAAGACTTGGCAAGCCTTTCCCGGCTCCCTGCAAGCTCTGGGATTCATGGCATCTTGTATTCTCATGATTCCATATGCAAGACTGCATATGAGGAAATTGCAATGATACCTCAAGAACATTTGGTGTCAACACACACAGGACTTGGATATGATGATTCCTCTGCTTCCATCTCTGCAGACGGAGGTTCTATGGTGGGTAACAGCCTGTCTACAAAACAAAGGCATGCCTTTTCAACTACCTCCTGCCACTCAAATTCTGACCACAGACTCATCGGACTATGCCTGGGGAGCACACCTGGATGGCAGATGCATACAGGGACGTTTGAACGCCCAGCAGATGCACCTGCACATAAATCTAAAAGAGTTGATTGGAGTTCAGCAGGCCTTACTAGCCTTCAAGCATCTTCTTTTTCCAGGGACCCTGTTTGTCAGAACAGACACCACAGTCATGTGGTACATCAACAAGCAGGGAAGGGCTCACTTTTACCCCCTTTGCAGACAAAGCATGAATCTTTGGTCCATGGCAGCATCCCTGGACCTGAATCTCCTAGCTCAGTTTCTTCCAGGAAGGCTCAGTGATGTTCATCGTGCATACAGCTGCAGTCATAACAGATGGGTTATCCTGCCGTCAGGCGGGTCCACGGTCGGCCACATTCCAAAGTCTAGGTCCAGCGTCGGTTGTCGTCACTTCTTCCCTGATGTCAGTGCGGTAGGGGTATAAAAGAGGCAGCCGATGCCATTTTCTTCAGTCTTTCTTGCCACGCGGTGCCCGAAGCAGAAGCAGTTCGCAAGTGCCGGTCGGCCAGCTCCTGAGATTTACGAAAGTATTTCAGCCGAAGTCTTCTAAAAAGCTAAGTACCCCATTGGGGAAACTTTTCTTGCCTCAGACTGATGTCAGAGAAAGTTAATAATTCCATTTCATGTGGGAAGCAAATACCGCATAAGGATTTCCACTCTTTCTGTATACCTTGCTTAGGCCCAGACCACGACGTCTCGGCCTGCCGTTTTTGTGCTAGATTCAATAAGCGCACTATTAAGCATCGGGCGGAGTTCGCCCTTCACTTTTTTGGCAAAAAATTTAATTATATTATGTTGTCGGATACTCCGACTCCAGTTTTGAGCAAAAAACGTAAAGATAAGGACCGACATACGAGGTCCGTGCCATCTACTGAAACCACGCTAAGGCCGACTACCGGTTCTCCGGTACTCAGCGAGGTGCCTACGCAGCCCCCGAGTACCGATGACAATGCATTACCGGTGTCTTCAGTACCCGAGGTCGCAGGCTCCACGGCCCCCATTCCTACCACAGATCCCGACGCCACTCCTGGCGGGGAAACTCAGAATTTAGACAGGCCTGCCACTTCTCAAGGGGTCTTTAGGCCTTCCTCCTTCTCTATTAAAGCCTTCACTAAATCTAAAGCAGCCATGAAACCAAGAAACAGGTACCTCAGACCCCCTCTCAAGGCACCATGCCTGAAAAACAGATGCTTAAAATGGCTGAGGATTTGATTACTCTTATCAGGGGTTCTCAACCCCCCTCTGACAAAAGGCCCAGATTAGAGGAAGACTACCCTTCCTCAGATCAAGCATCTATTACCTCAGAACTATCTGAGGACCAGGATTATGCCTGTTCTCCATTCGATGACTCTGATGCAGAGGAGTCTATTCCCTCGGTCTCCCCCCCCTGAGGGCTTCTCTTTTGAGGAAACCCTGCATACATTGAGGGAACACTTTCACTGGGAAGGCCAAGATTACTCAGATTCCAAGAAAAGGCTCAGGGAATTTCTTCTGCTCCCCCAGCATAGGCCTCTGGCTATCCCTCCTGTTTTAGATATATTGGATGATGTGTACACAGAAGCCAGCCTTAATCCAGATTCTTTGCCTCCAGCTCCTGTTAAACCAGGCAGGTATTACCGGGTTCCTGATTCTCACCAATTTCTATATAAAAGCCATTCTGATGACCCAGAAACAATTTCACAGGGTCCCAAGGGAATTAAGGCCTCTACTGCTAAAAACCCATTACCTTCAGAGAGAGATTCCAGAGCTTTAGAAAGGTGGGGGAAAAAGGTGTACACCTCGGCCCCTTTAACCATGAGGGCATTAAACTGTCAGTTCCATATGTTAAAATATCAACAGTTTTTGATATCTCAGCTGAAAAGCAAGATGACACAACCAGAACAACCAGATTTAAAAGAGTTCCAGGATGTGTTGCATGGTGCAGAGCAAGTGGGTAAACATACCGTGCAGTGTGGTTTTGATGCTTTAGAGGCCTCATGTAGAGCTGCTGTTACATGGGGTCTGTTATATGTAGGCATGCTTGACTCAAAGAGCAAACCTTACCAGATCATGTCAAAGCTAAATTATTAGATGCACCTCTTCAAAAAGATGTATTGTTTGGAGTTAAAGCTGAGGAGGTGCTAAAGAAAATGGAAGAAAAAGCTAAGTCAATGCAAACAGTGAAAGATTTCCTGCAGGTACAGCCTCCACGTTTCAGCAGAAACTGGCCTTCAAAAAATTGGTTCTTTCCAACCACGGACAGACCTCAAAGGGGCAGATACAGGCGCCCAAGGGGTAGAGGGCAACCTCAAGGATCTTTCAGAGCCAGACAGTGGCAAGCACCAGCCCCAAGAGGTGGAGAAGATAGATCACAGTCTTTCAGAAAACAGACACAATGACTTCCCCCTACTCCTGCCAAGCAAAGCCTTAATGGCAGCACCTTTGGGCGGAAAACTGGCATTATTCTCAAGAAATTGGCATATTGTTACAAAAGACAAATGGATTCTGAACATTATAGACAGAGGCTACAGGTTCCACTTTCACACCCTTCCAAAAATGAGAGGCATGCCATACCTGCCACAGAATCAAAGGGCAGAGGCACAAAAACAAGTTTCAGCTCTCATGGACATGAAAGCAATTCAAGAGGTACTTGCAAAAGAATAAGGTCAAGGGTTTTATTCCAGACTATTCCTGGTACCGAGGAAAGACAAAGATTGGAGACCTATCTTAGACCTATCCATCCTAAACACATATCTACAGGTGCCAAAATTCAAGATGCTCACATTACAGCAGCTTCTTCCCATGCTGGGCAAGGAGTCTTGGCTGGTAACATTGGACCTCAAGGAGGCATACCTGCATGTGTCCCTATCAGACAAGATTGCAGACCATGTCAAAGCTAAATTATTAGATGCACCTCTAATAATCTCTTGCAGGTTCAACCCATTACCAATTCTCTGCATTGCCCTTTGGCTTATTTATTGCACCCAGAGTGTTTACGAAATGCCTGGCATCAGTAATCGCCTTCTGCAGACTACAAGGGATACAAATCTACCCATATCTGGACGACTGCCTGATCCAAGTGGACAGCAAGGACATACTACTGCAGCACCTGATGTTTGTAATAAAACTGTTGAACTTCCTGGGATACACAGTCAACAAAAAGAAATCAAAACTAATACCAGCTCAACAAATACTTTTCCTGGCTGCCAGCTTGGATACAACCACCCAGATGGCCTACCTCACGCCAGACAAGCAAGGGTAACTGTCTCAATACTTCAGAAAAATGGCAACTTACACCAGGCTAACTGCAGGGAAAATCCTGCAGGCTCTGGGATTCATGGCATCTTGCATCCTACTAATCCCATGTGCAAAGCTGCATATGAGGAAACTTCAATGGTACCTGAAAAACTTATGGTCTCAACACGGCCACAGCTTGGAAGCAATTATCCCACTCATTCCATGCCTTCAAAAGGAATTTTTGTGGTGGACTCAAGCTTGCCAAAAAAGCACAGGTCTTCCTTTCTGTGTACCTCAAGCAACTCAAATCATCACAACAGATGCCTCAGACTATGCCTGGGGAGTACACATGACAGATCAGTGCATTCAGGGAAAATGGACCCGAAAAGAGAAGCACCTTAACATCAACCAAAAGGAAATGCTAGCTGTGCAAAAGGCTATTATGACCTTCAAAGATCTACTGCATCCCGGCCAGCTATTGATAAGGACAGACAACACCACAGTGATGTGGTACATAAACAAACAGGGGGGAACCCATTCATACCCCCTGTGCAGGCAAGCCATGACCCTATGGAACACAGCACTGGAATTGCAAATACAACTACAGGCACAATTCCTGCCAGGGATGGAAAACACACTGGCAGACAATCTAAGCAGAAATATGACAGATCCACACGAATGGAAGTTGCATCCTCAAGTTTTCACAAAGATAACTCAGGCATGGGGACAGCCAGATATAGATCTCTTTGCCACCCACAGAAATTGCCAGTTGAAAACATTTTGTTCAAAGACCTATCATCCACAGGCCTGGAAAATGGACGCACTTTCCTTCAATTGGGCAACATTGACAGTCTATGCCTTTCCGCCTCTTCCTCTGCTGCCCAAAGTTCTATTAAAAGCCAGAACAGAGAGGCCGAAAATGATTCTCATTGCTCCAGACTGGCTAAGATAACTCTGGGGTCCGCTCCTGAAGAGCCTGACACATTCCCCACCATGGATCCTACCTCTAGTCCCTCTTCTGTTGTCCCAGCACAACTACAAAACCCTTCACAGCCATCTCAAAACTCTAAATCTAGCTGCATGGAGAATTCCTTGATTTCCCAACAGTTTCTCCTCTCCAAGGAGATGCAGGATGTCATCTTGGAGGCCAGAAGACCTTCTACTAGAAAGGCCTACTCCGCCAAATGGAAACGCTTTTGTGCCTGGAATCAAGAAAAGGGACAGAATCCTTGGGTAGTAAATAATACCTCAAATTTTACAGTACCTAGCTGAGATGTTAAACAATGGACTTTTCTTCTCCTCCATCAAGATCCACACTTCAGCCATTTCTGCACAATACAACACTGATCCTCCTTTATTCTCTCACCCTCTCTTAAGGCAGTTCCTCAGAGGGTCAAAGAATATAAAACCCCCAAGGAAACCACCAGTCCCTGCTTGGGACCTCAACTTCGTATTGGAAAAGCTGAGCCTTCCTCCCTTCGAGCCAGCTTTTTCAACAGAGTTACAGTACTTGTCATGGAAAACAGCCTTTCTTCTGGCTATCACCTCAGCACGCAGGGTTTCGGAGCTACAGGCCCTCATGGCTGTGCAACCATTCATCATTTTCCATCAGGACAGAGTTTCCTTACGAACCAATGCTACCTTTATGCCAAAGGTGTAGTATCCAGTGTAGCTTTGAATCAGACTATCCACTTACCTACCTTTTATCCTAATCCACAAAACAAAGGGGAAAGACTACTACATTCCTTGGACATTCACAGACAACTTCATTACTACTTGGACAGAACAAAGCCATTCAGGAAATCTGAGCAACTCTTTGTGTCCTATGCTGTAGGTGCTCAGGGAAAGGCTATTTCTAAACAGACAATTTCAAAATGGATAGCCCACTGCATACGCTTTTGTTACTCATTTCATGGAAAAACTGTGCCTGCATGCATCAGATCCCACTCCACCAGAGCCACAGCTACCTCTGCAGGCTTCCTCAGGGGGGGTCCCTACCAAGGACATTTTGGAAGCAGCCACCTGGAGTTCAGTGCACACTTTCTGCAAGCACTATCACCTCCCACTATACTCAAATTCTATAGCGGGCTTTGCCACAGCAGTCCTGCAGGGCATCCTAGCCCCTCCTAGTTCCACTTAGTGCCTACCACCCTTACTTAGCTTTGGGATTCTACCCATCTGTTATGACTGCAGCTGTATGCACGATGAACATAGTACAGTTTTGTACCTACAATAAATGTAGATGTTCGAGTGCTCATACAGCTGCAGTCCAGGTTTCCCTCCCTCCATCCCCTTTTAGGACAGGCCTTATGGCAAACACTTTTAATATAACCTTTTTGGGGTATTCTTTTATGGTGTATTTGCTTGCAACTACTGTTTTTGATTAATCAACATTGCATCTTTGCATAACATTATGTTTGCCTTCCTTCTGGGGGCACCTGACATCTGGGGCAAGAAAAACTGAATAAAATAGCGTCGGCTGCCTCTTTTATACCTCTGCCGCACTGACGTCAGGGAAGAAGTGACGACAACCGACGCCGGACCTAGACTTTGGAATTCGGCCGACCGTGGACCCGCCTGACGGCAGGATAACCCATCTGTTTTGACTGCAGCTGTATGAGCACTCGAACATCTACATTTATTGTAGGTTCAAAACTGTACTTTTTGGCAGACCAGTTGAGAAGGCAAACCCTGGATCCTCACGAGTGGCAGCTGAACAGAGCAGTCTTTTATAGCATCATTCAACGTTGGGGCAAGCCTCATGTGGATCTTTTCTCCACCTCAGACAACCGTCTTCTGCCTCTCTTTTGCACCAGACAACATCACAGCACAGCCTGGAAAGAGGGTGGTCTGTCCTTCCCTTGGGTGTTGCTATCAGTGTACTCCTTCCCTCCTCTTCCTGTCCTTCCCAGAGTATTATTGAAGATCAGGGATGAACGGCCAGGGACTATTCTCATAGCTCCAGACTGGCCCAGACAGCACTGGTATATCTACTGCTTCACAGTCTCTCCCATTTTCCTCCCTGGCATCTTCCTCTGAAGCCATATCTTTTGGTTCAGGCTGGGGGAACCATTCTACATCCTCATCTTCAGTCTCTCCATTTGGCAGCATGGCTCATTGTATGACTCCATCCTTTTCAGTCTCTCCATTTGGCAGCATGGCTCATTGCATGACTCCTTCCTTTTCTTCTTCCCTTTCCCAGCAGGTGGTTGACGTGCTGAGGGGATGCCAGGAGGCCTAGAACTAGGAAGTCCTACGCTGGCAAATGGGAAAGGTTCTCTCATTGGATGCAGGCTAGAGGGAAATCTTCTTCTCAGCCTACCCTTCCTCTGATTCTGGAATACCTGGCTCATTTGCTTCAGGGTGGTCTTTCTTTTTCCTCTCTCAAAATCCATGCTTCAGCCATTTCTGCTCATTGTTCTCTTGGACAACCCATTTTCTCTCATCCCCTGATGAAAATGTTTCTCAGAGGTGCTTGCAACTTAAAACCTCCTAGAAGGGCACCTACTCCAGAGTGGGATCTTAATTTTGTTCTAGAGAAACTCACTCTTCCTCCTTTTGAGCCAGCTGCCTCTGCAGATTTAAAGTTTTTCTCTTGGAAGACTGCCTTCCTCTTGGCTATAACTTCAGCAAGGAGGGTTTCGGAGATACAAGCTTGGATGGCCGTGGAGCCTTTTCTTATTTTCTATGCAGATAGAGTCTCTCTGAGAACTAGTCCTTCCTTTATGCCTAAGGTGGTTTCTAGCCTGACTCTTAATCAGTACATACACCTTTCTACCTTCTTTCCTAATCCTCGAAGTAGAGGTGAAAAGATCCTTCATTCTCTTGATATGCACAGACAGCTCAGGTTTTACCTGGACAGGACTAAAGACCTTCGGAAATCATCAGGTATTGGTCAGTTTTGCTCCTGGAGCTCAAGGCAAGCCTATTTCTAAGTGAACCATTTCCAAGTGAATTGTACATTGTATCACCTTTTCGTATTCCTTTCACGGCAAGGTTCCTCCTCAAGGGGTTAGGACCCACTCAGCTACAGCGGCTTCCACTTCTGCAGCCTTTTTAATAGGTGTCCCTACTAAAGATACCTTGGAGGCTGCCACATGGTCTTCTGTTCACTTTCACTAAGCATTACAATTTGTCTCTGTTTTCCAGAACTAGGGCAGGGTTTGCCACTGCTGTGTTGCAGGGCATTATTTCCAACCCTTGATTCTGTTGGTTCCTCCTCCCTTCTCTCTGGGCTTTGGTAATCAACCCATTTGTTAGGATTGCAGCAGTGAAACACGATGAACATAGTACAGTTGTGTATAGTTACCATAAATGTAGAGGTTCAAGTGTATTCACTGTTGCAGTCCTGGTTTCCCTCCCTCCTTCCCCCTTTTTGGTCCTTTTCTATTCTCTTTTCCTGAGGTATAGGCTAATTTGGATATTATTTGCCAATGTTGCTTTTGTCTTCAGCCTTATTTCTGGGGGCTTCTGATTGTTATGGCAAGAAAGACTGAGGATGTGACGTCAGCTGCTTCCTTTTGTATCAGACGACCTGACATCCTTTACAACCGACAGCAGCCATCATTTTAACTTACCTTTGGTATTCTGGCCGATCGAGGGCTACTGGGAGCTGGATAACCCATTTGTTAGGACTGCAACGGTGAATATACTCGAACATCTACATCTATGATAAGTGTACACAACTGTAATTTCTGGTTAGTGGATGTTCTTACTAGATCCAAGAAAAGATATAAAATGCTCTTATTTCTCTCTGAGAAAGTCTTAAATTGATAATACACAGTACTGCTGAGTCTTTTCAGATTACATAATTCTTGACACCTCTGCTGAAGTTTCCCAGGCTCACAGAACTCAAAATTTAACATATCTTTGTAATCTTGCACCTGTCAGGAAGCCACAGCAATAAAGGACACTTTACATGTAACATCTTGTAATTATTTCTGCCTTAAAACAATAGAAAGAATTTCCTAGCCCAGACATCCTGCCTCCGAGCTTGAGATCAAACACAGTTGCAAAATTCTTTACTTAACAGCTTTCTTCGAGCTGAGTGCACTGTGGTTACATTTTTGAAGCTCAGTACAACATATAGTTTAATCATAACATATAGTTCTCTTTACATTTGTAAAACAATCCTGTGGATTATATTAATATTTCGAATGACACAGAATTATCTACAAAATTCTATCTGGCTGGGCTGGCAGCCCCTCAGTTTTTCACACCTTCTTCCGCCTAATTTTAGTTTACCTACTGATATTTTTGAAGCTCATGTACACTTAGTGTAATCTTTCTGAGTAACTAGAAAGCACAAAAAAATGTGATGAGTTTTATTGAATGCATATTGTGTAAACTTAGTGTAGGCTTTATTGAATCTGGCCCATGGTCTTTCTATCAAAAATATTATATACAGTATGAGTACATAGCATAATTCAGACCATAGTAAGAATGAATGCAGTTAGTGTAACATGAAAAGACCCAGTCAGTGTGCATTGATAAAAAATATATGTATACAAAATGCAAGCTAAGATTTGCATAAAATACAGTGCAGTCGTACGTATAATACATAAACTCAGCATATAAGATACCACATTAAGAAGCTGTGAAAAGTTTATTACATGTATTCTACTATTCATGAAATGGAATGCTAAGTTACTTAACCATTGTCATGGTAGCAGTTGCAGGTAGATTCCATAAAGAGATTCTGTTTAAGTACATCTTTGAAGTTTTTAATAGTTTCTAGATTTTTGATGTCTCTAGGCAGATAGTTCCAGGTAACATGTCCCAGCTTAGAGAAGGCTGCCTCACTTAAACAGTTTTAAATGGAGGAAGTACTGGAGTGAAACAGTTGTTTTTGTACTTTTGAGTATGTAAGGGTTGTCTTGTAAAAGTAGTTTGACTGTTGAAGGGGGTCAGTGACCATGTTGTAGCACCTTGTAAATTAGAGTACTTGGAAGAAAAGTTTCCCTATGAGGCACTGAAAGCCATTTTGGAATTTTTTTGCAAATTGCAGCAGTATGTCGGTGGGGGGGGGGGGGTCCTGCTAAAAGAATGACTTTGTATTTTGTGAATATTTTGGGTTAAATGCATAATGAGAAAAGGAATACCATAGTTAAGTTTGGGTATTAAAACATTTTTAGCACTGGGCCTGCAAGCAGCAGGTGAAAGTAGGTGACTGATCTTCTAACATAGTTTTAATCGGGCAAAGTCTGTATGTGTGCTAAAAGAAAGGGTAGGGTCCAATCATAGGCCTGGTTCATAGGTTCATACTAGGCTATCTGCCCTAGGGCATTTATAAGCCTAGCCAGAGTGTGTTTGGCTTTCGCCACCCATTTTAAATTAACTTTGCTATGCCCTTTTTCGAGGTTAGTATACTGTGCCTCTGTCTAACAGTGACACAGAAGTGATACCCGGGGTAAACCTACGATCTCCCATCCACTCATCAAGATTCCTCTTGAAGAGAGTCAATGAGGGACTCTGCCTAACCTGGACTGGGATTTTATTCCAGAGTGAAGGGAGCCTCTGTTATGAATCTGTCCCTCCAGCATGTCCTATTTATTTCAGTGCTGAGGTACAAGTCTCTCGAGCGTAGCTCGATGGGATTTGGATTTTCTGAGGTGCAGCATGTCCATTAATTCCGTGTTGGACATGGCTTTATACGTCAGGCACAGATCGCCTCTGAGCAGGCGGTATGCCACTGAGTAGAGCTGGAGTTTCTTTAACCGGGCAGCATATGGCATCTGTTTGAGCCCTTTGATCCTCTTGGTGAGGTACTTTTGGGGTCTTTCCAGTTGCTGCAGGTGTCCGGTAAGGTACATCCCAAAAGGGGCATTGTACTCAATTATGGGCCTGATGAGGGATGAGTAAAGAGGCACGATGACCTCCCTGATCTAGATGTGAATCCCTTCATGATTAGGTGGGCTATATAAAATGTTTTTCTAACCACTTTGGCCACGTGGTTGTCAAATGAGAGATTGCTATCAACTTGGGTCCCCAGTTCCCTAATTACTTCTTCCGTACTTAATGGATTACCACCTATGTGGTAATTTGTGGGCACTTTGTTTTTGCCAAAGGGGATGACTATACACTTTTTGGCATTTAGCTTGAGGCCATGGCTCTGGCACCAGTTGTCTGTTTCTGTGAGGTCCTTTTGGAGGATGCTTGTGTCGGCTGGAGAGTCGATTATGGCGCCCAGTTTGCAGTCATCTGCAAACTTGGTCAGCCACAGTCCTTCCGTGTTGGCCTGTACCTCCGAGAAATATATACCGAACAAGAGAGGTTCCAGGACTGAGCCTTGTGGGACGCCACTTGTAACTGGTTTGGAGTCTGACATGGCTCCAGCAATTCTAACCATGTGGGTTCTGTCCTTGAGCCAGTTTGCAACCCATCTAGTGACATAGGGGTTTATATTTAATCTGGTGAGCTTATCTATAATGCCTGAGTGGGGTATTGTATCGAAGGCTTTTGCGAGGTCCAGGTAGGCTGTGTGAACCACCTTCCCCTCGTCAACGGCCTTGGTGACTGTTTCAAAGAAGTCGACCAGGTTTAAGAGGCAGGATCTGCCCTTAACAAAGCCGAACTGGGTAAGATCCAGTGTCTGTAGGTCCCCAATATCTTTATTTTTGAGGTCCATGATGATCCTTTCCATAGCTTTGCAGACCAAGCTAGTCAGGCTTATAGTTCCAGGATCCGTTGAGGCACCACCTTTGTGGAGAGGGACCACTGTTGCTGTACGCCACTCTTTGGGTACATATCCTGTAGTAAGGCTGAGATTGAACAGTAGTTTTATGTTTGGGATTAGCTCTTCTTGGAGTTCATGTAGGACGCAGCCCGGGACACCATCTGGTCCCATTGATGCTGTGTTTTTTGCTTTGGAGAGGGCGGCTCTTACCTGAGCATCTGAGATGTCAGGGGGGCAGCACACTGCTGGGATAGATATTTGCCCTTTTGGTGGGGAGAAGTTTGCACTGAACTCGGATGTTGGCAATGTCTGTGGGTTCGGTGTATTTTTTGTCATTTTGGACTAATTCTGAGCAAATCTGGGAATTCCCACCCAGGTTCCTAACATAACTAAAGAAAGCTTTGTGATTATCCTTAGTTTCCTGTGCAATTTTTCTCTCTAGGCTGGCCTTAGACAATTTTACGAGTGCCCGTAGTTTTTTGCTAATACTGATCAGAGATGCCTTCCCTTTTTGGGATTTTGCTCTATCATGTAGTAGCTTCCTCCTTCTATTGTATAGTTTGTTTATGGCTGGGGTCCACCAGACAGGACGTCTGCCTTTGGAGGATTGGGTCTTGGTTTTATTTGGGATTGCATGATCCATGCATTCCTGAAGGTGTTCATAGAATGCGTTTATAAAGGATTCTGCGGTCTGGGCCGTATTTTCCACAGGCCCGGGGGCTTTGAAGGATTCCAACTCGGTTTTGAGGAGTGTGAAATTTGCTTTAGAGAAGTTTTTCACTGTGGTTTTCTGGGCAGGGGGTGTGGTCCGGATGTGAATATCCAGTGAGATTAGTTTATGGTCTGATCTTACCAGTGAGGGATACACTTCTGGTCTGGAGCATAGAGTCCCCATGTTTGTGATGATCAGGTCCAGTATGTTTTTCCCTCTTGTGGGAGTGGTAATAAGTTGTTCCATAGCATTTGAGTTTATAAATTCTAGGAACCTTTGGGCTAGGGTGTTGGAGCTAGAGTAATGCTCCCAGTCTATGTTTTGGTAGTTGAAGTCGCCCAATATAATGGTGTTTGGAGAGACATTCATATTTTCCAGTGTTCTCAGGAAGGCCGAGTGGGGTTCCTGGGTTTGGGAGGGTGGTCTGTAGCAGGCTATAAACTGGAAGGCAGTTTTACCCACTGTTAGTTGCACATGGATAGTCTCTGATGCTTCGTGCTGTGCCACCAACCTGGAGGTGTGGGTATCTTTGACGAATATTGATACTCCCCCTCCTTTTGTGGTTCGGTCCAAGTTTTGGGGCCAAAAAGCATGGTATGAGGTATAAACCTGGTAGTGCTGGGGTGCTCTCGGGAGCCTTGAACCAGGTTTCTGTTACTGCACAGATATCAATGTTCTCCATGCTAAGGAGAGTTTCGAGTGCATCTTGAGGTTTAGACTTCTGGCGTTGAGTAGCATTACTCTTAGTTTCTTATCCCTTGTGATACCTATGGAGGTGGGTTTGTCTTTTGAGCCTTGCCTAAAAAAGGCACTATGGGGGTAGTAAGAGCCTTTGCCAATATCCGAAAGCCCAGGGGTGACAGGTGCAAGCCATCCCTAGTGAAACATCGTGGCTTGTCGAGCATGTCATCCCAGGCTGACAGGCATTGGATCCCCTTTGAATGACACCAATACTTAAGCCAATTGTTGAAATTTATCATCTTGTCTTCATATTGTGGCATCATTCTTGGTGAGGGTAAGATGCTACTCAAGGTCAGGGTCATACTGGCCTGTGCTACATGCTCAGAGAGCTCTTCTATGTCTCTTTTCATGTAGTCCAGGGAGGTACGTCTCAGGTCATTCACACCAGCATGGACAATGACTGAGTCATATTTGTACTTGCCTTGGAGTGACCTGAGTGCTTGTGTTATGTGGCGGATCCTAGCACCCAACAGGCAGCTCACCGTGACCTTCTCCTTGTTCAGCCTGGTGAGCGGGACGTCAGTTTGCCTGACAATAGAGTCACCTATTACAAGTGTATCGGGTGTGTTTAGCCTTAAGGGCTGTGACTGTTCGGCACACTGGCTGTGTGAGCTATGTGTTGCACGTGTTTTGTTTTGGGGTAGCGGTTGCTTGGGTGTCTGCTTTGGAGGTCTCTGCTGCTTAGGCAGATTTTTATTTAGAGCCTCTGAGTATGTTTTTGTGTGTTTATGTGTTTGGTTTGCTGTCGTGGTAGGTCTGTGTGAGACTGGAATTGTAGTGAGTGGGGTTTCCTTCTCCTCCTGACTGGTTATGCCAGTACTGAGTTGAGAGAGCTTAGCCTCCAGTTTGGCTATATGGTTGCATCTCTCACATATGTTGGAATTTGCTGGGAGGAGGAGAGAGGGTTGTCTGTGTACATGAGGCAGTTGTAACATTGCCTCCAGATTCCCAGATTCACCAGCTGGACCGGAAAGGAGATTGACAACTGACCCTTGGACATGCTAGAATAGTATTGGGAATTCCTTTATAATTGAAAAAAAGGGCTAATGGGGAACAAGGTACTGAAGGGGAGTTTGTGAGGGTGTAGTGCTTTTAATTTTTTAGTGATGACTTATATCATTGCTTTAGTGAGCAAGTGCCAGGTAACTTAAATGCAATGTGTTACAGGTAACTTAAATGCAAAAATGACAAACAGTAACTTTCTTTCAAGTGAAACGAGGAAATAAGTACAGTAAGCAATGCAGATATCACTAGGGATCCACAGAAGCGCTGAAAAGCCGTGTTTTAGGTGGAATTAGTGTTTCAGGGAAATAACAAGCAAACAACAACAAGCATACAAACAAAGCTAGATTCAGCAGGCCTGGATCTAGTCTATGCTACAGCAAACAAGGTGTACCAATTTCAGTAAGAAACAGTTCAAATATGCAGGCACTATAAGCCTTTAACCAGAAATTCCCAGCTCGGAAGGGCAGAGTCCAGCCTCTCCTCCCACAAGAGTGCAGACCACGAACCTTCTTAATGTAAAATAACTGGCCTGAAGCCCAAGTGCTTAAATCAGAACTAATACACTTTTAGAATAACAGACACTGAGCCCTCAATCAGCAGTTCCCAACTTAGAAGGATGTAAGCTACCTGTCCTGCCGCCACAGTGCAGGCCACAAACCTTCCTAATGTAAAACAACTGGTCTGAAGCCCAAGTGCTTAATCCAAAAGACTTAGAATGATAGCTACACTTTAATCAAGTTACTACCAAGCAGTCATAAATACAATTGAATACTTAAAGAATGCCTGGATTAGTGCTCAAGTTATACAAACAAAGCTAGATTCAGCAGGCTTGGGTCTAGTCTATGCTACAGCAAACAAGGTGTACCAATTTCAGTAAGAAGCAGTTCAAATATGCAGGCACTATAAGCCTTTAACCAGAAATTCCCAGCTCAGAAGGGCAGAGTTCAGCCTCTCCTCCCACAAGAGTGCAGACCACAGACCCTCTTAATGTAAAATAACTGGCCTGAAGCCCAAGTGCTTAAACCAGAACTTATACACTTTTAGAGTAACAGACACTGAGCCCTCAATCAGCAGTTCCCAACTTAGAAGGATGTAAGCTACCTGCTCTGCCACTACAATGCAGACCAAAAACCTTCTTAATGTAAAACAACTGGTCTGAAGCCCAAGTGCTAAAACTAAAAGGCTTAGAATGAGTTACACCAAGCAGTAATAAATACAATTGAGTACTTTTAAGATGACGCAAAAGCAAAATAAAGTAGGAAGAAACACAAATACAGTAAAAGCAGATACATTTTTTTTTTTTTTTTGAGTGAGCAAATGAGATGGGCCCAGGAGGAGTATCCAAGTGCAAATTTACAAGAGGGTCGGACAGTTTCAAAGCCACCAAGATTAACACCAAAACAAAAACAGGGAGGGTGAGTGGGGACCTACTGAAAAAACAGAGTCACAACTTCCAGCTAGATATTGCTCAATGCAACACAAACAAATTAATTTAAATCGTGTGTTATTTGAAAAAAGTGCAGATAAAAATTTACTTAACTTCACTTATGCGTTAAGTTGATTGCATGCAGGTCTTAGCTGGCCCAAGCTCACAGTTTACACCATCATCAGTGCCCTTTTTCATATTTTCTGCATGTGATCGGGGTGCCGTGTTAACTGTTACCATCTCTGTCGATTCAGTGCCACATTCCTGCATTCTTCGACACTCATGCCTGACTGTCGCAGAACTCTCTCACAGTCCCTCCACCTCTTTGCTGGATGTCCTCATTTCCTCTTGCCTTCTTCCTATCTCTCCCAAATCTTCTTAACCAGATTGTCTTCTGCTTTGTGCACATGTGCCTGAACCACCGTAATCTGTTCTCTTTGATCTTTTCTGCAGTTGTAGCTACTTTGGCTTCAGCTCTTATGTCCTTATTTCTTCATCTGTCCCACAGTGTGCACCCTACCACCCTTCTCGGGCAATTCATTCCATCACCTCTAGCTTCCTCAACTGTTCTACCTTTATTGCCCAGGCTTCTGTGCCATACAGTAGTAATGGTTGCACCACTGTTTTGTACACTTTACATTTAGGCTTATTTGGTATTCTGTTGTATACTACACTTGACACTGTGTGCCATTTGGGTGCAGCCCCTCTGATTCTAGCTTTGACCTCTTCATTCATACTTCCCTTCTCCTCAACCACCCCTCCCAAATACTTAAAGCTGTTAACCGGTTCCACTATCTTCCCTTCTATCTCATTTCTCAGCTTCTCCTGATTTCCCCTATTTGCTGCCATTACAACTGTCTTATCTATACTCAGTTTCATCCCATGTGCCATCTGTTTTGTATTTGATTCCCTTATCCTTTGCTGAAGTTCTTGCTCAGAGTCTGCTTGTAATGCTACATCATCTACATATAAACAGTGTATAGGATGCTGTCTTTAACTCAATTCCTCTTTGTCCCCTCTGACCTGTTTGCTAATGTAGTCCATCACCAGTATGAACAGCAGTGGGCTTACAGTTGAACCTTGATGCACACCAACTCCCACTGATAACCCCTCTATGAGACTGAACACTGTTCATACTTGAGTCATTGGATCTTTGTACATAGCTTGCACTAATTCTGTCAGTGTTTCTGGGACTTTGAACCACCACAGGACTGCCCAAATCAGCTTTCTTGGGACCTTGTTCTATGCTTTCTCCAAGTCTAGGAATGCCTAGTTGGACTCTCTCCTCATCTCTAGCATCTTCTCAACTCTCTGTCTCACTGCAAACATTGGGTCAGTTGTGCTGCATTCTTTTCTGAATCTGAACTGCTCATCTCCTATCTTGCTTTCTACTACTCTCTGTATTAATTTATCAGTCACCCTCTCCAGAACTTTCATACAATGTGGCAGGGGGGTGTCCCTTTTGTTCTTGTACACTGGCATGAGTATGCTTATTCTCCAGTCAATTGAGATAATGCCTTTCTGTCCGCACTGCTGTGAGTATCCTCAGAACTCATTTCTCCATTGTCTCACCCATCTTTAACATATCTGCTGTGACCTCTTCTGAGTCTGCTGCTTTCCCTGACTTCATTTTCCTGAGTGCCATTCTTACTTCTATGATGGGCTCCTCCTCTTCTGTCATTGTAAGCTGTGTCTGGGGCAGTACAGCTTCTGTGGACTGGTGAGCTGCTTAAAACTTATTTTTGCAGACTAAATAGAAAAACTAGATAGAAACAGACACACACATTGAATGCCTTCTGCAGGTGAAAGGAAACTGCACTACAAGTTAGGAAGCTGGCTCCAGCTTTAATATACTGTGAGCTTTTTTTTCCCTAACTTTCTTTCCCCGTCATGCTCGATAACCATCAGGTCCTTCCAGTTTTCAGCTTGTATTGGAGCCACCTGAAGGGGGGCCTTCATCCAGGCAGCTGTGAAGGGAGTTTGGTCCCCCCATCCCCTGCTAGAGCCATCCTTGTCCCAGCAGCCGGATGGTCTGACTTCACTCCCCCAGACAAAGGCTGTCTATGTTTAAAGGTGGCCCCCAATTGTGATCAGAGTGACAGAGGGGATTTAGGTTCATAGATTCATAGGTTCATAGATTAGTACTAAGCTAACTGCCCTTGTGAGCCATTTTAAGCCTAGCCAATTATCCCTTGTGAGACTCAAACCCTGCACCTTCTGTTTGTAAGGCAAACACCTTGACCATTAGGCCACCCTCCCAACCCCTACATACATAGGTTAGTACAAAGCTAACTGCTCTTGCGAGCCATTGTAAGCCTAGCGAATTATCCCTTGTGAGACTCAAACCCTACACCTTGTGTTTGTAAGGCAAACACCTTAACCATTAGGCCACCCTCCCATGTAATGCAATTTTTTGCATTAATTATTCTAACCCCACCTCTCACAAATCCCTGCCATAATACTGTCTGCTGGGTTGCTTAGCACCAAGTGCATGGTGCGACCCTTCATTGCCTTTGTTGCATGCAGCTTCCATTAGGGGCCAGTGCATCAGCGGGACAGTCCTCCTCACTTGCTCCCCTGATGATGATTGAGCCAGCAGCAGTCACTCATTTCCACTTGCTTTCATCAGTACCACCAGTGCCCAGGATGCTATCCCATCCTGAATCCTCATCATAGGGTTTTATCTGTCTGCTCTTTGAGGCCTGTATCCTGATTTTAACAAATTCACACTCACATTTTATTTATTTATTTATTGACATTTGTTAACCAGGTTGGTCTTCCTGGGTTTGAGGCCCATTTTCAGAGGAGACCCAAGGAGAAAAGCTCCAATTAAAAGGCAATATACAGTTAAAAGGCAGAATTCACTACTTCACTAATCACAACTGATATTTAAAGCAATAAATAGAAATAAGAATAATTTTGTATGTTGATCAATACATCAAAGTAACATACAGTGCGTGTGTTATAGTTGGTAGAAAGCAGGCTCAGTAGGTCACAGAAGAGAGCACACAATAATATGTGTACACATAAACAAGTAAAATTTTACAAAAGAGTTTCAGTGCAGTTATTCACATTTGAGGGAGAAACAGTAAGAGACACCTTACAGTAATTAGAAATAACAAGAATAATTTTGTATGTTGATCAATACATCAAAGTAACACACAGTGTGTTTTATACTTAGAAGAAAGCAGGCTCAATAAGTCACAAAAGAAAGCACACAGTAATGTATATACATAGACGTGTAATTTTTCAAAAGAGTTTTTGTGCAGTCATGCTGATAAAGTTTACCCACTGTGACTGCATGACTTTTGCCATTATTTATTTACTTTATTTATTTTTGCTCTGAGCATTGCTCGTTCCTTCCTGACAAGCCCCTTCCCCATTGCTACCGATTGACTTCACTACCCACAGCACAGTCCATCACTTCTGGCTTTTTCATTTAGCAAGGCAGATGAGTAGAAGCCTCTGAGCCCTCCCCATCTTTCATGGGTCATTTCTCTGATACCATTTCTAGTCCCTTTTTTTTATTACCCCTTTCACAGCAGTTCATAAATGACGCCAATCACAGCTCATCGTTTTCCACTTCTCCCCTGCAATGTCTGGCCTTCTGTGTTCCAGAACATACATTAGAAGTTCTTTTTTTTTTAATTAGTGCTGGCTTGCTTGCTTCTGGCTTCATGTTCCCTGGAGGTTACAGAAGTTTCCAGTGCTACCAAAATAATGTTGTTAGCTTTGATACTGCTGCAACCCTTTACATTGGTTACACCAGTACATACTTTTCAGAATAAGTGAGGGTCTTTTCTTCATGTGATTAGGGCTTTTAATCTTTCATAGGGAGCAAGTAGAGTGTATTAATTTATTCCTTGTTGAGGCATAACCTGTCGACCCTGATTTTGATTATCAATGGTGTGTCAGTGCTCTGTAATGTTGTAGTCACTCTTTTTTGGATTATTCATCTCAGGTTTAGTAAATGGGCTGTGGAGAATCAGGTGTGTTAATTGCTACAAAGTAGGTAGCATAATTTAGTTCATGAATAGATGGCAAATTCTCCAGCATTGTACTCGCTGTAGTAGTAAGTGACCTTAAGTTTAACATCAGTGAGACTTTGCAAGAAATTGCCTAAGTTCACCTGTAAGGAAATACAATTTTCTGAAGCTGTTCTGAGTGGCTTACCCATGTCTGTTCACTACACTCCTTACTGAGTGGCTTGAGTGTAAGAATTCAATGGCACTGTGAGTTTTGAGCTTGTATTGTATTATGCAAGCTGATTGTGTCCTTTTCAGGGTCTCCCCTTTTCCTTCACTGTGATGCAGCTGTGGAGTTGGTAAATATAATTTCAGGGGGTCCTCATATTGGTGGGTGCAAGAGGGCTTGTCCCCCTGAAAAAAGATTTTTTTAGGGTTTTGGTTCATCATTTTTGATATTTAATTTTTGATAAACAATGATCTAAAAAAAGACAGTTGTTTGGTAGGTTCCAGGTTGTCTAATACTATGATTTTTCTGGTAAGGAACTGTAATATGTTTTCAGTGTTTTTTCAGGTGGCTTACTCAAGGGCTAGAGTATATAGCATTGTATTCAGTAATTGGCTATACCTTTTTGAGGTGGTACATTGGCCCTTCCTGAAATGGTCAGATGTGCTCTTTTAATTAAATCTGCTACATAATATTATTTTCTGACTTTAACCAATCAGTCAATCAATCCAAAGAAAAAAAAATAAATTAAAGGGCTACAGAAAATGACAGACGACAATGTAAAAGTTGTTCAATATGTATCTACCAGAGTCATAAAAGCAGAAGCATTATAGTACAGTTTCTATGATCATAGAAGAAGGTCCCACTTATAGTCATAACAACTAATTTGTTAACTTTGTTCAGAAAATAATCATGATTTGAGTTGTCTGTGCCATAGCATAAGGAAGCCCTTACTGTGACCCAGTTTCTTTAGCTGTCTGGATGCTGAAGGAGCTGGCATGGGGGTGGAGGTGTGAATAAAGAGATATAAGCCTGGTCATCTTTTTGGTGGTGGACATGAGAACATGCTGGAGCATGCCTATTTCACAGCACACAATGGATATTGGATGCGAAGATAGGAAATTAGCAAAGGATGATGTGGACAGGGTTAATGGGGGTTGTGTCACTGCATAGGTGGCAGGATCACCTCGAAGATGTTCATGTGCATGCCCTCAGTCATATTACTCGGCCCACTGCAAGTTTGGCAGCATCAGAAAAAGTCCCCCTCAAACAGTGTGTATGATGCTGTCTGTAACTCAGTTCCTCTCTGTCTCCTACCATATGATGCCAGTATCCTTTCTGCTCCACCAGAGAGCTAACACACCATGACCTGGTGAGGTTTACATTGGATAGGGAGACTCCCTGAATTAAGATGTGTAGCAAACAGAGCACATACTTAGCTGTCTGGAGGAAGACAAAAATACTAATCTTGATGCATCTACAGGAAATAGAAGATATTAGCTTTGAAATTCCACCCTGTTCCTGTCAGTCACATAAAATACTTTTTATTTTTTATTTATTTAACGTTTGTTAACAGGGAAAAGTCCGACTTGGAACAAAGCCAGTTTTCAGCAGAGGCCCGGGGAGAAACGTTCCAGATGCATGTCTTTGTAATGTGGGAGGAAACTGGAGCACCTGGAGAAAACCCACACTAACACAGGGAGGACATGCAGACTCCACACAGAAGGAACCCCAGCTGAGAATTGAACTGGAGAATCTCTTGCTGTGAGGTGACAACACTACCACTGCACTACTGTGCCATCTAACTTTTGTTACTACTTCACTGCTAGAGCAGCACCAAAAGCTCACTGCTTATAAGATTTGCTTATTTTTACTTAAAATCTTATTTTCACATCTGTCTGAACAGTGCATTGCTTTGACATTAGGATAGTGTAAAGAGTAAGGCTGGGAATGATATTTTTGACTTGTTTGACTCCAATATCTTTATTAGTATGCAAAATTAATATAAGCAGTTCTTTTATCCCTTTTACAGCTCCTTTGCATCTGCAAAAAAGGCACTTGGGCTTTGTGCTGAGTTAGTTTCACCTAGATAACAAAAGAAAAATAAAATACTTGCTTAAGCAGGTATCATTTCATGACTATACATTTCTGTATTTAGGATATTGTTTTTGATCTTTGTATGTGTAATCTGCTTATAAAGTGCAATTAAGGCATCCCAATGATTCAGTGACATAAAGAACACAGTCAAAGACCAAGTGATTGATTGATAGTAGTTCAACTGGATCTCCTAGGTAACCAGTAGCCTGCATGTTGCTACTGTTCCCTATTTATTTTTGGTCTCTTAACAGCCATTATTAAATTCCACCACTGCTGTTCAGTCCACTATCTCCACAGAAAAGCAAATACACATGCCCACATTCTGCCCTTCTGTGTTACTGTGCACACAACTCCAGGCTTTTCATCAGCATTCCATAAGCGTGTAACAACACTGACAGATGATTGGTACTCCTGCAGCCTGTTTCTGCCCATGCACTATTCACATCCACATTTTTTTTCATTTGCTTGTATAGCTGCCTGAGAGAGGCATTGTAGATAATTGCTAGAAATACTGTTAAAAGGCCGCTTGGCGTGTTTGGCAGACTATGGTTACACTCTGGCTGTACTGTCGTGTCTACCATCTTGTTGTTAATGGATTCCCACAGTCCTTTGTAAGGCTGTGTTACAGCTCAATGTGATTAGCAGACCCAGTGTCAACAGCAGTTGGAGTTTGCTGATTCATAGCAGTTAGCAGTTTCAGGAACCCAAATAGCATGTTTTAAACGTCTCTAAAACAGCACAGAAAAATACACAGGTTCTAGTAGTGCTTGTTTTTTTAAAAAGAATATTCTTTTCACTGCTTTATGTAAAGCTGATCTGTATATTAAAAAATAAATGTTTGAATTATCTACATTATGTATTTCATTTACTTATTTGTTTTATTTGTATTGGTGGACTGGCCTTTGGACCATTTTCATCCCAGAATAGGGTATAAAAGGTGGTAACAAAAATTACAGTTAAATACGATGACAGATAGGTGAATTCAGGCCTCATTTACTCTTTAGACACTAAAAAGACCTTGACTGGTTGATATTCGTGGTAATGAACACTGAAGATGCCACATGTCTTTTTGAAGGAAAATTGAGACCGCAGATTATTACTTTTAATACATTATTACTCATCCTTTGTTAATTTTTTTGATAGAGCAAGCATTTTTTTAAACTGTAATTCCTGTAATCTGACAGCATGGTTCTGTGTAGTGATGAAATGTGGCCATCAAAATGTTCCATTTGTCGAATTGCATGGAATGAAACAGAGCAGCGGCTGTACTTTGGTACTGCAAACACCATGCTGCCTAACCTATAGGCATTATTTGCTAAAAACTAAGTATGAGTTTCTGTAACCAAGAAGACTAATTGGGGGAGGAGATGCTTCCATGGAAAAGTCCTTTAATGATCATCTGTTACCACATTTGCAATGATTTATTTTAGCAAAAATTGTAGTAGGTTAGGCTTTACTTTCTTAAATAAGAAGCTGGGGGTAGATGATGGACAGTTAGTTAACTAAATAAGAAACAATTTGGAGGTGATGCCAGGATACTAGTTACCCTGCTTCTTCACCCCCACGAAGACACATGGATTTCTTTGTATTACCTGTCTATGTTTTTTTTTTTCAGCTGTATTAAACAGTGTGCATTTATCCAACATTGTTTTGGGTAATTGTGTGCCGTGAAACATTACAGTACAATATGTGCAGTAAATGATATTTTATACATACATCTTTGTAGTACTGTAGATTTTACTAGCAGTACAGACAGGTGGAAGCATATGTGTGCAGTTCCTGTACTGATTTTATTGTATGCTGGGTGCCAAGAAAAGACATAAATTAGAACATAAAATAAGAAATCTTGATCCCTACAGTCTGATAGTCTCTTGGCAGGGTGCAGATGGAGGCAGCTGGCACAAATTCACCCTCAAGCCGATGGACATTGAACAGATCTACATTAGTTGAAGTAATTGGGGCAGAACAGAATGAACAAAATTCCCTTCAAACAATTAAGTTGTTTAGAAGGCTATGCATCCTTTATTTATTTATTTATTTATTTTTAAATACTTGCCGCTATTTGTTTTAAATCTTCCAGGTTTAATTCATCCCTGGAATTCAAGTGTTATTAACTGTGCTGTAGTGACCTAACACAACAACAAGAAAAACTGTGAATATAGGTGCTGATTATGCTGCAAATAAAGTTTTCAGTACATCTTAAAGAAGCAGTTTCTTACCGAACTCAACATCCGTATTTGCTTGGTAGACATGGCATTATGTGGATTCAGTTACTGGGAGGGGGAGGTTTTTTAATATTAAGAAAAAAATTGTAGAGCTCATAAGGTATTTTATTATGAGAGTAAGACTGATTTAACATAAAATGTAGTGGTACTTAATTTCAACTGTTGTTACATTTCAGAACACTGTAAGCTTGTGGATGTGTCTTTGCTGGACATTATAGCTTGTTAGCTTTGTCACTTTTGGCATGCGTTGAATGGAATGCATTGGTACGTGACGGAGTTTTTGGTTCACCTGTGTCCCTTTTCTCTTAAGTGATGGCACAGCTCATGTGTTACAAAAGATTTTTGCTAGCTTAGCTGTATATATTGCTCTGCTGTCTGTCTGAATAGTGTTTCACATTCATGCTCTTTCAGAAGGCTAGATGGATAACAGGCGGATTGTTTAAAAGGCCTGCTCCGCAGGATGTGATTGGTGAGTGACTAGCATGGATTTGTCTTTAGTTTAATGAATGGATGTTTTATTTACACTCGTAGCTGTTCCCTATGGCATCATACCAATCTAGTATTGTTATTAGGTATGCCTTATTGTATTGTACTGCAACGTTAATTCATTTAAGATATACTAAGCATGTTAGTTAGCTGGCTTCTTGCATCTTCAAGTATTTTTGTAGTACATCATTACTTAAGGTGTGAAATTTTAAAGTTTTTGTGACTTTGAGGAAGTTACCAGTAAAAACTTCTCATTATGAAATTTCATTGTAGTAAAAGGAGGCTGATTTCCAATAAAAATTCAAATTCATGTTTATTTAAGTGCTCATGGCTAAGAATTATGCAATAAAAATAGCAATGCAGAACTACACATAAAGTGGTCTAAAAGGGACTTTCCAAAATTGTTGTTAAAGGAACTATATTATAAGATAAATGTATTGCTAAGGACTAAAAAAAATGTTGGAGGAACACTTAAACACAATTAATGTTGGAGATGCCCAAAGGCACTGAAGTAGTTTCCAATTGTGCAGAGTGTGACAGAGAAAGGACACGATATTGGAAGATTCAATCTTTGGGGGACTGTTGTCAGTGGTAGATGTGTAGAACAGGAGGAACAAGTATGGCTTTTAGTGGACAAACATGACTTTAAACTAGTATGTAGGACTCGGCAAATATGAGCCAAGGTATACTGCTATATCATATAGGTTATCCATGACTGGAAAGATAGCCAATGTCGATGAGTTGGCATAGTGAAATAGTAATGGCATGTAGCTGTTAGTACCCAGGCAGGCATTCATTTAGTAACAAAATTATGCAAACTTGGTGCGTGGTGCACTTAGAGTACATTCCATTAACAACCAGGTGCCCCAACCCCCTTTATTCAATATATGTATCTTCAATAAACTCTAAGGTACCAACTGCCTTGGTTTACATCTGATGGTTATAGTGCATTTTGTTGCCATTTGAAAGATTAACATCATTTATACGTTTTTTGTGTAATGCAGTAATCCAAAAATCATTGTCTTCTTGTGTGGGTTCTCTGTTATGCTTATTGGCTCATAGGTAGATATCAGACAATCAGTCTACAGACTGTTTCATGCTTGGCCAATAAGCAAACAGTGACTGAAGGTGAGAATTAAACTCTGTACCTTGTGCCTGTGAGGTAAACACCTTAACCATTAAGCTAACTCTCAACCTTTGATGAGATGTCTGCCGGATTATTCTTTTTTTTACTTTTAACGGATGTTTCAAGAATGAAACCACACTTCACAGCAGCGATTTTCAGTTCCTTTGTGTATGTAAGAAAGTAGATCTAACTAGCTTCTTGTCCTTTCACTTCTCATTTCATTCATAGTTTCATAGTTTAGTACTAAGCTATCTGCCCTGGGGCATTTATAAGCCTAGCCATAGTGATGTGGCTTTCGCCACCCCATGTAATGGTACAAAAGTGTACAGAATAGATTTAGAATACTGTGCCTCTGTCTAGTAGTGACACAGTGAAGACCCCCTTACATAATAGAATTAGTTTACTGTGCCTCTGTCTAGTAGTGACACAGAGATGACCCCTGGCGTAAACCTACGATCTCCCATCCACTCGTCAAGATTTCTCTTGAAGAGAGTCAGTGAGGGGCTCTGCCTAACATGAACCGGGATTCTGTTCCAGAGTATGGGAAGCCTCTGACTTATCAATCTGTCCCTCCAGCATGTCCTATTCATATTTGTGCTGAGGTTTAAATCTTTAGCTCTCGTGGTTCTGATGGATTTGGATTTTTTGAGGTGGAGCATGTCCATCAATTCCTGATTGGACATGGCCTTGTACGTCAGGCACAGATCACCTCTGAGTAGGCGGTATGCTACTGAATAGAGCTGGAGTTTCTTCAGTCTGGCAGCATATGACATATGTTGGAGACCCTTGATCCTCTTGGTGAGGTACTTTTGGGGTCTCTCTAACTGTTGCAAGTGCAGGGTGAGGTACATACCAAATGGGGCATTGTACTCAATCATGGGGCTGATAAGGGAGGAGTATAGGGGTACAATGACCTCCTTTGATCTGGATGTGAATCCCTTCATGATAAGGTGAGCAAGGTAGAAAGTCTTTCTAACCACTTTGGCAATGTGGGTGTCAAATGAGAGGTCACTATTGACTTGGATCCCCAGGTCTCTGATTACTTTTTCCGTACTCAGTGGGTTACTGTCTGTGATCATTTGTGGGTACTTTGTTTTTCCCAAAGGGGATGACTATACATTTTTTGGCATTTAGTTTAAGGCCATGACTCTGGCACCAGGTGTCCGTTTCAGTGAGGCCTTTCTGTAGGATGTATGTGTAAGCTGGTGTATCGACTATGGCACCTAGTTTGCAGTCATCTGCGAACTTTGTCAGCCACAACCCTCCCATGTTTGCTTTCACATCTGAGAAATAAATGCCGAACAAGTGGGGTCCCAGGACAGAGCCCTGTGGGACACCTCTTGTGACTGGCTTTGAGTCTGACATAGCACCTGTGATTTTGACTTTATGGGTTCTATCCTTTAGCCAGTTTGCAACCCATCTTGTGACATATGGATTTACATTTAAGCTGTTGAGCTTGTCTATGATGCCAGAGTGGGGTATTGTGTCGAAAGCTTTAGCCAAGTCCAGGTAGGCTGTATGGACTGCTTTGCCCTCGTCAATGGCTCTAGTGACTGTTTCGAAAAAGTCAACCAGGTTCAAAAGGCAGGATCTGCCCTTTACAAAGCCGAACTGGGTGGGATCAAGTGTCTGTAAGTCCCCAATGTCTCTGTTTATGAGTTCCATAATGATTCTTTCCATAGCTTTGCAGACCAGGCTGGTTAAGCTTATGGGGGGTAGTTACCAGGGTCTGTAGAGGTGCCTCCTTTGTGGAGTGGGACTACTGTTGCTGTACGCCAGTGTTCAGGTACATATCCTGTAGTAAGGCTAAGGTTAAATAGCATTTTTATGTGGGTTTAGCTCCTCTTGGAGTTCACGTACGCAACCTGGGATACCGTCAGGTCCCATTGATGCTGTGTTTTTAGCTTTGCTGAGGGCGGTTCTCACCTGGACATCTGAGATGACAGGGAGGTTACATTCAGCTGGGATAAGTATTTCTTCTTTTGGGGTGAGGGAGGGAGGAGAAATTTGCACTGAACCTGTCTGCCAGAATGTTGGCAATATCTGTGGGTTCAGTGTATTTTTGTCATTGTGAACTAACTCTGAACATATCTGAGGGTTTCCCCAGGTTTCTAACATAGCAGAAGAAGGCCTTGTGGTTATCTTTAGTGTCCATAGCGATTTTTCTCTCAAAGTTGGCCTTGGATGTTTTTATGAGAGAACGTAGCTTTCTACTAGTGCTGATCAGAGATGCCTTCTCTTTATGGGATTTTGCTCTGTCGTGCAGTAGCTTCCTTCTTTTGTTATACAATTTGTTTATGGCTGGGGTCCACCAGACAGGACGCCTGCCCTTGGTGGAGAGGGTCTTGGTTTTATTTGGGATTGCATGATCCATGCATTTTTGGAGATGTCCGTAGAAAGCATTTGTGAAGGATTTTGCATTGTGGGATGTGATTTCCACTGGCCCAGTGGGCTTAAAAGATACCATCTCAGTTTTAAGAAGTGTAAAGTCGGCTTTTGAGAAGTTTTTCACTGTAGTCTTTTGTGTTGGGGGTGGAGGTGGGATATGTATATCCAGGGTGATTAGTTTGTGGTTAGATCTCACTAGTGAGGGGTATACTTCCGGTGTGGAGCACTTTGTCCCTATGTTTGTGATGATCAGGTCTAGTGTATTATCTCCCCTTGTGGGAGAGGTGACTAGCTGTTCCATTGCATTTGAATTTATGAATTCCAGGAACCTTTGGGCTAGGGTGTTTGGGCTAGAATAATACACCCAGTCTATTTTAGGGTAGTTGAAGTCTCCCAATATGATGGTGTTTGGTGAGACATTCATATCCTCCAATGTCTTCAGGAAGGCAGAATGGGGTTCCTGAGATTGGGAGGGTGGTCTGTAACATGCTACCAGTTGTATAGCAGTTTTGCCTACAGTTAGTTGCACCTGGATGATGTTCATCGTGCATACAGCTGCAGTAATCACATATGGGTTCTCTGCTGTCAGGCGGGTCCTCGGTCGGCCGAATTCCAAAGTCTTGGTCCGGCGTCGGTTGTTGTCGCCTTCTTCCCTGACGTCAGTGCGACAGGGGTATATAAGTAACAGCCGACGCCATGTTCTCCAGTCTTTTTTGCCGCGCGGTGCCCGAAGCAGAAGCAGTTCGCAAGTGCCGGTCGGCCAGCTCCTGAATTCTGAAAAATTAGAAACCGAAGTCTTCTTTAAAGCTAAGTACCCGTTGAAATTTTTCTTGCCTCAGACCGATGTCAGACAAAGTTAACAATTGTATTTCTTGTGGGAAGCAAATACCGCATAAGGATTTCCATTCCCTCTGCATACCTTGTTTAGGCCCAGACCACGACGTCTCGGGCTGTCGCTTTTGCGCTACTTTCAATAAGCGCACTATTAAGCGTCGGGCGGAGTTCGCCCAACATTATTTTGGTAAAGCCTTTGATTATAAAATGTCGTCGGATATTCCGACTACCGTTTTGTCCAAAAAACGAAAGGACAAAGACCGACACGCGAGGTCCACGGTCTCCACCGACACCACGCCAAAACCGGCTGCATGTGGTCCGGTTCTCAGCGAGACGCCTATGCAGTCCCTGACTACCGACGACACTTCCTTGGCGGTGTCTTCTGTACCCAAGACCGTTGGTACCTCGGCCCTTACTCAGACTACAATCACCGAAACCACAGTGAGTGTTGAGCCTCCTAATGTGGACAGGTCCACTTCCACCCAGGGTGTATTTAGACCCTCTTCTTCCTTTTCCATTAAGGCCTTCACTAAGTCCAAATCAGCCATGCATCCCAAGAGGCCTGTTGCACAGGGCCCATCCCCAGGCCCCATGCCTAAAAAGCAGATGCTTAAAATGGCTGAGGATTTAATTTCTTATATCAGGGGTTCCCAACCCCCTCCAAACAAGAGACCCAGAGTGGAGGAAGACTCTCCCTCTTCTGAACAGGGCTCCATTTTCTCAGAACATTCTGATGTGGAGGAACACTCGTACTCCCCTTATGAAGATTCTGATGCAGAACAGTCCATTCCTTCTGTATCTCCCCCAGAGGATTTTTCTTTTGGGGAAACCTTGCACACCTTGAGGGAGCACTTCCATTGGGAAGGCCAAGACTTTTCTGATTCCAAGAAAAGGCTTAGGGAATTGTTTTTGTTACCTCAACACAGACCCCTGGCTATACCTCCTGTCCTGGACATACTTGATGATGTTTACTCGGAGGCCTGTCTTAATCCGGATTCCCTGCCTCCTGCACCAGTCAAACCTGATAGGTACTACAGAGTTCCTAACTCTCACCAATTTCTTTTCAAAAGCCATAATGCTGACCCTGAGACCATTTCTCAAGGCCCCAAGGGAATGAAGGCCTCTACTGCCAAGAATCCACTACCTTCCGAAAGGGAATCTAGATCCTTAGAAAGGTGGGGGGAAAAAGGTATACACCTCGGCCACCCTAGCCATGAGGGCCTTAAATTGTCAGTTCCATATGCTTAAATATCAGCAGTTTCTATTATCTCAATTAAGAAACAAAATGTCTCAACCTGAACAGCCAGATTTGAAGGAATTGCAGGATATGATGCATAGTGCAGAACAAGTGGATAAATACACCTTACAATGTGGTTATGATGCCTTAGAGGCCTCAAGGAGAGCTGCTGCTACAGGAGCAGTCATTCGTAGGCATGCCTGGCTTAGGGAACAAAGCTTGCCTGATCATGTTAAAGCTAAACTACTAGACGCTCCTTTACAAAAGGATGTGCTATTTGGTACTAATGCTGAGGAGATACTGCGGAAAATGGAAGAAAAAGCTAAATCTATGCAAACTGTCAAGGCTTTTCTACAGGTACAGCCACCTCGTTTTAGTAGAAATTGGCCTTCAAAAAACTGGTCCTTTCCAGCCACGGACAAGCCCCAAAGAGGTAGATACAGGCACTCAAGGGGCAGAGGACAATCTCAAGGATCATATAGAGGCAGGCAATGGCAAACTCAAGCACCAAGAGGTGGCGAAGACAGTGCACAACAATACAGAAAGCAAACCCAATGACTTCCTCCTTTTCATGCCAAGCAAATCTCAGCTGGCAGCTCCCTTGGGAGGAAAGCTGGCACTATTTTCAGGAAATTGGCATATTATCACAACAGACAAATGGATCCTGGACATAATAAACAGAGACTACAGATTTCATTTTCACACTCTTCCAAACATGGGGCATGCCAAACCTGCCACACAATCAAAGGGCAGAAGCGCAAATACAAATTACAAAACTCATGGACATGAAAGCCATTCAAGAGGATCCTACTCACGAACAAGGTCAAGGTTTTTATTCCAGACTTTTCCTGTTACCAAGAAAAGGAACCGACTGGAGACCCATTTTGGACTTATCCATCCTAAATACATTTCTACTTACCAAAATTCAAGATGCTCACATTACAGCAGCTTCTTCCCATGCTGGGCAAGGAGTTTTGGCTGGTAACATTGGACCTCAAGGAGGCATACCTGCATGTCCCAATCAGACAAAGCTGCAGAAGATACCTCAGATTTCTTGCAGGTTCAATCCACTATCTGCATTGCCCTTTGGCTTATCTACTGCACCCAGAGTATTCACGAAATGCCTGGCATCAGTAATTGCCTACTGCAGACTTCAAGGGATACAAATTTACCCTTATTTGGATGACTGCCTGATCCAAGCGGACAGCAAGCACACTCTTCTGGAACATCTGGCTTATGCAACACGGTTACTGAATTCTCTGGGATACACAATCAACAAAGAGAAATCCAGGCTAACACCATCCCAGAAAATAACTTTCCTGGGTGCCATCTTGGACACAAACACCCAGATGGCCTATCTTACGCCAGAAAAACAAGGGCAACTAACTCAGTACTTCAAAACACTAGCAAATTGTACCAGGCTTACTGCAAGGAAAATCCTGCAGGCTCTGGGCTTCATGGCATCTTGCATTCTTTTAATCCCATGTGCAAAGTTGCATATGAGAAAACTTCAATGGTACCTAAAAAACCTATGGTCTCAACACAGCCACAATTTGGAAACAATAATACCAATAATTCCATGTTTGCAAAAGGAATTTCTGTGGTGGGCCCAAGCATGTCAAACAAACACAGGTCTCCCATTCTGCAAGCCTCAAGCAAATCAAGTCATCACAACAGACGCCTCAGTTACGCCTGGGGGGCGCACATGACAGACAGGTGCATTCAGGGCAAATGGTCCCAAAAGGAAAAGCACCTTCACATCAATCAAAAAGAAATGCTAGCAGTAATAAATGCAATTACAGCATTCAAGGACCTCTTGCATCCAGGACAATTATTGATAAGAACAGACAACACCACAGTAATGTGGTACATAAACAAACAAGGCGGAACACATTCATATCCCCTGTGCAGGCTAGGCATGAAACTTTGGAACTTGGCTCTGGAATGGCAAATCGAACTTCAAACACAGTACTTGCCAGGTTTGGAAAACACGCTGGCAGACAATCTAAGCAGAAATATGACAGATCCACAAGAATGGAAGCTGCATCCACAGGTGTTTACAAAGATAATTCAAGCATGGGGAAGGCCAGACATAGTTCTCTTCGCCTCCCACAGGAACCATCAACTGGAGAAGTTTTGTTCAAGGACTTTTCATCCAAAGGCCTGGAGGGTGGACGCCCTTTCATTCAGTTGGACAGCATGGACAGTGTACGCTTTCCCACCTCTGCCTCTTCTACCCAAGGTGCTCTTGAAAGCAATAACAGACAGACCGAAGATGATACTGATTGCTCCAGACTGGCCAAGACAGCACTGGTACCCACTCCTAAGGAGCCTAACACATACTCCTCCCTGGCCTCTACCTCTAACGCCTCTTCTGTTGACTCAGCACAGCTACAAAACTCTTCACAGTCAGCTGAAAACACTCAGTCTTGCTGCATGGAAAATTCCTTAACACCACAGCAGACCCTACTCTCCAAAGAGGTTCAGGATGTCATTCTGGAGGCCAGAAGGCCATCTACTAGGAAGACTTGCTCCGCGAAATGGAAACGTTTTTGCTCTTGGAATGAGAAAAAAGGCCAGGACCCTAGAAAACTGAATTTGCCTCAGGTATTACAGTATCTAGCTGAGCTGCTGAACAGTGGGCTTTCATTTTCCTCCATAAAAATCCATGCCTCAGCCATTTCTGTAGAATTCAACACGGATCCACCGTTATTCTCTCACCCACTTTTAAGGCAATTCCTCAGAGGGGCTAAGAATATAAGACCACCAAGGAAACAACCAGTGCCAGCCTGGGATCTTAATTACATTCTAGAAAAATTAACATTGCCTCCCTTTGAACCAGCTGCCGCAACAGATTTGCAATATTTGTCCTGGAAAACAGCTTTCCTTCTGGCCATTACCTCAGCTCGTAGGGTTTCGGAGCTTCAAGCCCTCATGGCTGTGCAGCCCTTTCTTATCTTCCATCAGGACAGGGTTTCCCTTCGAACCAACCCGCCATTTATGCCTAAAGTGGTATCCAGGGTAGCTTTAAATCAAGCCATACACTTACCTACCTTTTACCCCAATCCTCAAAACAAAGGGGAAAGGCTGCTACATTCCTTAGACATCCATAGACAGCTACATTACTATTTGGACAGAACAAAGCCTTTCAGGAAATCACAACAACTTTTTGTGTCTTATGCTGTAGGAGCTCAAGGGAAGCCTGTTACCAAACAGACAATCTCTAAATGGATAGGCCACTGCATACGATTTTGTTACTCCTATCATGGGAAATCTGTCCCTGTAGGCATCAGACCACACTCCACCAGGGCCACAGCTACCTCTACAGCCTTCATCAGAGGAGTTCCTACCAAAGATATCTTGGAGGCAGCCACTTGGAGTTCTGTACATACCTTCACAAAACACTACCACCTGCCTTTATATTCCAGAACTAGAGCAGGCTTTTTCACTGCTGTGTTGCATGGCATTCTGGCTCATCCCAGTTCTACCTAGTGCCTACCACCCTGTGCGTAGCTTTGGGATTCTACCCATATGTGATTACTGCAGCTGTATGCATGATGAACATTGTACAGTTTTGTACCTACCATAAATGTAGATGTTCGAGTGCTAATACAGCTGCAGTACAAGTTTCCCTCCCTCCTTCCCCTCTAGGTATAGGATTAGTGGCTAACACCTCCCCTTACAACTTATTTTGGGTTATCCTCCTATGGTGTATTTGCTTGCAACTACTCTTTTTTGATAACATTGCATTGCTTGCATATATTATATATATATATATATATATATATATATATATATATATATATATATATATATATATATAATGTGTTAAAACAGGCAACCTGATGTCCAGATAGTCAATACTAACACAGGAAACAAAGTCCAAGTTTCTTCTTGTATTTTATTTTTCAAAATGTCACAGCTTCCTCAGGTTGCCTGTTTTAACACATTTTTACAAGTTTGTTTGCTCATTTTTGACTGTATATATATATATATATATATATATATATATATATATATATATATATATATAATTTATCTATTGCCTTCCTTTTGGGGGCACCTGACATCTGGGGCAAGAAAGACTGGAGAACATGGCGTCGGCTGTTACTTATATACCCCTGTCGCACTGACGTCAGGGAAGAAGGCGACAACAACCGATGCCGGACCAAGACTTTGGAATTCGGCCGACCGAGGACCCGCCTGACAGCAGAGAACCCATATGTGATTACTGCAGCTGTATTAGCACTCTAACATCTACATTTATGTTAGGTACAAAACTGTACTGTCTCTGATGCTTCATGTGTTGCCACTAACCTGGAGGTGTGGGTGTCCTTGATGAATATGGACACTCCCCCTCCCTTTTTGGTTTGGCCCGAGTTTTGGGGCCGAAAAGCATGATACGAGGTATAGCCTGGTAGTGCTGGGGTGCTCTCAGGAGCCTTGAACCAGGTTTCAGTTATTGCACAGACATCGATGTTCTCCATACTGAGGAGTGCTTCGAGAGCCTGCATCTTGAGATTTAGACTTCTGGCGTTGAGCAGCATTACCCTTAATTTTTTTCCATTTTTGTTTTCTAAGGAGGTGGGTTTGTCTTTTGAGCCTTGCCTAAAAAAGGCACTATGGGGATGGCAAGAGCCTTAGCCAATATCCCGAAGTCTAATGGTGACAGATGCAAGCCGTCCCTTGCGAAGCAGCGTGGCTAGTCCAGCATGTCATCCCAAGCAGACAGACTGGTCTTTAGTTTTATTTCTGGGTGGCACACTGGTGTAGCAGTTAGCGCTGTTACCTCACAGCAAGAGGTTCTCTGGTTTGATTCTTGTCTGGAGTACTTTCTATGTGGAGACTACATGCCCTCCCTGCATTCGCTTGTGTTTCCTCCGAGTGCTCCTGTTTCCTCCCACATTCAAAAGGCATGTATCTGGAGCATTTCTCACTGGAATTCTGCTGAAAATGGGCTCTGTCCCAGTTGGACTTTCCTGATAAACAAATGTTATATAAAATAAAAAATAAATAAATGTATAGCATCTACTGTATATTTACTAGTGGATCACCAATATTCTATTATGAGCCTGCCCATTTGGCCTGTTTATTATTCAAGCACTTTTCTTGTGAGCAGCTTCTAGTGCACAAGCATTTGAAGTGTGAGCTAGGTGCAACTGGTTGCTTCCTGTTATGACATCCTAGCTACAGCAAATTGCATTACTTCACATATGAAAACAGTCTAGGCTTGAATAACCTAGTCCTGCAGCTGGTAGAAGGTATATGATCCATGCTGTGCTTCAGTCAGGGTGGCAAGAAGAATTTAACAACATAAAAAACAAATGGCCCTTAAGTGTTAGCTTGCCATCAAGGATAACACTTAACATTTTTATGACTTTGATACATATTGAAATATATCACCCCCACTTATATAATGGTGTGATTCAAGGTGTTGTAGTTAGAGGCACCTACCATTGCCATAGAACTATCATTGATGGGTTAAACTCCAGCTGTTACAGAGCATTCAGTAGTGGATACAGTCTGGATAGTCTGCCAGGAAAGTCGCAATTGACATAATTATTCTTAACTTTTCCTTTCTTGATATCAGGAAGAGCCTATTGGGAGGACATCTGGCAACCATCCTCAGAGCTCTTCATGAGCTATTATTCTCTGTATCTCTTTTCTAAACACTGTCATTAATGGCATTTTAAATTTCCTCCCCCCTTTACCCACATTCAGTCTAGTAGTTCCCCTCGATGAGATACTTCCTCTTTAATCCTTAGCATCTCCTTCCATCTCGCTTCAAAATGATCATCCTGCATTTTTGTGATCACAGTTAGTCTTAGGGCTCACCGATAAAGCCTTAGATCAAGACCATTATTCCTCCCAGTTGTCTTGGTAATAACATCTTTTCCTACCCCATTCTTACTCTTTTTTCTTTCCACTTTCATCCACTTCTGTGTTTCTTTAATTTCTTTGTCCTCTGTTAATTGCCAAAAAGCTTGACCTGCATACAGGAGATTGGAGAAGACATTTTGGTAAAATACTTGTACCCTTGGATCCAAGTCAGGATTGAGCGCAAATATTTTCGTACTTGTTTCTTCTCTGGATTCCTTGAATAAGCCATCAAACCAGACCCTCAGATATCTAATCAGTGTGTGCTCTGATACTCCAGGGTACTGTCTAATGAATGCCTGCCAACTCTCAAGGTTTATTCCAACTACTTATGTTTTCATAATACTAATGTCACCTTATCTCCATCCTACTTTATGCCTCTCCAATATATACCAACCTAAGGCAATGCGATCTAAACAAGATAGAGACTTGCTACAACAAAATCGCCAAATTCGCCACAGGAACATCCTACCGTAGTCACCACTGTCTCTCACTTGCTGAACTGGGCTGGCTTGAACTCCCTCACCTCCTTCAATGGTATCAACTCTCACTCGCCCACAAACTAGTAAACCATCCACTAAATGTCCCATCCCTCCAGAATCTACTCCAACCCTATCGCACCACCAGACCAGTAAGATCCAGCAACAGAAATCACTTGCAGATCACTAAAGCCAATAACTCTGCTGGTGAAGCACTATTCTCTTGCACCATAGCCAAATTATGGAACTCCCTCCCACCCACAATTACCTCAATACCATCTTGCACCCACTTCAAAACTTTACTAAAAGCGCATCTAAAAACATGCTGGCTATGCCCTTGCAACTCCCACTCTAATACCCAGCCCATCCATCTACTACCTTTCTTTCCACTCCACTAACTACCTTGATTACCTCTATAGCAAGCTCAGATGCTCATAAGCCAGTACTTATTATAAGCAGGAACTTCTTCTTGTAACATTCTTCGAGGGGACGAGTGGCATCAGACCCTTGTCTGTCCCTGTTCTCCCTCTCGGAGCTACGGCGCAGGTTAGTTCGGCTCCTACATCGGCTTCAGAGCCGTCTCTCTCTGTGCCAGGAAGGATTCCGGTCTCTTCGGAGCCAGAGCCTTCACCGATATCGGGAAGAGGCGACTTCAAGGTCATGAGGAGTGTGCTGGCATCTTAGTCAGCCTCACGGTCAGCCTCATCGGCTCCTCCCCCCATGGTGCCTGCTCCTGTCACTGCCCCTCCTCCAGACCCCAAGTGTGGGGAACAAGCACTCCAGGGCACCCCATTGGGTGTATCTTCCTCTTCCGAGGACTCCCCTGTTCATTCAGAGGAGCCCCCTCGAAAGAGGAAGCATGTTGACTCCCCTGAGTCTGTCACTTCAGATACCGACTTGGAGGATTCGGAAGGGTCCCTGAGATCCCCCTCTGAGGATGTCGCTTTCTTAGACATCCTTGAGATACTTAGGCAGAGGGGAAACTGGACTACCCTTTACCCTTCCAAGGATGAGTCGGTGTTCCTGGACGCGTTTGGTTCCTGACCTTCCACCTTCTGGGTGTCTCCGCCTTTTGATCCACTGATGTCTGTGGTGGCTCGGAAGGCGTGGTCAGCCCCAGACACAGTGGAACCCAACCCCCCGAAGACCCACAAAATTTATTACTGCACCACAAGACAAGCAATTTCTGACTAAGGGTGTTCCCGTTGATGCCATGGTGGTAGCAGCGACCACAAAAAAGGAGTTGGCTGAAACTTCTCCGTCTGTCCATCCCCCTAATAAGGAATCTAGGACGATGGACAGATATGGTAAGCAGATGTTTGCATCAGCGACCTTCTCCATGAGGTTGCTGAACTATTTGTGCCACTTTACCCGCCTTCAAAGGGATCTCCTTAAAGAGCTAAGAGATACCCTTCAAGATCCATCAGCTGCAGGGGTCCAGGCTAAGGTTATCTCCCAGCTGGCGACTCTTAATTCGGTAGTAAACTCCTCCATGCGGCTCATCTCTTATGCAGCCGATGGTGCGAGTAGGGCTGCAGGCACAGGCGTGGCCTTGAGGAGGCATGCCTGGATGCGGTTATGTAACTTTGCGGAACCCTTCAGGGCATCTTTCACAAACACACCCTTTGATGGTTCTGCTCTTTTTGGACCACAGGTGAAAGGATACCCTTACCAGGTGTGAGCAGGAAGGCAAGACTCTCTCTGCTGTGGGAGTCCGTTTTTCCACTCCTTCAAGACCATATCCCAAGGGTCAGAAGAGTGGGAAGATGTGGTTCCGGAAACCCCAGGGAGCCGTACCTGACACACGTGGAGAGTTCTCCTCCAGGGGCAGAGGAGGGAACAACAATAGATGCCGCCCTCGGGGCAGAGGGGGTCCGCAAAATCAGGGCCAAAGAGAATCTTTCTCTGACAAGCCCTTCCAGCATCCCTGAGGTGCTGCCTGGCTGTCCACCTTCGGAGGCAGTCGGGGGAAGATTATCGCTGTACCCAAAAGCCTGGCAAAGTATAACACAAGACAAATGGGTACTGTCTATCATATCCGAAGGCTACAAGATCCCCTTCCTTCGCACTCCCTACATTCCCAAGAAATCCCTTCCAGATGTTCCACCCAATCTAAGGGATCAAGCAGTTCAAGAAATTTCAAAACTGCTAAGAAAAAGAGCCATCCAGTCAGTCCCAGCAGACCAGCAAGGATCCGGAATTTACTCAAGGTTCTTTTTGGTACCAAAAAAGACAGGGGACTAGAGACCCATTCTGGATCTCAGCAGACTAAACAGGTCTGTTCAAAGAACGAAGTTCCAGATGGTCACGCTACAGTCCATTTTACCCTTTCTGTGTCAGGACAATTGGATGTGCTCCATAGATCTTCAGGACACGTACTACCATATCAAAATGGACAGACACTCCAGAAGATTCCTCCACTTCCGGCTGGGAGCCAGTCATTATCAGTTCAGAGCTCTGCCCTTTGGTCTCACCACAGCCCCCAGGGTGTTCACCAAATGTTTGGCAGTAGTTACCGCTCACCTGAGACAGCAAGGATTCCAGGTGTTTCCATGTTTAGATGACTGGCTCCTTACTGCAACCACCAGGCATCACCTGCTGCGAGCCAGAGACTACACCATCCAAACTTGCTCCAAACTAGGCATCACAATAAATTTTGAAAAGTCTGCATTGTCGCCTTGTCAGTCTATTACCTTTATAGGTGCAAACTTAAATACAAAGGACATGTCAGCGAGACTTCCATTAGACAGAGTGCTAGACATTCGCTGACATGTTCAAGTCTTATTAGGATGCAAAAAAATGCAGGCCAGATTCGTCCTGAAGACACTGGGTCTCATGGCAGCGGCTAGTCCTTCTTGCTTGTTTTCATATGAGGATTCTTCAGTGGATGCTGTTCACCCAATGGTCTTACCAACAACTTCCAATGTCTCACAAAATAATGATCACACAGACATGCAAAAACCAACTTGCTTGGTGGATGGTTTCCCCATCAGTACCCCAGGGCAGCCCATTTGCTCTCCCTTCTCCAGTGGCTACGGTGACCATGGATGCCTCCCTGATAGGGTGTGGGGGGGGGCATTTTTAGGGCAGAACAGTCCAAGGCACCTGGCAGCCTCATGAGTACCATCTGCATATCACTGTCTTGGAGATGAGGGCCGTGCTTTTGGCGTTGCAAGCTCTTCACAACTCTCTTCCTACCGGGACCATTGCAATTCAAACAGACAATATGTCAATAGTGTGGTACATCAACAAGCAGGGCGGAACCAGGTCCTACCCTCTATGTCGAGAAGCACTCAGGCTCTGGCAGTGGGCGATCTCTTCCCAACGGTTTCTGATAGCAGTGCACATCCCTGGGAAGTCTAACATTATAGCGGACAAGCTGAGCAGAGCAATTCTCATGCCTCACGAGTGGTCTCTCAATCAGACAGTGGCAGACCAAATCTTCCGCAAATGGGGTCAGCCTTGCTGCGACCTTTTTGCCACCCCCTTCAACAGCAAGTGCAACAATTTCTTCTCTCTCCACCCTCTTCCCGGACACTCCGCCAGAGATGCTGTAGTTCACATTTGGCCTCAGGGACTTCTTTATGCATTGCTTCCATTCCCCCTGATTCCCAAATTGATACAGAAAGCTACCACATTGGGCTGCAAGATGATCCTCATTGCCCCTTACTGGCCTCAACAAATTTGGTTCCCGTTCCTGCATCATTACCTTCTGCAGCAGCCCTGGACCCAGTTCCGAACCTCCTGATCCATCAATCGGACAGGCTACACCAATCCCTTCAATCTCTCCAGGTAACTGCTTGGTTGCTCCACTTCCAACCTTAGCCAGGCTTCCGAACATCTCCCACTCGGTGCGTGAAATCATCTTTCATCGCACAAGTCTACCACTAGAAAGACTTACACTAGTACGTGTAAACGTTTCTCCTTTTGGGCAGAAGCTAGGAATATAGATCCCTTTTCGGCCTGTGTGCACCATATTCTGGATTTTTTAGCGAAACTTTTTCGTGCTGGATCTTCTTCTGCCATGATTAGAGTGCAGTTAGCTGCAATTTCAAACTTTCATACAGGTCTATCGGACACTAGTATTATGTCCCATAAGCTTTGTAAAGCTTTTCTCAAAGGGACTACTTTACTCAGGCCCCCAGTGAGAGATCCCCCACCTCCGTGGGATCTAAATTTGTTCTTAGCTTCCCTGATACTGCCCCCCTTTGAACCGGCAGCTTCTTGTTCCTTGAAGTTTCTTTCTTGGAAAACCCTTTTTCTGGTTGCAATTACTTCAGCCAGAAGAGTTTCTGAGCTTCAGGCCCTTTGTGTTCGCCCTCCTTATCTAGTTTTCCACAATGACAGAGTGTCTCTCAGGACTAATCCTTCCTTCCAAAGGTTTCTTCTGACAATAATTTGAATCAGTCTATTGATCTGCCTGTGTTTTTTCCAAATTATTCCAACAAGACGGAATACAAATTGCATCACTTGGATGTTCATAGACAGTTACGCTTTTACTTGCATGGAACTAAGCAAATAAGAAAATCAGACCAGCTGTTCCTGTCCTATGCTGAGGGCAAACAAGGTCTACCTGTGTCGAAAGTAACCCTATCTAGGTGGTTGACATCTATCATTACATTTACATATCAGCTAAGGGATAAAAGAGCTTCCTGCTAAACTGAAAGGTCACTCCACTAGAGCTCTAGCTACTTCAGTGGCTTTTCAGCAAGATTGCCAATGGAGACTATTTGTGCGGCAGCTACATGGGCCAATCCTCATACCTTTATTTCACATTATAAGCTGGACATGGCCTCCAGGAGCAGAGCTAATTTTGGTTCCACTGTTCTGAAGAGTGTGTTCCGATGAGCCACCCAGGATTGAGGTGCTAGGGACGCTTTCCCAACCAGCAAGAATGAAGGCGAGATAGACAACTTAACATTAAGAAGTTATGTACCTACCATAATGTTCCATTTTAGTTGTCTTCTTCTCGCCTTCTTTCTTGCGTCCCACCCTCCATCCCCCTATCCTAGTAGACAGAGAAGAGTTCCTTATGTTTTATCACTGGCTGAGTCTTCTTTGGCTATTACTTCTGACTAGCAGGCTCTCCAGTAGGATTCATGCATCCTACCACATGTTTACTGTATTATTATTAAAAATTTTTTATTATGTCTGTAGTTAGGTTTACCAAATGAAATCTGGGTATCTAGCGCCAGGCATCATGGGATATAGGGGGGCCTCGAGCCAGTAAGCAGCTCTCGAGCTTTTGAAGGTGGCCGAGTCCCAACCAGCAAGAAAGAAGGCGAGAAGAAGACAACTAACATGGAACGTTATGGTAGGTACATAACTTCTTATTAATGTCTGTTATGTACTTCACAGATAAAGATTCTAGTTGTCTACTGATGTACTATGTTCTTCATCTGTAAATATTTTATAAGTAATTGCTATGCAAATTGTTAATTGCTATGTAATCCAATGTAACTACTGTCTGTTTATTTTAACTGTGGAGCTTTTCTCTCCAGGCCTCCACTGAAAATGGACATACGTCCAGTCGGACACTCCCGGTCAACAAATATAAATAAAATAATAAATTATGTCACCTCCCACAATTATTGGAAGGTACTTTGTGGGATTTGCCAGTGTTACCAAAACATCGTCTGTGAACACTGACACCTTTAAATTCATGTTCACCCTCTAATACCCCTGGATTTGGGACATCCTGATCTGTCTCTCAGTGGTTCTCTATATATGAGGCAAAGAGTAAGGGTAAGAGGGGACTCACCGACTAGTCTTCTTCTTTATGCACCACCCCTCTGAAAGATTGGCATCTGTTTTCACTTGTGCCTGAGACCCATGGTATATTTCCTTTAAAAGGCCCTCTGTTCCTGGGGAAACTCTACTAGCACTAATAGCCTAAACAAATACCCCCACTCCACTTGATCAAATGCCTTCTTCTCATCAAGATATCACACGCGCTATGGAGCTTATTAAAATCTTTAAGGTACAAACACACACATGCACATACATATATATATATATATATATATATATATATATATATATATATATACACATATACATATCTATGTATATCTATATATATAGATATATATATGTATATATACATACATACATACATATACATACACACGCACGCACACACTTGCCAGGAATGAGATTCAAACCCCTACCTATATAGTTATTGATACTACATTGTTACACATTTATCACACGATATGACAAGCCCAGTGACTTCATTCTTTGCTACTGCAGTCTGCAAAATCAGTAGAGTGGTCATTTTCTTGATGTTCATCGTGCATACAGCTGCAGTCATAACAGATGGTTATCCTGCCGTCAGGCTGGTCCTCGGTCGGCTGAATTCCAAAATCTCGGTCCGGCGTCGGTTGTCGTCGCTTCTTCCCTGACATCAGTGCGCCAGGGTATAAAAGAACCAGCCGACGCCATTTTCTTCAGTCTTTCTTGCCGCGCGGTGCCTGAAGCAGAAGCAGTTCGCACGAAAATATTTCAGCCGAAGTCTTCTTGAAAGCTAAGTACCCCATTGGGGAAACTTTTCTTGCCTCAGACCGATGTCAGACAAAGTTAATAATTGCATTTCATGTGGGAAGCAAATACCGCATAAGGATTTCCATTCCTTCTGTATTCCTTGCTTAGGCCCAGACCACAACGTCTCAGCCTGCCGTTTTTGTGCTAGATTCAACAAACGCACTATTAAGCGTCGGGCGGAGTTCGCCCAACACTATTTTGGTAAAAAATTTAATTACATTATGTCGTCGGATACTCCGACTCCAGTTTTGAGTAAAAGATGCAACGATAAGGACCGACATACGATGTCCGTTACTCCTACCGACACCACGCTAAAGCCAGCCACCGGTGCTCCGGTTCTCAGCGAGGCGCCTACGCAGCCCCTGAGTACCGATGACGCTTCTTTAGCGGTGTCTTCTGTGCCTGAGGTCGCAGGCTCCTCAGCCCCCACTCCGACTACAGATACCGACGCCACTCTTGGCGGGGAAACTCAGAGTTTAGACAGGCCTGCCACCTCTCAAGGTGTCTTCAGGCCTTCCTCTTTTTCCATTAAGGCTTTCACAAAATCTAAAGCAGCCATGAAAACTAAAAGACAAGCTCCACAGAGCCCCTCTCAAGGCCCCATGCCTAAAATACAGATGCTCAAAATGGCTGAGGATTTGATTACTCTTATCAGGGGTTCTCAACCCCCCTCGGACAAAAGGCCCAGATTGGAGGAAGACTACCCTTCCTCAGACCAAGCCTCTATAACCTCTGAACATTCTGAGGACCAGGAATATTCATATTCCCCTTTTGAAGACTCTGATGCTGAGGAGTCCATTCCCTCTGTCTCCCCCCCCTGAGGACTATTCTTTTGGGGAAACCTTACATACCTTGAGGGAACACTTTCACTGGGAAGGCCAAGATTACTCAGATTCCAAGAAAAGGCTCAGGGATTTTCTCTTGCTTCCCCAGCACAGGCCTCTGTCTATCCCTCCTGTCTTGGATATATTAGATGATGTGTACACAGAAGCCAGCCTCAACCCAGATTCTTTACCTCCAGCTCCTGTTAAACCTGACAGGTATTACCGGGTTCCTGATTCACACCATTTCCTATACAAAAGCCATGCTGCTGACCCAGAAACTATTTCACAGGGTCCCAAGGGAATTAAGGCCTCTACTGCCAAAAACCCATTACCTTCAGAGAGAGATTCCAGAGCTTTAGAAAGGTGGGGGGAAAAGGTATACACCTCAGCCACTTTAACCATGAGGGCATTAAACTGTCAGTTCCATATGTTAAAGTATCAACAGTTTTTGTTATCTCAGTTGAAAAGCAAAATGACACAACGTGAACATCCAGATTTAAAGGAGTTGCAGGATTTGTTGCATAGTGCAGAGCAAGTGGGTAAACATACCTTGCAATGTGGTTTTGATGCTTTAGAGGCCTCATGTAGAGCTGCTGTTACAGGGTCTGTCATACGTAGACATGCTTGGCTCAAAGAGCAAACCTTACCAGATCATGTCAAAACTAAATTACTAGATGCACCTCTTCAAAAAGATGTATTGTTTGGTGTTAAAGCTGAGGAGGTACTAAAGAAAATGGAGGAAAAGGCAAAATCAATGTAAACGGTGAAAGATTTCCTGCAGGTACAACCTCCACGTTTCAGCAGAAACTGGCCTTCAAAAAATTGGTCCTTTCCAGCCACGGACAGACCTCAAAGAGGTAGATACAGGCGCCTGAGGGGTAGATCTCAAGGATCATTTAGAGCCAGACAATGGCAAGCACCTACACCAAGAGGTGGAGAAGATAGATCACAGTCATTCAGAAAGGAGACACAATGACTTTCCCCTTTGCATGCCAAGCAAAGCTTTAATGGCAGCTTTTAGGCGGAAAACTGGCATTATTTTCAAAAAATTGGCATATTGTCACAAAAGACAAATGGATCCTGGACATTATAGACAGAGGCTACAGATTCCACTTTCACACCCTTCCAAAAATGAGAGGCATGCCAAACCTGCCACAAAATCAAAGGGCAGAGGCACAAAAACAAATTTCAGCTCTCATGGACATGAAAGCTATTCAAGAGGTACCTGCAAAAGAACAGGGTCAAGGTTTTTATTCCAGAATATTCCTGGTACCAAGGAAGGACAAAGATTGGAGACCTATTTTGGACCTATCCATCCTAAACACATATTTACTCGTACCAAAATTCAAGATGCTCACATTACAGCAGCTTCTTCCCATGCTGGGCAAGGAGTCTTGGCTGGTAACATTGGATTTCAAGGAGGCATACCTGCATGTCCCTATCGGACAAGATTGCAGAAGATACCTCAGATTTCTTGCAGGTTCAACCCATTATCAATTCTCTGCATTGCCCTTTGGCTTATCTACTGCACCCAGAGTGTTTACGAAATGCCTGGCATCAGTAATTGCCTTCTGCAGACTTCAAGGGATACAAATATACCCATATCTGGATGACTGCCTGATCCAAGCGGACAGCAAGCACATACTTCTGAAACATCTGGCGTTTGTAATAAAATTGTTGAACTTTCTGGGATACGCAGTCAACAAAAAGTAATCAAAACTAATACCCTCTCAAGCAATAATTTTCCTGGGTGCCAGCTTGAATACAAACACCCAGATGGCCTACCTCATGCCAGAGAAGCAAGGGCAACTATCTCAATACTTCAGAAAAATGGCAACCTTCACCAGGCTGACTGCAAGGAAAGTCCTGCAGGCTCTGGGATTCATGGCATCTTGCATCCTGCTGATCTCATGTGCAAAGCTGCATATGAGGAAACTTCAATGGTACCTAAAAAACTTATGGTCTCAACACAGCCACAGTTTGGAAACAATTATACCACTCATTCCATGTCTTCAAAAGGAATTTCTGTGGTGGGCTCAAGCATGCCAAAGAAACATAGGTCTCCCCTTCTGCATGCCTCAAGCAAATCAAATCATCACAACAGACACCTCGGACTACGCCTGGGGGGCGCACATGACAGATCAGTGCATTCAGGGCAAATGGTCCCAAAAAGAGAAGCACCTACACATCAATCAAAAGGAAATGCTAGCAGTACAAAATGCTATTATGGCCTTCAAAGACCTACTGCATCCAGGCCAGCTATTGATAAGGACAGACAACACCACAGTGATGTGGTACATAAACAAACAGGGAGGAACTCATTCATACCCCCTGTGCAGACTAGCCGTGTCCCTTTGGAACACAGCTCTGGAATTGCAAATCCAACTTCAAGCACAATTCCTGCCAGGGAAGGAAAACACGCTGGCCGACAACCTAAGCAGAAATATGACAGATCCACACGAATGGAAGTTGCATCCTCAAGTTTTCGCAAAGATAATTCAGGCATGGGGACAGCCAGACATAGATCTCTTTGCTACCCACAGAAATTACCAACTGAAAAAATTTTGCTCAAGGACCTATCATCCACAGGCCTGGAAAGTGGACGCACTTTCTTTCAATTGGACAACATTGACAGTCTATGCCTTTCCACCTCTTCCTCTGCTGCCCAAAGTTCTATTAAAAGCCAGATCAGAGAGGCCAAAGATGATTCTCATTGCTCCAGACTGGCCAAGACAACACTGGTATCCACTCCTGAAGAGCCTGACGCATTCCCCACCATGGATCCTGCCTCTAGTGCCTCTTCTGTTGACCCAGCACAACTTCAAAACTCTTCACAGTCAGCTGAAAATCCTCAATGTAGCCGCATGGAGGATTCCTTGATTTCCCAACAGACCCTCCTCTCCAAGGAGGTGCAGGATGTCATCTTGGAGGCCAGAAGACCTTCTACTAGAAAAGCCTACTCCGCCAAATGGAAACGGTTTTGTGCCTGGAATCAGAAAAAGGGCCAGAACCTTGGGTACTAAATTTACCTCAAATATTACAGTACCTAGCTGAGATGTTAAACAGTGGACTTTCCTTCTCCTCCATCAAGATCCATGCTTCAGCCATTTCTGCACAATACAACACTGATCCTCCTTTATTCTCTCATCCTCTCTTAAGACAGTTCCTCAGAGGGGCTAAGAATATAAAACCCCCAAGGAAACCACCAGTACCTGCTTGGGACCTCGACTTCATTTTAGAAAAACTGACCCTGCCTCCATTTGAGCCAGCTGCTTCAACAGAACTGCAGTATTTGTAATGGACAACAGCCTTCATTCTGGCTATCACCTCAGCACACAGGGTTTCGGAACTACAGGCCCTCATGGCTGTGCAACCTTTCATCATTTTCCATCAGGACAGAGTTTCCTTATGAACCAACCCTTCCTTTATGCCAAAGGTAGTATCCAGTGTAGCCTTGAATCAGACTATCCACTTACCTACCTTTTATCCTAACCAACAAAACAAAGGGGAAAGACTACTACATTCCTTGGACATTCACAGTCAACTTCATTATTATTTGGACAGGACAAAGCCATTCAGAAAATCAGAGCAACTCTTTGTGTCCTATGCTACAGGTGCTCAAGGAAAGGCTATCTCCAAACAGACAATCTCAAAATGGATAGCCCACTGCATACACTTTTGTTACTCATTTCATGGAAAAACTGTACCTACAAGCATCAGATCTCACTCCACAAAGGCCACAGCTACCTCTGCAGCTTTCCTCAGGGGGGTTCCTACCAAGGACATTTTGGAAGCAGCCACTTAGAGTTCTGTGCACACATTCTCCAAGCACTATCACCTTCTACTTTACTCTAAATCTAGAGTGGGCTTTGCCACAGCAGTCTTGCAGGGCATCCTTGCTCCTCCTAGTTCCACTTAGTGCCTGCCACCCCTTTTTAGCTTTGGGATTCTACCCATCTGTTATGACTGCAGCTGTATGCACGATGAACATAGTACAGTTTTGTACCTACCATAAATGTAGATGTTCGAGTGCTAATACAGCTGCAGTCCAGGTTTCCCTCCCTCCATCCCCTCTTGGGACAGGCCTTATGACAAACACCTCCTCATACAACCTTATTGGGTTATTCTTTTATGGTGTATTTGCTTGCAAACTACTGTTTTTTGATTATATTACATTGCATTATTACATAAGTTTATGTTTTGCCTTCCTTCTGGGGGCACCTGACATCTGGGGCAAGAAAAACTGAAGAAAATGGCGTTGGCTGGTTCTTTTATACCCCTGCCGCACTGACGTCAGGGAAGAAGCGACGACAACCGATGCTGGACCTAGACTTTGGAATTCGGCCGACCGAGGACCTGCCTGACGGCAGGATAACCCATCTGTTATGACTGCAGCTGTATTAGCACTCGAACATCTACATTTATGGTAGGTACAAAACTGTACTTTTGCTACTCTTCTCCTTCCAATATATCTTTTCTGGTGTAGGAAAACTGATCTAGGGACTTACTGAATTTTTCCACTAATACCATCATGAGTAGCTTGTAGTTATGATTTAATATAGAGAGAAGACAGAAGGAGGAGGCTGTCTATGGATCTTTGCTTTCATTAAATATTGGGGGTGGGGGTTATTCCCTTTTTTCCAGGAATTGGGTATAATTTACTAGTATTTTGAGAATTTATCAAGATTATGATTGTATTTTCCAAATAATATCTGTTTGTTTATTTTTATTTTTTGGAGCTTTTCTCCCCAGCTGGACTTGGGTCTTTTTGCCTTGGTAAACACTTGCAATAAATAAACCCCTCCATATTTAAAGTATCATGTTCAACATTAGTTTCCAAAACTCAAATGGTATTCCATCAGAAACTGGCAGCTTGCCAGGCACCTGCTTCCCCAAAGCCCACATCCTACTTGCATCATAAACCCCATACCTATCTCTATGGCCTCCTCTTTAGTGCCTTCATATTTAATTGTCCAGTAACCTGATGTAACTGCCCCTGCTCCAGTATCTGATCCTGCTCGGTATTATATAGTTCTGCATAATATACAGCCAGTATACTTATTATTTTAGAATCTTGTCTGGCCCCCTTAAACTATTTACCTCCCTCTTGTGCTGTTGTTGCCTCATTATTATTGCTAATGACTTTAGCATACATATGTTAGAGAAAAATGTGTCCTGGATAACCTCCTTCTGCATTAACAGCCTATTATCTTCTGTCTCCTGTGATTTCTGTTTTAGTTTCCTCAGTTTTAATTGATGGCTTTCCTTGGATAACTGTTGCAGTATTCTAAACAGATGGGTTGTCTGTCAATATAAATTGATATCTGGCCAGCATACCAAAACCTAAACCTTCTGGATGCTGCATACGTCTAATGTATGACTTTAGCCCATCAGTGTAGAGATAAATGAGTGGACATAAGAGTGTAAGATCCTCAGACTGTCTTGCTACCAGTCTGAACGTAGCATATTTGCTCCCATTGGTCTGAACATTGTGTTGTTGTTGCTGCTACCATTACCAAGTACCCCATTGGAGAACCTCCTTTTTTCTTATATTTATTACAAAAGATTTGTTAACTCATTCCCTCCAGTACAACTCCTTTGAGTGTATGCCTTTAACTCCTAGTGGGTGTGGCCTGAGCTTTTAAAAATTAAGTTATCACCTTAGAATTTTAACAAATACGCACTGACAGAGGTCAGATATCAATACAATTGTGTTTGCTTCAAAATAAAATATTCTGCTAATTGTATGTAGCATAGTTTTGGAATTATTAATGCAAGAATGAACAAGTCATATTTGATGATTAGAGGTGCAGTAGGAGGTAACTGCAGAAGCACCTGGAGGTGTCACTCTGATGTAATGAGTTAATGTCAGCTAATAGGAGAAAGTGTGATTGTGGTAAGCAGGTCTCTTAGAAAGATCTCCACTACCAGTGTTTCTTTTGCTTTAGGGGCTGAACACAACTGCAAAAATGATAACGTCTGCCAGTCATTCATCCCTAAAAACCCTATGACTGAGATTTTTCTCTGGAAATACCTATTTAGAAACCCAGTGTCTAAAACTCCTCTGACAAAGCAAGGTGACACAGTCTCTGGCCTTGGACATCCTGATCCTAATCAAAAGAAGTTCAAAAGGGCAAGTCCTAAAACTTCAGCTGTTCAGTCTGACTTGGATGTTTCCATTTAGAGCAGTTGACTCTTTCACAGATGCCTGCTACTGTGACCCTGCTGGAGGCAGTTATGATATCTGTTTCTTCCACGTCCAAAGAGACCGAGACGACAACAGTGATAAAGAAGGGGGAGGCTAGGGTTATTATTTCTGGGTGACCACAGGGCGCATCTCAGATCCTGGTATGGGAAGAGGTGACTGGCACTTAAATCATGGTACATCAAGGTTCTGATTCTCTGTTATTTTTTTTTATAGAGGACATCGTGCCTCACTAAGTGACAAAAAACAATGTATGTTTTTCCTTTGCAGGCATCACAGGAAAGTGAAGGAATGATTGGAATTCTTCCAAGGCTTATACAAGGCCATCTTGTCCTTAAAGCCTCCTTCCTTCCTCCACCCCTCACACAGTACTTCTCCACTGAAAAGACAACATGAGTCTTCATCTGAGGAGGAAGGGAAATCTGAGTTGGATGAGGAATCCTTAGTTTACTCATCTCAAATATTTTGTTTTAGTCAACTGGTTTCAGATGATGAAGACACTTTCTCTGTCCAGATTCTCGTATAGAAATTTAATTTGGGGAAGCTATTATTAGGATTATACAACATTTTGAATGGCAATCCAGACAAGTAACTGATGTACATAAAAGGTACAATTATTTGCTAGAAGTAGGAACCCTAAGCCTACCCCTAAACATTGCCTTTGCATCCACTTCTATCTCTCATGACTTAGAACCTCCATCTCCCAAAAAACTAGACATGTTTTACAAGTTCCCCAAGACATGAAGTTTCTGTACAAAAACCCTGTAGCAGATCCCCCTCAGTCTTTCATCACTACAGATAAGCCCACTAAGATTTTACTTGCAGCTAATGTGTTACATTAAAACAGAGATAGTACACCCATGTACAATTATGGTAAAAATGTCTACAATTCAGCCATCTTGGCTTTCATGGCTTTAACTTATCAAACTCAAATGAGAACATATCCTCTGCTTATTGTAGAAGAATTAAGTAAAACTGTAGCTCTTTTTTGGGGATAAACTCTTGGCTAGGCTTGCAAGGGCCCCAGGGTCGTTAGCCTAGTAACCTATTATGATCCTAAATGGGAGGATTTTGAGCATGAGGCACAGATGGTCCTGATGCTCAATCAGGCTATGCAAGTAGCCAGACATTCTATTAAATTGATCCATAATGTTGCAGGGGCTGCCTCCATAGCTGCAGTAACTGGCTGTGTCATACACAGATTTGCTTGGCTTCACGTCTAGTCCCTCACAAAGGATTTCAAAGCCAAGTTACAATATTCTCCCCTTCATAGTTATCTTTTGTTTGGCCATGCTGCAGCTGAACTTTTCAAATCTGTGCAAGAGAAGAGAAAAATTATGCCAGACTTCAAACAGATTTTTCTCACCTCTTTTCTTATTTTTTCTTTTTCCTACAGCAGTTCCCGTTAGGGGTCACCACAGTGGATCATCTGTTTACATTTTTTTCTGTCCTCTGCACCTTGCTCTGTCACACCAGCCACCTTCATGTCCTCTCTCACCACATCCATAAACCTCATCTTAGGCCTTCCTCTTTTCCTCTTACCTGGCAGCTTTATCCTTAACATCCTTTTCCCAATATACCCAGCATCCCTCCTCAGCATATGTCCAAACCAACGCAGTCTCACCTCTCTGGCTTTGTCTCCAAACTGTCCAACCTGGGCTGACCCTCTAATATACTTATTCCTAATCCTGTCTACCCTCGTCGCACCCAGTGCAAATCTTAACATCTTTAACTCTGCCACATCCAGCTCTGACTCCTGCCTTTTTATCAATGGCACTGTCTCTATAACATAGCTGGTCTCACTACCCTCTTGTAGACCTTCCCTTTCACTCTTACTGGTACTCGTCTGTCACAAATCACTCCTGACACTCTTCTCCACCCAATCCATCCTGCCTGTACTCTTTTCTTCACCTCTCTTCCACACTCGCCATTAATCTGAACTGTTGATCCCAAGTATTTAAACTCATCCACCTTCGCCAGCTCTACTCCCTGCATCCTCACCATTCCTCTATCCTACCTCTCATTCACACACACACATTCTGTCTTAGTCCTGCTGACCTTCATTCCTTTCCTCTCCTCTCCACTCTAGAGTACATCTCCACCTCTCCAGGGTCTCGTCAACCTGCTCCCTGCTCTCACTACATATCACAGTGTCATCTGCAAACATTTTCTCACCTCTGTCCCTAAATATCAAAGGAGTCATCCTTTCAAGCCTACTTCCTTTGCATGTGAAGAAAAAAAAATAAACACAGAAGTACAGGAAACAGCCTATGAAAAGTTTTCAGAAGAAATCTTCTAGCGAGCCCAAGTCTGGAAAACTATCTTTCCAGACAAGTAAGCCTCAGCATGACTGTCTTCTCCCCCCTCCTCTCTCCTCGGTCCAGTTACTCTCTTGTCCAAAAGACTCGCTTTTTCCCTCCCATAATGGAAACTCATTATCATGGACAAATGGGTCTTGTCCAGCATACAACAATGTCCTGGAGAGGGTGCCTGTCATTGAGGAGAATTCCTCCACCTCCACATAACCAGGCCCAGCTCCTTCCACTTCTCATTCCTGATCTTTTATCCAAATTGACCATAGAACCTCTGCCACCCCTAGGCCTAAAGTAAGGGTTGCTGTCTAGACTCTTCCTGGTTCTAAAGAAGGATGGTACTTGGAGATCTTTCCTGGAATTGTCCCATCTCAACATCTTTCTGATAGTACAATTTTTCTAGTATCCCTGGACTTAAAGGATACTTAATTGCACATCTGTATACACCCTTCCTACAGAAAATTCCTCAGGACTTTCTTTTTACCATAGATTTGAAGAATGGATACCTGCACATTCCCATACACCATTTCCTCAGGCTTTCTGTTTTTTTCCCTTGAACCTTTAGCTGTCTGCTTTGCTCTTTGGTCTATCCATTACACCCAGAGTCTTTATGAAGTGTCTTGTACAGGCCATTGCCTTTTGCAGAGCACCGAGAATGCAGATATTTCCATATCTGGACAATCTGTTCAACCAGGCATCCTCTCAGGACACTCTTCTACAGCATCTGATTTACACTGTCTCACTTACAGAAAGGCAAAGATTCACCCTCAACTCCAGGAAGTCTTCCCTGGTCCCCTCGCAGGATCTGGCATTTTTGGTTTGCAGGCTGAGTGCTCTCTGTACGACTGCCTTCCTCTTTAGGACAAAATTATTTCCCTGACCAGCTACTTTCAGTCAGTGCTTCCCCAGGAATCTACCTCTGGAAGAGAAATGCTATGAACCCTGGGTTATATGGTAGCCACTGTACTCACTGTGCCATCGGCAAGACAGCACATGAGGAAGATCCAGTGGTATTTGAAGTCCCTCTGGTCCCAACACTGCAATCCTCTGGGCTTCCAAGTAACTCTCCTACCTTTTCTGAAGAAATAACTGCAATGGTGGATCTCCCAAATTTGTCTTAGTCTGGGCCTTCCTATTCACCCCCTCCCCAATGCCCTCACAAGACATCCACACAGATGCTTCAGATCTGGCTTGGGGGGCCTGGATGTATTATGCAACAGTTAAAGTCCTACCAGCTTTGCAGGCTCTTTCTAGTGGCATTGGACTGTGCAACAAAAGCAAATCTCTCCCTGCAAACTGTTTACATTTCGTCAGAAGATACTGTTCTTGCAGATTCACTAAACAGATCCATGGAAGACCCTCACAAACGGATGTTGAACAGAGAGGTCTTCCTGGACATAGTCTAAAAATGGGATGCTTCTCAAATAGATATTTTTGTCTCCTCTCAGGACAGACAGCTCAACTGTTTTCTTCCAGAACCCCTTAACCCCACCCCCCACTCAAAGATTGGATCACAAGTCCTTCAACTGGGGGAGGGGGTTGTCCCTTTTGTGCATTACCCCCCCCAATATTAATCCCTTATTTTGCCTCTCTTTGAACCAGCAGTCACTGTTCCATTGACATTATGTGCTGGAAAACACTTTACTGGTTGCTCTCATCTCTGCCAAAAGAGTTTCTAACCTTTATGATCATTTGTCCCTTCCTTGTCTTTCACAAGGGTAGGTTCTTGTCAAGGGTTAGTCCTTCCTTTATGCCTAAGGTAGGAAATGGACCATCTCTCAACCAGACCATCCATTTACCTTCCTTCTTCCCTAATCCACAAAATATGAGACTCCTCTCCCTCTCCTCTCCTTAGATGTGCGCAGACAACATAGATTTTTCTAGGACAAAAGCTTTCAGGAAATCTGACCAGCTTTTTGTCTCCTTTCAGGAGAGTACGCTGGGTAACCCTGTCTCCAAACAAACTGTATTACACTGGATCTTCAAATCTATATCCTTTATTTACTCTTCTAATGGCAAATATTTCCTTCATGAGTGAAGGCTCATTCCACCAGAGCTGTCTCTTTATCTGGAGCATTCTTCAAAGGTATTGATTCCAGATCCATTCTAGAGGCAGCTACCTGGCTGTTAATTCACACCTTTACTAAATATTAGAGTGGGTGCATTTTCTAGATCTAGAGCCTCTTTTGCTAAATCTGTACTGCTAGGTCTGGTAGACAGTGCCACTATCTCCGATCCATCCACCCTTAACAACCTCTAGCTTTGGGAATGACCCATCTGTTTAGAATACTGAACTAGTAAATTAAGGAAGGACATAATGCAATTGTGTAAGAAGTTATCATAACAGTAGATGTCCTACTGATCACTGTTGTAGTATTGCTTCCTTCCCCCCATCCAGTTTTTCTATTGTTATTTCTTTCTGGTCTTTCTGCTCCATTATGGACTGAGTGGGGATAATTACCTCTCTTCTTTCTGTCTTGCTTGGACTACTCCCTGTTTGCTGTCTTCGGGCCCTTTCAGGGTCTCCTGGCCCTAGATAGTATGAGAATCTTACACAATTACATCCACTTTTGTATCCCTGCACCCACGGGCTGAGGTCATACATCAGACATGCAGCATCCAGAAGGTTTTGCAATGGTGATCAGTGGGACATGTACTGTTATGATAAGTTCTTGCACAACTGGGCTTTATTCCATGTTTAAATTCCTGCAATTCTCTGATGTCCCTAAGCCACTTATCTGTCCCTTTGTGCCCATCCCCTCCTTTTTGTTATTTTCTCTCAGTTTTATCTCTTTTGATACGTCTGCTTTATACTTTTCTTATGCTTCAAGCTTCACTACCTCCATCCGATCCAATTTGCTTTTCTTTACGTCAGTGACTTAGTTGTAGCTTGTTGGAAGGGATGCTCAAATGCTGTCTGATGCCTAATTCTCTCTGTTAGCTTCATAGGGACATGGTCTGAAATAGTGATGTGCCCTTCTTCTACCTCTTTTATTTGCCCTAACTTGCTTTTGGTTTATGAAGCCCTTTATTGATTCAGGACAACATGCCATGCTTTTTGGAATAAAAACTATAAACCCCTTATCTTCCTTTCTCCTTGTGATGACCTACAATCCACCTACTAATCCTAAGTAGTTTAACATTCCTTTTGTGTACTTTTCAGCTTTGGTTTATCTTGCCATCCTTAAATGGGTTTGAGACCCTTCTTAGAAGTAAGCCTGATTCCAGTTCCATAGTGTAATCTACAACCCCCTTCAGAAAACGTAAATATATTTGTTAATATTCCCCTTGCTTTTGTGTTCATTAGGCTTAGGAGGGGGATACAGCCCTAGTATTGTTATATGTCCTCTTAAAAACTTTTATCCCTGCCTTTATTGTCCTCTACTCTTCCCATAACTTGAAATGGTACATTCCTTATCATCAGAAACACTGTTCAATGTTTACAAGCTTCCCTAAAGACTGAAATAGCCTGTAATTCATATCCTGTGCACCCTATCTTTAACTGTGCTTCCTGTATTCGCTGGATCTGCATAATATGGCTGTTTTCATAAAACCTGGGGTAACCAGCGCACCCATGAGTAAAGATGGAAAGATCCCAAACTTGGTAGAGGAAACGGAGATCCATTTGTTAGAAGGACCCAGAATTTCCAGGCAAGATGTTCCTAACCAGAGCTGACAAGGATCCAGTCCATGTATAATTAGACAGAAACATGAAACCAAGGAAATATTTATTTATAATTGTTTTCCAAAGTAGTACACAGGCTATGCTTGACTCTTTACAGGAGCAGCCTGGGCGAATAAGCATTCACATTTCTTAAACATGAAAATAAGAAAGGACAGGACAAATAGTCACATATGTGAAGATATATTTGCAATAACTGTGATCATTATTTATACTGTGTAAAAGGTTACAGTAGGAATAAAGTTATGCAATTAAGGAAGTCAAGAAAAGAGGGAGTTGAGTGGGGGGGGGGGGCTTTGAGATGAGGAGAAGGAGGGTGAGAACCTTGGGTAATGTGACCTTTGTTGCAGAGAGGTACATTTGACTTGTTATTGGAAGTGAGTTAGAGATCTTTTCTGAAGTTAGTTTGGAGGTTTCTCTGACAGACATGGGGAGAGAGATTCCAACAGAGAAGGGGCTTAGATGCATAAGGCATGTTTGGTAGATTGGAGAGAGGATCTTGCCATGGAGAAGGAGGGGGCATATTGCGGAATAGGGTCAGTGGTTATAATATGACTTTTTTTCTGAGTCAGTTAATGATTGTAGTGCCTAAGAGGAGATTGGCTCTTTATTGTACTGGGAGCTATTTTATTTTTTCCAGAGTGGTATTTTATGAAGAACTGACAGCATTAGTGATGGTTTGGAGAGCTATAGTGCTATGTTTGGAGGCAGTGGAAAAAATGAGTAGACCATACTCCACTTGGGGTAGTAGGACATCTTTCTCTCTGGCAGACTAGGCAGCAGCTGAAAGAAATGGTGAGATTGTCTAACCCAGAAAAGCAGGGTTTTTACTTTTGATTTGTTTTTTTTATCTAAGAGATTTGCTTTTTTGTCTAAGAGGAAAGTACAGTTATGTAAAATCTTAACATAGCAGATGTCCTTCTCTTTACTGTTGTAGTATTTGTTGTAGAAGGGATGTCCTGCCCTGAACAGCCTGATGCTTTGCCAGTATAAAAAAGTCTGAAAGAGATCTTGTATGTGCGATATGTCACATTTATGCTCTCTGCATAGAACACGGGGCATAAAAGGGATGTACAGACGCAACTACCTAGAACTGAATTGCTCCAGAAGATAACACTCGCCATAGGACTAAGGTGTCCATGCACATTCAGAATGAAAAAATGCATAATAAACGAGGGGGTTGGAGGGAGGGCGTGAATACTGCAACAGTGAATGGAAGAACATCTACTGTTATGGTAAGATTTTACACAAATGTACTATGTCCTTCTATGTCACTGTTTTTGTTAAAGAAGGAAGAGGAAGAAAGCTCACGAAACAGAATGGGAGGTGGAAGGCTGAGAAGACCCGTCAAAAAACCCACATAAAATGGTTTTAGCAAAACCTGCTCTGCCCCTAGAAACTGTATCCAACTTATAATGCCTAGTAAAGGTATGCACTGAAGACCAAGTAGCAGCTTCATGGATGGAATTAGTGTCCAACCCCTTGAGGAAGCCACCAGAAGAGGCAGCAGCTGTAGTGGAATGAGCTCCAACAGAAGTAGACAAGCGATTTGCCATGAAAAGAATAACAAAAGGAAATGGCCTTAGATGTCCAGAAGGAGATGTTTTGCTTAGAAACAGCCAAATCCAAAGACCTGGGCTGAAAGGAAACAAAAAGCTGATCAGACTTACGAATAGTCCTAGTTTTATCTAAATAGTACCCTCGTTGTCTGTGCAAGCTTAGGTATGAAGGATCCCCTCACTAGCAAAATGAGGAGAAGGGAAAAAGGAAGGGAGTTTACTGACTGATTCAAGGACAACTCATTTACTACCTTAGGCATAAAAGAAGGATTAGAATGAAGAGACACGCTATCCATGTGAATGAAAAAGAAGGAATGGCCATAAGGACCTGGAGCTCAGAAACCCTACGAGCAGAAGTAAGAGCCAGCAGCAAAACAGTTTTCCAGGTACAATGTTGCAAAGAAGCAGAATCTGCAGGCCTAAAAAGAGCCCGAGTCAATTTTTCCAAAACAAAGTTAAGGTCCCAAGGAGGAGGAATAGGTTTTCTTGGAGCCCTAATATGCAGGACACCTTTAAGAAATTGTTTGACCTCAAAACGAGAAGTCATAGGAGGATTCAAGGGCAGACGAGCAGAAATGGCTGACAATTGGGCCTTCACAGAAGAATAGGCCAAGCCAGACTGGAGCAACTCTCCCAAATAAGAGAGGACCTCCACTGAAAAAGGGTCCTGGTATGAGCATGGCACTAGATCAAATTTTTTTTCCATTTGGACGTACAAGATTTTCTAGTTGAGAGTTGCCTTGCCTCCTGTAAAATCTTGAGCATGTCCTCAGAAAAGAGGTGCCTGAAAGGGATCAAAACCCTATCGCCCACAATGTCAGTTGCAGAGCAGACAAGTGGGGATAAATGAGAGACCCCTTGTCCTGTGTGATGAGATCCAACCAGTAAGGTAACTTGTGATGATTGCCCCTGGCCAGATGCATTAAGAGGAGGAAGCAGTGCTGTCTAGGCCAAAAGGTGTCACTAACAAGATTTTTGGTGAGTCCATCTGAATCTTCTGTGGGACTCTTGGAAGTAGAGGAAGAGGAGGGAAAGCATAAAGAAACCTCCCCTTCCAAGGAAAAAAAGGTGTCCGTCTTCCATGCCAGATGGCATGGCGCTCTGGAACACAAGAGAGGAAGCTGTCTTTTCAGAGAGGCAAAAATATCTACCTGAGGATTATCTCACTGATGGACATTGTCCAGAAACATGTCCCTGTGAAGCATACATTTGTGGACCTGTGTTTTGGACCTGCTTAGAGAGTCTGTCACAAGATTTTGCTCTGAAGGAATGTGTACTGCTTGAAGAGTTAACTGATAACTGAGAGTCACTTCACATCCCAAGCATGAAGCATCATCAGCCTGCAGAGGAGGCAAGATGTTGTGCCCCCCTACTTGTTGACGTACTACATCATTGTAGTGTTGTCTGTGCACACCTTCAAGGGGCCTGGAGAGAACATGGTGTGAAAAGCAAGAAGGGCCAGAATCAGAGCCCTCATCTCTTTGATGTTGATATGGTCTGACTTTTGATGGGGAGGCCAAAGACCTTGAACCTTCAGGTGACCAAGAGATGCCTCCCCCCCATCTCTGAGGCATCACTGAACTGCTCTTGAGAGGGGACTGGTGGCTGAAAGGGCTGGCCTGGGTTGAGATTGAACTGTTGAATCCACCACTCTAATTTCTTCTTGAGACAGGAAAGGAGGGGTACACTGAAATTCAGAGGGTGACAATGCTGCAGCCAAACTGAATCGAGATACCAATGAAGTTTCCACATATGCAATTTGGCAAGAGGAAGTACTGCAATAGAAGAGACCATGAATGGCAGTGCCTGAAGAAACTCCCTGACTAGCATGTTAGAGGAAGAAGAGACTGAATGAAGGCCGTTAACGACAATACCTTTGGAAGTGGAAGAGAGGCCAGCACTGACACCATCTGAATCCAGCATCCCAGTTGCACATGATACTGAGATGGAGTCAGGATGGAATTTTAGAAGTTGGCAATAAACTCCTGACTTTGAAGAAGAGAGATGGTGAACTGCAGATCCTGCAACAATCGACTGGGAGGAAGCACCTGATGCAACAGGTTGTATAGTCAAGAAAAAGTCTGAATGCCTTGGAGCGTGCAGAAGGTAACCACAGGAGCTAGGGAGTTTATGAATACCCTTGAGACAGTAGAGAGGCCAAAGGACAAAGTAGAGAACTGAAAATGAGAGAAAAACACAGAGAAATGTAAACATTTCCTGAAGAGAGAGAGAGAACAGGGATATGAAGGTAAGCATCTTTCAGATCCAAGAACATCAGAAAAGTTTGGGGTAATAATTGGAAACAGAGTTTGAAGAGCAAGCATCCGAAAAGAAGGGATCTTGAGAAAGTTGTTCAGCTGGGAGAGATCCAAAAATAGGTCTGCAAATGCCCTTTTTCGAGGAACCAGGAACATCCTGGAATAAAAAACGCTTCCCACTTGAGAAGGGGAGACAGGTTGAAATGGTCCTTTGGTTCAACAGGGACCCTAGAACCTCTGGCAAATGAAGTTGCTCTAGAATATGTTGAGGAATCCCTGAAAAAGGAGGGAGAGATTTCCATACCATGAAGTAACCCTGATGGATGATAGAAAGAACCCAAGAGTCTGAAGTGATGAGACACCAATTTGGAAGAAAAAGGGAGAACTGAAGGGACAAATTAACCTGTTCTAAAGGAAAGGGGGGATGAATTACCAAAGAGAAGCAGGCTTATCAGAAAAAGGAGGCTACTGGGCCATAGAAATCTGAGAAGCCTTCTCATAGGGGATCCTCCTTCCACCCTTCCTGACCTTAGAGGCTTGACAGGATTGCATGCGAACAAAAGCAGACCTAGAAGGGTAATGATAGGAGAGACAAAAATATGTATAAAATCTTGGCTTTGCCTTTCACTTGAAGAGACTTAAACATGTTAGCAGCAGCAGCAGTCCCAAAACGATGTATTATCCAAATAAGTATCCAACAACTTGGCCTTAATGTCCTCAGGAACAGGCTGAAAATGAAGCCAAGAATAATGCCTCATGATGGACCCAAAAGCCGCAGCCCTAGAAGAGGTGTCAGCAGCATCATAGCTACACTTAATAGACTGGCAAGCCACTTAAGAAGCAGAGCCTATAAAAGATAAGGCAGAGTATTTTCCACCAAATCAGGGAGGGCAGAGATAACATGACAAGCCTGAGCAGTCAAGGCCAGAACATACCTGGTCATGTGGGTCTGGTAATTAATAACCCTAAAGGCCAAAGTAGGAGCAGTGTAAACTTTCTTGACAATCCTCCCCATTGCCCTATTATTCGTATCATAAGGGAAAAGTTTGGAAGAGGGCAAAAGTTTAGAAGGTTTGTCAGAAGATACTGACATCACAGCAGGATCAGCAGAAGGACATTTAAATAAAAATAGACAATCGTCGGAAACCTTATAGAACTTATTAGGTTTCTTAGGAGCAGGAGGCTGAGAATCAGGAGCCTTAGAAGTAACAATGAAAGTTTCTAACAAGGCAACCAACACGGGGTACTGCCGATGGTTTAGTAGTATCCACTTGAAGCAACTCATGATATCTTCTGTGAATACCAGACACTTGAGAAGAATCCCACTTAAAAGAATTACATCATCCTAGCAACTGTGCCCCCAAAGGACAATTCCTTGAAAGGAGAATCAGGGCTAACAGACTCCTTTTCATCAGAACCATAAACCCCAAAGGCTAAGGCATCTTTGAAGAATAGGACAAAGACCCCTCACCAAACAGTGAATCCTCATCCAAGGAATCCAGTTCCCTAAGCCATTTAGAAGGGGGTAAAGGTCCAAGGAGAAGTGGGTACTGAAACCCCTTGAGGAAGCTTTAGGGTCATTATGGCAGAGAACATGCCCTGAGTAAACTCTTGCCATTCCCTTTAAGGATCCACAAGACATACAGAAACATGCTTCAGTTTTTGTCTTTTTTTAGAAGGGACATCAGCTCTAACAAATACTGGGGGTTCTGATTCTTGGCGAGATTCAAGAAGAGAGCCCAGAACTTCCTCACTCACCAATATCTGTGGGATCCGTGTAGGACATTCCAAGATAATCAGCCATAGTTCCCCTGTGATGTCCAGAGCAGATGCCTGCAAAACCTTAGAGGACAAGTAAAATGATGGATCCATGCCAACCTCTGGCAGGGTCACAGCTGACATAAACACTGAACAACCTACAGAGCTTTTACCTGCGTCTAGAGGGACAGCCTGTGGAGGCTGAACAGCTAAAGAATCTCCAGGCAAGACTTCTTGGCCTTCTTACCTAGTTAGGAGTAGCTCGGGGTTAAATGATTCTGCCATGGTATACTGGGCTAAATGTCTAAGCCACTGGTTTTCAAGTTAAATGGCCAGGGAAGACAAACAGCTACCGAGTGCCTTAGGCACAAATGCCTTACAGATACTACGAGAGGTATGGTCGTGGGAAGTGCACAAACAAAAAAGACACTGTTCTTGATGATCCTTAAGGGGAATCTGCCTGCCACACTGATATTTTCCCCTCTTGAATGACATGAACTCCAGGTAGTAAGATAATATACAAGGCCAAGAAAGTAAAAAAAAAATCACCCCAATGGGGCAATTATTTGTTGTTGCTAAATATTCAGTACAGCAACAAAGCATTCAAACCAATGGGCAAAACAGCATTTGAAGTGGCGGCAAAAGAAGTACCAGGTAGTTGCATCCATACGTCCTTTTTATGCCCTACAGTCTATGTGGGGAGCTTAAATCTGATATGTGGCACATACAAGAGCTCTTTTATGCTTTGTTTATACTGGCCAAGTGTTGGGCTGCAATGGGAGGAACATCCCTTCTATAACAAATACTGCAACAGTTATATAAAAGGACATGCGGAAGTTGAAAAATGGGTCAAACCAAATAAATTCTGAGTAATCTGAAAAATGAAACTCATCCCAACACCAACAGACAGCAATACCTTCTGGACATCTAACATTAATTGTACATGCATCAGGAGATGCAGTTGACCTAATGGAAGCAAGACTAGCTGCAAAAAGAAAAAAAAATGAGTATCAAATTCACATTATTCGAAAGAAAAAGCTGTTCAAATTCAAGACAGTCTGGGCTGTACAGAGTGTCAGTCACTTGGAAAGCAGATGCTGTTTGATTGCTTCAGCAGAAATTTCTCAGTTATAAACTCATAATCTACACTCAAATTTATGTTTATATCCAGCAGTCCCATTTGCTCTTCTCCCGTCAGCATAGATTCTGGCCTGAATGAAGTACTATGCAAGCACTTTGATCCTTAACTGATAACATCCTACCAAACTCTGATACTGGCCTCCTTACAGGTGCCCTATCTGTAGTCCTGATGTCATTGCCACTCCCTGGTTTAAAAACATCCTCACAGACACAGAGACGGACATTTAAGAGTTAAAATAGGATCCTCCCAATAAGAATCTGCATTTATTTCCAAAGGTGTACCACAAGGATCCATTCTCTCCCCCATCTTCTCTGCAGTCATTAACAAATTTCTTCTGACATCCCCCATCTCCCACTCATCCACTGTGCTGGTGACATGGCCATTTATTGATCAGATCATTCTCATACCAGCATTTAATGTCACCTCCAAACTGACTTACATGAGCTTCACCAATGGCTTATAAACCATAAACTACTCAATTCATCCAAGACCAAAACTATGCTTTTCAGAACTCCCTAGAAAAATTCACTAAGCACCTGACTCTTATAGATTTATACAGCCATTCCATAGAGACAACCCCCTCACGTCCAAGTACCTAGGATTATGGCTTCATCAGTCAATAAATGTCCATTTCCACATTGACAGACTGAGAGCCAAAATAAACTCCTTCCTTTTTGGGTCAAAAAAGATCTCCCCTATTTTATCCCAGCCAGCCAGAGCAGCCATCAGCAAAGTAGTTTTGCTTTCTCAACTTGAATATTGACTTCTCATTTTTAACTTCTGCTTCTAAAAAAACACAATTGAGAGAGTCTGTCAGCATCTGCCAATTCATTACAAACTCACCTGTGTGTGTGCATCACTGTATCAGGGTTTGCCTACTTCCAGATGAACAAAGCTTACATAAAATGGAACATGATAATCTAGGGAAGATGTCTTGGCCTTACTGTAGACCAACAGAAGCTCATTTGGATCACCTGAATGGAGTTCAGTACAAGGTAATTCTGTTGTGACATTACTCAGATGTTCATCGTGCATACAGCTGCAGTCATAACAGATGGGTTCTCCTGCCGTCAGGCGAGTCCTCGGTCGGCCGAATTCCAAAGTCTAGGTCCGGCGTCGGTTGCCGTCGCTTCTTCCCTGACGTCAGTGCGACAGGGTTATAAAAGAACCAGCCGACGCCATTTTCCCCAGTCTTTCTTGCCGCGTGATGCCCGAAGCAGAAGCAGTTCGCAAGTGCCGGTCGGCCAGCTCCTGAAATTACGAAAATTTTGCAACCGAAGTCTTCTTGAAAGCTAAGTACCCGTTGGAAACTTTTCTTGCCTCAGACCAATGTCAGACAAAGTTAATAATTGTATTTCATGTGGGAAGCAAATACCGCATAAGGATTTCCATTCCCTCTGTATTCCTTGTTTAGGCCCAGACCACGATGTCTCGATCTGTCGTTTTTGTGCTACATTCAACAAACGCACCATTAAGCGTCGGGCGGAGTTCGCCCAGCATTATTTTGGCAAAAAATGTAACTATATTATGTCGTCGGATACTCCGACTCCAGATGTTCTTCGTGTTTCACTGTTGCAGTCATAACTGTAGGGTACTCCTGCCGGCAGGCAGCCCGAGGTCGGCCAGAATATCAAAGTCTGGGTCCGGCGTCGGCTGTTTCAGCAAGTACCCTGATGTCAGAACGCATGGGTATAAAGCTGACAGCCGACGCCATCTTCTCCAGTCTTTCTTGCCGTGCGGTGCAAAGCAGTTCGCTAGTTGTTGGTTGGCATTTTCAAGACAAAGTGGTGTGATTGTCGTCGGTCCGCAGTTTTCTACTTCTCTTCTCAAAGCTAAGTACCCCGTTGGGGAAACCTTTTTCTTGCTCCTCCGATGTCAGAAAAAGTTAATAATTGTGTATCGTGTGGAAAACAAATACCTCATAAAGATTTCCACTCTTACTGTCTACCTTGCTTAGGCCCTGACCACGACGTTTCTTGCTGTCGGTTCTGTGCCAGGTTTAATTCTCGCACTATCAAGCGTAGGTACAACTGGGCCTTGAATTACTTCAGTAGACGATTTAATTATAGGATGTCGTCGGATACTTTACCGACTACTGGAATACAGAAAAAACGCAAAGACAAGGACAGGCCTCCGAGGTCCAATCAGGATACTTTGCAGCCGGAGCCAGCTTCGGGTTCGGCGGTCGTCAGTGAGGCGCTTTTGCAGCCCCTGTCGTCCGCCATTTGAGAACCGATGGCTGACATGGACTCCCATGGGGAGCCATCTAGGCCTAGTAATTTGTCTGCTGCAGGACCTTCGGACGTCGCTCCTTCAGATGGGTCCGGAACCGCTGTGCAAGTACCGGCTTCTGAGGGGGTCTTCAGGCCTTCACATATTACTATTTCCACAAAGACAAAGGCTAAGTCAAAGACTCCTGTTAAACCCAGACTTTCTGCTCAAGCTTCTTCGGATTCAGCTCCTAAGACTCAGAAGCAATTACTACGGATGGCTGAGGATTTATTAACTATGATTAGGGGCTCTCACCCTCCTCCTGACAAAAGGCCTAGACAGGATATCCCTTATGATTCCTCTGATCAGGCTTCTGTATCTTCTGTTTCTTCCTCTGATCAGGATTACTCTTTTCCTCCTTATGAGGATTCAGATGCAGAGGATTCTGTTCCCTCTGCCTCTCCCCCTGAAGATTTCTCTTTTGGGGAAACCTTGCATGAGATGAGGGAGCATTTTCATTGGGAAGGTCAGGATTATTCTACTTCCAAAAAGAGGCTTAGGGAATTTCTTCTTCTCCCTCAACATAGGCCTTTAGCTATTCCTCCTGTACTTGACATTGTGGACGATGCCTTCTCTGAAGCTAACTTGAATCCTGATTCCATGCCGCCTGCTCCTTCTAAGCCTGATAGATTTTACAGGGTCCCTGATTCCCATCAATTCTTCTGCTGATCCTGAAACTATTTTGCAGGGTTCCAAGGCTGCTAAGGCCGCCTCCTCTAAGAATCCTATCCCCTCTGAAAAGGATTCTCGTGCCTTGGACAGGTGGGGCAAAAAGGTTTATACTTCAGCTACCCTTTCTATTAGAGCTTTAAATTGCCAGTTTCACATGTTTAAGTATCAACAGTTTCTTTTATCTGTTTTAAAACAAAGGCTTTCTACCTTTCCTGCATGTGCTGATGACAAGGAATTACAGGATGTGTTGCATGCAACTGAACAAGTTAGCAAACATAGTTTACATTGTGGTTTTGATGCCTTAGAGGCTTCCTGCAGGGCTGCTGCCTCTGGTACTGTTATCAGGAGACATGCTTGGCTTCATGAGCAGAATTTACCTGAACAAGTTAAGGCTAAATTGCTAGATGCCCCTGTTCAGCATGATGTCTTATTTGGATCTAAGGCTGAGGAGGTTATTAAAAAGATGGAAGAAAAAGCCAAGTCTATGCAGACTGTAAAAGATTTTTTGCAAGTACAGCCTCCTAGATTTTCTAGAAATTGGCCCTCCAAAAATTGGTCTTTTCCCACTTCTGACAGGCCTCAAAGGGGAAGATATAGATGCTCCAGAGGTCGGGCGCAGGCTCAGGCCTCTTACAGATCTAGGCAGTGGACTGCTTCTTCACCTAGAAGGGGAGAAGACAGTCCTCAAACCCAAAGAAAGCAGACCCAATGACTCCCTCGGTTGGGCTACAGGTCTTCCTTCCCTGGATGCCCCTCTCGGAGGAAAACTTTCTCTTTTTTACCAGAATTGGACTCACATTACCCAGGACAAATGGGTGTTAGACGTGATTTTGAAAGGCTACAGATTCCACTTTCACACTCTGCCAAGGCCTTCCGGCTGGCCAGATCTGCCAAAACATCAATGGACAGAGGCCTTAAATCAAGTGGACGCTTTATTAGCCTTAAGAGCCATAGAACCTGTTCCACCTCTAGAGGTGGGGAAAGGTTTTTACTCGAGACTTTTTCTGGTCCCAAGAAAACAAAACTCCTGGAGACCTATTCTGGACGTCTCAATATTAAACACCTTTTTGGAAATTCCAAAATTCAAGATGCTTACACTTCAACAACTTCTCCCAATGCTCTCACAAGATGCTTGGATGGTAACATTGGACTTAAAAGAGGCTTACTTACACGTCCCCATAAGGCAACAATGCAGAAAGTACCTCATATTCAAGGCAGGCTCGAGACACTTCCAATTCTCTGTACTGCCATTTGGCTTATCTACTGCGCCCAGAGTTTTTACCAAATGCCTGGCTCCAGTAGTAGCTTACTGCAGACTTCAGGGGATTCAGATTTACCCCTATCTGGATGACTGTCTAATTCAGGCAGACAGCAAAGACCTTTTAATTCAACACCTGCATTTTGTTCAACGTCTTCTCCTACTACTGGGATTCTCAGTGAACACAAAAAAGTCACATTTGATTCCTTCTCAGCGAATGACCTTTTTGGGAGCTCTTCTAGACACAAGTTTACAGATGGCCTTCCTTACTCCAGAAAAACAGTTACAGCTGGCTTCAATCTTCAAGACCTTGGCAACATTGACTCAGCTCACTGCAAGGAAATTTCTGCAGGCTTTGGGCTACATGGCCTCTTGCATCCTGTTGATTCCAAATGCGAGGCTTCACATGAGGAAACTTCAATGGTACCTAAAGAGTGTATGGTCTCAGCATTGCCACAGTCTGGATACAATGATTCCACTGATTCCCTGCCTCCAGAAGGAATTCCTTTGGTGGTCCAGGGCGTGTGTTTTGAACGAAGGGAAGCCCTTTCGTCTTCCTCAACCTACTCAGATCATAACCACGGACACCTCGGATTATGCTTGGGGAGCTCATTTTCTAGACAAATGCCAACAGGGCTCTTGGACAAACAAACACCTGCTATGGCACATCAACTTGAAAGAAAGGTTAGCAGTCCAAAATGCTCTTCTGGCCTTCCAGACTCTCTTGAAGCCAGGACCTCTGCTAATTCGAAGAGACAATACCACAGTCATGTGGTACATAAACAAGCAAGGGGGCTCTCACTCTTACCCCCTTTGCAGACTTGCCATGACTTTATGGGACTCAGCCCTAAATCTGAATCTGGATCTTCAGGCACAGTTCAGTTCATTCCAGGAAATCAGAATCTCTTAGCAGACAGCCTAAGCAGAAACATTTTGGATCCTCACAAATGGATGTTGGACCCCAACTTATTCAGCAAGATAACTGCAGTTTGGGGCTGTCCTCAGATAGATCTGTTTGCATCCCCATCTCAACCATCAGTTGCCTCTCTTTTGCACCAGGTCCTTCCACAAGACAGCTTGGAAAGTGGATGCCCTGTCCTTCAGCTGGAGGAATCTTTCGGGATATGCCTTCCCTCCTCTTCCTCTTCTACCTCGGGTATTGCTAAAGATAAAGCTGGACAAACCCAGACTGATCATTTTGATAGCTCCAAATTGTCCTCGTCAGTTTTGGTACCCAACTCTACTGCACCTTTGCTTGGAACCCCCTTGGAGTCTTCCTCTGACCCATTCTCTACTGTCCCAGCATCAGGGTCAGGTATTTCACTCTCAAATCAAGACTCTCTGCCTGGCAGCTTGGCTCATCAAAGGCAACTGATTCCTTCTTCTCTTCCTAAACAAGTTTTGGATATTCTTTTGGAAGCTAGGCATCCTAGTACAAGGAAATCTTATGCTTCTAAATGGAAAAGATTTTGTATTTGGATGCAGGATCTTGGCTCTGATCCTTTAATACCTGATATTCCCTCTCTTTTACTTTATCTCTCAGACCTTTTGATTAAAGGTCTTTCCTTTTCTTCCATTAAAATTCATGCTTCTGCTATTTCGGCACATTTCAATTGTGATCCTCCCATTTTTTCCCACCAGCTGGTTCGACAATTTCTGAGAGGAGCTAAGAATTTAAGACCACCTAGATCTCCTCCTGTCCCTCCTTGGGATCTCAACTATGTCTTGGAGAAGCTTACTTTGCCTCCTTTTGAGCCTGCTGCCTCTGCGGATATTAAGTTCTTATCCTGGAAGACCGCTATCTTGTTGGCCTTGACTTCTGCCAGAAGGGTATCTGAGTTACAAGCCCTCATGGCCGTGGAACCATACCTCATCTTCTATCAGGACAGAGTTTCCTTGAGGACCAATCCTACTTTTATGCCTAAGGTAGTTTCTAGAGTGGCTCTAAATTAGACTATTCACCTTCCTACCTTTTTCCCAAAACCCCAAAATAAGGGGGAAAGGATTTTGCATTCATTGGACGTGCACAGGCAACTACGTTTTTACCTGGACAAAACCAAAGATTTCAGAAAATCAGATCAATTGCTTATCTCATTTCCTTCCAGTTCTCTAGGTAAAGCTATTTCTAAGCAAACTATTTCCAAATGGATTGCTCATGGAATAAGATATTGTTACTCTCTTTATGGAAAACAGATTCCAGGTACTGTCAGGACTCATTCTACTAGAGCAGCTGCCACTTCAGCAGCCTTTCTCAGAGGAGTTCCTACCAAGGACATTCTGGAGGCTGCCACTTGGAGCTCTGTGCATACCTTTTCCAAGCACTATAACCTCCCTTTGTACTCTAAGTCTAGGGCAGGCTTTGCCTCTGCTGTTTTGCAGGGTCTTCTAGCTGCTCCTTCTTCTTCATAACCTCCTCCCGTGTTCTCAGCTTTGGGATTCTACCCTACAGTTATGACTGCAACAGTGAAACATGAAGAACATAGTACAGTTGTGTATACCTACCATAAATGTAGATGTTCGAGTGTCTTCACTGTTGCAGTCGGTGTTTCCCTCCCTCCAGACCCCTCTTGTTTCTCTTTGCTTACTTTGTTTCCTTTTTCAAAACCTTTCTGGTGTATTTGTGTTTCCCTTGGGACACCTTTTGGTTTTATGGGGGCTTCTGACATCAGGGGCAAGAAAGGCTGGAGAAGATGGCGTCGGCTGTCAGCTTTATACCCATGCGTTCTGACGTCAGGGTACTTGCTGAAACAGCCGACGCTGGACCCAGACTTTGATATTCTGGCCAACCTCGGGCTGCCTGCCGGCAGGAGTACCCTACAGTTATGATTGCAACAGTGAAGACACTCGAACATCTACATTTATGGTAGGTATACACAACTGTACTTTTTGTCTAAAAAGCGCAAAGATAAGGACTAACACACGAGGTCCGCGGCCTCTACCGACACCACGCCAAAGCCGACTACAGGTAGTCCGGTTCTCAGCGAGGCGCCTACGCAGCCCCTGATTACTGATGACACTTCATTGGCGGTGTCTTCTGTGCCCGAGGTCGCAGGCTCCTTGGCCCACACCCCGACTACAGATACTGAAGCCACTCTTGGTGGTGAATCTCAAAATGTGGACAGGTCTGCCTCTTCTCAAGGTGTCTTCAGACCTTCCTCTTCTTTTTCCATCAAGGCTTTCACTAAGTCTAAAGCAGCCATGCATTCTAAGAGACAAGCTACACAGGGCCCATCTCCAGGCCCCATGCCTAAAAAACGGATGCTTAAAATGGCTGAGGATTTAATTACTCTTATCAGGGGTTCTCAACCCCCCCCCCCCCCGGACAAAAGGCCCAGAGTGGAGGAAGAATCCCCCTCCTCTGATCAGGCCTCCATTGTATCAGAGCACTCTGATGAACAGGAACATTCTTACTTCCCTTTTGAAGATTCCGATGCAGAGGAGTCCATTCCCTCTGTATCCCCCCCAGAGGATTACTCATTTGGGGAAACCTTGCATACCTTAAGGGAACACTTCTACCGGGAAGGCCAAGAGTACTCAGATTCCAAGAAAAGGCTTGGGGAACTTCTCTTGCTACCTCAGCACAGGCCTCTGGCTATACCTCCTGTCTTGGACATACTAGATGATGTGTATTCGGAGGCCTGCCTTAACTCGGATTCTTTACCTCCAGCCCCAGTCAAGCCTGGCAGGTACTACCGGGTTCCTGACTCACACCAATTTCTATACAAAAGCCATGCTGCTGACCCAGAAACTATCTCACAGGGCCCCAAGGGAATTAAGGCCTCCACTGCTAAAAATCCATTACCTTCCGAGAGAGATTCCAGATCCTTAGAAAGGTGGGGAAAAAAGGTATATACCTCGGCCACCTTAACCATGAGAGCATTAAACTGCCAGTTCCATATGCTAAAGTACCAACAGTTTCTGTTATCACAGTTGAGAAGTAAAGTGTCACAACCTGAACAACCAGACTTGAAGGAGTTGCAGGATTTGATGCATAGTGCAGAACAAGTGGGTAAACATACCTTGCAATGTGGTTTTGATGCTCTAGAGGCCTCATGTAGAGCTGCTGTTACAGGATCAGTCATACGTAGACATGCCTGGCTCAAGGAACAAACCTTACCAGATCATGTCAAAGCTAAATTACTAGATGCCCCTCTACAAAAGGATGTATTATTTGGTGCTAATGCTGAGGAGGTATTAAAGAAAATGGAGGAAAAGGCTAAATCAATGCAAACAGTGAAAGATTTTCTACAGGTACAACCCCCACATTTCAGCAGAAATTGGCCTTCCAAAAATTGGTCCTTTCCAGCCACGGACAGACCCCAAAGAGGTAAATACAGGTGCCCGAGGGGCAGAGGGCAATCCCAAGGATCATTTAGAGGCAGACAATGGCAAGCTCCTACACAAAGAGGTGGTGAGGATAGTTCGCAGCCATTCAGAAAGCAAGCCCAATGACTTTCCCCTTTGTATGCCAAGCAAGGCTCAAATGGCAGCACCCTTAGGTGGAAAACTGGCATTATTTTCAAAAAATTGGCATATTGTCACAAAAGACAAATGGATCCTGGACATTATAAACAGAGGCTACAGATTCCATTTTCACACCCTTCCAAAAATGAGAGGCATGCCAACCCTGCCACACAATCAAAGGGCAGAGGCACAAAGACAAATTTCAGATCTCATAGACATGAAAGCTATTCAAGAGGTACCTACTCACGAACAAGGTCAAGGTTTTTATTCCAGACTATTCCTGGTACCAAGGAAGGGAAAAGATTGGAGACCTATTTTGGACCTATCCATCCTAAACACATTTTTACTCGTACCAAAATTCAAGATGCTCACTTTACAGCAGCTTCTTCCCATGCTGGGCAAGGAGTCTTGGCTGGTAACATTGGACCTCAAGGAGGCATACCTGCATGTCCCAATCAGACAAAATTGCAGAAGATACCACAGATTTCTTGCAGGTTCAACCCATTATCAATTCCTTGCATTGCCCTTTGGCTTATCTACTGCGCCCAGAGTATTCACGAAATACCTGGCATCAGTAATTGCCTACTGCAGACTTCAAGGGATACAAATATACCCCTATTTGGACGACTGCCTGATCCAAGCGGACAGCAAGCACATACTTCTGAAACATCTGGCTTATGTAATAATGTTGAATTCTCTGGGATACGCAGTCAACAAAAATAAATCAAGGCTAATACCCTCTCGGAAAATAATTTTCCCTGGGTGCCAACTTGGACACAAATACCCAGATGGCCTACCTCACGCCAGAGAAGCAGGGGCAACTAACTCAATACTTCAGAACACTAGCAAATTTCACCAGGCTGACTGCAAGGAAAATCCTGCAGGCTCTGGGATTCATGGCATCTTGCATCTTACTAATCCCATGTGCAAAGCTGCATATGAGGAAACTTCAATGGTACCTGAAAAACCTATGGTCTCAACACAGCCACAGTTTGGAAACAATAATACCACTAATTCCATGTCTTCAAAAGGAATTTCTGTGGTGGGCTCAAGCATGCCAAACAAACACAGGTCTCCCATTCAGGAAGCCTCAAGCAAATCAAGTCATCACAACAGACGCCTCGGACTACGCCTGGGGGGTGCACATGACAGATCGGTGCATTCAGGGCAAATGGTCCCAAAAAGAAAAGCACCTTCACATCAATCAAAAGGAAATGCTAGCAGTAATAAATGCTATTATAGCTTTCAAAGACTTTCTGCATCCAGGTCAACTATTGATAAGGACAGACAACACCACAGTAATGTGGTACATAAACAAACAGGGAGGAACCCATTCATACCCCCTATGCAGGCTGGCCATGTCACTTTGGAACATGGCTCTGGACTTACAAATCGAACTTCAAGCACAGTACTTGCCAGGCAAGGAAAACACGCTGGCAGACAACCTAAGCAGAAATATGACAGATCCACACGAATGGAAGTTGCATCCTCAAGTTTTTACAGAGATAATTCAAGCATGGGGAAGGCCAGACATAGATCTCTTTGCCTCCCACAAAAATCACCAATTGACAAAATTCTGCTCAAGAATTTTTCATCCAAAAGCCTGGAGAGTGGACACTCTCTCTCTCTTTCAGTTGGACAACAATGACAGTTTATGCCTTCCCACCTCTTCCTCTGCTGCCCAAAGTTCTATTAAAAACCAGAGCAGACAGACCAAAGATGATTCTCATTGCTCCAGACTGGCCAAGACAACACTGGTACCCACTCCTGAGGAGCCTGACGCATTCCCCGCCATGGACCCTGCCTCTAATGCCTCTTCTTCTGACTCAGCACAGCTTCAAAACTCTTCACAGTCAGCTGAAAACACTCAATCTAGCCGCATGGAAGATTCCTTAACATCCCAACAGACCCTACTCTCCAAGGAGGTGCAGGATGTCATTTTGGAGGCCAGAAGGCCGTCTACTAGAAAAGCTTACTCCGCAAAATGGAAACGGTTTTGTGCCTGGAATGAGAAAGAGGGCCAGAATCCTGGAAAACTGAATTTACCTCAAATATTACAGTATCTAGCTGAGCTGCTAAGCAGTGGACTTTCATTCTCCTCCATCAAAATCCATGCCTCAGCCATTTCTGCAGAATACAGCACTGATCCACCTTTATTCTCTCACCCCCTCTTAAGACAGTTCCTCAGAGGGGCTAAGAATCTAAAACCCCCAAGGAAACAACCAATACCTGCTTGGGATCTCAATTTCATTCTAGAAAAGCTGACCTTGCCTCCTTTTGAGCCAGCTGCCTCAACAGATTTGCAATATTTGTCCTGGAAAACAGCTTTCCTTCTGGCTATTACCTCAGCTCGTAGGGTATCGGAACTACAAGCTCTCATGGCTGTGCAGCCTTTTATCATCTTCCATCAGGACAGAGTTTCCTTACGAACCAACCTGTCCTTTATGCCAAAAGTGGTATCCAGGGTAGCTTTGAATCAGGCTATACACTTACCTACCTTTTATCCTAATCCTCAAAACAAAGGGGAGAGATTACTACATTCCTTGGACATCCACAGACAACTGCGTTATTATTTGGACAGAACAAAGCCTTTCAGAAAATCAGAACAGTGCTTTGTGCCCTATGCTATAGGAGCTCAAGGGAAGCCAATTTCCAAACAGACACTCTCAAAATGGATAGCCCACTGCATACACATTTGTTATTCTTTTCATGGCAAAACTGCACCTACAGGCATCAGATCTCACTCCACAAGGGCCACGGCTACCTCTGCAGCTTTCCTCAGAGGAGTTCCTACCAAAGATATTTTGGAAGCAGCCACTTGGAGTTCTGTGCATATCTTCTCCAAGCACTACCACCTTCCATTATACTCCAAATCTAGAGCAGGCTTTGCCACTTCAGTCTTGCAGGGCATTCTGGCTCCTCCTAGTTCCACCTAGTGCCTACCACCCCTTTCTTAGCTTTGGGATTCTACCCATCTGTTATGACTGCAGCTGTATGCACAATGAACATAGTACAGTTTTGTACCTACCATAAATGTAGATGTTTGAGTGATAATACAGCTGCAGTCCAGGTTTCCCTCCCTCCTTCCCCTCTTGGGACAGGCCTATTGGCTAACACCTCCTCATACAACCTGATTGGGGTATTCATTCATGGTGTATTTGCTTGCACTACTGTATTTTGATTATATGGCATTGCTGTATTACACAAATTTATGTATTGCCTTCCTTCTGGGGGCACCTGACATCTGGGGCAAGAAAAACTGAAGAAAATGGTATCGGCTTGATTCTTTTATACCCCTGTCGCACTGACGTCAGGGAAGAAGCGACGACAACCGACGCCGGACCTAGACTTTGGAATTCGGCTGACCGAGGACCCGCCTGACGGCAGGAGAACCCATCTGTTATGACTGCAGCTGTATTAGCACTCGAACATCTACATTTATGGTAGGTACAAAACTGTACTGTTCCGGTACTATAGCAGCTCAGCATTTGTGGAATGCACCAGTGGCAGCTCAGCCACAAATCAAAACTGGTGGTGGTGAGATCATGAAATAGCCTCTGCCACCAAATGTATAGTCATCATACCAAGCTGATGACTAAGTCTAGAGTTTGTCCATGTTAATAAGTTGTAGAAGTAACCACCTGTGGAAAAAATGCAGTAGAATTATTGTATAGAAACTACTGATTCTTCATCAGTCCAGATGGTTATGTCATGAAAACAAACTTGCAGGTGACAAAGCATTGCAAACAACCCTCTCCCACAGTCTTATCTTGCTTTAAGCATTGATCATTAGAAACTCTGTGTGGGATACTGCAGCGTTCTAGAAAGAACTATAATTACTGTGCATTCCTGTAATAAATGTGAGGCCATTGGTCCGTAATGGTAACAAGTCAGAGATAATCCCAGGTTTGTCAGAGATAATCCCAGGCTTGTTGTGAATAGAGGCACAGTGGTGCAACTGTTAGCGTTGTTGCCTTACAGCTAGAAGTTCTCTGGTTCTATTCTCAGCTGGGGTGCCTTCTATGCGTTGTCTGCATGTCCTCCCTGCAGTTGCATGAGTTTCCTCCGGGTGTACTGATTTCCTCCCACATTCCAAAGACATGCGACTGGAGCATTTCTCCCTGGGCCTCCACTGAAAATGGGCTCTGCCCCCATCAGACTTTCCCCCTAAACAAATGTTAAGTAAAATTAAATAAATAGACCTAACATTACCTTGTTGTCGTTGGAGAGGTCCCTGATAATTGCCTGAAGTATGGGTGGGCAGTAAACCTTAGAAGGTTTTGCCTCATGACAGCACTTGCTGACCAGTGGCAAAATTCCACAGGGTTAGTTATATCTCTGGCTTGGAATGCACATTACTACTTAAGCTGCGAGTCAGAAGAAGAGGTAAAGAAGTGTTTCTCTCTGTTAAATTTTTTTTTTTTTTTTGCCTGTTATAGCAATGTATAGAGGGTATTTATATGTTATATTAATGTACTGATTGGGGAAAAATCAGTAGGTAAAACTGTCTCTTTGGATGAAACAAGAAGTATGTCTGGTTAAGTGAATGTCTCAGTTACAGAATACTTAAATGAAAGCTCAAGGAATCAAACCCAGAGCTACAGAATGAACCTAGTTAGTAGCTTGTAGCCTTAGTCTTCTGCGCTAACCTGTTAGACAATATTCATATTTCCATAGTAGCTTCCACAGATGTGTTTCATTACATTGTTTTGACCTTCAGCAGGAAAATATCTTATGACTTGATATTTGGGGCAGTGATGCATAAAACTAGGGTAAGGGGAGTGTGAGAAGTGGAGCCCATGGGGTGATTTGTTGGGAAAGCTATTGTTTCTAGCTGCAACATTTTGATAAAGCTTGCATTTAAGAGAAGAAAAGAATGTACATTTCTTTTATTAGTGTAGACTTTTGTTTGAATGATATTTGCATTAATAAAAGCTTTTATTTCCCATGTTATATTCTGTTATTTTTATTTAATTGTCGGGGTCAGGCTTTTCTTTCTTAAAATAAAATAGTATGACATCGTCTTACTTCATCTGATTTTCAGTAGAGGTGGTTTGAAGATCATAGTCTGCATCATGGTGTTTTCTGTCCTTGATTGCTCCATTTAAAAGCTGTTTTTTTTTTTTTTTGTAGTGTTACTTTTTGTTTAGGCTTTAGAATTCATAGCCAGCCCTAACAGAGACAATGCTTTTGCTTAAAAAATGAAAAACATTAATTAGCATTAGGATTTTGGATCATGTCAGGCATTCTGATAAGCGGGCTGGACTGTTTATTACTGTCCACTTTATAAAATTTTCATTGCTTTTACAAGCCAGTTTATAATCCGCTACTTTGGTACTGTGTGTTTAGTAATATGCTGTAATTTCATTTTGGTACTAAGGATTTGTCACTCTAGATTAATTTTTAAAACAGTATATGTACTTTAGTGGTATTTTTCTTAATTCTCAGTTGCATTTTACTTGGAGCTCATTTTCCAATGTGTGTGACCGATTAATATGTAATTCTTACACAGGAGTTAAAAATGATGAGCATCACATAATGGTTACATGTGTTGCAGATGCATCCTGTCTGTACTCAGGTTTTTCCTGTTATCTTTGTCGCATCTGCTCCTTGCCATCCATGCCATGTTTTAGCTGGTGCCTGATCTGCTAGCTACAGCCTCCCCAGGGAACCAGTACCACCCGTGCCTGGATACATGAGGATGGCTTGTGAGAAAGGAGAGAGAACAGGGAAGCCACACTTCCATTAAATATTTGCTGTTAATGTTGAAGCAGTTCCTTTCTATTGTCCTTGGTTCTTCAGTATTCAGACATCCGCAGCAGCAGCAGGAGCAGCAAAAATAAGGGGCAAGGAAGAATGCTTAATCCAGTTCCCCTTCTCTGTGTGGCTAACAGGACAATGTGCTGAAGAAGCAAAAGGGAAACCTAGTGAGTGATGCATCTGTCTTTCTCTCTCCCCCCTCAAGAATGGATTTTGTGTTCATGCCTTGGACATGATTGGTAGGATAAACTGGTGTGTGTGCATATGAATGTGTTACTACAGTAAATGATAGGAGTCAGCATTGCAGGTGACATTATAGCCGGTTTTCTGAATGGTTCTACTGAGGAACCAGAGTGCTTTCGATGTTCGCTTTAGCATCTGTTGTCTTTGTGTATTTTGTGTGCAGGGTTGTGTCTACCAGCCAGAATTAACACGCTAGGCTTTTAATGCCAGAGGTGGCTGTGCTTTGGGGGGAAGGCAAAGAAGAAAGGATTATCAATGAATAAAAAAGAAAGGAGAGCATACATTTGTACTGTACTGCTGACACAGGAGGTTTACAATACAGAACCATGGTACCTTAAAAAGACTGATGGTATGTGGATTTTTCCTTACAGTGAGTTTCCTATAAATTTATTAGGCTAATTTCATGTAAAATACAGTCTTTTTTGTTGAATCTTTTTTTTTAAGCATGTGCTGCTTTGTCATTGTGTGTAGTTACTGGAAGGAGTCGCATTTAACTCTGCTTGTACAATTGCAATTAAGTGTTGAGAAGCACAGTTTTCTATGAAATATTTGCCCTTGCCTTATACATATTTCATTACATTTGGGATACTTTTTCCCCAGCATTTGCACTTGCCTGTTTAATGCTGAATTTGCTATTGCTAATTGGGGAAGATTGATGCACAGTATGTTTAAATTCTGAGCGGTAGACAGAATACCATGATTGTTCTGTAATTTGCTGAAACAGTGACTCTCTTAAATGAGTAAAACAAAGTGAGAATGTCGTATTCTGGATTTAGAATAGGACTAGTGAAAGGTTTTAGAAATTCAAACTACTGAACTGTGCAGACCATGTTTCTAATACAGGCTTAACATGGTGACTTATCACTAGTATAGTCATTTCTCTAAATTGATTGCATCACCTTTTATTTTGTGTGTTAGTGTCACTGGAAAGCACTTTTCATTCTGTCCTATTCCACCATTCCAAATTCTGTGTCTCCCCAAGACAGTAGTTTACTAAGAAATGTATAGGCTGTCATTGAATAAAGCTCCTTGTTTTCAGAAGTTATTTATTAATTATTACGTCACTGAAATGAAACAGTAAACAGTATAATTTAAAAGAAAATGCAAAAGAGTAGAGTACCACATGACTCTCCCATCACCATACACACCCACACACTTGGAACATGTTGGGGACACCTTGTTATGTCCTGCTAGTTAGAGTTGTTCAGTGCCTGGTTGTACAAAGAATGGTAATAGAAATCTTTATAAACTTTCCTCCTGTTAAGCATAGCAAGTGAACATTACATTAGCAGGTGTTTGGATTTCAGTGAAACTTGGCTGAATGTTCCTTATTTTATTACTAAACAAGAAAATGGTAGAAGATTGTGGAGAATGTAAACATGATGCATATGTCATTGCTAGAAATATAATGTATGAACTAAGTGGAACACTAAAAACTGGCCAAACTCTATAGAACTAGTAATTGTTCTATGTTTGTAAAACATTGTTGCTTGTATCCTTTTTTCTGTGTCCAGTTTTGGAAGGGAAGGATCTAATGTGGGAATAAAATTAAATAACCAGTAGATATATTTGAAAGAAGCTTCAAAAAATGATTTAAAAAATAAGTTCAGCCTCCCCATTCTCTGAAGATAACTGATTGGCTAGCAAGAGTTGCTGTGTAGCAGGCCTGCCATATGTTATGGAATGCTGGAATGCTGTTCAGCATGCTTCGTTGAATGTAAGATATTTGTACATACATATATATATATATATATATATATATGTATCTGTATATATATATATATATATATATATATATATATATATATATATATATATATATATATATATATATATATATACATATATACACACACACACACACACACATATATATATATATATATATATATATATATATATATATATATATATATGGATTCACTTCAGAAGCTCAAAATACTGAAATCTCGAATGTCAGTATCTCGAGCCCCAAGACGTCAAATCCACAGAACAGCGAAAACTGAAAACCACGAAATTCAAAACCTCGAATACCGGAGGTTTTGAATTTCACGGTACTACTGCGCACACGCACACACACACACACACACACACACACACACACACACACACACACACACACACCATTTTCCACACAAAAACACACAAGCCTCTCTACTACATGAAAGCAGGGGGGCAAGCCCCCCTGCACACTCCACACCACCCCTACTTAAATATTCTCACTCCGAGGTCGCACTACATACAAAATACCACCACACAAGCTGCATTCTCCTCGCACACACACATCACCGCAACAAACCCTACCCAAAACCCTTTACACACACACACACACACACACACACACACACACACACACACACACACACACACACACACACACTTACCTGAACACATAACCACAGCAGAAGTTCAGAAGTGCGAAATTCAAGGTTCGAGGTTTTGAATTTCGCATTCTGAACTTTCGCTGTTCTGTGGATTCGACTTCTTGAGGATCGAGATACTGAAATTTGAGATTTCAGTATTTCGAGCTTCTGCTGAAGTTAATCTATAGATTATATATGTGTGTGTGTGTGTATACACACACACACACACACGTATGTGTATGTATATATATATATATATATATATATATGCTTCAGGTCACTGCAGTACATTCATTTACAGTTTTCTTGTTTAGGCGGTCTTGTTAGAAGCAGTAGTGCAGTCAGTCCACTGACTTCCATTGGTGAATGGCCTTCAGGATGTTATGTCCCTTTCCTTTTGTCATATTATCAGCTCACAGAATTGTGCATGACTATTATTTAATATTTTGCGGACTGCTATCAGAAGTCACATTTCTGTGCAAGAGTGACACAGGTGCTGTGTTAGCCATCATTAGGGTCTGTTTTACTTTGCATTGTATATTGGCTGTTTTAAGGTTAAGGGTATACTACTCAATTTATGAAAATAAAGTGATAATATATGTATGGCTGTTCGTTGACACAAATTGGATGATTTTATTCTGTATCCCTTTGCTCTGAATCTGATAGTTTAAGGGAAATGATGTTCCAAAGGGTGGTAATTCGGGAATCCCTTTACTTACAGTGTATTTCAGTTTGCAGTGTGCTCATCTTTATGTTCCATTGTTTTGTAAATCTACTACTCTTCCACTTACTGATATTCTGTCTGTAAAGTTGTTGTGATAATCTCAACTGGTAGTAAAAAATGGAGAGAGACTTTAATAAGAAAAAAAATGTAGAATAGTTACGTTAGTTGTTTCTGTAACTTTGGCTAATGCTGGGAGGAGGCCCACCTTGCTATGTCAGTGACTGCAATTATCCTGTCTTGAGTTACATTTCATTTTGTTCTCTGTTATGCCTGTCCTTAGTGTGCCCTAAACTGGTGCAGTAGTACACTGTGTGTTAGGAGGGTATACCTAGACCCTCAGTCTGTCACTTCCTTCCTGTTCGTTGCACAGTCCAGATCTCAGTCCTGGGTTACTTTGCAGAAAAAGTAAGTACCTGATGCCTCGAGCTCTAAAGCCTTCAGAATGTCTGTGTGGTTACTAAATAAAGAGCCAAAATCTGCACCGAAATTGTTTTTATTGCTTGGGAGAAAAACATGACACGAAGCATTTCTTATTTGACTTTTGTTCACAGTGGCCACTTGTGGGAGTTAAAAGGTCCTGGCCTGTTTTCCTATTCAGTCAGTGGTAGTGCTGGGAGTGGTGAGAAGGTCCCAGATTTAGCCCCAGGCTGTTGAGAGCATCATCAAAAGGCTGGAGAATTGGAGGACAGACATAAAGCATTCCCTCCTGGAGGTATGTCAGTTGCTGAGTCAACATTACTGTGTCAGTGGCTCTCAACCTCACCTTCAGCTACTGAGCACTTGAGCTTATACCTCTGACGGTCATCTTTAGTTTCATAGGTAGGTACTGGGCTATTGGCCCTAGGGCCTATACAAGCCCAGCCAAAAAGGTACCCTGACTTTTGCCACCCAAGAAAATTATTTTCCTGTGCCACTGTTGAGCAGAGCCACAGAGGTGATCCCCGGGGTGAATTTCCTATTTCCCATCCAATCATATAGGTTCATAGGTAGGTACTAGGCTATCGGCCCTGGGGCCTATGTGGTGCAAACACTGCTTATCCCTTGGTTAACTTGCCTCAGTTTGTCTGTGAGTAGCCCAATCAGAGGGAATGAACTATCTGTAACTCAGAGAAAGAAAACTCAGATCGTTTGTGACTGCGTACCCTTCTTCCCAGGCCACTGTTCTTCATGTCCACAAGCCTGAGTTACTCAGGTTGAGCAGGGTCTTCCTGGTATTCTCATCCTAGTTCAGAAAGTTGTTTGATGACTGGTTGCACTTGTCCATGCAGATGTGAGGAATATATTTCTAAGATCATGGTGCCCCAGCACCAGGCCAAGTGCATGCCTATTCAGTTAACAGTCCACTTAAGGTGGGCTTGTTCCTGAGTGCTGGCTTATATTATCTTGGGATCCAGTGCCTACCTGTAGTACTCCTGACCTCACATGCTTCATCTGTGAATGAGCATGTTCTGTTTAGGAGCTGGATGGGTGAATATGTTCTCCCTTCTTTTCTTCTTTTTACTAGGGCAAGGGCTACCCAAATGGGCTTAATTTCAGAAACAGTTAAGGTTAGTGACACCTGCCATTCTTACAACTCTTATTGGATTACCTCTTCTTTTTTGTGTATGTGATTTTTACCTCTGTTCCTGACGACCATAAAAATATGCCCCTGTATGACTGTGCTCATTCATTCCCCCATTCTAGGGAATTACTGAAGTACAGTACAGGGATGAAATTCATCTAAAGGGTTTGTCAGACATCCAGCCATGAAGATTACTTTTGTCTTCAATGGCCTAAACCATTCCAGTGAGGGGAAGAGTTATTTACAGTACTGTGTTGACCCACACTTTCTTTCCTTGTGAGTGTAGTCCAGATGGTGTCTTGATGACCCAAAAGCTTGCCAGCTAGATGTGTACAGTGGTTGCACCCCCCCCCCCCCACTGATCCACATCCTGCTGTAACACACCATCTCCCACCAGGATGATCATGCCCACCCTCCCCAGCCAGCTTTATCAACCTTCAGAGACATTAGTCAAATTTATGTCCCTTGGGCCATAGTAATGGCTTTTATTCCTGTACAGTACTAGAGCTTGAGGATGAGACTTCCTTCAGGTGGATCTTGAGGCTCATGAAATTCATCATGGAATGGCCTGTGGCCCTCATCCCCCGAGGAGGAGGAGGAAAAAGGAACCATGAATCATCCTTCTTGTGGCATTCATTATCAAGAATGCAGTATCTGCAGCCTGGAATCACCTTGATTCTGTTCCTGCATCCCTCAAGAAGCTAGCTGTTGTCTACTAGTACCTGACTGAATGGAGTCAGATCATGGTGTCACCTGCATGCAGTGTCATTCCCTGTCACTGTTGCAGCTGCTTTACTCTTGGGATATTCTGCCGAGGGTAGCCTATGGTCTGGCCAGTATACCGAAGCGTTTACACCATAAAGCGTCTTACTTCATACATGCACCTTATGACTTGCACGTAGGACATAAGGACAACTAATCGTCAGAACTATTTTTCTGCCAGTCCAAACCCTGAATTCAGACTGTATGACATTCACCAAGATGGTTGATCTGTCAAGCCTTCTAAAGATAAGTTTCTTGTTAGGATTTCTTTATTCCTCTTATTAACCTGTTTTCATGTCATCTGGGAAGGGAAAATTTGAGTGTAGGAGGCAGATTCCCCACAAAGATTGACATGAGAAGGGACTTTTTTGTTTGGGTGCTATACACAACAGTACATAGTGTGGTGTTTCAGGCATTTTTCCTTAAGACACTCTACATCCATTTGTCATCCCTTTCTATGTATCTAGAAAACCAACATATGAAACTGTTGACTCAGGGTACCTTGGCCAAATCTGCCTGTACCGAATTTCCGCCAACGCTTAAGAAAAAAGATAAAAAAGCACACACAAAATCCGATTCTGACCAGTCTGACCTGGAGGTCTTCTTCAGGTTGGATGAAGAACCCAAGGACCAGCTGGTACCAATGCTAGTTCCCTCTTCAGTGATCAGTTGGAGGCCAACATAGAGCTGCCTACTCACATATCATCTGAGGCTAGCATACATCTGATACAGATGTTGAGAGGGAATCATGGCTGATTATATCTGAAGGGCCTAGGGGGATTCCCCAAATTTTAGGTAGGGAAGAGGTGCCTGGTACCCTCTTTGAATATAGACAGGGGCTTGTACCTCCAAGATTTGTTAAGGCAGATGTTCCTTTAAATAAGAAACAGAAAACCAAATGTCTGGCTACTGTGGTGAAAGATCTCCACAGAGAGTGGCAAGGACTTTACTCGGGCTGTTTAATGCCTTTATGGTTCTAAAAGTCCCACAAGGATTGTTTGTCTCTGCTGCTGTTCCCTGATCTTCCTCCCCATCTAAGAGACCTAGGGATTCTGATTCTACTGATGAAGAGTTGGACTATGGTGAAAAATCCTTAGCTTATTCCTCTCAGATACACTCTGCATTGACCCCGAGGTCTGATGAAGAAGATTCTTTGTCCCCTGAATCTGCTTTTCTAGAACTGCCTTATGAGGACATGGTGATCCATATGATGGAACACTTTGTGAGACTGTTCCCAGGTTTCAGAGGTTCAAAAGAGATATTATGAACTCTTGCAAATGGACTCACCCAGACCTTCTGCTGCCCTTTTGGACACATTTACAGCAGCTTCTCAGGCTTTCTACTCTTGACCTCTGGCCTGTACGAACCCATACAGATTTTATAAAGTTCCCGAGAATCATAAAAATTTGTTTAAAAGTTCTTCATCTGATCCTTCTGTTTCCATGTCCACAGATAAGCTGTCCAAACTGCTTTCTTCTTCCAAGCTTTTACCTTCTGATGAGAATAGCCATGCTATGGAGATGTGTGGGTAAAAAGTGTATACTTCTGCTACTTTGGCTTTTAGGGCCATTAACTATCAGACCAACATGACTAGATATGTAATGGCTCTTCTGTCCTGGGTGGTGGTGACTGACATGCCTGATTTGGACAGTAAAACCTCTGCTGTTTATCTTCTTAGTTCTTCCTCTCAGGTAGCTCACCATTCCATGCAGCTATGATGCAGCTGATGCCTCTTGTAGGGTAGCTGCATCTGGCTCTGTCATGAGAATATATTCCTGGTTGTGGCTTCAGGCCTTATATGAGGACATTAAAACCAACCTTTTAGATTCTCATTTAGATAAACAGATTTTTTTTTAGTACTGTTGCTGCAGAATTGTTTAAAAACCTGCAGGATAAGGGCAAGGTTGTGCAAGACCTTAAACAATTTTTTTTGTTTCCCCTGTACCTAAGTTCCAGAGGAACTATACATAAAAATCTTCCTTTGTCTGTAGGTACACATAGACAACCTGCTATGAGTAGGAAGGTTCCTAAGCAGATTTTTGCAGAATTCTAGAGGCCAAAAACATTTTTCTTGACAATTCTGCCTCTGTCTGACATTCAGCCTCCCCTCTCCCTTGGCCAGATTCCGCTGTCCCTCAGGCTATCCCTTTCCATTTCTGTTTGGTAACAGATAAGCACAGATGCCTGGGTTCTCTCCAGCATCCAGCATGGTTATTTTATGGCTTGGAAGTCCCTTCCTCCATTTCCCGGCCTTCCTCAACCTTCTCTTTTTCCTTTGGTTCTTGGGATCTTGTTCATAGGTTCATAGGTTTATACTAGGCTATCTGCCCTAAGGCATTTATAAGCCTAGCCCAAATTTTTGTGGCTTACGCCACCCCTTATATGAAAAAATACTGTGCCCATTAGTTTGTTGTGCCTCTGTCCAGCAGTGACACAGAGATGATTCCCGGGGTAAACCTACGATCTCCCATCCACAGGTCAAGATTTCTCTTGAACAGAGCCAGCGAGGTGCTCTGCCTCACATGGACCGGGATTTTATTCCACAGCATAGGGAGTCTCTGAGTGATAAATCTATCCCTCCAGCACGTCCTATTTATATCCGTGCTAAGGTTTAAGTTGCTTGCTCTAGTGGTTTTGGTGGATTTGGATTTTTTGAGGTGGAGCATGTCCATTAATTCTGGGTTGGACATGGCCTTGTATGTCAGGCACATGTCACCTCTGAGCAGACGGTATGCGACTGAATAGAGCTGGAGTTTCTTCAATCTGGCAGCATATGACAGATTTTGGAGTCCCTTTATCCTTTTGGTGAGGAACTTTTGGGGTCTCTCCAGTTGCTGCAGATGTCGGGTGAGATACATCCTGAATGGGGCATTGTACTCGATCATTGGTGTGATAAGTGAAGAGTACAGGGGAACAATGACCTCACTAGATCTGGATGTGAATCCCTTCATGATCAGGTGGGCAATGTAGAAGGTCTTTCTAACCACTTTAGCAACGCGAGTGTCAAAAGAAAGGCCACTGTCAACCTGGGTCCCCAGGTCCCTGATAACCTCTTCTGTGCTTAGTGGATTGCCACCTATATGGTAGCTTGGGGTTACCTTGTTTTTCCCGAAGGGTATGACTATACATTTTTTGGCGTTTAACTTCAGGCCGTGGAACAGGGAATCATTCAGCATGTTTCCTTGTCTCAGCAGGGAACAGGGTTGTATTCCAGAATGTTTCTGGTAACCAGGAGGGAGGGGTTGTGGAGGCCTATCCTAGACCTATCCTTTCTCAATATCTTTCTGAAGGTCTCTTCTTCACTTTTCTCTCTTTTGCTTCCCCAAGCTTTTGTGGTATCTCTGGATTTGAAGGATGCTTACCTCCATATTCCTGTTCGCCTTCTCTTCAGGAAGTTTTTACATTTCTCTATTTCTTTCTGTCATTATCCATTCTTTTCTTTACCTTTTGGTCTTTCTGCAGCTTTAAGGGTATTTACCAAATGCGTGGCGCCTGTGGTATCCTTCTGCAGACTTCAGGGAATTGAAGTATTTCCTTATTTCGACAACCATTTAATTCAAGGACTCTCAGCAGCTCCTGCTTCAAAATCTACACTTCAGTATGCTTCTCCTGTGAAGTCTGGAATTCACCCTCAATCTCAAAGTCTGTGTTGACTCCCTCTCAGGACCAAGTGTTTCAGATTGCAGGATTCAGACCTTGGCTTGCCTCCCAAGATCCTGTTTTTGGCTGTTTATTTCCAGTCTCTTCTTCCTCTTCCAGATCTTCTTGCAAAGGAATTTCTCCGCCTCCTGGGGTACATGGCAATGATTATTCCCATGGTTCTATCTGCCAAACTTAACATAAGGACATTTAAATGATATTTCAAGAATGTTTGGCTTCAGCACTGCCACCCTCTGGAGTATTTGGGCCCTGCCTTACCTTGTCTCAAGCTCAAACTCTGCTGGTGGATTCATCAGACTTCCCTAAACCCAGGTCTGCCTGTTTAGGTTCCTGTATCTATTCAGGTACTGTACAGGGTTGCTTCCGATTGAGGTTGGGGAGCTTCCACCAACAACCTTGAAAGTCCAGGGTCTTTAGTCCCGTCAACAGATGTCAGACCATATCAATGTCAAAGAGATGAGGACTATAATCCCGAGCCCTTCAGGTGTTTCACTCCCTTTGGGTTCCAGGTCCTGTGAAGGTTCTTGCAGACAAAATCGTGGTCATGTGGTTCATCAACAAGCAAGGGAGCACAAAACCTTACCATTTTGCAGGATAACTCTTTGGGCTTGGGATTTTGCAGTCCACCATCATTTGGTTCTTTAGGTGGTTTACATCCCTTCAGAGCACAGTCCTAGTGGCAGACTCTTTGAGCAGGTCCAGGACAAATCCTCACAAATGGATACTTCATAGGGAGCTGTTTCTGGTCATCATACATCGGTGGGGTACTCGTCAGGTAGATATTTTTGCTTCCCCTCTGAACAGAGAACTTCCCCAGTTCTGCTTGCAGAGTGGATGCCATGTCTTCTTCTTGGAAATAGATACTTCTGTATGCCTGTCCTCCTCTTCCTCTGCTTCCCACAGTCTTGCACAAGATCATGTGGGACACACCCAAAATCTTGCTGGTGTCTCCTCATTGGTTCAGACAGCACTGGTTCCTCCTGTTCTTCACCTGGCCCAGGACAATCATCACAAGTTACCTCAGAGGATAGATCTTCTCACACAAGACAAGAGATTTTTCATTCACTCTCACTTATCCACACTTCAGCTGACATTTGGGATGACAGAATTTTGATTCCTTTCAGGCACCAATTTTCTGAGGACGTGCTTTGGGTTTTGCAGGAAGCCAGAAAAACCATCACTAAATGGAAGAGGTTTTCTATTTGGTATCTCACCCATGACCTGGACCCTTTTTCTGTGGGGGGCCAGTACAGTCATTTCTTATTTGTGTGAATTGCTCAATGCTGGTTTGGCATATTCTTCTGTTAAAATTCTGCCGGTCTCTTTCTGAGTCCACCTTTGGCTTCTTCTTTTAAAGTCAAACAATTCCTAAAAGGTGTCCTTCATATCAGGCCTCCAAGAAAGCGAATTCCTACTTATTGGGACATCAGATTTGTTCTTGAAAAACTGACTCGGTTCCCTTTTGAGCCTGCCTTTTCTTCCATCCAGCATTGTACTTGGAAGACTGTATTGCTGGTGTTTCTTACTTCTGCCAAGATGGTTTCTGAACTCCAAGCTCTGATGGCAGCCCCCCCCAAACACACACACAGGGACAGGGTGTCTCTTTGTACCAATCCGTATTTTGTGCTCAAGGTGTTTAATGATTTGTCCTTGAATCAGTCCATTAATTTTCCCTCCTTTTTCCATTTTCCAAGGGCTTCTAGTGGTACTAGACACATTGGATTTACATAGACAACTCCGATATTACTTGGATAAGACAAAATGGATAATAAAGTCTGAGAAACATTTTGATGCTAAGTTGTCAATCTCACCTTCATTCTTGGTGGATGGGTTCGGAGCCGACCTCGGCTCCGACTCGGCCTATACTAAAGCTCGAGAGCTAATTTTACCGGCTCGAGGCAACCCTATATCCCATGATGCTAGGCGCTAACTACCCAGATCTCGTTTGCCGCTTTCGCTAGTGAGGTGATTTTTTTACCGGCTCCAGGTCAGTGAAAAATTAAAAATTTTTCTTCTCCTTTCTTAGGATTTTTCCCCTTTATTTTATAAATATATAGTCTAGTACCTGTATACCACTCCATTGGGTCCCATTTTTGTTGAGCCCTAATCCCAAAGTTATATCCCTCCCCTGTTAAGGTTAGGCCTTAGGCCCTTTCCGGTTTTTTCCCGTTCCCTTGTTTTGGGACAGTTAGGTGTGTGTTAGTTGTTAACCTTTATTTTTACTTTGTGTGTGTGTGTGTTTTAACTTCTAAGGAAGATATTTTTCTTTCTTTGACAGCTTAATGTCTAAAGACATTAAAGTCTCAGGCTTCAAGAAGTGTGACTCGTGCTGTCAGAAAATGTCGCTGACAGACGGTCACACTTCTTGCGTTTATTGCCTGGGACCCCTGCACCTGTAGGACTCTTGTTCTTTTTGTCATGCGTTCAGTCCAAGAGTCCTGCAGGAGCGCAGGAATAAGTTAATTTTGAGGGGCTTATTAAAGCCCGAAGGTTCCACAGCTAAGTCCTTGCCGGGTAAACCTTCGAAGCCACCCAAACCGTCGGCTCTGTGCTCCAAGCCTTCGGCTGGTGGCTCACCTACTGCATCACGATCAGCTCCGGCTGGAGCCGATACGGCTATGTCGCAGTCTTCTGCATCGGCTCTGGCCGGAGCTGATGCCTCAAAGACTCTGTCTTTAAAGTCGGCTCCAGTCGGAGCCGACGTGTCTTTGTCTCCATCGGCACCACTAGTCTCGGTGCCATCTTCCACCCACAAAAGATCTAGGTCTCCTTCCCTGGAGTCCATTCACTCGGCTCCGAGATCGCCTTTGCTCTCGGAGCGGAGCCATTCCTCTCGGTCTTCCAGGCTTTCTGACCATGACCTCGAGAGGGTGGTTAGCAGACTCCTAAAGTCTCAGGCACTGGCCCAAATGCTTCACAGCCCGTCTCAACAGACAGTGGCTTTACCCATACCATCTTCGATTCCTCCTCCAACTCTGCCCCTGAGTTCGGAGCTGGAGCTCCTCGGAGCCGTGACCATCGTGACATCGGAGCCGATACTTCCCCCTTCGGCTCCATCGTCTGCTCCGATCTCTTCCATGGTCCCATCCATGGAGGGATCCAGGCGCTTGGACTCCCTCATCGGCTCCGAGGGGGCGAATGGCATCGGACCCTTGTCCGACCCTGTTCTCACTCTCGGAGCTTCGGCGCTGGTGAGTTCGGCCCCGACATCGGCTTCGGAGCCATCCCTCTCGGTGCCGGCTGGGGGTCCTATTTCTTCGGAACGGGAACCCTCTGTCCTGCCTGATAGGGGCGCCTTCGAGGGCATGAGGAGGGTACTGGCCCCTGTGCCTGCTCCACGGTCAGCTCCATCAGCTCCTCCCACTGTAATGCCTGCTGCGGTCTCTACCCACTTTCTCATTCCCGACCGTAGAGATCCAGCGCCTCAGGTTTCCCCATTGGGAATATCCTCCTCTTCCGAGGCTTCCCCTGATCCGTCAGGTGAACCCCCTCAAAAGAAGACATGTAAGAGGAAGCATGTGGACTCCCCTGAGTCCATCACATCTGATACTGACTTGGATGAGTTGTAAGGGTCCCCACGGTCCCCCTCTGAGGATGTTTCCTTTTCTGACATCCTTGAAATCCTCAAGCAGAGGGGGAACTGGTCTACCCTCAATCCATTCGAGGACGAGTTGGTTTACCTGGAGGCATTTGGTTCTCGCCCTTCCACCTCCTGGGTGTCTCCGCCTTTTGACCCCCTCATGGAAGTGGTGGCGCGGAAGGTGTGGACGGCCCCTGATACGACGGAACCCACCCCACGGAGGCCTTCCAAATTTATCACAGCCCCGTCAGATAAACCATTTTTTACTAAGGGTGTCCCAGTTGATGCCATGGTGGTGGCTGCAGCCACTAAGAAGGAACTGGCCGATCCTTCAGTACCTATCCATCCTCCTAGTAAGGAATCTAGGACTATGGATAGGTACGGCAAGCAGATGTTCTCTTCAGCGACCTTCGCCATGCGGTTGCTGAATTACTTGTGCCATTTCACCCGCCTTCAAAGAGACATTCTCAAAGAAATGGGTGATACCCTACAGGATCCAACAGCTGCGGGGTCTCAGGACAAAATCAACTCCCAGCTAGGAACCCTGAATTCCATTGTCAACTCCTCCATGCGGCTTATTTCCTATGCAGCCGATGGAGCGAGTAGAGCTGCAGGCACAGGCGTGGCTTTAAGGTGTCATGCCTGGATGTGGCTTTGCAACTTTGCAGACCCCTTCAAGCCGTCCTTCACTAACTCCCCCTTTGATGGTTCGGTGTTGTTTGGACCTCAAGTGAAGGATACTTTGACCAGATGTGAACAAGATGGCAAGACTCTCTCTGCCGTGGGAGTCAGTTTTTCAACCCCGTCCAGACCATATCCTAAGGGTCAAAAGGGTGGAAAAATCTCAGGGAGTCACGCCTGATGCAAGAGGTCAGTTCCCCCCGAGAGGCGGGGGGGACAACAACAGACGCTGCCCTAGAGGCAGAGGAGGTCCGCAGAATCAGGGTAACAGAGAGTCTCTCTCTGACAAACCCTTCCAGCATCCCTGAGAAGCTGCCCGACTGTCCACCTTCTGAGGCATTCAGGGGAAGGTTATTGCTGTACCCAGAAGCCTGGCTTTCTCTCTCACAAGACAAATGGGTACAGTCGATTTATATCCGAGGGTTACAAAATTCCCTTTATCCACACCCCAACTCGGCCAAAAGGGCCCCTCCCAGATGTTCCACCCAGTCTAAGGGAACAAGCAGTACTAGAAGTATCAAAACTGCTAACAAAAAGAGCCATCCAGCCAGTCCCAGCAGACCAACTAGGATCCGGAATCTACTCCAAGTTTTTTTTGGTACCAAAAAAGACAGGGGACTGGAGGCCAATATTGGATCTCAGCAGACTAAACAAGTCTGTAAAAAGAACGAAGTTCCGGATGGTCACGCTACAGTCCATTCTACCCTTTCTGGGTCAGGACAATTGTATGTGCTCAGTGGACCTTCAGGATGCATACTATCACATCAAGATGCACAGGCGCTCTAGGAGGTTTTTCCGCTTCCGGCTGGGGGCCAGTCACTACCAGTTCAGGGCCCTGCCCTTTGGTCTCACTACAGCCCCCCCGAGTGTTCACCAAATGCATGGCAGTGGTTACAGCTCATCTGAGACGTCAAGGATTCCAGGTGTTTCCGTATTTAGACGACTGGCTCCTTACTGCCACCACCAGGCATCAGCTTCTTCTTGCCAGAGATTACACCATTCAAACTTGCAAAGGGTTAGGTATTTCCATAAATTTCGAAAAGTCTGCCTTGTCGCCTTGTCAGTCTATTACCTTCATAGGTGCCACCTTAGACACCATACAGCTCTCAGCAAAATTAACCGAGCAAAGAGTTTTAGATATTCGAAATCATGTTCATATCCTCCTTCAGAGCAAAAGAATCCAGGCCAGGTTTGTTCTAAAAGTGTTAGGTCTCATGGCGGCAGCCATCACGCTACTTCCCCTTGCTCGCTTTCACATGCGGCTACTTCAGTGTATGCTCTTCTCCCAGTGGTCCTTCCAACAGCTTCCTTTGACACACAAAATCATAATGACTCTATCTTGCAAGAAACATCTGTCTTGGTGGATGGTCTCCCCTCAAGTCCTTCAGGGCAGACCATTCGTTCCTTCCCCTCCGGTCGCCACGGTCACAATGGATGCCTCCCTGATCGGGTGTGTGTGGGGGGGCATTTTCAGGGCAGGACAGTCCAGGGCACATGGTAACCTTTCGAATGCCACCTGCACATAAATGTCCTGGAGATGAGAGCAGTGCTTTTGGCGTTGCAAGCCCTCCAAGACTCTCTTCCTTTAGGGACTATTGCAATTCAGATGGACAATATGTCCGTAGTGTGGTATATCAACAAGCAGGGCGGAACCAAGTCCTATCCCCTGTGTCGAGAAGCGCTCAGACTTTGGCAATGGGTGATCTCTTCTCAGCGGTTTCTGATAGCAATGCATATCCCCGGGAAGTCCAACATCAATAGCGGACAGGTTGAGCAGAGCTATTCTCATGCCACACGAGTGGTCTCTCAAGCAATCAGTAATGGAGGAGATTTTTCAGAAGTGGGGTCTTCCTTGCTACGATCTTTTTGCAACACCTCAGAACAGCAAGTGCCTCGACTTTTTCACCCTCTTTCCCCTTCCAGGTCATCCCCTCAGAGACGCTCTAGTCCACGATTGGCCTCGGGGACTTCTATAAGCTTTTCCCCCCTTTCCATTAATCACTCAGTTGATTCAGAAAGCTACCGCCTTGAGAGCCAGGATGATCCTCATTGCCCCTTATTGGCCTCGACAGATATGGTTCCCGTTCCTGCATCGTTACCTTTTGGAACAGCCTTGGCATCTGGACCCAGTGCCAGATCTTTTGGCCCACCAGTCAGGGCGGCTGCACCAATCCCTCCAATCTCTCAACTTCACAGCTTGGTTGCTCCACTTCCATCCTTAGCTAGGCTTCCCCTGATTTCCAATTTTGTCCGTGATATTATTTTAGCTTCCCTTAAGTCCTCTACCAGAAGGATTTATACTAGTAAATGGAAGTGTTTTTCCTTCTGGACAAGGGCTAGGAATATAGATCCCTTCACTGCTCCTATACAGTCAGTTCTAGATTTCCTAGTGGAAATTTTTCATTCAGGCTCTTCATCCTCCACTGTAAAGGTTCAGTTAGCGGCCATTTCAAATTTTCACATAGGCCTATTGGATTCCAGCATCATGTCCCACAAGCTTTGTAAAGCCTTCCTTAAGGGTATCTTTTTACTCAAACCCCCAATCAAAGACCCCCCACCACAGTGGGATTTAAATTTGATTTTAACATCCTTGATTCTTCCCCCCTTTGAACCTGTGGCTTCCTGTTCTTTAAAGTTGCTCTCTTGGAAAACTCTCTTCCTAGTTGCCATAACTTCTGCTAGGAGAGTATCAGAACTCCATGCCCTTTGCATTCATCCTCCTTATCTAGTTTTCCACAAAGACAGGGTTTCTCTCAGAACTAACCCGTCTTTTTTGCCCAAGGTGGCTTCTCAGGCAAATTTAAATCAATCTATCGATCTTCCAGTTTTCTTCCCTAATTATTCTAACAGGGCAGAGCAAAAACTGCATTATCGGGACGTCCATTGTCAGCTCTGTTACTATCTGGACAGAACTAAACAAACCTGGAAATCTGATCAGCTTTTTCTGTCCTATGCGGAAGGTAAAAAGGGCCTTCCGGTATCCAACGTAACCTTGTCTAGATGGCTGTCCTCTGTGATTACCTGTATCTATCAACTCAGAGGTAAAGAATTACCTTCTAAGCCAAGAGCTCATTCAACCAGAGCTTTAGCTACATCAACAGCCTTTTAAGCTAGATTGCCAATGGATACTATTTGTGCAGCAGCCACATGGGCCTCTCCTCATACCTTTATTACACACTACAAATTAGACTTGGCCTCCAGAAACAGGGCAAATTTTGGTTCCACCGTTCTCAAGAGCCTGTTCCAATGAGCCACCCGGGATGAAGGTGCTAGGGACGCGGTCCCATCCAGCAAGAATGAAGGCGAGATTGACAACTTAACATTGAGAAGTTATGTATCTACCATAACGTTCCATGTTAGTTGTCTTCTTCTCGCCTTCTTTCTTGCGTCCCACTCGCCATCCCCCTAGCCTGGATAGACTGAAAGGATTTCCCTTTTTTATCAGGGTCTTCACCCTTCACTATTTGAAGCCTAAACTGGTTATCCTTTGGTATCTATAGCTTCAGGTAGTGGCACATGGGAGTTTTTCCCCCTTTCCTTCTCTCCCTTGGGTTGGGAGGCTAAAATTGCTATGTTCTCAGCTACCAAACGAGATCTGGGTAGTTAGCGCCTAGCATCATGGGATATAGGGTTGCCTCGAGCCGGTAAAATTGGCTCTCGAGCTTTAGTATAGGCCGAGTCAGAGCCGAATCCATCCAGCAAGAAAGAAGGCGAGAAGAAGACAACTAACATGGAACGTTATGGTAGGTACATAACTTCTCATTTCCTTTCATGCCAGGAAATTAGGTTTGGTAGTATCTAAGCAAATTATGTCTACTAGTATTTCTAAGACCATTTCTTTTTGTGACAAGCAACTTTCGTATTCTGTTCATGTTCATTCAGTCAGGGCGGTAGACTCTTCTGGTGCTTTTTTTTTCAAGGGTCTGGATACTATAAGTTAGATGTCATTTCCAGGGCCAGAGCAAGATTTGCCAGGGTTATCCCTTCATACCTTTGTGGAGGGATATTTTCTGCCTTCCTCCATCCATACATTCCAGTAGCTTTTGTACTCTTCCAAGAGAAAAGAATACTGCAGCAGTGATAAGCAAGGATAAAGTACAGTTGTGTAAGATCTTACCACAACAGTAGATGGCCTATTTCTCACTGCTGCAGTATTTTGTCCCCCTTTCTACCCCCCCCATTATTTTCTGTTACCCTACTTCTGGCCAAGGGGTGCCTAATCCATCCTTCTCTTCTTTTGATTTTGTTCCAGGATGTGCATGTTATTGTTTCTCTGGGGTTGCTCCAGTCTCCTGGATCACTTCAGTTCTGAGGATTAGATGTCCGTACTCCACATACATACCGTACACCTTGCAGATAGGATATACATATGACTTACAGCACCTGGAAGATGTAAAGGCCTTAATATACTGGCCACACATTAGACTGTTCTCTGCAGGATATCTCAACTGGTATCCACAATGGCCTACTTTCTGACTTACTGTAAATGTCATTGTGCATATTCTGTTGCTGGGGCAAGTAGGTTTAAGCCATACTGATTCAGAAGATGGGTAGTAGTTTTAGGCCCATTGTCCAGATTCTGTTGGTAGGGAAGTGGGTTTAGGCATACTGTGCTGATTCTGTAGATAAGGCAGTAGGTTTAAGCTTACAATGCTGATTCTATAGCTCGGGCAGTAGGTTTAAGCTTACAGTGCTGATTCTGTATCTGAGGCATTAGGTTTAGGCTTATTGTGCTGATTCAGTATCTGGGGAAATAGGTTTAGGTTTACTGTGTAGATTCTTTGGATAGGGCAGTAGGTTTAAGCTTGCAGTGCAGCTTCTGTAGGTGGGGCAGTAAGTTTTTCTTAGCTGGGGCATTAGGTTTAGGTTCACTGTGCAGATTCTGTATCTAGGGCAGTAGGTTTAGGCTTATTGTGCTGATTCTGTAGATAAGGCAGTAGGTTTAAGCTTACAATGCTGATTCTATAGCTCGGGCAGTAGGTTTAAGCTTACAGTGCTGATTCTGTAGCTGGGTCAGTAGGTTTAGGCTTACTGTGTTGATTCATTAGCTGGGACAGTAGCTGTAGGCTTACTGTACAGATTCTGTAGCTTAGCTAGGAGACTAGGGTTTGGCTTAATGTACTGATTCAGTAGCTAGGGCAACATGTTTAGCCTTACTGTATATATTCTGTATCTAGGGCGGTAGGCTTAAGCTTACTCTGCAGATCTGGTAGCTGAGACAGTAGTTTTAGGCTTACTGTGCTGATCCAATAGGTGGGGCAGAAGGTTTAGGCTCACTGTGCTGTTTTTGTAGCTGGGGAAGTAGGTTTAGGCTTACTGTGCAGATTCTGTACCTGGGGCAGTGGGTTTAGTCTTACTGTGCAGATTATGTAGTTAGGGCAGTAGGTTTAGTCATATGCCTGCACAGAATGGCTTGCCTGAGGTTATGGAGCTTTCATAGGACTTTTCCAGTGATCAAAAAGAATTAAACCTTTACTACCACTGAGGACTTTAATGATCCCCTTTCAACTCCATCTGCCATTTTTTTTTTAATTTCTGGATGAGACATCTCCTCTCAGTAAGAAGCAACCCACTTGCCGACTTTCATGTGAGATGATCTTACCCCCTCTGATAGTGCCGACCAAGTTATCCAAGAGAATGAATCAACTGAACTAGCAGATGCAGTTCTGACTGTCATTCAGGGCTGCCCATGGGGAAAGCAGGTCTTTGACTTTGGTCCAGCATCAAAAGACATGACAAAGTAGAAGTGGTTTCTGCATTTGGTGTTGGAGCTTTAAGGTCCCTTTCATAAAGAGCTTTCCCCAGAGGCCAAGCTGACGATCTCTTGAGGCCAGTTTAGCCAATGCTGTCCATAAGGGCTGTAGATTTTCCCCTTCAGAAAGAAACATGACATTCTGCTTTTCCTGATGTGGAAGAAGATGGCAGATTTCAGTCCCATTATTGACCTCAGTGATTTTAACAAAAATAGCTGGTATGTCAAATTCCAGATGATAACTCCCAAGGGGATTCATACCACTGCTTCCACATGATACCTTGATGGTATCACTGGACACGATGGATGCCTTCTAGCGCATCTTTCTCTGGAGCCCCACACCAAGGTTTCTTCCGTTTCTTCTGAGAGGGCACTACTTCCAGGACAGATTTGATCTTTTCTTTGCATACAGAGGTTTTATCAAAGAATAGGCATTGCTGGCAAAGCATTCTAGGAAAAAGAACTTCCAAGGTGTCTACGTGGATGACTAGCTCATGGTCGCCCCATCAAAGGACTGCGTGGTAGCATATTGGAATGAATACATTCTTTAAGGTAAACTGGAAGGTGGCCTCTCTGTTCCCATCTTTGAGCATTGCTTCACTGGTGTAAAACTGCACATTTTTCATTTTCTGTCTCTATTGCCTGTGAAGAGGGCCCAAAAGGTTATTAGTTTGGCAACCCTGTTGAGAATGCATTGCATGATCGAGGATTTGAAATTCCTGCATGTTCATGGCTTTTTGGCCCCCAATATCTTCATGATGCTATTTATGCACCAGCAGATGCATGCTTGCATTGAACTGGGAGGTGCCTGTGATTGTGTAGTCACCACATACTCACTGATATAGTGTTAGCAGCTGGCTGCTGGGTCAAGGGATGTGTTCTGTGTCAGCCAATCTTCAGGTGGGTCTCATTTCCTGCAACTGAATCTGCAGTAGTTCTGAAGAGGGATGCTTTGTTAGTGAGGTGCCAGTCTCACCTAAAATCCTTCACTATTCTAGGGAAGTGGCCACACCTAGAGAGGTATATCCACATCAGAAGGAACTTCTTGCATGTCTCCTAGCTCTCTAGGTTCTCCTGGCAAGATTGCTTTTGGAGCATTTCCTGTCCTCATCATGTGGTATCTAATCAAAAATGAGTCCTAGGCTTATGTTACATTTTGCAGAGAAGTTATGCATGTTGGAAATGAGGCATAAACAAGAGGTATCACCTTCTTGTACATCTTTCCATCTTTCCCACTGATTCTGTATCTGATTAGAAAATACAGGGAAGAAAGACCAAAACTTATTCTTGTTATCTGTTGATGGCTGAGAAGTGTGTAGTTTCAGGCTGGCAGGCCCTTAGTGAATCAGGTGACTCTCCAAGCACAAGCCCTGGAGTTTTTACATGATTGTGATGACAGCTGTCTCAGACTTGGTGTGTTTCTCTTGTTGTAGATGTTCTGATCTTACTAGGTTTTCGAGTTAAGGTTTTATAAGTGCTTAAAGTTGCCAAGAAATTGTACATCTGACGGATGTACACTTCTAAGTGAAAGAAGTTCTCCATTTGGCTGAACTGATATTGTGTGCCAACTCAGTTTGTACATTTGCAGCTGATCGTAATTGCTCTGAACTATTGTTTGAGCTGAGCATTATATTTACTTCATTCAGTAGGTTAGTTGGGTGGTCCACAAACAGTTTCAAATCATGACCCCAGCCAGTGTGGCTGTTACACATTTCAACACAGAATTAGACTTGTTAATGTAATAATAATTGATCGTACTAGTTGAAGTATATGAACAAAATGCAATAGTTAGTGGGTACAGAAGTAAATATGATAATTCCATTCTCAGGTAAACAGTAGTAGCATCTTACTAGGGTAATGAAAATTAAATCTGTACAATGTAGAAGTAAATGAGTAGTCAAGTGTGTTATGTCCTAAGGTCTGCAGTATGTCATTGTTGCATGATTCAGCTTGAATTTTTTAAGCCAATGTCTGAGCAGCCACAGTTGTATTCATTGCTAAGAAAATAGTTAGCTGTTCTTTAAATGTGGTTCATTTCAAGATTTTTCTGATATTTTAAAGTAATGAGTTCCCTGGTAAGAATGAATGCACCATTTGTTTACTTCTCATCAGGGACTCATTGTAGGCAGAATTGTAGCCCATCACTAGTTTGCCAGTCAGTTCCTTAAAGCTGTTTTCCACCTCTACCTAATTTTGGAAAAGAACCTTCCCCTCCTTGAAACCTGAACCTCATAATTGACTTGCTTCCCTGTTCAATCCCACTTGTTCTGTCATTTTGACGTTTTTCTCCTGGAAAATATTCTTCCTGGTGGCCATCGAATCTGTTTGCAGAATATTGGGATTAATTGAGACTTTAAATTTAGGGAAATGCACTCTGTCTTTCACAAGGGCTTAGTGTACCTTACAGCCAGCCCACATTTCTCTCAAACTTGGTGCTAGAATTGTTATTAAAGCGTCCATTTACCCCTTGGATATTTATGGGGGCAGAAACCACATGGGCATGTCCATTTCCCCCTTTGGATGTGCATCAGTAACTCACATTTTAGCTGGAATTTGTTTGAGTTAGTATATGAAGACAGGAAAACTCTTTCTCCATCACATTTAGGTGCTGGCAGTGTTCAAGCAGATATTCCAAGTGGAATTTCAAAAACTTTGCCCTCTCCTCTTACCTCCCAACACTCATTATGAGACTTATGAGAGATGCACTTATATATACAAATTGCAAGAAACACACTCTCCAGCCAAGACCGGAATAGCTGGTTAAGAGGAGAAGGTCAACACTTGCACCACACCACATGGAACACATAGCCCTCCAGAACACACACCAGCACTACCTTCACATAAAAACACAAACCACACACCCACCTTTGTGGAAGCTCTCAATAAAAATCTACCCAAACAGCAGAGGCCTCCAAGGCAGAAACGCATTCGACCACCACAACACAGCACTAAACACAAGACACACAACTCTCCTAAACAGTGTGCCACTCAACCAAAACCCGTAAGGCAAAACAGCATGCCCAACCCACTAGTCATAGGTGACTCTATAGTGAGACACACTGATGTCCCACTCACTAGGTTGAATAAGGAGAAAGTAACAGCTGCCGTCAGGCGCCAGGATCCGCCACATAACACATGCACTCAGGTCCCTCAACAACAGATACAAATATGACTCTGTCATTGTACATGTGGGTGTGAATGACCTGCGATGTACCTCCCTGAACTACATGAAAAGAGACATGGAGGAGCTCTCGGATTATGTAGCCCAGGTGGGTATGACTCTAGCCCTGAGCAGCATCCTGCCATCACACAGAATGATACCATAATACAAGCAGAAAATGATTGATTTTAACAATTGGCTAAGTTTCTGGTGTCATTCCAAGGGGATCCAGTGTCTGCCTGGGATGACATGATTGACAGACCTCGATGCTTTGCCAGAGGTGGCCTGCATCTGTCACCCCTAGGCTTCCGGATACTGGCCAAGGCTCTTGCCACCCCTATAGTGCCTTTTTTAGGCTGTGTTCCAAAGACCAAATTACCATCATAACAGCTACAAACAAATGCAATCTGATGGTCATGCTGCTCAGTGGCAGAAGTCTAAATTTCAAAATGCACTCACTCAAAGCACTCCTTAAAATGGAGAACATCGACATTTGTGCTGTAACAGAGACCTGGTTCAAAGCAGCAGGAAGCACCCCTGCACTACCAGGCTATAACTCATTCCACACCTTTTGGCCCCAGAACTTGGACCGAAGCTCCAAAGGCGGTAGTGTTTCCATATTCATAAAGGATGCGGGCAGCTCCAGATTGGTAGCCCAACATAACACATCAGAGATACTTCAGGTGCAGCTAACACTGGGTAAGACAGCGATTCAGGTCGAAGCCTACTATAGGTCCCCAACCATGTCCCAAGACTCACACGTCATGTTCCTAAGCACCCTGGAGAATATTAAGGTCCAACCTAACACACTCATACTGGGCGACTTCATCTACCCTTCCATTAACTGCGAAAACTCCTCATTTACCAGTACACTTGCCCAACATTTCCTGGAATTCATTAATTCCAGTGCCCTGGACCATCTTGTTCTTACCCCCACTAGAGGTAACAACATCCTTGACCTGGTCATTAATAACATGGGCAACCGATGCTCTACACCAATAGTCAACTCCTTCCTAGTTAAATCTGTCCACAAACTAATCATCTTGGAAATCCACCCCCCCCCCCCAAACCATGAAAAACTTCTCCAAAGCTAACTTTGGACTCCTAAAAACTGAGGTCACTAACTTCACGGCATCCGTGCAAATGTAGAATAGTTCCATAACCGCTGACTCGTACACCGATGCACTGTACAAATATGTACACAAATGCTTGGATCTCACCATACCCAATAGAACCAATACGCTCTCATCCAAAAAAAGGAAAACAATCTGGTAGTCCCCTGCCATTAACAAAGTCTAGAACAGAAGGAAGAAACTGATGCGGAATAAGGTGAAGTCCCAAGACTGGAAAAACTCGTTATCAGCCTCAACAAAAAGTTGAGATCCCTCATCAAATCCTCTAAAGCTAGCTATGAAAACAGAATTACAGCAGGTAGTAAAGGCAACCACAAGGCCTTCTGTAGTGATATAAAGAATCTCCACGGCAATACCCAGATTTGCTCTGAGCTACTGCACAATGGTACGTCCTATACCGAGCCAACAGATATTGCCTGTATACTGGCCGACAGATTCAGTGCCAAGTTTACCCCCCCCCCACAAAGGACCAATCACAATACCATTAGATTGCCAGACACCCAGTATTACTGCTGCACAGATTAAACAGCACCATCTAAGGCCAAGAATACAGCTTCTATGGGACCTGACAATATCCCTGGCTGTGTTCTACATGAACTACAGAGTGAACTGGCACCACACCTGTGTTCCTGTTCAATCACAGCCTCACCTCAGGCTTTGTCCCTGCAGAATGGCGCACTGCTACAGTCATCCCTCTCCACAAAAGAGGCGTGACTACAGACCCTGGGAACTATAGCCCCATTAGCCTGTCGAGTCTGATATGCAAAGCTGTGGAACACATCATCATGGACCTAATTAACAAGGTTATAGGGAATCTACAAACTCTGGATCCCACACAGTTTATTTTTGTGAAGGGTCAATCATGCCTGCTCAACCTGGTCGACTTCTTTGAGTCAGTCACCAGAGCCGTGGATGAAAGAAAGGTGGGTCATACAGCCTACCTTGATCTGGCCAAGGCCTTTGATGCCATTGCCCACTCGGGAACCATAGAAAAACTCACTAAGCTAGGCATCAACCGCTATATCACTAGGTGGGTTGCAAACTAGCTTACAGATAGAACCCACAGTGTGAAAGTAGCTGACTCCAAGTCAGACTGCCGACCATTCATGAGTGGAGTCCCACAGGGTTCAGTCTTGGGTCCTCTCCTGTTTGGCATCTACTTCTCTGAAGTCCAGGCCAACATGAAGGGACTCTGGCTGACAAAGCTCACAGACGATTGCAAGTTGGGAGCTGCTATTAACTCTCCAAGTGGTGGTGACATCCTGCAGAAAGGCCTCATAGAGACCAATGACTGGTGTCAGAACCATGGTCTTGAGCACAATGCCAAAAAATGTATCATCATCCCCTTTGGAAAAAACTCTGTTCTCTTGAATTACCACAGCGATGTTAGTCCAGTGAACACAGAACGTGTTGTAAGAGATCTAGGAACACAGGTTGACAGCAACCTCTCTTTTGACCACCACATTGCTACTGTGGTCAGAAAGTCCGTCTGTGTGGCACATCTCATTACTAAGGGTTTTGCATCCAGGAAGAAAGAGGTCATTGTCTCTCTCTACTCTTCCCTCATTAGGCCAGTCATATTGAGTACAATGCCACATTTGGCATGTACCTCACTAGACACCTGCAACAACTGGAGAGGCCACAAAAGTACCTCACAAAGATGATCCTAGGCCTTAAACAGTTGTCCTGTATGGGCAGACTCAAAAAACTCCAACTATTCTCTGACTCATATCGCCTACTTAGAGGTAATCTCTGCTTGTCTTACAAAGCCATGTCTCACCCAGCTCTGTTAGAAATGCTACATCTAAACAAATCCCAGTCCCTCCGCACCACATGCTCCAGAGACTTCAACCTCATTACCGCAATCAACAGAACATGCTCGAGGGACAGGTTCATAACCCAGAGACTGCCCATGGTATGGAATAGACTTCCCATACATGTCAAGCAGAGCACATCACTGAACCTCTTCAAGAGAAATCTTGAGTGGGTGGGAAATAGAAAATTCACCCCAGGGATCACTCCAGTGGCCCTACTCGATAGAGGCACTGGGAACTAATATCGGGTGGCACGATGTCAGGGTAATCCTGTGGGCTAGGCTTGTAAAGTCTCCAGAGCCATTAGCCTATTACACACCCATGAACCTATGCTATCAGAAGGCAAACTACCCACTGGAAAATATTTATTTATTTATCCATTGATGACTGGATTAGTACCCCTATGGTTGTAGCCTCTTTTCAGGGGAGACCTGAGGTGATATTTATACTATTGGGGAAGTTCGGCCAGGGCATTGGAGAACTTAACCTACTTTTTATTGTTGTGAGTGGGAACCATTTTGGAGGAGCAATTCCTGTTTCTCTTCCAGGTGCAGAGGCAGCCTGGAGAAACAAGAAGGCAGATGGAGAAAGAATGAGAAAATGCAGTACTGAAATAAATGAGGGTGAAAGCAAATATCGAGACCAGAGAATGTGTCCATTCTAAGGAAACCTGCTTGATGGAGATGAGTCAGAAATGATGACTGTATAATTACAGCCCTCCAGTTGGGAGGGTTGCAAGATGATTTACTTAGAGAAATGGAGATGCATAGTGAGCCATTAAATGAAGGAGACTTTTCCTGGGGTGACATTATGGAGAAAATACAAAAGTAGGATGCTGAGACAATCATGAAGAACAGTATCGAGATGAAAAGAAAACATCATATGGAGAGAAAATAAAAGAAGGTAAAAGTTGAGTAGTACAAAATAAGGTAGAAGTAAATGAAAAATGGAAGTACATGGAAAGGATTTAAAGTAAAGAAGACAAAGAAAATGGACAGGTATGAAGTGTGAGGGCAATTTAATAGCTTATTTGGGTATAACATCACATGTGGTAAGAGCATTTATTCTTATTAACAGAGACATTTTGTGGTATATTTGAGACTGTTTTTTCAATGGAAAATTTTCTTGGAGAATATGGAAAAAAGAAAGACTATAACCTATGGAGTATTTATATGATAAAAGCATTTAACAGGGAAACAAAAAAGAAGATTCATTTACAATTTCAAAACAGTGGTAGAAAGAGAGACTTTGAAAGCTTTATTTAAAGAAGTACTGACAATGCAAAAGTTTATGACAAAAGGAGTTTATGGACTGGTGCCTGGAATTGTAATAGTGTGCTAAAAATAGAAAGAGAAAAAATGTACATATACCAAGCATGATAAATGTGGAAGGGAGTTAGGGGTGTTGTGAAATACTGGGGACAACCCAAAACATTTTTTTTGTGGAAAAGGACATTTGATAAGTAACTGTGACAAAAGAAAATGTATTTGTGGGAGAATGGGACATAATGAAAAAAATGTGAATTGAAATGTTACAGTAATGTCTTTCGGCTTTTCCCGGTTAGGGGACGCCACAGCGGAACTTCGGTCCGCTAATGATTGGCAGTGGATTTTTATGGTGCCAAGTTGCCAGCCCGATGCCCAACCTTCAAAGAAGGCACACCTATTCATTCACGCATCTACCTGCATGTCTTTATACATCACTCGACCATGGGGAGGACATGCAGACTCCACACAGAAGGCGTTCCAGCCAAGAATTGAACGGGAGGACCTCTTGCTGTGAGGCGACAACGCTAACTGCTGCACCACCGCGGCCTTTTATAAATGTAACAAAATTAGATTTGTATAGATGGATTGCAAAAATGAAAATAGCAAGGAAGAAAGAGAGAGAAGAAATTTTAGAAGTAGTAGAAATTGCTAGAAAGGTGCTTGGTGTGAAATCTGGACAGAGGAAGGAGGGCAAGGAGACCTGGTGGTGGAATGAGGAAGTACAGGAGGGTATATGGAGAAAGAGGTTGGCGAAGAAAAGAAGTAGGATTGTCAGATGAAGAAAGTAGACAGGAGTATAAGGAGATGAGGTGCATGGTAAAGAGAGAGGTGGCAAAGGTTAAGGATAAGGCGTATAGAGAGTTGTATGGAAGGTTGGACACTAAGGAGAGAGAAAAGGACCTGTACCGATTGGCTAGACAGAGGGACCGAGCTAGGAAAGATGTGCAGTAGGTAAGGGTGATAAAGGATGAGGAAAACATACTCACTAGAGAGGAGAATGCGTTGAACAGATGGAAGGAGTACTTTGATGGGCTGATGAATAAAGAGAATGAGAGAGAGAGAAGGCTGGATGATGTGGGGATAGTGAATCAGGAAGTGCAATGGATTAGCAAGGCGGAAGTAAGGATAGCTAAGAAGAGGATGAATGGGAAAGGCTGTTGGTCCAGATGAGATACCTGTGGAAGCTTGGAGGTGTTTAGGAGAAATGGCAGTGGAGTTTTTAACTAGATTGTTTAATGAAATCTTGGAAAGTGAGATGATGCCTGAGGAGTGGAGAAAAAGCGTTTTGGTACCAATTTTTAAGATCAAGGGTGATGTGCAGAGCTGTAGTAACTACAGAGGGATAAAACTGATCAGTCAGCCCTAATAATGGGCGATTTCAACTATCCTACCATTAACTGGGAAAACTACTCATGTACCAACTCTTGTGCTCAACGTTTTCTGGAATTCATAAATTCCAATGCCACGGATCAACTTATACACACCCCCACCAGGGGCAGCAGTATCCTAGACCTGGCTATTACCAACATGGGCAACCGGTGCTCCACACCAGAGGTCAATTCCTCGTTGGTCAGATCCGACCATAAGCTAATCACCGTAGACATCCACATCCCTCCCCCACCCCCCATTAGGGAAACCACAGTAAAATATTTCTCCAAAGCCAACTTCACGCTTCTTAAGACAGAAGTGGCAAACTTCACGACACCCATGCTGACGGACAATAGAGGTATGACTGCTGAATCCTACACAAATGCACTTTATAAGCACTTACATGAGTGCATGGATCGTGCAATCCCTAACAGCACCAAGATGCTATCCTCCAAAAAAAGGAAGCCAATCTGGTGGTCCCCTGCCATAAACCAACTCTACAACAGAAGAAAGAAACTGTTGCAAAAAAGAGTAAAATCCCATGATTGGAGAAACTCCCTGGTCAGCTTCAGTAAGAAGCTGAGATCCCTCATAAAATCCTCCAAAGCTAGTTATGAAAACAAAATCGCCACTGACTCTAAAGACAACCACAAAGCATTCTATAGCTATGTCAAGAATCTCAATGGCAACACTCAGATCTGCCCTGAGTTACAGCACAATGGCACTAAATATACAGAACCAATGGATATTGCCAACATCCTGGCAGATAGGTTCAGTGCTAACTTTACCCCTCTGTCATCCCCTAAAGGGCCCATCTCTATACCAGAAGAATGCAAAATTCCTGTAATCACAGCTGCACATGTAAAGAACACACTATCCAAAGCCAAGAACACAGCATCCGTGGGACCTGGCGACATCCCAGGCTGTGTTCTACATGAACTGCAGAATGAACTGGCGCCCCACCTAAGTACCATGTTCAGTCATAGCCTCACCTCAGGCTATATGCCCACTGAATGGCGCACAGCGACAGTTATCCCACTCCACAAAGGGGGAGCCACCACAGACCCCAGAAACTACCGCCCCATTAGCGTAACGAGTCTGGTCTGCAAGGCTATGGAGCGTATCATCATGGAACTTATAAACAATGACATTGGTAATCTCCAAACTCAGGACCCCACCCAGTTTGGGTTTGTAAAAGGCAGATCATGTCTCCTACACCTGATTAGACTTCTTTGAAGCAGTCACCTAAGCCGTAGATGAGGGTAAGGTGGTTCACACAGCCTATCTAGATCTCGCCAAGGCTTTTGACACCTTCCCCCAGTCTGGAATTATAGATAAACTCACTAAACTAGGTATAAATCCCTATGTCACAAGATGGATTGCCAACTGGCTCACTGACAGAACCCACACTGTGAAAGTAGCAGACTCCAAATCCAGTTTCAGACCAGTGACAAGTGGAGTACCACAGGGTTCAGTTCTGGGTCCTCTCCTGTTTGGCATCTACTTCTCGAAAGTACAGGCCAACACAGAAGGTCTTTGGCTAACGAAGTTCGCAGATGACTGCAAACTAGGAGCCATAATCAAAACTCCAAAAGATGTGGACATCCTACAAAAGGGTCTTGCTGAGACAGATGCCTGGTGTCAAAGTCATGGCCTCAAGCTCAATGCCAAAAAGTGCATTGTCATTCCTTTTGGTAAAAACTCAGTACCCATGAACATTGGTGGTAGTCTAATTAACACCGAAAGTGTGATAAGAGACCTTGGGACACAGGTGGACAGTAGTCTCTCCTTTGATAATCAAATCGCCACAGTAGTCAGGAAATCCTTCTATGTGGCACACCTCATCACAAAAGGTTTCTCATCCAGGAAAAAAGAGGTCATTGTTCCCTCTACTGCCACTCATTAGACCCATTATAGAGTACAATGCCCCTTTTGATATGTACCTCACAAGACATCTACAACAACTGGAAAGGCCACAGAAATACCTCACAAAGAGGATTACCAGCCTCAAACAGATGCCCTATGCAGACCGTCTCAAAAATCTGCAGCTTTACTCCATTGCATATCGCTTACTCAGAGGCGATCTCTGCCTAACACACAAACCTATGTCAAACCCAGAGCTTTTAGACATGCTCCACTTAAAGAAATCCCAATCCCTACGAGCTACACACTCTAGGGACCTAAACCTCATCACCACAATAAACAGAACATGCTGGAGGGATAGATTCCTGTCCCAGAGACTTCCCATACTCTGGAACAAACTACCTATCTATATCAAACAAAGCTCCTCATTAGCACTGTTCAAGAAAAATCTTGATGATTGGATGGGAGATAGGAAATTCACCCCAGGGATCACTTCTGTGGCTCTGCTCGACAGTGGCACAGGAAAATCATTTTCTTGGGTGGCAAAAGCCAGGGTACCTTTGGCTAGGCTTATATAGGCCCTAGGGCCAGTAGCCTAGTACCTACCTATGAACCTATGAAATTATGTGAAAGAGTAGTGGAAGCTAGGTGATGATTAGTGATCAGCAGTATGGTTTCATGCCAGGAAAGAGCACTACAGATGTGATGTTTGCTCTGAGAGTGTTGATGGAGAAGTACAGAGAAGGTCAGGAGGAGTTGCATTGTTTCTTTGTGGACTTAGAGAAAGCATATGACAGGGTGCCTAGAGAGGAGTTGTGGTATTGTATGAGGAAGTCGGGAGTGGCAGAGAAGTATGCAAGAGTGGTACAGGATATGTACAAGGGTAGTGTGACAGCGGTGAGATCTGCAGTGAGAGTGACAGATGTGTTTAAGGTGGAGGTGGGATTACATCAAGGATCAGGTCTGAGCCCTTTCTTGTTTGCACTGGTGATGGACAGGTTGACAGACGAGATCAGACAGGAGTCCGCATGGACTGTGATGTTTGCAGATGACATTGTGATATGTCGTGAGAGTAGGGAACAGGTTGAGGAGACCCTGGAGAGGTGGAGATATGCTCTAGAGAGGAGAGGAATGAAGGTCAGCTGGACTAAGACAGAATATGTGTTTGAATGAAAGGCAGGGTAGAGGAATAGTGAGGATGCAAGGAGTAGAGTTGGCAAAGGTGGATGAGTTTAAATACTTGGGCACAACAGTTCAGAGTAATGGCGAGTGTGGAAGAGAGGTGAAGAGGAGAGTACAGGCAGGGTGGAGTGGGTGGAGAAGAGTGTCAGGAGTGATTTGTGACAGACATGTACCAGTAAAAGTGAAAGGGAAGGTGTACAAAAGGGTAGTGAGGCCAGCTATGTTATATGGGTTGGAGACAGTGGCATTGACAAAAAGGCAGGAGTCAGACCTGGATGTGGCAGAGTTAAATATGTTAAGATTTGCACTGGGTGTGATGAGGGTAGACAGGATTAGGAATAAGTATATTAGAGGGTCAGCCCAGGTTGGACAGTTTGGAGACAAAGCTAGAGAGGCGAGATTGAGTTGGTTTGGACATGTGCTGAGGAGGGATGCTGGGTATATTGGGAAAAGGATGCTAAGGATGAAGCTGCCAGGTAAGAGGAAACGAGGAAGGCCTAAGATAAGGTTTATGGATGTGGTTAGAGAGGACATGCAGGTGGTTGGTGTGATAGAGTAAGATGCTGAGGACAGGAAGAAATGGAAATGGGTAACCCGCTGTGGCGACCCCTAACCGGGAAAAGCCAAAAGAAGTAGTAGCAGCAATAAAATAATAATTAGATGAGAAAAAATATTAAAGAGGATATACAAACAGGTTCTGAAATAAGTGACAAAGAAGACATAAACTGGGAGGTAGTAAAAGGAAAAAAGAATTCTATTGGCGAAAGGGTAGAAGACAGAAAAATAACATTTAAATGGATAGGTGCAAAAGAAAGGAAATGAATGCAAAAGAACTTGTACAGCTAAAGTTGGGAGCTTGGTATAATGGTTAAGATGATTGACTCACAAGCCCACGGTACGGTATTTGATTCTCACCTTTGGGAAGGAAATTGGTTAGCCCTACAATGGACTGTTACGAAAACTCGCCTAGTAATTAGTTATGAACTTATGAATTCAAGAAGGAAAAGAGAAAATGAAAAATTTCAAGTGCTTTCGGAAAAGATTATGAATAGTGTAGTACAATGTGTACAAGAAATGTTTTAAAGAAAAAAATAAGGTAGTGAAAAAAATTGGAAAGTAAAAAAGTTAACAGTAAAAGAGAATAAACAATTGGAAATGAGATTTCTTTAAATTAGGTAGACAAAGTATTAGTACAAGTAAGTACAGATTTGGCTCCAGGCCCAGATGGAATAGGTTATGAAATAGATTGTGAATGAGTGGTTAAATGAGGGTTTTGTGTATAAAGAATTATGTAGTGAAATACTTAAATTCATATGGAAGAAGGAAGATAGAAGAGAATTAAAAAACTGGAGACCAGTAGTACTGAATAATAATGATAATAAGATCTTCATGAAAGTAATACACACGAGATTTGAAACTAAAATGGAAAATATTAAGGAAGACAGCATATATAGTATAAATGGGAAGGGTTGTCAAGAATTATTAATGGCAGAGAAAAGAAGAAGAAGCGAAAGTCATGACAGGAGGTCTTAGTAAGTCATTCAGTACAATTAGACATGAAATCTTATGGGTAATAATGAAAGAATATGGTTAACTCTGATCACTAATCAGTCACATTTGAAGTAGCTGTAACACCTGAACCCCTCCTAGATGAAATCAGGCTAAAAATTTCACCAAAGCTAACAATACCCTCCTAAGAGATGACATAAATTATTTCCAAGCTCCTGTTCCCACAGATGGCATATACAACTATGCTAACGTATACACAAATACCCTGTACAAACAGTTATACAAATGTATTGACACAGTTGTACCTCATAAGATCAAAACAAGATTCTCAAGAAATAACAAACCTCTCTGGTAGACATCTAGCTGTAATAAGTTATACAACAAGAGGAAGAATAAAAAAAAGGAGAGGTCCCAGCACTAGAAGAACACCCTCCTCTGCTTGAACAAACAAATAAGACAACTTGTAAAATCCTGTAAGGGCAACTTTGAAAAAAAAAATTAGCAACCATAGTTAAGGATAACCATAAGGTATTCTTCAGTTACAGCTGTAACCTAAAAGGTAGGACCCAGATGTGTGCTGAACTAGCTGTGGATGGCATCACACACACTGATCCTGCGAAAATAGCTAACATATTAGCTGACAGGTTTGGTGAAAATTTCACCCCCCCCCCCCCACAACACAAAGCACTCCCTCCACATCTCCCCCATCTTGCATTTCCAAAGAGCAAGTCATTAATGCTCTCTCCAAAGCCAAAAACATGGCCTCTATGGGACTGAATGGTCCAGGTTGCATTTTAAATGGTGTAAAACATGAGTTAGCAAGTCCATTAGGTACTGTCTTAAACCATAGCCTGAGTACTGCTTTTGCCCCTGCTGAATGGAAAATAGCAACAGTCATCCCACTTCAAAAAGGGGGTACAGCAACAGAGCCTGTGAACTACAGACCCATAAGCTTAACCAGCCTTATTTGTAAGGCCATGGATCGAATCATCATAGACATTATAAATAAGGATGTAGATGATCTCCTGACCCTTGATCCGACACCGTCTGATTTTTGTTAAAGGCAGGTCATGCCTGTTAAACCTGGTGGACTTCTTCGAAACCGTCATCAGAGCCATAGATGAAGGCAAATCTGTGCATACTGCCTACCTTTACTTAGCCAAGGCCTTTGACACAATCCCACATTTGGGCATCATTGTTAAACTCTCCCAGTTGAATATCAACCCTTATGTCATCAGGTGGGTTGCTAAGTGGCTCACTGATAGATCATACACATTCAAAGTTGGGGACTTTACCTTACCCAGCAAACCTGTCACCAGCAGAGGTCCACAGGGGTCAGTGCTGGACCCCCTGTTTGGAATATACTTTTCAGAAGCTCAGGCCAAAACAGAAAGGCTGTGGCTGACTTAAATTTCCTGACAGTTGCAAATTAGGTGTAATCATTGAATTCCCAAACGATGTCAGTATACTTCAAGAGGGACTTACACAAACGAATGATTGGTGCCAAAGCCATGGACAAATTCAGTGCTAAAAAATGCACTGTCATCCCCTTCAGTAAAAACTATATCCCTGCAAACTATTATATATTAATACCCTAAGTAACGACTCAGTACTGAGAGACTTGTGAATGCAAGTTGACTGTAGCCTAAACTTTGATCACCATGTGACTACTGTGGTAAGGAAGGCATTCTATGTTGCACACCTCATTAGCAAAGGCATTGCCTCAAGAGTAAAAGAAGTCATAACACCCCTGTATTCGACCCTCATCAAGCCAGTAATTGATTATAGTGCTCCCTTTGATATGTGCCTTACCAGGCAACTGCAGCAACTTGAGAGACCTCAGAGATTTCTAGCCAAGAAAATTCAGGGTCTCCAGCACATGCCATACATTGACAGACTGAAGTCATTGTATCTACTCAATAGTGTATAGACTACTTAGAGGAGACTTCTGTCTGGCCTACAGAGCAATCTCTGATCCAATCCTAATGGAAATGCTGTACATCCACAAATCAAATGGGACAAGGGTCACCTGCTTCAGGGACCTTAATCTGGCCTGTGACATAAATAGGACCTGCTGGAGCAACAGATAGGTCTCTCAGAGGTTGCCACTCCTCTGGAATAGGCTACCAGTTCACATCAAACAAAACCCCTTTATAACCTTGTTTAAGCGTAGTCTGGATGACTGGATGGGAAACCTTAAATTCCTGCTGGGGATTCAACCTATGACATTCCTAGATATGGGCGGTCATTGTTAACTAAGATCTTGAGTTTAGGCAAGATTCTTTATATTGGGTTTCTCTAGTATTGTACTGGGTACATATGGCTAGGCTTATAAAGACCTTGGGTTCAATAGCCCAGTAACCACCTATGAACTGATGAGAGAAAAAGTTAGGAAATTATGTATGTCAGCATATAGTGAAAATAAAGTAAAAGTACTTGTAAATGGCTGGTTAAGCCAAGAGGTGCATATGAAGACTGATGTAAGACAGGGATGTCCAATGAGTTGTGTACTCTTTGCATTAGTTATGACTCTGATAGTATATGAAATAAACTACAAAATGAAGAAGGTGGGGTATATAACACCTGAAGGGCTAAGAATTCCAGTTCTGTTAAAATATGCAGATGATATTATAATAATTACAACAAACAAAATTTGGATAAAGAAGTAATAATTTGCACAAGTGAGTGTCTAGAGATGGCTTTAAGTAATGAGAGAAGTGAAGGTTTAGGCGATGTAAAGATTGGGGGTATATATTTTACAAAAAATGAAATTTTTGTGTTAGGTATACAATTTGGGAATAAAGATGTAAGTAGAATGTATTCAGTGGGAGGAAGAAATAAAGCAAACGTCTTTTCTGGAGAACATTATCATTCAGAAAAAAAAAAGGCTGCTTTGATAAATTCAGTACTGATGGGAAAAATAGCATACTTAGCAAGTGTATTTATGTTGCCAGCAGCACTTGAAATGGAATTATTGCAGATATGTTTTTCATTTATAAGGGGTTCTAGATTAAACCCAGTGAAAAGATGAGTTTTGTATATAAATAAAGAGGGATGAGGTTTAGGGTTAATTAACCCAGTGGTATAAGCTGCTTCATTAAATTCATACAAAGTGTTAAAGTGGATAAATGAAAAATATGAGAGATTAGTAGTAAAACTGTATAAATACAAGTATAATAGATTTTGGTGTATGGTAAAAAAGAGTAAAGGAGAAAATATAGTGTAAATAAAATAAAATGTTATCAAGAAAAATATTTTTTGTGGAAAATAAAAGTTTATGATATAAAAAAAGATATAAAAGTGTGGTATAAGAATGTAATGATGCAACATTACTATGTAAAACCATGGGAAAATCTAACAGATGAAGGTTTGGAGACAAAGCCAGAGAGGCAAGATTACATTGGTTTGGACATGTGCTGAGGAGGGATGCAGAGTATATTGGGAAAAAGATGCTAAGGATGAAGCTGCCAGGTAACAGGAAAAGTGGAAGGCCTAAGATAAGGTTTATGGATGTGGTGAGAGAGGACATGCAGGTGGTTGGTGTGACAGAGCAAGATGCAGAGGATAGGAAGAAATGGAAACAGTTGATCTGCTGTGGCGACCCCTAACGGGAGCAGCCGAAAGAAGAAGAAGATAAAAATAAGCAAATGGTGTAATCAGAAAGTACAATGTCAACATTCTTTGTGGAGACTGGTAATAGATAAATTGTCAGTAAAAAGAAATTTGTTTGTGTCTTTCGGCTTTTCCCGGTTAGGGGTCGCCACAGCAGAACTCCGGTCCGTAATGATTGGTAGTTGATTTTTACGTGCCGAGTTACCAGCCCTGACGAACAACCTTCAACGAAGGTATGCCCATTCACGCATGTCTCCATGTAGAAGACGCTGTAGCTGAGAATCGAACCGGACAGCGTCTTAGTGCGAGGCAACAACGCTACCGCACCACCACCGCGGGTCTATGCCATATAAAAAGAAAAGTGATAGAATATGTTTACATTGCCAATCACACGAAATTGTGGAACACGTGTTTTTGAAATGTAAAAGAGTAAAAAGTTATGGGGAAAACTAGATAAAGAAGATTTTTTTGAAAATATAACATAAGTGGATAAAATAAACATGGATATGATTAAATGTGAATATTATAAGAATAGAAGTAAATAATATAGTAAGAGAGTAGATAAGTTATTTTATGTTATATGGAATGAAATAAATGAAATTATGTGTAATGGTAAATGGGTTTCAGCAACAATATTAAGTAAAATCAGATGGTTATGGAGAAAGGAGTGAGGGTCTAATAGGTATGAACATTTAGCATGATTGTAAATGAAATTATAAGTATGTGTAAACAGATTTGTATATTTATATATTTGTATGTGTAAATATTTGTAAATATGTAGGTATTTTGTAAACAAGTCATTTTTGTTTACAAATAAAGGACTCCTCCTCTTTTTGACAGGTGCTGTGGAATCTTTTACATCCACCTGAGCCACCACCAACTCAAACAGATGGGACTTGAGTTTAACATGTCATCTTAAGGATGGCACACCCAGGAGTGGAGCCACCCCTGTTATGCTGCACTAAAGTATCAGTAATTGGTCAATCTGGTATGGGAATAGAACCTACAGCCTTCTGCACAAAAGGCAAGTGTACTACTTGTTGTGCCACTGATACTGCTGGAAAAAGCACAGTCCACTATACACATGGAAGCTTTTAATGCTTACTCTCAACATTTGTGCTATGGCCACTTGATTGAGCCTCCACAAAGCATTACTGATTGGACTGTGATTCCAGGAGTTGGGACCTTTTTTGATATCACAGTAGGCCAAGATTCAATCTTCTGAGCGTTACTCTTGAATATTCTCTGTTTTCTACTCTTGTTGGGTTAGGTTTACTGCTTGGAACTGACCCTTGTTTAAAGATCCACCAAAAAGGGTTCCTGTTAAATATAGCATATCATTATTACAGTACCAGTTGCATATTTATTTTTATTTTATTTTATGTATCCATTCTTGGTTGACAGGGCTAGTCCCACTAGGCTAGAGGCCTCTATGCAGGGGGAGACCCAAGGTGGTGTATTATTCCTAATTGATGGAACTTTATAAGGACCCAGACCCACTACTTAAGATGTTATGCTACTCTGTGACCATGCAGATGTTTTGAAACTACAGCAGTTGAAAAAGGCAGTTAAGTCTCTTATGATACCCAAACCCTTCAGAAGGAGCCTGCCCTAATAAATCCAGTGTGCCTTAAAAATGGGTTCAAACTAAGTGCCAGTAAGTGTACTATCATCACTTTTGGCAGACATCCCCTCCTCTCATCATATTGTTTAGATAACACATCTCTACAAAATGAAAAATGTGTTAAGCGACCTAGATACTTGGGTGGATAGCTCCTTCTGCTTTGACCATTGCCAACGGAATATCATCAAGATCTAAAGAGGTAGTCTCTTGTTATACTCAGCATTGAGCAGGCCGGTTATCGAGTACAATACCCTCCTTTGGGATACATCTTACTAAACATATCAAACAATTAGAAAGACCCTAAGTTTCCCAGCCAAAACAATTACAGGTCTAAAGTCGCTGAGCTAGCAAGAAATGCTGGAAGCTCTATCTCTTTATTTTTTGTAGACTTTTGAGGAGAGATATTTGTCTTGCTTATTGCAGCATTAGAAACCCAGTTGTCCTGGACATCCTGTTTCTCTGCAACATCTCCAGCTACACTAGAACTAGGGAGCTAAGTCTTCACTAACAGAGAAAGAAAACTTAATGGAGGGGACATATTTATAACCCAGCACTTCCCAAATCTCTGGAGTAAACTTTCCCTGCATGTTAAGCAGTGTTACTCAGTATCTTCCTTTAAACAAACTAGATGACTAGATGGGTATCCACAGATTTACTCCAGGATTAACTGGTATTGCGCTTCTGGAGAAAGCAATTGCTACCAGAAGGGGGAGGGTACTGGCAAGATAAGATGAGAAAGATCATGAAATTCTGTGGCCTCTTAACATCTGTGAATTTATGAATCTACTTGTCCTGTGATCTGCTTGTAATACGAGCAATTATAATTGCACTTTTTCTTTTAGGTACTTCAAAGATTCATTGTGTCAGAGTTAAATTGTGCATGTGGAAGCAACTGACATCATAATAGAGAATTTGATATCCTCACCCTTTTCACATATGGCTCTCTGACTGTAATTTGGGGGCTAGTATATCTGCCTAAATATACACACCTAATGTTTAAGTTTACATATTGTGAATATTTCGCTACCTCCTCGAAGTATATCTAGTATTATACAATGACTGGCCATTAATATTCAAAAATGAGCATGCTGATTGGCCAGCCCAACCAGCGTGCCCTTTGTAAATCCGAGAATATGCCAGCGGAAAAAGGTCTGGACTTTTTCCCGTTAGTATATCTTGTATTTTTTTTTACTTTTTTCTTTTCTTTTTTTTTTAATAAAAAAGAAAACGGAAGACTTTTTATGTTCAGGAGATGGTGCAGACAGAAATAAAAGGCTAATCAACTATGTTCTACAAAACTTAAAAAACTTACCTGATTATCCTTTTATTTTGTCTGTCCTGACTCTCTCCAATGTAAAAAGTCTCCCGGTTTCTTCTGATTTTTTTTAATTGATTATAAAAAGGAAGAAGAGGCAACGGAGATCTTCTTTCTCTGTTGCTACCTCTTCACAGCACTGATGCGTATGTGTGGGAACACAAGTCCCATACACATGCACAGTACATCAAAAAAAGCACCGGGATACCATCAAGAGGCAGAAGGGCAGCACGGATGTATTGTACAAGACATTATTTAAGAAAAGTATTTTTTTTTGTATAGTATTATAAAAAATTGTATAATAGCAATAACCCTAGGCTAGGTGTGGGCAATGCTGGATTTACCCACGGTTGGCATTGTTTCACCAACCGTGGGTAAATCCAGCATTACCCACACCCAGCCATGGATTATTACTTAATTATCACATGGAAGTTAAACTTTGTATTTATAATTATTTTTTTTTTTTTGGTTAGCAAGGCATTTTTTGGCATGAATTGAAAGTGTTTAATTTTTAATATTCTTTAATATTGTTATAGTGCTATTCTGTTTTTTTTTTCCTACTCTGTTAATAACTTTGAATGTATTTGTTTCTGCCTGTTGACCTAGGCTGTGATTGAAAATGGTATTGGCAGAAGGTCATTTCTTCAGTTAACAAATATAAACTTGTATACAGGGAGAGGTAGGTAAATAAGGTAAATAAATAAATACACTTAGTTGGACTTTATTGGGGTTTTAGGTTCATAATCCCACTCCTTCCACACCTTTTTTTGATGAAAATACCTTTTATAACATATCCCCTTCTTGTTGCCTCATCCTCCCAGTCAGGATTTATTTTCAATAAATTCTTTTCTGAACAAACTCCATTACTAGAATCAGGTTATTCAAGAATTGTGTGTTGCCATCTACTTGTCTTAATCCTTGGATAGTGGTTTGTGATTCTTCATGCTGGATGTACTTTATTTAGCATGTTTAATTTATTAAAGCATCATTACTTATGTTTTGTTCACTAACCTAGTTCCCACTAGGTTTGTGGCCAATTTTCAGGGGAGACCAGCAGTGGTATTCATACTGACTAAGGAAGATTTGACCAGGACATTGGAAATTCCCTTTTTCTGTCTTGGAAATGAAAGTATATTTTTAAAAGCATTTAATAAACCCATTATTTTTCTCCTTTAAATGCTGTAGGATCTTTCACTTTCACCTAAGCTATCCTCAGTGGTGTCTCTTGGACTTGCCTTATAACTACTTATGAACCTTACACCAACACGTAACCACCTAGAGAAGTTAATTACATTCTCCCTGAGCTTTTTCCTTCTTTTTTTTTTTTTAATCTGTACATTAGTATCTTTAATGCTATAAATGAAGTCACCTGTGATTCTGTTCTTAACCTATACTACTTTGCACTACAGAATTGTGCAGTGTGATTGTGTTATTTTCCTTGCCTGTGATTTGCAGTGGAGAGTCTTTCTTATGGGAAGACTTGTAGTCTTTGTTATTTTCAAGTCCACTTAGTCACTGCTGGTTTCTTCTTAGAGGTAAAAAAGCTGCCAAGAAATCTTTGCTTTTGAAGCCAGCTCTGTGCTGTAGAGGGATAAAATCCTAACTGTGTGTCTTACATGACACAATCTGTATGGGCCATCTGCGATGGATGCAAGTGGGTGGCCGTTGCTGACTCGCTTATCCTGGGAGAGGCATCTCTGTCTCACTCCAAGGTAACAGTTGACATGGGAGGGCTAGGTTTAAACATGAGAGTTTAAGCCTGCCAAGCCCAGACAGTCACAGTTCCTCATACAGTGGCATCCAAGGGGAACTTGGTGTGTGGAGGCATGCTTGCCCTAATAGACAGCAGTGTTGGTGCTCAGAGGAGTTGTCAAAGAGGTGAGGAGTGCTCCCAGGATGAGAGTACAGACCCCTCCCCAGGGCCCGCAAGGTGGTCCACTCGCTACCACATGACTCTTGCTGTGAAATAGACAGCTGATGGGAATTCCCATTTAGGAATAATTAGGTAGAAGTGCTCTTGCCTAGCCTGAAATGCCAAGCTTCTGTGCCCTTGGAACAAATGGGCTATTTGACAGTAGTGGAGCCATAGGAAAAGTCCAGAGGAGGGCAAAAATAGTCATAGTGTTTGCTCTTGATTAACTGAAGTACTGTTAGGGATTTTAACTTATGAGTCAAAGGTAGTCTTTGCCCATTAACATGTATTCTTTTTCTTCATTCTTGGAAACAGCCAGTCCAGTAGCAGGGAATACAGGATACTTCAAAGCAATCTGTTTGGTATTGTCTCCTCTAGCTCTTCCGAGTTGCTAGTATCTGCTATCATCAGTCAGATTTAAGAGATTAGTGCCAAATACAATTTACTTAATTGATTAGTTTTTATATGAAAAACTATAAACCAGGAGTTAGAGAGCCCTTTTCTCTTGCGCATTGGACTAAAATGGAAAGTCAATAATCTAGCCTTATCTGATTTGCTGACTTCATAGCAGACACAATCTTATTGTGAGAGATGCAAGTACTAAATGAAGTTGGAGGGCCACCCCCTCACAGTTAAACACATCCCGTGAGCAACATACACTAACACAGCATTCTACACAACCTCACTCTAAGTTAACATACACTGAGGTTGTCAAAAAGTCCTTCCCCAAGCCTCCATGACAGCAGATTTAGGGGTAAAGTGGGCGCAGCAGCACGCTTGTCGCCACAGCAGCAAGAGATGCTCCTGATTGATTCGGCTGGAGCTTTTCTGTGAGTCTGCATGTGTCCCTCCCCGCGTCGAAAGACGCTAAAAGACAGCAGGTAGGTGTGGGCGTGCCTTCATTGAAGGGGTTGTGTGGGGGGGCAAACTCAGCACCCGTAAAATCCACTGCCAAATCATGAAGCGACTGATTTCGCTGTGGCGACCCTTAACTGGGAAAAGCCGAAAGACTCACAACAGTACTAGTATGACCACAGCAATGCATGCACCCAGACACAAATAAAATGCAAAAGTGCACTGGTGACATCATACATACACTGATTGATTCTAATCTCATGAAGCTGAATAAAAGAATAAAAGGGTGTGGTTGTCTTGTCTTCAGAAAAAAAAAGCGATTTTCAGGGTCCTCAAGGACCTTAAAGCAGACATATTTGACTATGTCATAGTGGGTGGTCGATGTAGGGGGTAAATAATCATAGGATTGATCATAGGAGGTCACTAGGCTAATGGCCCAGGGGCCCTTACAAGCCTAACCAAGAGTTTATCCCAAAAAAAGAAACCTCAGTCAGCACCTGGTATGCAAATCTGCTGTGCAAACTCCTGAGGATTCAGCAGAGCAACATGTCAGAACCCTTAATGCATTGCCAGAAATGCAAGAAAGACCTTGGTAATGAGCAGAATCCTTCCTTCACTGTGGGAAGAAATTTCCAGGGAATTGTTATGGCTAGGCTTGCATAGGCCTTAGGGCCGATAGCCTAGTACCAACCTATGAACCTATATTCACCCCGGGGATCATGTCAGTCGCCCTGCTAGACAGGGGCCCAGAGAAGTAAATATTGTGGGAAGAAATTTCCAGGGAATTGTTATGGCTAGGCTTGCATAGGCCTTAGGGCTGATAGCCTAGTACCAACCTATGAACCAAGAATGATGCGAAAGTACAAAGGAAAGATGATTGCTTTTAACAATTTGCTAAATATCTGGTATCATTAGGGGGATCCAGTATGTGTCAGCATGGGATAAGATGTCTGAAAATAGAAACTCTTTTGCAAGAGATGACTTGCGTCTCTCAATCCAAGGCTTCTGTACACTGGCAAAAGCCCTTGCTGCCCCATAGTACTTTTTTAGGCAAGGGGTATCTAATTCAGCTCTCAAAATAACTAGTAAAACAAATCAAGCACAAGATCACATCAAGGTGGGTCTGCACCAATGCTAGGAGTATAAATAAGTTACCTGACTTTGCAGCACATTCATGTATGTATTGTTATAATTAACTGTAATTATTGAAATAATTAGAAAACCGTCTGATAGAACATGCTGAGTCGAGTGCTTTGAAGGGAAAGGTGTGATTTTGCTATGTGAGAAACACTGTGTTGAATGACTTCTATAGGTCCAAGAAAGCTTTGTCAACACATTTGTCAGAGCTGAGTTCACGGTAATACCATACAGAAAACCAAATGGTTACTAATAAAGACAAGAACATATTTTTCTACTAAGTACTTTAATATACTGGCATTTATTTATTTACGTGTGTGTGTGTATTTGTTTATCTATTTACACTTTGTTGACTGGTCCCAGTAGGCCAATGGCCTATTTTTAGGGAAGACCTAACATGGTGTTATGTTATTCATACTGAGTAGGTGAAATATGGCCAGGGCACAGGAGAACTTCCCCTATTCGTTTTGATAAGTACTGTGGAATCATTCACATCTACCAGAACCACCCCCCAACTCAGGCAGATGGACCTCCGTTTAATGGTTCATCTGAAGAATGGCACAGGCAAAAGTGCAGTCACTCCTTTATGCTGCTTCCCCAGTGCTGAAAAATGAATCCAACCACCTGGTGTGGCAAAATAACGCACAGCCTTGTGATCTGGCACCAGTCGTCTGTGCTGTCCATTGAGATACTGAAACACAATACTTACCAGAAGTCCCTAACGTAGCCTAAGAAGTCAAGACACCCTATAGCTATAAAAACAGAATGTGTGTGTATATATATATATATATATATATATATATATATATATATATATATATATAGATAGATAGGAAAAAAATAAAAACCTAGCAAACTAACCATTTTAAAACCAGACAAATGATCTTACTTAGAAACAAAGCTTGGACCACTAGGCGTACCGCAGAATCCCCTTAGATCAACTTAGATTTGGACAACTAAGGAACAACACTAAAAAATGTACCACACCAGATAAAAAAAACTTTTACTGCTATTTACAACAGAAGCATCAAAACAATCCACAAAAGCTTTGGGCAGGCAATACACAACTCCTACCCCCACGGCTACCATCCAAAAACCTTTGGAGGACGTGCCAATTCCTTTAATAGTTTCTTCACAGAACCTATCCAGTCACTAGCTAACCAACTATCTTCCAGTTGGCCAAGTCCTAACACCACTGCACCTAGATGTTCATCGTGCATACAGCTGCAGTAATCACAGATGGGTTTTCTGCCGTCAGGCGGGTCCTCGGTCGGCCGAATTCCAAAGTCTAGGTCCGGCGTCTGTTGTTGTCGCTTTCTTTCCTGACGTCAGTGCGACAGGGGTATATAAGACACAGCCGACGCCATTTTCTTCAGTCTTTTTTGCCGCACGGTGCCCGAAGCAGAAGCAGTTCGCAAGTGCCGGTCGGCCAGCTCCTGAATTTACGAAAAATTGGAAACCGAAGTCTTCTTTAAAGCTAAGTACCCCGTTGGGGAAACTTTTCTTGCCTCAGACTGATGTCAGACAAAGTTAACAATTGTATTTCTTGTGGGAAGCAAATACCGCATAAGGATTTCCATTCCCTCTGCATACCTTGTTTAGGCCCAGACCAAGACGTCTCGGGCTGTTGCTTTTGCGCTACTTTCAATAAAAGCACTGTTAAGCGTCGGGCGGAGTTCGCCCAACACTTTTTTGGTAAAGCCTTTGATTATAAAATGTCGTCAGAGACTCCGACTTCCGTTTTGTCCAAAAAACGCAAGGACAAGGACCGACATGAGAGGTCCGCGGTCTCTACCGACACCATGCCAAAACCGGCTACACGTGGTCCAGTTCTCAGCGAGACGCCTATGCAGCCCCTGACTACCGACGACACTTCTTTGGCGGTGTCTTCTGCAACCGAGACCGCAGGCACCTCGGCCCATACCCAGACTACAACCACTGAAGCCATTGTGAGTGTTGAGCCTCCTAATGTGGACAGGTCCACTTCCACCCATGGTGTCTTTAGACCCTCATCTTCCTTTTCCATTAAGGCCTTTACTAAGTCCAAATCAGCCATGCATCCCAAGAGGCCTGTTGCACAGGGCTCATCTCCAGGCCCCATGCCTAAAAAGCAGATGCTCAAAATGGCTGAGGATTTAATTACTCTTATCAGGGGTTCCCAACCCCCTCCAGACAAGAGACCCAGAGTGGAGGAAGATTCTCCCTCTTCTGATCAGGGCTCCATTTTTTCAGAACATTCTGATGTAGAGGAACACTCGTACTCCCCTTTTGAAGATTCTGATGCAGAGCAGTCCATTCCTTCTGTATCCCCCCCAGAGGATTTTTCTTTTGGGGAAACCTTGCACACCTTGAGGGAACACTTCCATTGGGAAGGCCAAGACTTTTCTGATTCCAAGAAAATTGACTTAGGGAATTTCTTTTGTTACCTCAACACAGACCTCTGGCGATACCTCCTGTCTTGGACATACTTGATGATGTTTACTCGGAGGCTTGCCTTAATCCGGATTCCCTGCCTCCTGCCCCAGTCAAGCCTGATAGGTACTACAGAGTTCCTAACTCTCACCAATTTCTTTACAAAAGCCATAATGCTGACCCTGAAACCATTTCTCAAGGCCCCAAGGGAATGAAAGCCTCTACTGCTAAGAATCCACTACCTTCCGAAAGAGAGTCTAGATCCTTAGAAAGGTGGGGAAAAAAGGTATATACCTAGCCATGAGGGCCTTAAATTGTCAGTTCCATATGCTTAAATATCAGCAGTTTCTGTTATCACAATTAAGAAATAAAATGTCTCAACCTGAACAACCAGATTTGAAGGAGTTGCAGGATATGATGCATAGTGCAGAACAAGTGGGTAAACACACCTTACAATGTGGCTATGATGCCTTAGAGGCCTCAAGTAAAGCTGCTGTTACAGGATCAGTCATTCGTAGACATGCCTGGCTTAGGGAACAAATCTTGCCTGATCATGTTAAAGCTAAACTACTAAATGCTCCTTTACAAAAGGATGTACTATTTGGTACTAATGCTGAGGAGATGCTACGGAAAATGGAAGAAAAAGCCAAATCTATGCAAACTGTCAAAGCTTTTCTACAGGTTCAACCACCACGTTTTAGCAGAAATTGGCCTTCTAAAAACTGGTCCTTTCCAGCCACGGACAAGCCCCAAAGAGGTAGATACAGGCGCACAAGGGGCAGAGGACAATCTCAAGGATCATATAGAGGCAGACAAGGGCAAACTCCAGCACCAAGAGGTGGCGAAGACAGTGCACAACAGTACAGGAAACAAACCCAATGACTTCCTCCTTTTCATGCCAAGCAAGTCTCAGCTGGCAGCATCCTTGGGAGGAAAGCTGGCATTATTTACAAGAAATTGGCATATTATCACAACAGACAAATGGATCCTGGACATTATAAACAGAGGCTACAGATTTCATTTTCACACTCTTCCAAAAATGAGAGGCATGCCAAACCTGCCACACAACCAAAGGGCAGAGGCACAAATACAAATTTCAAAGCTCATGGACATGAAAGCTATTCAAGAGGTACCTACTCACGAACAAGGTCAAGGTTTTTATTCCAGACTATTTCTGGTACCAAGGAAAGGAACCGACTGGAGACCCATTTTGGACTTATCCATCCTAAACACATTTCTACTCGTACCAAAATTCAAGATGCTCACATTACAGCAGCTTCTTCCCATGCTGGGCAAGGAGTTTTGGCTGGTAACATTGGACCTCAAGGAGGCATACCTGCATGTCCCAATCAGACAAAGCTGCAGAAGATACCTCAGATTTCTTGCAGGTTCAATCCACTATCAATTCTCTGCATTGCCCTTTGGCTTATCTACTGCGCCCAGAGTATTCACGAAATGCCTGGCATCAGTAATTGCCTACTGCAGACTTCAAGGGATACAAATTTACCCTTATTTGGACGACTGTCTGATTCAAGCGGACAGCAAGCACGTACTTCTGGGACATCTGGCTTATGTAACACGGTTATTGAATTCTCTGGGATACACAGTCAACAAAGAGAAATCCAGGGTAACACCATCTCAGAAAATAACTTTCCTGGGTGCCAACTTGGACACAAACACCCAGATGGCCTATCTCATGCCAGAAAAACAGGGGAAACTAACTCAGTACTTCAAAATACTAGCAAATTGTACCAGGCTCACTGCAAGGAAAATCCTGCAGGCTCTGGGCTTCATGGCATCTTGCATTCTTTTAATCCCATGTGCAAAGTTGCACATGAGGAAACTTCAGTGGTACCTAAAAAACCTATGGTCTCAACACAGCTACAGTTTGGAAACAATAATCCCAATAATCCCATGTTTGCAAAAGGAATTTCTATGGTGGGCCCAAGCATGTCAAACAAACACAGGTCTTCCATTCTGCAAGCCTCAAGCAAATCAAGTCATCACAACAGGCGCCTCAGACTACGCCTGGGGGCACATGACAGACAGGTGCATTCAGGGCAAATGGTCCCAAAAGGAAAAGCACCTTCACATCAATCAAAAGAAATGCTAGCAGTGATAAATGCAATTACATCTTTCAAGGACCTCCTGCATCCAGGGCAATTATTGATAAGAACAGACAACACCACAGTAATGTGGTACATAAACAAATAAGGAGGAACACATTCATACCCCCTGTGCAGACTAGCCATGTCACTTTGGAACTTGGCTCTGGAATGGCAAATCGAACTTCAAGCACAGTACTTGCCAGGTTTGGAAAACACGCTGGCAGACAATCTAAGCAGAAATATGACAGACCCACACGAATGGAAGTTGCATCCTCAAGTGTTTACAAAGATAATCCAAGCGTGGGGAAGGCCAGACATAGATCTCTTCGCCTCCCACAGGAATCATCAATTGGAAAAGTTCTGTTCAAGGACCTTTCATCCAAAGGCCTGGAGAGTGGACGCCCTTTCTTTCAGTTGGGCAGCATGGACAGTTTACGCTTTCCCACCTTTGCCTCTTCTGCCCAAGGTGCTCTTGAAAGCAAGAGCAGACAGACCGAAGATGATACTGATTGCTCCAGACTGGCCAAGACAACACTGGTACCCACTCCTGAGGAGCCTAATGCATACTCCTCCCTGGTCCCTACCTCTAATGCCTCTTCTACTGACTCAGCACAGCTACAAAACTCTTCACAGTCAGCTGAAAACACTCAATCTCGCTGCATGGAAAATTCCTTAACACCACAACAGACCGTACTCTCCAAAGAGGTGCAGGATGTCATTTTGGAGGCCAGAAGGCCATCTACTAGAAAGGCTTACTCCACAAAATGGAAACGGTTTTGCTCTTGGAATGAGAAAAAGGCCAGGATCCTAGAAAACTGAATTTGCCTCAGATATTACAGTATCTAGCTGAGCTGTTGAACAGTGGACTTTCATTTTCCTCCATAAAAATTCATGCCTCAGCCATTTCTGCAGAATTTAACACTGATCCACCCTTATTCTCTCACCCACTCTTAAGACAGTTCCTCAGAGGGGCTAAGAATATAAGACCTCCAAGGAAACAACCAATACCAGCCTGGGATCTTAATTACATTCTAGAAAAATTAACATTGCCTCCCTTTGAACCAGCTGCCTCAACAGATTTGCAATATTTGTCCTGGAAAACAGCATTACCTCAGCTCGTAGGGTTTCGGAACTACAAGCCCTCATGGCTGTGCAGCCCTTTCTCATCTTCCATCAGGACAGGGTTTCCCTTCGAACCAACCCATCATTTATGCCTAAAGTGGTATCCAGGGTAGCTTTAAATCAAGCCATACACTTACCTACCTTTTACCCCAATCCCCAAAACAAAGGGGAAAGGCTGCTACACTCCTTAGACATCCATAGACAGCTACGTTATTATTTGGACAGAACAAAGCCTTTCAGGAAATCAGAACAACTTTTTGTGTCCTATGCTGTAGGAGCTCAAGGGAAGCCAGTTACCAAACAGACAATTTCAAAATGGATAGGCCACTGCATACGGTTTTGTTACTCCTTTCATGGAAAATCTGTCCCTACAGGCATCAGATCCCACTCCACCAGGGCCACAGCTACCTCTACAGCCTTCCTCAGAGGAGTTCCTACCAAAGATATTTTGGAGGCAGCCACTTGGAGTTCTGTGCATACCTTCACCAAACACTACCACCTGCCTTTATACTCCAAAACTAGAGCAGGCTTTGCCACTGCTGTGTTGCAGGGCATTCTGGCTCATCCCAGTTCCACCTAGTACCTACCACCCTGTGCGTAGCTTTGGGATTCTACCCATCTGTGATTACTGCAGCTGTATGCACGATGAACATAGTACAGATGTTCTTCGTCTTCCATTGCTGCAGTCCTAACTATTGGGTATAGTCCGCGTCCAGTCGGCCCGAATACCAGAGTATAAGGCTGACGTCGGTCAGGGCGCATTAGACTGATGTCAGTACGTCAGGGTACTAATGCGCATGACCGACGCCATATCCTCAGTCTTTTTTGCCGCATGGTCCGATGCAGAAGCAGTTTTGCGAGTGCAGGTTGGCGTTCTGAAATATTTCCGAAACCGGAGTTTCAGACCGAAACAGAGTTGGCTAAGTACCCCGTTGGGGAACATTTTTGTTTTTTCTTGCCTCAGTATTTTACCGGATGTCAGAAAAAGTGAATAACTGTATTTCTTGTGGGAAACAGATACCTCATAGGGATTACCATACCTTGTGTATACCTTGTTTAGGGCCTGAGCACGACGTTGTTGGTTGCCGCTCTTGTGCTAGGTTTAACAAACGCACTATTAAGAGGAGGTTAGACTGTGCCAGGTTAGTGTTTGGGAAGCGTTGCAATTATAAAATGCCGTCGGATGCTCCGACGCCCGCTTCGTCCAAAAAGCGCAAGGACAAAACAGTGAAGCCCAGGGTTGATGAACCGGCAGTCCCGGACGTCGGTTCTTTAGAGGGCTCAGTGGAGCCAGAGGTTTTGCCAGTAGTTTCCATGGAGTCTCAGGCAGAAACTTTACTATTACAGGATGTGCCTTCTCAGGAGGTAGGCCAGGCTGAGGGGGCTTCTCAGGTAACTGTTCTTCCCTCTCTTCCCAAGGTAGTTAGAGCCTCTCCTTCTGTTGCCAAAACTTCTTTGAGAGGTAGGCCTAGTTCAGCTTCAGTGGGGGCTTCTCCTAGCATTTCGGGTTCTGTACCTAAGAAACATATGCTTAAAATGGCAGAAGATTTGATTACTATGATTAGAGGTTCTATGCCCCGCCTGATAAGAGGCCTAGGGTAGAACCGAGTTTGATAGTTTTGAACAGTGTTCAGAGGCTTCAGAGTCTTCTGGAAGACTTGCAGGAGTATCCTACTTATTCTGATTCTGATGTGGATGATTCCACTCCTACAGCTTCTCCTCCTGAGGATTTCTCATTTTCAGAGACTCTGCATTCCATGAGGGAGCACTTTAAATGGGAAGGCCAGGATTACTCTGATTCCAGGAAAAGGCTTAGGGAATTCTTGTTTTACCCCAGCATAGGCCCTTAGCTATTCCTCCTGTGTTGAATGTGGTGGAAGATGTTTTTGCAGAGGCTTCCCTGAATCCTGACTCTTTGCCTCCTGCTCCTGTTAAGCCTGATAGGTATTATAGGGTGCCCGAAGCTCATAAGTATTTGTTTAAGAGTCCTAGGGCGGACCCAGAAACTATTTCTCAAGGGCCTAAAGGTGTTAAGGCTTCTGTGGTTAAAAATCCTGTTCCCACTGATAAAGAGGCAAGGGCCTTGGATAGGTGGGGAAAGAAAGTGTATACTTCTTCCACTCTAGCCATGAGAGCGTTGAATTGTCAGTTTCACATGCTAAAATATCAGAATTATCTCCTTTCACAATTAAAATCTAAGGTGGATGCTTTGGCGGAAGGTATTGAGTGTAAAGAGTTGCTGGACTTGGTTCATGTGTCTGAGCAAGTGGGTAAGCATTCTTTGCAATGTGGTTTTGATGCTGTACAGGCCTCCTCGAGGGTGGCTGCTACTAGTTCTGTTCTTCGCAGGCATGCCTGGTTGAAGGATCAGAATTTAGCTGAGCATGTTAAGACAAGGATTTTGGATGCTCCTTTACAGTCTGATGTGTTGTTTGGATCGCCTGTGGAAGCAGTTTTAAAGAAAATGGAGGACAAAGCTAAGTCTATGCAAACTGTTAAAGATTTTTTGCAGGTGCAGCCACCGAAGTTTAGTAGAAATTGGCCTGCTAAGGGGTGGACATATCCTGCTTATGATTCCCAGTCTAGGGGTAGGTCTAGACGTGGTAAGGGCAGGGCTCAAGGTTCTTTTAGGCCTAGAACAGGGAGTTCACCTGCTCAGACTTCTGGTGAGGGCAGGGGTCAGTCCTTTCGTAAACAGACCCAATGACCTGCTTTTTCAGCTGCCAGTAGTTTCTCGTCTGGCAGCTCCTTTGGGAGGAAGACTGTCTCTTTTCAAAGAAAATTGGGATTTAATTACTCAAGACAAATGGGTGTTGGATATCATTCACCACGGTTACAGATTTTATTTCCATACAATGCCCCCTTTCAAAGGCATGCCAGACGTTCCTCCTCCACAAAGAAAGGAGGCTCACAAGCAAGTTTCTCAGTTACTCCAGATGGGGGCCATTCAGCCAGTCCCTGTATCAGAAAGGGGCCTAGGATTTTATTCTCGCCTGTTCCTAGTACCAAAGAAGGGGAACACGTGGAGACCAATTTTGGATTTATCTCTCCTCAACACTTTTCTGGACATTCCCAAGTTCAAGATGTTGACGTTACAACAGCTTTTACCTCTGCTGGGCAAAGATCACTGGATGGTAACTTTAGATCTCAAGGAAGCTTACCTTCATGTGCCTATAAGACTAAGTTGCAGGAAGTATCTGCGGTTTCGAGCTGGAAATTCTCATTATCAGTTCTCTGCATTGCCCTTTGGCTTATCTACTGCCCAGAGTATTCACAAAGGTTCTGGCTCCAGTGATAGCTTACTTCAGGCTTCAAGGAATTCAAATCTATCCTTACTTGGACGACTGCCTGATTCTGGCTCAAGAAAAGGAAGACCTTCTACAGCATCTGGAATATGTTATAGCAGTGCTAAGATGCCTAGGGTATTCTGTGAGCGAAATAAAGTCCAGTCTAGTACCCTCTCAAGACATGTGCTTTCTGGGTGTGAGACTGAATACAGCAGCCAGATGGCCTTTAACCCCGGACAAACAAAAGAGTCTGTCACTTTACTTCCATCAACTATCTCATCAGTCCGTGCTGACTGCAAGGTCAGTCCTTCAAGCATTAGGGTTCATGGCATCTTGTATTCTGGTGCTTCCCAATGCCAAACTGCATATGAGGAAGCTACAATGGTATCTCAAAATGTATGGACACAGCACTGCCAGGATTTGGACACTGTCATTCAAATTATACCTTGCCTTCAAAAGAATTCTTGTGGTGGGCTCAGGAATGTCACCTAAACAAGGGACTCTCTGTGACCCGGCCAGAGGCAAGTCAGATTTTAACGACAGATGCCTCGGACATTGCTTGGGAGCTCATCTAAATGGAAAGTGGATACAAGACAAGTGGCCTGCCAGACTACAGCATCTACATATCAACATGAAGGAGATGTTAGCAGTCCAGTTTGCATTAATGGCTTTCAAGGAGTTACTTCTTCCAGGGCAGGTGTTGATTCTAACAGACAACACAACTGTCATGTGGTACATCAACAAGCAAGGGGACACATTCTTATCCTCTATGCAGGCAAGCAATGATTTTATGGGAGACTGCGCTCAGCTTGCAACTAACTCTTCAGGCAAGGTTTCTGCCAGGAGCACAGAACTCCTTAGCAGATGTGTTAAGCAGACAAATCATGGATCCCCACGAGTGGAAACTGGATCTTCATGTATTTCAGAAATTGACAGTGTCATGGGGAACTCCAGACATAGATCTGTTCGCTTCTCCACTAAACCACCAGCTGCCAAAGTATTGCACAAAGGGGTTTCATCACACAGCTTGGAAAGTGGATGCTCTGTCTTTCAGTTGGAAAAACCTTCATGTGTATGCCTTTCCACCTCTGCCTCTTCTTCCAAAGGTACTATTAAAGGTCAGACAAGACAGGCCAAGGATGATTTTGATAGCTCCAGATTGGCCTCGGCAGCACTGGTACCCACTATTACGGAGTCTGGTAAAGAAGCCTCCATGGCCTTTACCTCTGATTCCTCATCTGTTATCTCAGAAGGACGGTCATCTGCTCAATGTCAAGCTTCACTCTCTTCATCTAACAGCCTGGCATATTCTGTGTTGAAACACAGCAGGTCTCAACTTCCTCAACAAGTTTTAAATGTGATTATGGAAGCTAGAAGACCTAGTACAAGGAGAGTGTACGCAGAAAAATGGAAGAGATTTTTATTTTGGAGTACAGCAAAGAATTTGGAGATTTCTGAGCCTAATTTGAGTGTGGCTCTTCAATATCTTACTGAGTTATTGGACAAAGGTTTGTCCTTCTCTTCCATTAAGATTCATGCTGCAGCAATTTCAGCTCACTATGATTGTGACCCACCTTTGTTTTCGCATCCTTTGTTCAAGCAGTTTCTTAGAGGGGCAAAGAATATAAGACCCCACGTGAGCTCCTACTCCTGCTTGGGATCTCAATTTTGTGTTGGAAAAACTTACTCTACAACCTTTTGAGCCTGCAGCTACTGCTGAATTGAAATACTTGTCATGGAAGACTGCTTTTCTGTTGGCTATTACTTCTGCAAGAAGGGTGTCTGAGTTGCAGGCCCTTATGGCAGTAGAGCCCTTTTGATTTTCCATAAGGATAGGGTATCATTACGTACTAATCCTTCCTTTATGCCTAAGGTGGTTTCTAGTGTGGCTTTAAACCAAACTATTCATTTGCCTACGTTTTATGCAGACCCTCAAAATAAAGGGAAAAGATTTTGCACACTTTAGATGTACACAGGCAATTGCGTTATTATTTAAGCAGGACTAAGGATTTTAGGCAGTCTCAGCAGTTGTTTGTTTCTTTTGCTTTGAGTTCACAGGGCAAGCCTGTGTCAAAACAAACTATTTCTAGGTGGATTGGCTTTTGCATTGCATTTTGTTATTCCCATCATGGCAAGGAGATTCCAGCTGGGATTAGGCCTCATTCCACTAGGGCTACTGCCACTTCAACAGCATTTCTAAGGGGGGTGGCAACTAAGGATATTTTGGAAGCAGCTACTTGGAGTTCAGTACATACTTTCTCTAAGCATTATCACCTTCCTATCTACTCTAAGTCTAGGGCTGGTTTTGCCACAGCTGTTTTGCAAGGCATGTTGTCAGCTCCTACTTCTTTATGATTTGCCAGCCTCCCTTACCTCTGCTTTGGGATTCTACCCAATAGTTAGGACTGCAGCAATGGAAGACGAAGAACATAGTACAGTTTTGTACCTACCATAAATGTAGATGTTCGAGGATTCCATTGCTGCAGTCCAATACCCTCCCTCCTTTCCCTCTGTGTTTAGGGGTGGTTGTGTAGGTGAGTTTACATGCTTATATTTTTGTATATATTCTTGTATATATTATACATGTTTTTGGTGCAGGTATTTTGGGACTTGTCTTTTTAGGGTCTTCTGACATCTGGGGCAAGAAAAGACTGAGGATATGGCGTAGGTCATGCGCATTAGTACCCTGACGTACTGGCGTCAGTCTAATGCGCCCTGACCGACGTCAGCCTTATACTCTGGTATTCGGGCCGACTGGACGCGGACTATACCCAATAGTTAGGACTGCAGCAATGGAATCCTCGAACATCTACATTTATGGTAGGTACAAAACTGTACTTTTGTACCTACCATAAATGTAGATGTTCAGTCTCAGCTGCAGTACAGGTTTCCCTCCCTCCTTCCCCTCTTGTTAAAGGCCTAGGGGCTAACCCCTCCTCTTACAACCTGATTGGGTTATCCTTCTATGGTATATTTGCTTGCAACTACTGATTTTTGATTATATTGCATTGCATGAATATATATATAATTTATGTATTGCCTTCCTTCTGGGGGCACCTGACATCTGGGGCAAGAAAGACTGAAGAAAATGGCGTCGGCTGTGTCTTATATACCCCTGTCGCACTGACGTCAGGAAAGAAGGCAACAACAACCGACGCCGAACCTAGACTTTGGAATTCGGCCGACCGAGGACCCGCCTGACGGCAGAAAACCCATCTGTGATTACTGCAGCTGTATTAGCACTCGAACATCTACATTTATGGTAGGTACAAAACTGTACTTTCTCAACTCCCCTTTAACTTTCAACTAGTTTCCACATCACTTATCTGTGTCCTAATCAAGAAACTAAAACCTACCACCCTTGCAGCAGATCTCCTCCCAGCTGAGTATCTACAAAAAGCTGCGGATGCCATGGCATACCCAATCTCTATCCTGATAAATAGAACTATATCAGAAGCCACTATCCCCTCCATCTGGAAGACATCCCATGTCATTCCACTCCACAAAGGGGGCAGTTCCACTGAACTGTCAAATTACAGACCTATAGCTATTACTTTTGGATTATAGTCAGTAGAGTCGCACCTTAAAGTTTAATACTTCTGCTGTTCATAAAATACAAGTTGATGCAAAACCTGTTCAGTAAGGCAGTGTTTTTCAAAAATGTCCCTACGTTATGTTGACTTTGTCTCTGGTTTTGCGCAAAGACGTTGAAAGGGTATGGATCATGCAGCAATTATCAGATTAGTGATTTGACGCTTAGGTGCGACTGTGATCACAAAATAGTGATTGATGTCATTAGTATAACAACACAGAGACTGCGACGGTAGCCTGAAAAATTCCCCCTACTCATTGGAACGGCGATGTCCGCATATCTCTCAGCTGTCCCCGATCTTCAAAGACATCCCTGATTTTTCACTCATATTTTAACTCCGTCCTCTCAGTCCCTTCCCAAACTGGTGACTTTTGGACAAAAGATGTTAAATTGCACTTAGTAAATGACGACAATAATTAGAGTTATAGACTTCATTTACTTTAACCAGAAAAGAATAAGCAGGACCGCACATTTTGAGTGTTGTCCCGTTAGCTGCTACTTCCCATCTGGGACATGATTTTTTTCCTAATAAACCAAATGTTTTAAAAGTCACTTCACAGATGTACCTAAATGTAGTAACATACTTATGTCTTTTTGTACTGTCGTAAAGGCAAAATTATATTGTGCATCACATCGTATCTGTTTAAACGAATGTTGGTATATGTTTTAATTTTTACCGTTGGTTTCTTAGTTTTGAGTTGTTCACTTCCATTCTGTTGCTGCATACTTCTTTTTTCATGAGCATCGGGCGGAGTTCGCCAACACTTTTTGGTAAAGCCTTTGATTATAAAATGTCGCCAGAGACTCACTTCCGTTTTGTCCAAAAAACGCAAGGACAAGGACCGACACGCGAGGTCCGCGGTCTCTACTGACACCATGCCAAAACCGGCTACACGTGGTCCGGTTCTCAGCGAGACGCCTATGCAGCCCCTGACTACCGACGACACTTCTTTGGCAGTGTCTTCTGCAACCGAGACCGCAGGCACCTCGGCCCATACCCAGACTACAACCACTGAAGCCATTGTGAGTGTTGAGCCTCCTAATGTGGACAGGTCCACTTCCACCCATGGTGTCTTTAGACCCTCATCTTCCTTTTCCATTAAGGCCTTTACTAAGTCCAAATCAGCCATGCATCCCAAGAGGCCTGTTGCACAGGGCTCATCTCCAGGCCCCATGCCTAAAAAGCAGATGCTCAAAATGGCTGAGGATTTAACCACTCTTATCAGGGGTTCCCAACCCTCCAGACAAGAGACCCAGAGTGGAGGAAGATTCTCCCTTCTGATCAGGGCTCCATTTTTTCAGAACATTCTGATGTAGAGGAACACTGTATTCCCTTTGAAGATTCTGATGCAGAGCAGTCCATTCCTTCTGTATCCCCAGAGGATTTTTCTTTGGGGAAACCTTGCACACCTTGAGGGAACACTTCCATTGGGAAGGCCAAGACTTTTCTGATACCAAGAAAATTGACTTAGGGAATTTCTTTTGTTTCCTCAACACAGACCTCTGGCGCTACCTCCTGTCTTGGACATACTTGATGATGTTTACTCGGAGGCTTGCCTTAATCCGGATTCCTGCCTCCTGCCCCAGTCAAGCCTGATAGGTACTACAGAGTTCCTAACTCTCACCAATTTCTTTACAAAAGCCATAATGCTGACCCTGAAACCATTTCTCAAGGCCCCAAGGGAATGAAAGCCTCTACTGCTAAGAATCCACTACCTTCCGAAAGAGAGTCTAGATCCTTAGAAAGGTGGGGAAAAAGGTATATACCTCTGCCACCCTAGCCATGAGGGCCTTAAATTGTCAGTTCCATATGCTTAAATATCAGCAGTTTCTGTTATCACAATTAAGAAATAAAATGTCTCAACCTGAACAAACAGATTTGAAGGAGTTGCAGGATATGATGCATAGTGCAGAACAAGTGGGTAAACACACCTTACAATGTGGCTATGATGCCTTAGAGGCCTCAAGTAAAGCTGCTGTTACAGGATCAGTCATTCGTAGACATGCATGGCTTAGGGAACAAATCTTGCCTGATCATGTTAAAGCTAAACTACTAGATGCTCCTTACAAAAGGATGTACTATTTGGTACTAATGCTGAGGAGATACTACGGAAAATGGAAGAAAAGCCAAATCTATGCAAACTGTCAAAGCTTTTCTACAGGTTCAACCGCCACGCTTTAGCAGAAATTGGCCTTCTAAAAACTGGTCCTTTCCAGCCACGGACAAGCCCCAAAGAGGTAGATACAGGCGCACAAGGGGCAGAGGACAATCTCAAGGATCATATAGAGGCCGACAATGGCAAACTCCAGCACCAAGAGGTGGCGAAGACAGTGCACAACAATACAGAAAACAAACCCAATGACTTCCTCCTTTCATGCCAAGCAAGTCTCAGCAGGCAGCACCCTTGGGGGGAAAGCTGGCATTATTTACAAGAAATTGGCATATTATCTCAACAGACAAATGGATCCTGACATTATAAACAGAGGCTACAGATTTCATTTTCACACTCTTCCAAAATGAGAGGCATGCCAAACCTGCCACACAACCAAAGGGCAGAGGCACAAATACAAATTTCAAAGCTCATGGACATGAAAGCTATTCAAGAGGTACCTACTACCTAACAAGGTCAAGGTTTTTATTCCAGACTATTTCTGGTACCAAGGAAAGGAACCGACTGGAGACCCATTTTGGACTTATCCATCCTAAACACATTTCTACTGTACCAAAATTCAAGATGCTCACATTACAGCAGCTTTTTCCCATACTGGGCAAGGAGTTTTGGCTGGTAACTTTGGACCTCAAGGAGGCATACCTGCATGTCCCAATCAGACAAAGCTGCAGAAGATACCTCAGATTTCTTGCAGGTTCAATCCACTATCAATTCTCTGCATTGCCCTTTGGCTTATCTACTACCAGAGTATTCACGAAATGCCTGGCATCAGTAATTGCCTACTGCAGACTTCAAGGGATACAAATTTACCCTTATTTGGATGACTGTCTGATCCAAGCGGACAGCAAGCACATACTTCTGGGACATCTGGCTTATGTAACACGGTTATTGAATTCTCTGGGATACACAGTCAACAAAGAGAAATCCAGGCTAACACCATCTCAGAAAATAACTTTCCTGGGTGCCAACTTGGACACAAACATCCAGATGGCCTATCTCATGCCAGAAAAACAGGGGAAACTAACTCAGTACTTCAAAATACTAGAAAATTGTACCAGGCTCACTGCAAGGAAAATCCTGCAGGCTCTGGGCTTCATGACATCTTGCATTCTTTTAATCCCATGTGCAAAGTTGCACATGAGGAAACTTCAGTGGTACCTAAAAAACCTATGGTCTCAACACAGCTACAGTTTGGAAACAATAATCCCAATAATCCCATGTTTGCAAAAGGAATTTCTATGGTGGGCCCAAGCATGTCAAACAAACACAGGTCTTCCATTCTGCAAGCCTCAAGCAAATCAAGTCATCACAACAGACGCCTCAGACTACGCCTGGGGGGTGCACATGACAGACAGGTGCATTCAGGGCAAATGGTCCCAAAAGGAAAAGCACCTTCACATCAATCAAAAAGAAATGCTAGCAGTGATAAATGCAATTACAGCTTTCAAGGACCTCCTGCATCCAGGGCAATTATTGATAAGAACAGACAACACCACAGTAATGTGGTACATAAACAAACAAGGAGGAACACATTCATACCCCCTGTGCAGACTAGCCATGTCACTTTGGAACTTGGCTCTGGAATGGCAAATCGAACTTCAAGCACAGTACTTGCCAGGTTTGGAAAACACGCTGGCAGACAATCTAAGCAGAAATATGACAGACCCACACGAATGGAAGTTGCATCCTCAAGTGTTTACAAAGATAATCCAAGCGTGGGGAAGGCCAGACATAGATCTCTTCGCCTCCCACAGGAATCATCAATTGGAAAAGTTCTGTTCAAGGACCTTTCATCCAAAGGCCTGAGAGTGGACGCTTTCTTCAGTTGGGCAGCATGGACAGTTTACGCTTTCCCACCTTTGCCTCTTTTCTGCCCAAGGTGCTCTTGAAAGCAAGAGCAGACAGACCAAGATGATACTGATTGCTCCAGACTGGCCAAGACAACACTGGTACCCACTCCTGAGGAGCCTAATGCATACTCCTCCCTGGTCCCTACCTCTAATGCCTCTTCTACTGACTCAGCACAGCTACAAAACTCTTCACAGTCAGCTGAAAACACTCAATCTCGCTGCATGGAAAATTCCTTAACACCACAACAGACCGTACTCTCCAAAGAGGTGCAGGTTGTCATTTTGGAGGCCAGAAGGCCATCTACTAGAAAGGCTTACTCCACAAAATGGAAACGGTTTTGCTCTTGGAATGAGAAAAAAGGCCAGGATCCTAGAAAACTGAATTTGCCTCAGATATTACAGTATCTAGCTGAGCTGTTGAACAGTGGACTTTCATTTTCCTCCATAAAAATTCATGCCTCAGCCATTTCTGCAGAATTTAACACTGATCCACCCTTATTCTCTCACCCACTCTTAAGACAGTTCCTCAGAGGGGCTAAGAATATAAGACCTCCAAGGAAACAACCAATACCAGCCTGGGATCTTAATTACATTCTAGAAAAATTAACATTGCCTCCCTTTGAACCAGCTGCCTCAACAGATTTGCAATATTTGTCCTGGAAAACAGCATTACCTCAGCTCGTAGGGTTTCGGAACTACAAGCCCTCATGGCTGTGCAGCCCTTTCTCATCTTCCATCAGGACAGGGTTTCCTTCGAACCAACCCATCATTTATGCCTAAAGTGGTATCCAGGGTAGCTTTAAATCAAGCCATACACTTACCTACCTTTTACCCCAATCCCCAAAACAAAGGGCAAAGGCTGCTACACTCCTTAGACATCCATAGACAGCTACGTTATTATTTGGACAGAACAAAGCCTTTCAAGAAATCAGAACAACTTTTTGTGTCCTATGCTGTAGGAGCTCAAGGGAAGCCAGTTACCAAACAGACAATTTCAAAATGGATAGGCCACTGCATACGGTTTTGTTACTCCTTTCATGGAAAATCTGTCCCTACAGGCATCAGATCCCACTCCACCAGGGCCACAGCTACCTCTACAGCCTTCCTCAGAGGAGTTCCTACCAAAGATATTTTGGAGGCAGCCACTTGGAGTTCTCTGCATACCTTCACCAAACACTACCACCTGCTTTTATACTCCAAAACTAGAGCAGGCTTTGCCACTGCTGTGTTGCAGGGCATTCTGGCTCATCCCAGTTCCACCTAGTACCTACCACCCTGTGCGTAGCTTTGGGATTCTACCCATCTGTGATTACTGCAGCTGTGTATGCACGATGAACATAGTACAGTTTTGTACCTACCACAAATGTAGATGTTCGAGTGCTGATACAGCTGCAGTACAGGTTTCCCTCCCTCCTTCCCCTCTTGTTAAAGGCCTAGGGGCTAACCCCTCCTCTTACAACCTGATTGGGTTATCCTTCTATGGTATATTTGCTTGCAACTACTGATTTTTGATTATATTGCATTGCATGAATATATATATAATTTATGTATTGCCTTCCTTCTGGGGGCACCTGACATCTGGGGCAAGAAAGACTGAAGAAAATGGCGTCGGCTGTGTCTTATATACCCCTGTCGCACTGACGTCAGGAAAGAAAGCAACAACAACCGACGCCGAACCTAGACTTTGGAATTTGGCCGACCGAGGACCCGCCTGACGGCAGAAAACCCATCTGTGATTACTGCAGCTGTATTAGCACTCGAACATCTACATTTATGGTAGGTACAAAATTGTACTTTCTCAACTCCCCTTTAACTTTCAACTAGTTTCCACATCACTTATCTGTGTCCTAATCAAGAAACTAAAACCTACCACCCTTGCAGCAGATCTCCTCCCAGCTGAGTATCTACAAAAAGCTGCGGATGCCATGGCATACCCAATCTCTATCCTGATAAATAGAACTATATCAGAAGCCACTATCCCCTCCATCTGGAAGACATCCCATGTCATTCCACTCCACAAAGGGGGCAGTTCCACTGAACTGTCAAATTACAGACCTATAGCTATTACTTTTGGATTATAGTCAGTAGAGTCTCACCTTAAAGTTTAATACTTCTGCTGTTCATAAAATACAAGTTGATGCAAAACCTGTTCAGTAAGGCAGTGTTTTTCAACAATGTCCCTACGTTATGTTGACTTTGTCTCTGGTTTTGCGCAAAGATGTTGAAAGGTATGGATCATGCAGCAATTATCAGATTAGTGATTTGACGCTTAGGTGCGACTGTGATCACAAAATAGTGATTGATGTCATTAGTATAACAACACAGAGACTGCGACGGTAGCCTGAAAAATTCCCCCTACTCATTGGAACGGCGATGTCCGTGATATCTCTCAGCTGTCCCCGATCTTCAAAGACATCCCTGATTTTTCACTCATTTTAACTCCGCCCTCTCAGTCCCTTCCCAAACTGGTGACTTTTGGACAAAAGATGTTAAATTGCACTTAGTAAATGACGACAATAATTAGAGTTATAGACTTCATTTACTTTAACCAGAAAAGAATAAGCAGGACCGCACATTTTGAGTGTTGTCCCGTTAGCTGCTACTTCCCATCTGGGACATGATTTTTTTCCTAATAAACCAAATGTTTTAAAAGTCACTTCACAGATGTACCTAAATGTAGTAACATACTTATGTCTTTTTGTACTGTCGTAAAGGCAAAATTATATTGTGCATCACATCGTATCTGTTTAAACGAATGGTGGTATATGTTTTAATTTTTACCGTTGGTTTCTTAGTTTTGAGTTGTTCACTTCCATTCTGTTGCTGCATACTTCTTTCTGTTACTACAGCTGCTTGTCTTCCCATTCTTACAGCAGTGATATAAGATTTTTTTTCACATCCTGTCCTGTTGCTGATGTGTGCCTTTAAAACTAGTTTCTTCACTAGCCAAATGCTAATGTTTTCTGCACCTTTACATCTAAAATGCACGGCTTCTCCTGTTGAAACTGTAGTTTATTCTGCTACCATAACTCAATCAGCTACTTCACTGCAGCTTGCTTCTGCCCCATTTTCTATTTCACTTTGCTCCATCAAAGTCAGTAAATCCTCTGTTGGTAATTGACCACCTTCTAATTCCCTTACAACAATTTCTTTAGTTCCAGTAGCTTCAGATACCTCTTGATTTGCTTTTTCCAAAACACACACTGCTCCACCTGTTGTGGTATCCTTCGTCTGGGATTTCGCAAAAACAAGTCAGCAGCAGCTCTCTGTTGCCACCTGTGGTTGAGATGCAGAACAGCAGGACAAAAGACTAGGGAAAGTTCCTTGGTGCCATGGCCAAATTTCCCCTCGTCAGCTAGACATACGTTAATAGAAAAGAATTAATAGTAACATTGTCCACCATTATCTTCACATAGTATATTTTAACAGTTATCAGCCACTGTACCATTACATAAATTGCCGTCTTTAAATTTCACTTATCTTCCTCTCAAGCATTATTTTGCATGTATTGTTACACAAAGTCCATTTATCTCTATGTAATTTGCTCTTTCCCTTTTCTAAAGATCCCTGCTCCGGTTCTTTTATCTCCTTTACAATATTCAGTACTTTATCTACAACTGGTTTAGATTTAATTTCTATTTTCTAACATTTGTTTATTTTGGCAACCAATAGCATTAAACTTAGCAAGGCCTTACTATGTCTATCTCTGTGAAATGCAAATTCCATGTCCCAGCTCAGAAAATAATTTCCTTAGTTACAAAGATTTGCTCCCCTAACGTTTCTGACAAAGTACTCTGTAGAGAATTTTTAAAGTCTGCCAACTCCTTATACTCCCAAAAAACATGTTCTCAATTGCCTCCGTCTTTCCCATCACACTTCAAGCATTTGCTATTTACCTAAGGAAAAAATCCCTGAAGTCTTTTTGTGGTACAAAAGTACCTATACAGACATTTTCAAGCAAAAATCCTAAATGTTCTGGACTTTGTTGTATACTCAGGAGCCATACAGATGACATCCTATTGTTCCTTTGTAAGTTGCTTTTACAATCTCTCTTCCCAGTCTTTTCTAACCTTCTATGGTTGATTATTATAGTTATTATGCAGTATGTTATACACCTTACTAATTATCCCTTTTTTAGCAGCAGCAGTTGTTTTAGATTCAGCTATAAACTCTACCAGAACAGGTCTTTCACTTAGTATTCCCCCTGTCCTTTTGTCTTTACATATCCTCTGTTATCAATCCCTGGTAGGTAAGGCAGTCTCTAACCGCAGTCGAAACTTCTGCTTGGATTCTTCCCATTCCGTTACCTACCTTTACCTCTCTAGGTATTTGCTCCCAGTTCCTTAGTTCCTCTGCCTGTTTTCTCCAGTAAATTCTAATTCTGTACTCCTATTTGCAGTCATCCCTATTGGCAAAATCTTTTTCTATTACTGTATTTTCTTAATTCTTGGAATACTTTCTGCTATTTTGTGAATATAATATTCTATATGTTTACTGTTATTCTCCTTAAGGATCTGCATCCAAAGAAGTACTACTGTCTCCTTAATTCTCACATCCCCCTTTTTTTCATCATCATCGTGTTCCAATTGGACTACAACCTTCTACTTGTGTTATGTTTGAGCCTTAACTGCATAGCTGCAATATGCCTTTTTCTTTGGGGAGAATCAGTGTTTTCTACTTACCTCTTGTCACCTTCCCCCTCCCAAATAAATTCCTGATTATATTTATTAATCATTATCCACAACGTCTCCACTGGTTGATAAAAAAAAAACACATTTGACATGTATATAAAACTAAAGCGACTGAAATTGTTTTCATGTTTGTATCTTTCTGTCTATGCTCATCAGCTTCCAGTATCTCAAACTTTGTATTATCTTTTATTTAGTCCCTTCACGCACATTCTTAGATACCATAGCATATTTTTTTTAATCCACACACCTTCATCTTATCATATCCTCGTAAGTATGGGTATTGCTGAAAGAAATCATGTGTGGGTAATATAGTTTTGTGCTATACCGTAGATTTATCTTCATTTATTTTCTGAAAATGTTCCATAAGACCAAAATGTCCTTATCTGGATTTATCAAGTACAAAATAATATCATCTACAAATAAAGCTAACTTTTCTTGAGTATTGTACCAGTTATATCTTTGAATTTGTGAGTTCCTTATTTTCTTTGCCAGTATCTCTAAATGCATAGCAACTAACAAAGGAAAGGAGGATACCTCTGCCTGGTTCCTCTGTTAAAGCGCAGCTTGTTGGAGATGAATCATCCTTACTTAATTATTGTCTTTGATACTTCATGTATCTTCTTAATTAGCCTTGTTATTCTATCTTCCGTCATGGAATACAAATGCTTCCATTGTCCTCGTAAACGTCCCAGCTCTCTCTATCGAATGCTTTGTCTGCATTAAGACCCACCAACAATAGTGGAATTTTCTTACATTCTGCTATGTTCTGGATCACCATTATTCTATTAATGCTGTTGAGTGTGTCCCTTCCCTCCACAAAACCACACTTATTAATATCTGTCAATCCTGGAAACACTTTTGTTGTTCTTTTAACTAGTATAGACATAAGCACTTTATAATTATGGTTTAAAATTGAAAATAGGTCTATATGATGCTGGGTCTGAAGAGTCTCTGTCCTCTTTGTAAGAATGGATACCACAGCTGTCTTACAAGATGCTGGTACCCCCCCCCCCCATTAAAATACTGTAAACAAAAATTCCAGGAATTTTATTTATTTCTTCCTTCCCAGCTTGTAAATGTCTGAAAAAGTGCCATCTGTTCCTGCAGACTTCCTTGTTGATTGTTTGTACATTACTCTTTTTATCTTGTATCTTCCTGTTTTGGCTATTAATTGTTGAGCCATCTCTTCATCTAACCTTGGCATAATTAAGTCTTCCATGATTATTTCCATTTGTGCATTTTTCTGGTTTCCACATTCCTTTACACAAATTTTCATAAAATTTCCAAAGTGTCTAATAACTCTGTATGATCTGTGATTATTTTTCTGTCTGTATGATCTGTGATTATTTTTCTGGTCATAGGTTCCCTAAGTTTGGTGACAGCCCTTTCTACTTTCTGTTGCCTTGGTTGTTGTGCTATAAGTTTTTATAGGAAAAAAATAGTTGCTTAACAGTAACCTTTTTAAATTCTTACCTACCCTCTATGTGCTCATGTATTTTCCCTGTAGCACTCCACAGTTGTTCCTCTTCTTTTTTGTGTTTCAGTCCCCTTATTCAGCAATACATTAATTTTTCTCCCCCTTTAGGTTCATAGGTTTATAGATTAGTACTAGGCCCACTGCCCTTGTGGACCATTTTAAGCCTAGCTGATCAGCCCATGTGAGAATCAAACCCTGCACCTTGTGTCTGTAAGGTAAACACCTTAATCGTTATCGCAACTTCCTATTTCCTTGTGTTTGCTTGCAGAGAATTATTAGCAAAATGCTTGACCGTTGCAAATGATTAGGGTGCTGTAATGAAGAACGTACTGAAGCTGCCATTGCCAACACGTTACATATAAATACAGTGTTGGTGGTGGATGAGTACCAACACCCATATTTGCATTAGGGGGATAGGAGGAGATTTGTCATCATATCTATAACTTTGAGGTGTTTTGCAGTGACTACACATATTGAGTGGGGGAGGGGGTTATCCCCCAGTTGATGTTTTACTTCTCTTAATTTTGTCCACATTGGTGGCATTATTTGCAATGTGAGATGTAGTCATTTCTGTTCAGAATACATTCATACGGACAGTAGTAGATTGCTTCTGTAAAACTTGACTGTGTTTGTCAGACATTGAAGCTGTTTTTTGTTTAGGTTCATTGGAATAGTGTAGCCTGTATTATGTCATATACACTTCTGTACCTTGTTTGCATTTTGTTTTTGAAGGGTATTCATTTATAAGCTTCCTTCCTTTCATTATCTACTTTTTGTACCTTTTAAATAGGAGAGAAAAAGGGGATTCAGTGTAGTATAATTTTGCTAATTTTAGACAGAATTCTCATATAATTCCATTAGCTGCACTCACATTCATCTCATTTTGATGAACAACTTACTAAATGATGGACATGCAGCCTGACTTCCCATTGGTAGTTATTTTGTTTTAAATACACATTCACAAACAGCTGTATCAGACCTTTAAAAGCATCTGATAGTCCCAGTCAACCCTTAAGCATCTCTTAATTAGAAAACATAATTGCAGTTGTTCTTAAAAAGTGATGCCTTTTTAGCTGAAAATGCTTTTAAAAGTGACAGAGAATGATGTGTATGTCAGAGCTGAGCTTTTGTGCAAGCCCACAAAAGAGTAGTATAAACAAATTTCTTTAGGGTTTGCGTAAGTATGAAGGTAAACGAAAGGAAAGGCTTGTACTGGATCGGCATTTGTCATATGGAGAAGTTTGTTTATAACGGACAGAAATTATCAGTATTAGACTCAAGGAAATTAAAATTTTGTAGTAAAATGGTGTTAGAATAAAGAAATATACCTCTAATTTGTGTATGTAGAGTAATAGAGACAAATGCATATTTGGCAATGTGTTCGAGAATGATTTTAAAACTTTATAACTTTATTTATTTGTTTATTTTTTTTTTTTTACCTCTGCTACCTGCCAGTCGTCAGAGTGTGTCTGGGTCAGCTGGTTCATTCATTCCCCATCAGTGACTGGGACAGTCACTGAGACAGCAGTCAGGGTAGTCTAATGTCCTTGTGTATTTATTCACATACAACGGGTTGGCATGCAGGGAGGCTTTCTGGTGCATGCCGTACCTCCATGTGGCATGATCAGTTGGCCATGCCCTCTTGTAGATGAGCATTGCTTAATGATCCCTTGTTTTCACTGGTAATTTTACTCTGGAGAATATGTGCTCGCTACTGAATACCCCTCCCTTTCCCCCAAAAGCAAGATGAGCAGCCATATATGATCGGTATTCGTCTCCTCCCATTCACCAGCTCCAACAAGCACCAGAGAACTCAAATTGCCTGGGTCATAGTTTGGGCTGTATTCCTCTATCCCAACGACCTGGCTAGTTTTTAAAACATTTGTGAAGATAATGTGAAAAAACGGTAGTCTAGTAGTAATAATGTAACTCATGGTGCTGCTTTAGGATGGAATCTATTTTATTTAGTACAGATTTTAGTTTTTTTTTTTTCTTCTGTGAAATTCATTTCTGGTGAACTATGATAATGATGATTGAAATGAGTCGAAAAAAACAAACTTTGTATTGGTACCCACTAATGTTAGAAATGATGTGACCTTTATATTCTTCAGAAATTAACTGAACTATAAAAAGAAACTTTTTCTTTTTATATATCTCATAATTTTTGAAAACCATACTTCAGAATGTTTTCAGATGGTGTTCAAATGTCAATGAGTTTTGCTGAGTAGTTTATGTTCAGGGGAACTGTTGGTTAACTTTAGACAGCATACTTTAATTTAGTGTTTTTGTTGTACATTTTCCTTGTATACTGTCTGGAAAAATTACTTAACAGTAGATAAGCAATGGTTTCTTTTTCCTTTTCTTTGTACAGCTTCATTGAGTGAGTGGTCTCCATGGAATGTGGGATACATTTTCACAAAACCTGCTTGATGGCACTGAATTGTTTTATTGAAGAACTTCTCACAAGCTTTTAAGATATAGCTTGTGGCAGTCCCAATGTTTTAGTAACTGTTTCAAAAAAGTTGATTTGAAGCAGTCTCAGCTACATTTTTTTCTTGATTTCTAAAGCATTTATCTGTTTTATATTTACCATTATATATTACAACTTGGAGGCCAGTGCTTGCTTGCGCTAAAGGGAAGTCTCTGTGTTCACCAATGGCAGTGGTTAACACTGAGCAGCCTTGCCTGTCCCTGTAGGAGTGGTTACTGCCTAGAAACTGTAGTTTTATTAGCCATTTTGGGTCAGTTCCAAACTCCTTGATCTCTCTCTCTTAAAATCCTGCAGCCACGTGGTTTTGGCATCTTTCCAGGCTTGATAGTTGTTGCTGAAGCACCTTCCAAGAGGAGAAAACGCTGAGAGAAGAAAGGAGCCACTTTTGAGATTTTAAGTATTTTCTTGTGATTTATTTCTTAGAAAAATGGCATTGCCGCCTACTTTTCGGCGTTTTCTTGATTGCAAAAGTTGATATCTGGGTTAGAAACAGTATTTAGAACATACCTAGAGCCTGTTTACTGCATTTTTTGTGTTGCACTTAATTTAAAATTGTTTTTTCTTAAATTGCATTTTTCCTGCCTCTGACCTAGCACACACGTGTTGGGGTCATTTATTGCACTGTTCTGACTAGTTTGCTACTTGTGTGTCTCTGCTATCCTTAAACAAAAACAAAAAATCTTGCTATTTTCCCACTTTCTGTAATTTAAAAGAAAGTTCAGTTACAGAGTTGCTGTTCTGAACTGTTTGTAAGTTTCTTGGAGGCCAGTGCTTGCTTGGGCTAAAGGGAAGTCTCTGTGTTCACCAGTGGCAGTGGTTAACACTGAGCAGCCTGCCTGTCCCTGTAGGAGTGGTTACTGCCTAGAAACTGTAGTTTTATTGGCCATTTTGGGTCAATTCCAAACTCCTTGATCTCTCTTTCTTAAAACCCTGCAACTCTCCTTTTGCGTGGTCTTGCGTACAGAGCAGCATCGGGCAGCGCCGCTTAAACAGGTTTAAACTATTCCCGGCTCCACAAAGTCTGCTCTTAACTTTTTCCCTTAGAACTGCTCTAAATCTCAAAATAAGCACTCTATTTTCATTCTAAAGCCCTGCACTTGCTCGTATAAGTAATCTCATAGGTAAACACTAATAAACTTAAGCACTACATACATCCTCTTATACTCCTTTTAAGTACTTGCTCCCTATTGGTTCTTTCTGATCAGTCAATAAGTAGTTCCCTATATTATGCAGGCATGTCCAAAGGTCAGTTTCGGGTTTACTCTCCAGTCCAGCTGGTGAATCTGGGAATCTTGAGGCAATTTAACAACTGCCTTATGTATACAGACCACCCTCTCCTCCTCTCAACAAGCTCAAATATATGTGAGAGATGCAACTATATAGCCAAACTGGAGACTAAGCTCTCTCAACCCAGTACTGGCACAGCCTGTCAGGAGGAGAAGGTAACCACACACACACCATAAATCCAGTCTCACATAGACCTATCGCATCAGCAAACCAAACACATAAACACACAAAAACATACTCGGAGGCTCTAAATAAAAATATGCCTAAAGCAGCAGAGACCTCCAAAGCAGACATCCAAGCAACCCCTACCACGAAACAATACCCACGTAGCACATAGGTCACAAAGTCAGTGTGCCACACAGTCACAGCCCTTAAGGCTAAACAACAAACCTAATACACTTGTAATAGGTGACTCTATTGTCAGACACACTGACGTCCCACTCACCAGGCTGAACAAGGAGAAGGTCACTGTAAGCTGCCTGTCGGGTGCCAGGATCCGCCACATAACACAAGATATGCTCTGAGTTAGTGCAAAATGACAAAAAATACACTGAACCCACAGACATTGCCAACATCCTGGCAGAAAGGTTCAGTGCAAACCCCCCCTCCCCCCCCAAAAGAGCGAATGTCTATCCAAACAGAGTGTAGCCTTCCTGAGATCACAGATGCACAGGTGAGAGCTGCCCTCTCCAAAGCAAAAAACACAGCATCAATGGGACCAGACGGTGTCCCAGGCTGGGTCTTACACGAGCTCCAAGAAGAACTAAACCCTCATATAAAGTCACTGTTCAATCTCAGCCTTACTACAGGATATGTACCCAAGGAATGGCATACAGCAACAGTGGTACCACTCCACAAAGGTAGTGTCACAACAGACCTCGGAAGCTATCGCCCTATGAGCCTGACTAGCCTGGTCTGCAAAGTTATGGAGTGTATCATCATGGAAATCATATACAAAGACATTGGGAACCTCCAGACACTGGATCCTACCCAATTCGGCTTTGATAAGGGAAGATCTTGCCTCTTGAACCTGGTCGACTTCTTTGAAACAGTTACCAAAGCCATAGATGAAGGGAAAGTAGTCCACACAGCCTACCTGGACCTCGCAAAAGCCTTCGACACAATACCCTACTCGGGCATCATAAATAAGCTCACCAGCTTAAATATCAACCCCCATGTCACAAGATGGGTTGCAAACTGGCTCAGGGTTAGAACCCACATGGTCAGAATAGCAAGTGCCATGTCAGACTCTAAACCAGTTACAAGTGGCATCCAACAAGGCTCAGTCCTGGGACCTCTCTTGTTCGGTATATATTTCTCCGTGGTACAGGCTAACACGGGTGGACTATGGCTGACCACGTTTGCAGATGACTGCAAACTGGGTGCCATAATTGTCTCTCTGGCTGACACAAGCATCCTCCAAAAGGGTCTTACAGAGACGGATAACTGGTGCCTAAAGCTAAATGCCAAAAAGTGCATAGTCATCCCCTTTGGGGAAAAACAAAGTGCCCACAAATTACCACATAGGTGGTAATCCATTAAGTTCGGAAGAAGTAATTAGGGACTTGGGGACCCAAGTAGATAGCAATCTGTCCTTTTTACAATCACATTGCCAAAGTGGTTAGAAAGACCTTCTATATATCCCACCTTATCACGAAAGGGTTCACATCTAGATCAAGAGAGGTCATTGTGTCCCTCTACTCATCACTTATCAGGCCCATAATTGAATACAATGCCCCATTTGAGATGTACCTTACGCGACACCTGCAGTAACTGGAAAGACCCCAAAAGTACCTCACCAAGAGCATCAAGGGGCTCAAACAGATGCCCTATGCAGTTCGGCTAAAGAAACTCCAGCTGTACTCAGTTGCGTACTGCCTACTCAGAGGTGATCTGTGTCTGATGTATAAAGCCATGTCCAACCCAGAATTAATGGACATGCTTCACCTCAGGAAATCTAAATCCCTTAGAGCTACACGCTCCAGGGACTTGAACCTCAGCACAGAAATAAATAAGACATGCTGGAGGGACAGATTCATATCCCAGAGGCTCCCCCTCACTCTGGAACAAAATCCCAATCCATGTTAGGCAGAGCCCCTCACTGACCCTCTTCAAGAGAAATCTTGACAAGTGGATGGGAGATTGTAAGTTTACCCCTGGGATCTCTTCTGTGTCCCTGCTTGACAGAGGTACAGTAAACTAACCTTAAAAGGGCTACCTTCTGTGACCTACTATACAGAGGCACAGTCAACTAATCTAAAAGGGTGGCGAAAGCCAAACACACTCTGGCTAGGTTTATAAATGCCCTAGGGCAGACAGCCTAGTATCAACCTATGAATCAGAAAAAAAAAAAAAAAAGAAACAGACTGATGACTGCATGACCCATCTACTCTATGTTCCTTTCTATTAAATAAGTTGCACGTTTTTATTAACCAGTAGTGCATTCTTTCATATTCATTGTAAGCATTACCTTTCCCTCTTAGTCAGGAATTCTGCTGTGCTTTAAACCTTGCTACTTCTTCAGAAAGTCCTTTCTCATCATCTCTCACCATTTCTTTTACAAAAGGATGCTCTTAACATTGCACTGAACTATCTGCTCTGCATATTGTACTCATTTGGTCTTGGATTTTTTTTTCCAAAGATGGTACCCTCTTGGATTGTTTTTTTGATTCATATGAGGTTTTAATATCGTCTGTACTGCTCATCCACTTTGGTAAGGTTGTTTATTATGTATAAACTTTTGGGTAAGGCTGATTTATTCCGGACCATTTTTTAACTCTACTTATTTATAGTTTAATAAAACCATGTCAGTCTCTCACTGTCTCATGCACAAGTCCATCCTGTCAGTGTCTTTGCAGTGGCAACATTTTCAGGTCTCCATATTGGTCTGTTAATTATAAATGGGGACCTATCAAGTGTCTGTAATGAGGAATAACAGCTTCTTGTTTTCTGTGTATAATACGTGGTTTCCTTCCAATCTTCCTTACTGTTTTCTCATATTGCTCAAGTATCTTTTGATCTTATGAAGTAATACCTCAAGATCCTTTCATCGTTTTTGTCAGTTTTGCTCTGCTCCCATTTACTACTTTATATTTTGTACCCCCCCATTTATTGCACTGAATTTAACCTGTGCTATTTTATACTCTTCCTCCAACCTTGTCAAGTTCGTTTTTGTCTTGTATTCCTCTTCTTGACCTCCTTGTGTGGCGGTGTTAAGTGCCATCATGTTTAGAACTGCCAACAAGTTAGCCATCAATACACTCTTAAGGGAAAGAAGAGAACTGGGTTCACAGATACCTTTAGAACTATCCAAGTGATATGAGAATGGCTTCCTTCATCTTCCTTCTCACTCAGTGTGTTTCCTGAGAATGCTGTCACAGTTTGGAGCATTCAGAGGGAACTGCCAATGTTCCTGCATGGAATACATCTGAGGAACAGGACATCAAGTCCTGCTGAAAGCAGAAAGTATTAGGAAAATGTTTGCTATATTTTTAAACAGGATGTCAGTTGTAGATTGTTGCTATGAGCTTCATGACTGGTTTTAATTGGATTCTTCAGTTGTAAATGTGTATTTTACATCAGTGATACATTTGAAGAATGAAATGTTCCACTATGATAAATAAAATTGTCATTCAAAATTTATTGTGTGTGCATGCATGGTTTTCCCATTCAGAACTATCAGAACACATTTTTACAGGTAATAATGATGTTCTTCGTTTTCCATTGCTGCAGTCCTTACTATTGGGTATAGTCCGCATCCAGTCGGCCCGAATACCAGAGTATAAGGCTGACGTCGGTCAGGGCGCATTAGACTGACGTCAGTACGTCAGGGTACTAATGCGCATGACCGGCGTCATATCCTCAGTCTTTTTTGCCGCGTGGTCCGATGCAGAAGCAGTTTTGCGAGTGCAGGTTGGCGTTCTGAAATATTTCCGAAACCGGAGTTTCAGACCGAATCAGAGTTGGCTAAGTACCCGCTGGGGAACATTTTGGTTTTTCTTGCCTCAGTATTTAACCGGATGTCAGAAAAAGTGAATAACTGTATTTCTTGTGGGAAACAAATACCTCATAGGGATTACCATACATTGTGTATACCTTGTTTAGGGCCTGAGCACGACGTTGTTGGTTGCCGCTCTTGTGCTAGGTTTAACAAACGCACTATTAAGAGGAGGTTAGACTGTGCCAGATTAGTGTTTGGGAAGCGTTGCAATTATAAAATGCTGTCGGATGCTCCGACGCCCGCTTCCAAGAAGCGCAAGGACAAAACAGCTTAAGCCTAGGGTTGATGAACCGGCAGTCCCGGACGTCGGTTCTTTAGGTGGCTCAGTGGAGCCAGAGGTTTTGCCAGGAGTTTCTATAGAGTCTCAGGCGGAAACTTTACTGTTACAGGATGTACCCTCTCAGGAGGCAGGCCAGGCTGAGGGGCTTCTCAGGTAACTATTCTTCCCTCTCTTCCCAAAGTAGTTAGAGCCTCTCCTTCTGTTGCCAAAACTTCTTTTAGAGGTAGGCCAAGTTCAGCTTCAGTAGGGGCTTCTCCTAGCCTTTCGGGTTCTGTACCTAAGAAACATATGCTTAAAATGGCAGAAGATTTGATTACTATGATTAGAGGTTCTATGGGCCCTCCTGATAAGAGGCCTAGGGTGGAACCAGAGTTTGACAGTTTTGAACAAGGTTCAGGGGCTTCTGAGTCTTCAAGGAAGATTCGCAGGAGTATCCTCATTATTCTGATCCTGATGTGGATGATGCCACGCCTTCGGCTTCTCCTCCTGAGGATTTTTCATTTTCAGAGACTCTACATTCCATGAGGGAGCACTTTAAATGGGAAGGCCAGGATTACTCTGATTCCAGGAAGAGGCTTAGGGAATTCTTGTTTTACCCCAGCATAGGCCCTTAGCTATACCTCCTGTGTTGAATGTGGTGGAAGATGTTTTTGCAGAGGCTTCCCTGAACCCTGATTCTTTGCCTCCTGCTCCTGTTAAACCTGATAGGTACTATAGGGTGCCCGAAGCTCATAAGTATTTGTTTAAGAGTCCTAGGGCGGACCCAGAAACTGTTTCTCAGGGGCCTAAAGGTGTTAAGGCCTCTGTGGTTAAAAATCCTGTTCCCACTGACAAAGAGGCAAGGGCGTTAGATAGGTGGGGTAAGAAAGTGTATACTTCTTCCACTCTAGCCATGAGAGCGTTGAATTGTCAGTTTCACATGCTGAAATATCAAAATTATCTCCTTTCACAATTGAAATCTAAGGTGGATGCTTTGGCGGAAGGTATTGATTGTAAAGAATTGCTAGATTTAGTTTGTGTCTGAACAAGTGGGCAAGCATTCTTTGCAATGTGGTTTTGATGCTGTGCAGGCCTCCTCGAGGGTGGCTGCCACTAGTTCTGTTCTTCGCAGGCATGCCTGGTTGAGGGATCAAAATTTGGCTGAGCATGTTAAGACAAGAATTTTGGATGCTCCTTTACAGTCTGATGTGTTGTTTGGTTCACCTGTGGAAGCAGTTTTGAAGAAAATGGAGGACAAAGCTAAGTCTATGCAAACTGTTAAAGATTTTTTGCAGGTTCAGCCACCGAAGTTTAGTAGAAATTGGCCTGCTAAGGGGTGGACATATCCTGCTTATGATTCCCAGTCTAGGGGTAGGTCTAGACGTGGTAGGGGCAGGGCTCAAGGTTCTTTTAGGCCTAGAACAGGGAGTTCACCTGCTCAGACTTCTGGTGAGGGCAGGGGTCAGTCCTTTCGTAAACAGACCCAATGACCTGCCTTTTCAGCTGCCAGTAGATTCTCGTCTGGCAGCTCCTTTGGAAGGACGACTGTCTCTTTTCAAGGAAAATTGGGATTTAATTACTCAAGACAGATGGGTGTTGGACATCATTCACCACGGTTACAGATTTTATTTCCATACAATGCCCCCTTTCAAAGGCATGCCAGACGTTCCTCCTCCACAAAGAAAAGAGGCTCACAAGCAAGTTTCTCAGTTACTCCAAATGGGAGCCATTCGGCCAGTCCCTGTATCAGAAAGGGGCCTAGGATTTTATTCTCGCATGTTCCTAGTACCAAAGAGGGGGAACACGTGGAGACCGATTTTGGATTTATCTCTCCTCAACACTTATCTGGACATTCCCAAGTTCAAGATGTTGACGTTACAACAGCTTTTACCCCTGCTGGGCAAAGATCACTGGATGGTAACTTTAGATCTCAAGGAAGCTTACCTACATGTGCCTATCAGGCTAAGTTACAGGAAGTATCTGCGGTTTCGAGCTGGAGATTCTCATTATCAGTTCTCTGCATTGCCCTTTGGCTTATCTACTGCGCCCAGAGTATTCACAAAGATTCTGGCTCCAGTGATAGCTTACTTCAGGCTACAAGGACTTCAAATCTATCCTTATTTAGACGACTGCCTGATTCTGGCTCAAGAAAAGGAAGACCTTCTACAGCATCTGGAATATGTTATAGCAGTGCTAAGATGCCTAGGGTATTCTGTGAACGAAATAAAGTCCAGTCTAGTACCCTCTCAAGACATGTGCTTTCTGGGTGTGAGACTGAATACAGCAGCCCAGATGGCCTTTTTAACCCCGGACAAACAAAAGAGTCTATCACTTTACTTCCATCAACTATCTCATCAGTCCGTGCTGACTGCAAAGGCAGTCCTTCGAGCATTAGGGTTCATGGCATCTTGTATTCTGATGCTTCCCAATGCCAAACTGCATATGAGGAAGTTACAATGGTATCTCAAAAATGTATGGACACAGCACTGCCAGGATTTAGACACTGTCATTCAAATAATACCTTGCCTTCAAAAAGAATTTTTGTGGTGGGCTCAGGAATGTCACCTAAACAAGGGACTCTCTGTGACCCGGCCAGAGGCGAGTCAGATTTTACCGACAGATGCCTCGGACATTGCTTGGGGAGCTCATCTAAATGGAAAGTGGATACAAGACAAGTGGCCTGCCAGACTACAGCATCTACATATCAACATGAAGGAGATGTTAGCAGTCCAGTTCGCATTACTGGCTTTCAAGGAGTTACTTCTTCCAGGGCAGGTGTTGATTCTAACAGACAACACAACTGTCATGTGGTACTTCAACAAACAAGGGGAACACATTCTTATCCTCTATGCAGGCAAGCAATGATTTTATGGGAGATCATGCCACGCTTGCACCTAACTCTTCAGGCAAGGTTTCTGCCAGGAGCACAGAACTCCTTAGCAGATGTGTTAAGCAAACAAATCATGGATCCCCACAAGTGGAAACTGGATCTTCATGTATTTCAGAAATTGACAGTGTCATGGGGAACTCCAGACATAGATCTGTTCGCTTCTCCACTAAACCACCAGCTGCCACAGTTTTGCACAAAGGGGTTTCATCACACAGCTTGGAAAGTGGATGCTCTGTCTTTCAGTTGGACAAACCTTCATGTGTATGCCTTTCCACCTCTGCCTCTTCTTCCAAAGGTACTGTTAAAGGTCAGACAGGACAGGCCAAGGATGATTTTGATAGCTCCAGATTGGCCTCGGCAACACTGGTACCTCTACTACGGAGTCTGGTAAAGAAGCCTCCATGGCCTTTACCTTTGATTCCACATCTGTTATCCCAGCAGGACGGTCATCTGCTCAATGTCAAGCTTCACTCTCTTCATCTGACAGCCTGGCATATTCTGTGTTGAAACACAGCAGGTCTCAACTTCCTCAACAAGTTTTAAATGTGATTATGGAAGCTAGAAGACCTAGTACAAGGAAAGTGTACGCAGCAAAATGGAAGAGATTTTTATTTTGGAGTAAAGCAAAGAATTTGGAGATTTCTGAGCCTAATTTGAGTATGGCCCTTCAATATCTTACTGAGTTACTGGACAAGGGTCTGTCCTTCTCTTCCATTAAGATTCATGCTGCAGCAATCTCAGCTCACTATGATTGTGACCCACCATTGTTTTCGCATCCTTTGTTCAAGCAGTTTCTTAGAGGGGCAAAATATAAGACCCCACGTAGAGCTCCTACTCCTGCTTGGGATCTCAATTTTGTGTTGGAAAACTTACTCTACAACCTTTTGAGCCTGCGGCTACTGCTGAATTGAAATATTTGTCATGGAAGACTGCTTTTTGTTGGCTATTACTTCTGCAAGAAGGGTGTCTGAGTTGCAGGCCCTTATGGCAGTCGAGCCCTTTTGATTTTCCATAAGGATAGGGTATCATTACGCACTAATCCTTCCTTTATGCCTAAGGTGGTTTCTAGTGTGGCTTTAAACCAAACTATTCATTTGCCTACTTTTATGCAGACCCCAAAATAAAGGGGAAAAGATTTTGCATACTTTAGATGTACACAGGCAATTCGTTATTACTTAAGCAGGACTAAGGATTTTAGGCAGTCTCAGCAGTTGTTTGTTTCTTTTGCTTTGAGTTCGCAGGGCAAGCCTGTGTCAAAACAAACTATTTCTAGGTGGATTGGCTTTTGCATTGCATTTTGTTATTCCCATCATGGCAAGGAGGTTCCAGCTGGGATTAGGCCTCATTCCACTAGGGCTACTGCCACTCTTCAACACATTTTTCACGGGGTGGCAACTAAGGATATTTTGGAAGCAGCTACTTGGAGTTCAGTGCATTCTTTCATATTCATTGTAAGCATTACCTTTCCCTCTTAGTCAGGAATTCTGCTGTGCTTTAAACCTTGCTACTTCTTCAGAAAGTCCTTTCTCATCATCTCTCACCATTTCTTTTACAAAAGGATGCTCTTAACATTACACTGAACTATCTGCTCTGCATATTGTACTCATTTGGTCTTGGATTTTTTTTTCCAAAGATGGTACCCTCTTGGATTGTTTTTTTGATTCATATGAGGTTTTAATATCATCTGTACTGCTCATCCACTTTGGTAAGGTTGTTTATTATGTATAAACTTTTGGGTAAGGCTGATTTATTCCGGACCATTTTTTAACTCTACTTATTTATAGTTTAATAAAACCATGTCAGTCTCTCTCTCTCTCATGCACAAGTCCATCCTGTCAGTGTCTTTGCAGTGGCAACATTTTCAGGTCTCCATATTGGTCTGTTAATTATAAATGGGGACCTATCAAGTGTCTGTAATGAGGAATAACAGCTTCTTGTTTTCTGTGTATAATACATGGTTTCCTTCCAATCTTCCTTACTGTTTTCTCATATTGCTCAAGTATCTTTTGATCTTATGAAGTAATACCTCAAGATCCTTTCATCGTTTTTGTCAGTTTTGCTCTGCTCCCATTTACTACTTTATATTTTGTACCCCCCCCCATTTATTGCACTGAATTTAACCTGTGCTATTTTATACTCTTCCTCCAACCTTGTCAAGTTCGTTTTTGTCTTGTATTCCTCTTCTTGACCTCCTTGTGTGGCGGTGTTAAGTGCCATCATGTTTAGAACTGCCAACAAGTTAGCCATCTTGACTTTAAAAAAAAAAGATCAGTAGAGTAAAATACACTCTTAAGGGAAAGAAGAGAACTGGGTTCACAGATACCTTTAGAACTATCCAAGTGATATGAAAATGGCTTCCTTCATCTTCCTTCTCACTCAGTGTGTTTCCTGAGAATGCTGTCACAGTTTGGAGCATTCAGAGGGAACTGCCAATGTTCCTGCATGGAATACATCTGAGGAACAGGACATCAAGTCCTGCTGAAAGCAGAAAGTATTAGGAAAATGTTTGCTATATTTTTAAACAGGATGTCAGTTGTAGATTGTTGCTATGAGCTTCATGACTGGTTTTAATTGGATTCTTCAGTTGTAAATGTGTATTTTACATCAGTGATACATTTGAAGAATGAAATGTTCCACTATGATAAATAAAATTGTCATTCAAAATTTATTATGTGTGCATGCATGGTTTTCCCATTCAGAACTATCAGAACACATTTTTACAGGTAATAATGTTATTGTTACTTATTTTAAATCAGATGCCTACATTATATAGATTATAGCACACTGACAACTGGTCCCTTTAAGTGTGATAGCTCAGAGATAGGCAGGCTGGTAAAAGTTAACCAGAACAGCTGTAAACAGGTCTATTTGATGCCCACTTACTAGTCAGATGCTTAACCTCTGGGTAGGAAGAGGGTCCGATGTGGACTGCAGTAGGAGGATGTATACCAAGTGGATTGCATCCCAGGCAGACTTTAGGAGTAACATATAATGGGAGGAATGCTTCCCAGGGGCCTGTTGAAATAGTAATGTGCACCAGGAGAAATGGTGCAAGGGAAAGGATCCTATAACCTTTAAGGGAGATGACACTTTATGTATACCTGCCCCAGAGGATGTGCAGCAGGAAGGTATTTCGGCTCATTCTTCATAGGTTCATAGGTAGGTACTACGCTATCAGCCCTGGGGCCTATACAAGCCCAGCCAAAAAGGTACCCTGGCTTTTGCCACCCAAGAAAATTATTTTCCTGTGCCACTGTCGAGCAGAGCCACAGAGGTGATCCCCGGGGGGTGAATTTCCTATTTCCCATCCAATCATCAAGATTTTTCTTGAAGAGTGCTAATGAGGAGCTTTGTTTGATATAGATGCGTAGTTTATCCCAGAGTATGGGAAGTCTCTGGGACAGGAATCCATCCCTCCGGCATGTTCTGTTTATTGTGGTGACAAGGTTTAGGTCCCTAAAGCTTGTAGCTCAGAGGGATTGGGATTTTTTTAAGTGGAGCATGTCCAACAGCTCTGGGTTTGCCATAGCTTTGTATGTTAGGCAGAGATCACCTCTGAGTAGGCGATATGCGACGTAGTAAAGCTGGAGTTTTTTGAGACGGTCTGCGTAGGGCACCTGTTTGAGGCCGGTAATCCTCTTTGTGAGGTATTTCTGCGGCCTTTCCAGTTGTTGTAGATGTCTTGTGAGGTACATACCAAAAGGGGCTTTGTACTCTATAATGGGTCTAATGAGTGATGAGTAGAGGGGAACAATGACCTCTTTTTTTCTGGATGAGAAACCTTTTGTGATGAGGTGTGCCACTTAGAAGGATTTCCTGACTGCTGTGGCGATGTGATTATCAAAGGAGAGACTACTGTCCACCTGTGTCCCAAGGTCTCTTATCACACTTTCGGTGTTAAGTATACTACCGCCTATGTTGTAGTTCATGGGTACAGAGTTTATACCAAAGGGGATGATAATGCACTTTTTAGCATTGAGCTTGAGGCCATGGCTTTGACACCAGTCATCTGTCTCAGTGAGGCCCTATTGTAGGATGTCCACATCGTTAGGAGTTTCGATTATGGCTCCTAGTTTGCAGTCATCTGCGAACTTCATTAGCCAAAGACCTTCTGTTTTAGCCTGTACTTCAGAGAAGTAGATACCAAACAGGAGAGGACCCAGGACTGAACCCTGTGGTACTCCACTTGTCATTGCCTTTGAGTGAAGCCTAGCGAAGCTTAGCTCTGCTTGTGAGGTCTCTGTAAGTACTGTTCATTTATTTTAGCCACCTTGTTGGCCAGAACCCTGTGTAGGAGTGCTGCATCTAATTGTGAAGAAAGACGCTGCACATTTCATGAATTAAGACTATGAATATTTACCACAGAGAGATTTTATTTCATACCGCAGCTAAGTACTAGAGATTGAACTTTCTGTATAAACTGCAATTTACCTTTTTTGTTGAACTTTCTTATAAATAAGTATAAATTTCAGACTAGAAAGTTGTCCGTTAATTTAATTCTAATATGTAAAACATTTTCTACAAGATCTTTTGAAAATAATACTGATAGTTGTGTGGATGGTAGGTATTATGTTTTTCTTTATGCACAGACCAAAGGTTTGCTCATAGTTTGGTAATTCATGCTTTGCCTTTGTTGCTGTGCACAGTGACCACAACCATTTCAAAAAGAAGTGACTGCATAAAATGAGGGTTGTACATCCTGTGATATTTGTGATACCCTGACAGACGGGATATCACCCAGCTTTGACTACACCTTCACAGATCAGCGCAACTGATGTTCCTGTTAAATGATGATGCAGAAGCAGGGAAGAAATGTCTTAACCAGAAACAAAATGCATTTCTGTCATTTTTTTCACCTTTACCATAGTGGATCGGTTAGGTTTGAGTTAAGTTGACAGTTGAAAGTAATATTTGTACTCTAAAGAACAAGAGAACAAATGACGATTCGATGGGAAATTGTCCTGAAAAAAAAAAGGCATGCTAGGTATTGCTGGGAAAGCGAGACTAAAAAGACAGAAAATGTGAGCTTGTTTGTCGATGTTTAGGGAACTATGTTTGCGAAACTGTACAGAATGACTTTGATATGTCCTGTTCCTAGTTGATTGTAGATGAGGGAATTGCATTATTAGTTGCAATTTGTGAAATAAAGCCACTGTTAATCCTTCAGTAGAAAGCAGGTCAAGCAGTGGCAATTGTTTCAGCAGTGCAGCAGAGTGTATGGAATATTTTCATTTGGAATTACTCAGTATTTTTGAAAGCTGGGATCAGCTGCTTTAAAACTCGTACAATGTATGGAGTTGGCTTGAGCAGCCAGTTAGATGGCATTAGAGAAATACTGGGTATAAGACAGCCTTGCAGAAACATAGCTGCATGACAGGGAAGCTTCAAAGTTGACCTAAGAGCTACACAGTATGTAAATATGCTTTTAAACCAAGCCCCACTATATTTTCAATTTGAGTTTAAGAAAAACACCACCTCAGGTGAGCTAAATAGCTACAGGAGCTGTAGTCTTGCAGAATAATCAAGGTATAGGAAAGACGCTTGAGAAATGTAATTGGGAAGACCACAGCTAAAGAGAAAAACTCTGCCTTAGAACTAAAAAAATCTATTTTTCACTCTGACTCTATTTTCTGAGGTATTTTAACATCTCAAAATCACTCTGACTGCTGCTTATAGAATTTTAATACATTGTAAAGTAACCCAAGTAAAATGTTTCAAATTCTGATTCCGGCCTGTACCCAGTTCTGTGTGCAGTTTTTCCTTACTGTGAAACATTGCATTACTTCTTGTGACAAACCGAAATGCTGCCAGGCCAGCTGGCTGGAATTTTGTAAATAATTGTATGTCAGCTGAAAATATTAATGTGATTTATACAGAAATGTGACACTGCCAGTCCTGCTATCTGGAATTTTGTAAATAATCATATGACATTTGTAAATATTAATATGATTTATATGCTTGTCTTACAAATGTAGGGAGAACTATATGTTATGTGTATATTAAACTACTGGTGCAGAAGTGTGTGTTCATAGGTTCATAAATGTGTACTAGGCTAACGGTCCTGGAGCCTATATAAGTCTAGCCCAAGAAGATTCCCTGGCATCATGCTGCCCAAAGCTAGTTCCTGGTGCCCCTGTCAAGCAAGGTCACTGAAGTGATTCCCAGGGTGAACTTCCTATTGCCCACCCACTCATCAAAATTTATCTTAAAGAGGGCCAGTGAAGTGCTGTGCTTGACATGAATGGGAAGTTTGTTCCAGAGTATGGGAAGCCTGTGGGTTAGGAACCTGTCCCTCCAGTATGTTCTGTTTGTTGTGGTAATGAACTGTATGTTATGTACTGAGCTTCAAGAATGTAACCACAGTGTACCCTGCTGGAAAAGAGCAGAAATGTGTGCAAACTATATACCTGTGCAGATGTGTGTTTTAATGGTAGAAGTTGGAACATACAGACTTAACTTGCAAAACTTCAAGAAAATAAGTTAAAAGTGTTTTACAATGTGCTATAAAAGGTAGTTTCAAGGCAGCAAAGAGACAGGATGTCTAGAGCTGGAGTTTCTTTCTATCATCTTGAAATAGAAATAATTACTAGGTTTAAAATGTAAAAGTGTTTAACGACTTCCAGCTCTAGGCAATTTCTGAGATATATGTACCACTCACACAGAGATGCTAAAAAGTCTGTTGCTATTTGTTAGCCTGGGAACTGAAGGCAGGTGACAAATAGTGATGTCATCCAGCTTACCCAGCAGTAATGTTTTGACATTAATTTGGGAATGCTCTTAGCGACTGGGCATTTTGTATCTTGTCTTTGGACCTAAAAACATCCATTCAGCACTTCTCATCTGCATTTGCCTTGCTCTGTAAGTAAAATTTAGGTATAGTATTTCTTTTGGAGATAGTTAGGAATATAGTAAATATTAGTTTAGATGTTGTCTGTATTTATTTGAGACTGTCCTGCAGTGTTGTTTTAAAATATTTCCTGTGATTCTAAACTCTGTAGTAACTGTATTGATTATTGTCTTGTTCTTTTATTATTAAATATATTTAAACCTTTTAATTGTGGCTGGTTTGTTTAGAGATATTTAAGCTCTTAAAGTACTTGCATATGTATTTGGTGACACTGTATAGACTACTCCTAAATAGCCTTAGTCTTGGTCACACCATTTGGATAATAATAACATTACACAGTAGAATAGGTCAGCCTTTATAAGGACCTTATAGTAGCTGATAAAGAGCTGGTTAGTGGCAGTTATAACTACCTTTTAGTCTGGGCAGAATGGGGCATAGCTAGTAAACCTGTGCCAGCCTTTCCCAGGAGTGTGGGTGTGTATGTCTGTCTGTGTCTGTGTGTTTGTATATAAATCATATTTCAAAGTGTGTGTGTCCGCTACTTGGCAGGGACACAAAGCAATGGTTGGACAGTTAGGGTGCTAGAGGTTTTGGCTTCACTGCTCTGCTGAGATATTAACCTTATAGCTGCGCCAGTGGGAAGTCTTATTGGGAATCTGGAGAAAGAGGGAGAAACCAACCCCAGACTGACTGTAATCTCTCTGTGCTCTTAAGGGAAATTGTGCTTTACTGTGTGTGCACTTGTCATCCTCCCAATGTGCACACCCCTCACTGGTGCTAGTGGTGAAGATTGAGGCTCCTTGATTACTGGGCCAGTGCAGGGGCGTCACACTTCTTTTTAGAATTAGTTGCAGAAGTTGACACTTTGCATACCCCATGACATAATGGTCTGTGTCATTGTGAGTTGTGTACAAGTTAGTTGGCAAAACAGCTGTTAATTGCAAAACAAAAAAGAATACAACCACCAAAGCTGTAGTGAACATTTAATAACAGGTAAGCAGTTTCGTATAACACTTCATCAGACCATAACTTGGACAAAAAACCCACTGTTTAAATACACATCCAAAGAAAACCATTAAACTAATCATCCTGTAAGAGTAACCCTTTAATTATCAGACCCAAAGGCACATTATTCAATCAAGTACTCTCCTAATTTTTAAATGGAGTTTTAAAAAAAAAAAACATCATTTAATCCATAACCCTTATCTGCCTGTAGCAGTAAAATCCATTTTAGTTCCTCATTGTCTATCTTATTAAGCATACTGCCCCCCCCCCCCCCCTCAGTATTCTCAAATAGAAGGCTTAACACCATAAATTCAGTTTTTGAAAGAAGGTGACAACTTTTTTGGTGGTACATAGTTGGGAACAAAACAGCTGTTAATGACAGGAAACTTAATACCTGTAACCAAGTGACTGGTGGTAGACAAGGGGGTAACTTCAAGTACACCATTTTGAGCCTTTAGGGAAGCAGTTTGATGGTACTGTATCTTTCAAAGAAGAGAGGTATAGATAGATGTAAGGAGACTGCATTTGCAAAAATCAAATTATATCATTAGAAATGTACGTTCAGTGTCTCCAGAGACATTCAAAGAAAATAGTAGGTCAGGGTGCTGTCAGTACAAGTTAGTAGAGAGAGAAAAGAATGAAGAAAGAAAGGGACAAAATATTAGTTCGCTTATTATGGGAACATGGAGGACTTGTGGAAATAACCAACCATGGCAGGGAAAATGATAGTACTATGGCTGTCCCCATTGTGCCATTTTTATGTGGAGCAAATTATAAAAATGCCATTAGCTCGTTTAAGTAATGAAGTGACAAATGTACTATGCAGTGCTAATGCTCAATGTAAAATCAAAAATACTTTTTGTTTCTAGCCGTAAACACCATTAAATGGTTTTAGTTATTGCTCGGCATTTTGCTAGTAACTGATGTTGTTTACTCATTGTAAATTTTGTTTTCTGTTTTGATACTGGTTTTCATTACAAATCCATGGAATTAAAAAAAAAATAATTGAATGAATAAATGTGGGTATCCCCTTAAGCTATGGCTTGAATTAAACTGTGATTATGCTGTTTCAGGTGCACTTTAAATATGAGTAAAATAATGGAGCCATGTTACACTTGATTAACTCTGACAACACTGAATTGTTCATTACTGTTGCATGATTTCTAATAAGACTAAACATGAATGTGGCTGCATTAAAATGTAATGCCATTTGCACAGTACCATTTTTGATAAAACAAAATGGTACATTCTTAAGGAGTACCAAAATTTTTCTGCACATAGTTTTGAGTAGCTTGTGTACTTAACAACCCTGACTCCTTTGATGGCATGTTCTGAATCTCTTTCCTCATTACTTCCATATATTGGCAGAAACCTTTTCTTCTCCTACAGTGCCTTTTTTAGACATCAGTCCCTTCGGTTTACCTACATAGCCATCCATAATTACAGTCGTATAAATATAGCATTACTCAATGCTAAAAGCCTTAAAAACTAACTTCTTACAGCCAGTCTTCAAGCTTTAAAATATCGATATATGGGTAGTTACTGAAACAAAGGTTTCAGAACATCAAACGTACACCAAGAGTGCAGGGTTGTAGTACCTACCACTCCTTTAAAACCAACACTGCATTTAACTGTGTAGCTAGTGGGAGGATGTCTGCATTCCTTAAAAGAAAAAAATTTCATCTCCCGACTTTTTTTTTTTTTTTTTAACTCGAATGATTTTATTTTGATGAAATCATTTCCCGACTTTTAATGCAGGACAGTGACCTTGAACTCCTCTATATCCTTCTCATGATAAACAAAACCCAGTACCGCATCGAAACCAATAAGCTCACTCCCTCCAATTTCTGAGTGCTTTCTCCAGTACTAAGAACAAAAACCTCACCAGATTTATCTATACAACAACAGAAAACATCATTATGGAACTTGACAAGGGCATAGGTAGGCTTCAAATTGTCGACCCAAACTAATTTGAGGTTGTTAAATGCAGATCCTTCTTCCTAGACTTGATGGACTTTTTTGAAGAAGTTACCGATGCATTAGACCCAAGCAAATTGGTCCAGACTGCATTCCTGGACTTGTCAAAGACTTTGATTCCATTCTGCATTGTGATTTAATTGATTAACCAATCCAATTTAAAATGCCTCTTCATTACCCACTAGATAGCAACTGTCTCACCAACAGAACCCAATATGTTAGTGTTGGAGGCACACACTCATCAAAAAAGAGTAGTTGCCAATAGTGTCCCTAGGGTGATTGATCCTGCAGCCACTTCTGTTTGGAGTCTACTTCTCTCCTGTCAAGGCTGGCACCAGGGGCATGTGGCTAATGTAGTTTGCTGATTATTGCAAACTCAGAGCTGTCATAAATTCCCCAACTGACCTCCGGGTTCTCCATTAGGACCGAACGCACACTAATAAGTGATGCTTGGAAAATTACACAAATTAAATACCAGGAAATGCAGCATTTGATAAACCCATGCATCCATGCTCCTATTGCATAAGTGACACCCTCTTTAAAAATTGATCCAGTCATTAGGGACTTTGGCACTTTTTTTTCCTTTGTTGACTGGTTTAGTTCATTAGGCTAGTAGCCTCTATCGGAGGTGGTATTTATATTATTAGGGGAAGTTTGCCCAGGGCATCAGGGAACTTCTCCAACTCTTTTTGTTAGGTGTTGTAAGCTGTTTTACATGCACCTGAGCTGCCACCAACTCAAGCAGATGTGACCTTGGTTTACCATCTTATACAAAGGATGACCCACTCAGGAGTGCAACATCCCTGTTGCTGCAATGCAGTGTCAAAAAGTGCAAGAATGGAACCTACAACCTTCTACACCAAAAGACAGTGTACTGTCTGTTGTGTTACTGACACTGCTTTCATAGACAATGACCTATCCTTTGACCAGCTTGTGTCCACTGGTGTTAGGAAATCCTTTTTAGATAGCCAAACTTATTATCAGGTGTTTATCTTCTACATCCAAGAAAGCGATCATTCCCCTGTTCTCCTCCCTTATCAAGTCAGTAATGAAGTATAATGTCCCCCTTTTTATGTGTTTGTCTGTAACCTAGCTTGAGAGACTGCATGTTTTTTTAAGTTAAGGGCATATCCTTCTTGAGCTGCCGCAACCTCCTTAAAGCACTATTTTCTTTGAGAGAAGACCCCAGTCTAGAATACAGAGCATCGGGAGATACAGTCCTATACAATCTTCTATACATCCACAAAACTAATAGCCTAATCACCCAGTCAGGAGATGTAAACTTCCATTGAAAAGTAAGCAGGACCTGCTGGGAAATAGATTTCTATCACAGAGAATCCCTCTTGTATGAAACAGACTACCTTTAGTTGTAAAGCAGAATAGCTTCCCTTACCTGGTTTAAGTGTAATATGGATAATTGGATGGGCAGTTTTAAGTATATCCATAGTTTGGTCCCTCAAGCCCTTATAGAAAATGGTCAAAAAGTATAATGTACTTAATTCTGATGGGGTGTGATGTGATGCTGTTTAATATCTTGATAGATTCTAATTGGACTCTTGTGGCTAGGCAGCAAATGGACCTCTGGGTTAACAGCCTAGTGTTATCCTGGGATCCTGTGAACTTGCTGTAGTACATAGTTTACTGTCAAATTCAGATTAAAAATGAGATTGTTGAAGTGCCACATAGAAATTCTGGCAGTTTAGCTCAAAGCGTCAAGGCTGTGGTCTGTTAATGAGCTTCATCTTGTGGTCCTGAGTTTGATGTTTTCAGTTTCCTCCTGCAGACTGACACTTTGTTGGTCATGTACCCAGACAGTGCTCTTGGGTCACTCCAGTAAGAAAAGATTCATGTTGACTTACTGTGTATCCAAATTCATTGGAAAAAATTCTGAAAGCCACTATGAGTGATCAAAAAAGAAAATGTTTTTATGTAGGGAACCCCCCCACACACACACACACGATTGCACAGCAGAGGGGAAAAGCGTAAACTCAGGTTTGTTGACAGTGGCTTTCATCAGAGTTGTCATGGTTACTTTGCATTCAAGCTGCTAGTTGCAGGGGATGCTTGTGTACATTGGGCCTACCCAGTTAAACAAATAAATAAATAACTAAAATTAAAGATGAGATCCTTAAAGCAGCATGCAGAAACATAGACCTTTTTTGCACTTTTTTGCCCCCACTGCTCTCAGGCCATCACATCCTTTTTTGGTTTATTGGCCTATTCATTGCCTTCATTGTGGTGAGTGCCGAATTAGGGGGTCTTTTACTAAGACAGCAGTCAGAGGTGGATCAGGTTTTTAAATTGGTGGCCCCATTACCCTTGCATATGCTTAGCTGTACAAGAAAAGCTGACTTCCAGTGCACTTGTCCACCTTGGTCATTCATCACTTACACAAGAAGAGACACTGGTAGTATGAAGCCTCATCCATTTGTCCAGAAACAGGAGGGATGGGTTCTCCAATCTCTGCCAGGAAAATTGCATGACCTTGTGTGCTGCCAAGCACCTTCCCCAGCGATACAAAAGGGCAAGCTCCTTCATTCCTCTTCATCCCAGCCTGGTTCCTCCATGGTTGCTTGGGTTCCAGTTAGGGCTCTGTGCTCCTGCACTAAACAGCCAGGCTTAAAAATAGAGTTGGTTTACTTTAGGTGCATTTTATCCATACTTACATGCTTTCAGGCTCTTACTGTTGTGATCAAGCCCATTTGATGCCCTCACTTTTCAGGTTGAGAGACGTTCGGGGATGGCTGCCATTTGGCAACAGGGACTTTTATTGTTTTTTTATTGCTTTACTCCCTCCTTTGGCCTCCTGTAGCAGCTGATGTGCATGAGTGGAGATGTGAAACAAGGGCTTAATGTACCTTCTGTCTGCATGTGCATGCTCCCTCATGGACACAGCAAAAGCTACCATGTGATTGGACCTTAGCTGAGCCAAGCTCATAATCTTAGCCCAAGTAGGTGCAAGTGGGTCAGACAGCATTTTCCCCTGGATGGATGATCTGGCATCAACCTCTCACTCCCACACTCTTTTGTCAGCTTTTCCAACTCTGGAATCACTAGCCAGTACCATGTCATATTGGTCAGAGTCGGGGCTTTATCCATAATGTGCCCTGCCATTCTACTGCACCTTGGTCACTATGTACCAATATATAAACTGTTTCAGGGGAAGGGGCCCATACCCCCCCCCCCACACACACACACACTGCAGACTCTCTATCATTCCTTCCCATGTATCCCATTCATTCCTTCACAGAATGCAGAAAATTAGAGAAGTGGCATTGTATAGTTGTCTTGGAGAAGGATATTTTTTGTTTTATTGTGCAAGGTAATACAACGTTTGAATGGGAACAGCAGCCCTGCTTCCCAGAAAACCATCATGTAGTAATGCTTTCTGTGCATACTAGCTTGCTATAGTATGTGGAACTATTGATTATCTGCCTGATTTTCTTTGTTTATTGTAAATGACCTTGGCAAGCCCATCTATACTGAAAGCTTCTTTCTGAGGGCTCTCCAATAGTGGCAAAGTCTCACCTCATTGTTATGAGGAAGGAAGCTAGAGAATCTGTGTGTGTGTTTTTCATAAATACACACACACACACACATACACACACACACACACACACAAAAAATACATGTGTGCGTGTGTTTTGCATTTGTGCTTGCTGACCATCAAGCGTCATCCAGTTGCACTTGGCCCAGTTCATTCCCCACTACTGGATATCCCCAAAGCAAGGGGCAAGAGCCATCTGGAGCAGCCGTCATACAAATCACAATAAGGGTGTTTTGCGGCTTACCAGCAGTACAGTAGAGAGGTTGAGTTTTGTAAGCCTTAACTTTTCCTTATGCAGGGGGACAAATTACCTACATCACAGCAGGAGCCATTATGCTCACCATTGTGCAACTGCATGCTGCTGTTAACCTGCAGTGAGATCTACTCTGTTCACAGCTTGGTGGTCAAATACCTGTTCTTGGCTGTCCTTGCATTGCTGCTCATCCTCTGAGGGCGTTTTAGAATTAGATGGTCCCAGTCCATCCCCTTATCCATAAGTTAGGCAGGTTCATCCTCCAGCAAACATTCAACCCATTTATCAACTTGGGTCATCTGAGCCATAATTGAGGCTTTATCCTTCTATACCAGTGGTGCTCTTTTTATTAGCATTAAAAGTGTCAAGGACTTCCAGTATTACTATACACTGATTAGATCTTTCCCAGTGTGAAAACTGAAAAGTGTGTAAAAAAAAAAAAATAAAAGCTATTGATTTGGGTTAAATTTGGTTACTGGCTATTAATTACACATCCTGGCTATCAGCAAAGATTAAATTTAGAGAAAGGAGAAAATCATCTTTAAATTGAGATGAAAAAAACTCTTACCTATAAAGAATCTTCAGGTTTTGGTGCAGGAAATGGCTTCCAGTAATTTATAGGAAAAATAAATCAGATATATTCAGAGGTGTTTAAAATAAGCAAAACTCTAAATGAATGTATAAAATCAAATAAAAGGCTGGAAATATAGGAGAAGCTTTATCTATTCAGATGAACTGATAAAACTATAAAAATCAGAGGATGAAATGAAGAAAAGGCTGGCTGTGCATGAGGCTCATTTATTTATTTAGTTAATATTTGTTGACTGGGAAATTCCAAGTAAGCACAGCCTATTTTCAGGATAAAATCCTCCAGACGCATGTCTTCAGAATGTGAGAGGAAACCAGAGTACCTGGAGAAAACCCACATTTTATTATTTATTTTAATTCCAGTTTGATTACCAGGTAGTCCACTGGACCCAGAGAGCCCATTTTCAGTGGAGACCCGAGGAGAAAAGCTCCATGAAACAGATTACAGTAACGTTAACAGTCCAGTAAAAATAAAAAAATAAAAGTACAAATACAAATACATATCAAATACAAATTGTGAGTGATATTGCCCATAGTGAAAAAGTATCGTGCAGATACATTTTTAACAAATTCACACAGTTAAAGTCAAAAGGTATTTACAGTATTTACAGAGTGTGAGAGATCTTATGGGAATTAGCTATAGAAGGTTATAGCCAGCAATAAGGTGCTTAGGAACTCAGGAGGATACCCTCCCATGGGCTTTTGTTAAAGAGTTCTAGGTAGAGAGAATGCAGTTATATTTCTGTTTGGAGAAGAGGTAGATGTAAAGCTGAGTTTTGAAGTTGTTTGTGTTTGACATTTTCCTTAGTGTGGAAGGGAGAGAGTTCCATTTCTTACCCAAGGAGAAGAAGAGGATAGGTTGTCCAGCAGGACATTTAGGTTTGTAGACAGTAAGTTTTGGTGTTCAGATCTGAGAGTTCTATTTGGGGTAATTGGGGGAAGGATGTTAGAGTGGGGCATTTGGTTGGATTAAATATTAGTCTGTGCTGTTGTGAGCTGGAGGAAGTCCAGGTAATTTGTGAATTCTAACCAGTTGAGGAATTGGAGGGTAACACAGTGATGAGTGGAATGTTTGGCTTTGTTGGCAAATTTAGAAATTTTGTTATAACAGCTTTCAAGTTTGGAAGTGATGGAAGAGGATAGGTTAGTTAGTAGTGGGGCGCCGTACAGAAGAGAGGGAAGGAGGTAAGATGAGGCCAGAGTATGTCTGGTAGAAGTAGAGAAGTGGTTGTTCCTGTATAACATACCTAGTTTTTGGTAGGTTTTCTTTATATTTTGCTGAATATGGTTGTCATACTTGAGGTGTTCATCTATAATTACACCAAGTAGTTTGGCAAAGGTAACAACTTTGATCGGAGAGTTGCTTTGGCTAATGACTTGGAAGGAATTTTTATCAAAAGAGAAAGATTTTGAGGGTGTGACTAGTAATATTTTAGATTTGTTAACATTGAGAGAAAGGTGAATTTGACACATCCAGATCTCAGTAGTTGAGAAGGCAGTCTGAGTTTTAAATAAGAGTTCAGGGAGGTTAGAGGCAGAGGCGACAAATGTAGTCATCTGCATATTGGATGACTTTGGCATTAGGAATAGCAGAGTGAGAGTTATTGATGAAGGTATTAAACAGCATTTGTCCGAAGTTAGACCCCTGTGGTACTCCGGTAGAGGTGGGTAAGAAAGGTGAGGTGCCTTTTTTTCATTTCACAGCCTGCGATCTATCTGACAGATACCTTGAGAACCAGGAAATAATGTTTTGGGAGAGATTTAGGTTTAAGAGATGACTTAGAAGGTGCTTATGGGAAACAGTATCAGATGCTTTGGAGAGACCTAGGAGCACTGTGGATACTAAGTTCCCAGAATCATGGGCTTGATTGACAGTTTCTGAGAATGAGAGTAGAGCTGTTGTGGTGCTATTTCGTGGTCGGAAGCCATGTTGGGTAGGGGTAAGAAGTTTTTTAGTCAGAAAAGGCATAAGTTGGAGGTGGATGTATTTTTCTAGGATTTTGGAGATGAGAGAGGAGCTATAGGGCAAAAGTTTGAAATGTTAGGTTTTTTTTGCCTCCCTTGTGAGAGTGAAGAATAAAGGCGGAACGCCAGAGTTTAGTGACATAGGATTCCTTTATAGGTTCATAGGTAGGTACTAGGTTGTCGGCTCAAGGGCCTACATAAGCCTAGCCAGCAAGGTACCATAGCTTACGCCACCCAAGAAAGTTATTTTCCTGTGCCACTGTCCAATAGAGACACAGAAGTGATCTCCGGGGTGTATTTCCTATTTCCCATCCACTCATCAAGATTTTTCTTGAAGAGTGCTAATGAAGAACTTTGCTTGACATAGATGGGTAGCTTGTTCCAGAGTATAGGAAGTCTCTGGGACAGGAATCTATCCCTCCAGCGTGTCCTGTTTATTGTAGTGACAAGGTTTAGGTCCCTAGAGCGTGTAGCTTAGAGGGATTGGGATTTCTTTAGGTGTAGCATGTCCAACAGCTCTGGGTCTAACATAGCTTTATATGTTAGGCAGAGATCACCTCGGAGTAGGCGATATGCTATGGAGTAAAGCTGGAATTTTTTGAGGCGGTCAGTGTAGGGCATTTGTTTGAGGCCAGTAATCCTCTTTGTGAGATACTTCTGTGGCCTTTCCAGCTGCTGCAGATGTCTTGTGAGGTACATTCCAAAAGGGGCGTTGTACTCTATAATGGGTCTAATGAGTGACGAGTAATTAGGATACTAATTGGGGCAGCTATACCATTGGCAGCAGACTTGAGAAAGGACTGTGGGTGAAAGGAGGAGGGGTAAAGAAGGGAAGACTTTGACAGGATGGTTGTCTTGAGTGGGTGGGGAGTGGTTGAAATAAAAGTAGTAGTGGGGGACGGGTGGGAATTGGGGGAGGGTAGGGGAGCGGAGTGAGCCTGTCGGGCGAACGGAGCAGGTAGAGCCAAGGAAGCGGAAGAAAGCCAGTGAAAAGTTATCAGTGAAGCTGAGAACTAGCTTCAGAGGTAAGGAGGCACTGGCATAACCCACTGTGTGTGTGAAATTAGAAGGATGTAGAGGGTGAATACACATGAATGTAGGGAGGACATGCAGACTCGACATTGAAGGCACCCCAGCCAAGAATCGAACTGGAGAACCTCTTGCTGTGAGGTAACAATGTTAACCTCTGCAACACTACTCCACCTATCAGGAAGACATTCATTTTATGCAAGTACAGATAAGCAACTAGACTGGTGTTCCACAACAAGATTTATTAACCGAGACCACATAATGTGCATGCTGCACATCTGGCCAAGAGAAGGCAGCCAAGACCTATATTGGTAAACATGTAGCCATACCAACTTAAAATACTTGCTCCTGATAAAATTGTGCCAGTGCAGAAGGGAAAAGAAAAATTGAGGTTGGCAGAGTGTTTTTAGAAATTCATTATTTACTTTACACTAAGCAGAAAGAAAGAAATTTACCACATCATTCATAAAATATTGAGAGGCAGGTGCGAGATTTCAGCTGTTGTTTCCAGCTTTCTTCAGAATATTTCTTTTCCCTGGAGAGTTAGACATTTTTGATACAGAACAGGCTAAGGAGGAAATAAAAAAAAGTTTAGCCAATAAAGAGTGAGCCGGAAAGCCAAATGGTGGTGGTGCTGTGCATTCCTCTGACTATAACAAAGCCCATAAAAGGGGCTTTTGTTCCAAAAGAAATGCTTGATTGACAGAAAAAAGCAAAAGAGCTGACTAGAAGAACCAGGAGTACCTTGGATTTGAACCAGAGACTTGGCGGTGATGATCATGATGAAGACAAGCGGCATTGTGAAATTAGTGAGTAAATGGGAAACTGTAAAGCATCAATCCTATTAGAGTCAGGAATAGACATGTGAAATATGGTTTTGTAAGACAAAGTGACTGAGAAAGACTGATTTTTTTGACTGTGTTAAACTGGTGGGTGAACTGTTAAGCATATACCACATAATGTTTAGAAGGACACACAAGGAACTGAAGAAGTAACTGTATGTAAAAATATTTTTTTTGTTATAAACATTTGCATAAAAATGTCTTTATATAAATTACATGTCATACTGTAAAGCCGTTTTGTAGGGTGGCACAGTGGTGCAGTGGTTAGTGTAGTCACCTCACAGCAAGAGGTTCTCCGGTTCGATTCTTGGCTGGGGTGCCTTCTTTGCAGAGTATGCATGCCCTTCTTGTGTTCATGTGGGTTTTCTCCGGGTGCTCTGGTTTCCTCCCACATTCCCAAGCTATGCTGTAAGTGGATTGAACATTCTAAATTGGCCATAGGTGTGTGTGTGCGTGTGTGTGCCTTCTGAGGAAGGTTGGGTGCTGGGCTGGCAACTTGACAACATAAAACTCTACTGCCACTTGTTCTGCGGACCTGTGTTCCACTGCGGCGACCCTGAATGGGAGCGGTCAAAAGGAGAAGAAGAGTGTGAAGCAGTTTTGTATAGTGTGCAGTCAAGGGTATTTCAAATGTTATTAATGAGTGGTGATATATGTTAAAGATAAAGCAAGAGAGTATTTTTTTAGTTGTAAGGTATCCAGGCTTTGCACTTTAAGAAGGCAGAAAAAGTTAGACAAAAGCAAGTAACATTAATACAGTGTTGCGATCATGTGCTGCTAGGGTGGTGGATGTAAAAGTGTATTCATTACATTATATGTATCATTAAGACAATTTTCCATTTTTTACAGAAGTGGGTGTCTAGATTAATTACCTTGGTTTAAGCTAAATACATTTTAATCAAATAGGCTTGAAAATAAGATAAAATGAAGAAATGCGTGGTGAATGGTAGTGATTTGTTGAATTTGCTAAGTTATTAGCTCTGTAATATTAGAAAAGGTTTTCAGTGGCTGATAAGTCTACATGTGCAAGCAGTTAATTGTGAAAGGTCTGAAGAGTGCGTTCTGAGTGACATTTGCAAAGATTATTTTATGCATCTGCAGAATTACTGGCTTTTTTTCATTGCCAGCTATTTTTGTTTGTAGTGAGCAGTCTGCAGGTGCGAGTAATTAAGTCTGAATGCTGTATGTTTAGTGAAATGTGCAGGGTACAGTGTAATTACCATTTAAAGCTATATTGGCAAGAATTTCAGTGAAAAATAAATGAAGTTTGTGACTGTGGGAAGTGAGTACATTATACAAATACTTGCTTCCCCAGCAGTCTTAGTACTTCAGTGCATTTAATATAACAGTGCACAATTTAGCTTGTTTATTTAAAGGAAGTCAGTGTGCTTTTTCTTAGGGCTAAAAGTTAATGTTTACTGAAAACTCGAAAGCTGTTTTTCACATCTGGGAGGGCATCAGAGATAAATGAACAGATAGCAAATTATTATAAGTAGAAATGCAGGCTTTAATACATGCTTTACCATGGGTAACATTAACTTAAAATAAGTAATGCCTGCTGGGATAACCATCAGTTTGGAGAAACATTTCCTATTTGGACTTCATTTTTTTTGAAACTGTTAGTTTTATGTGTTTGTTATAAGTTAACAAGGTATGGGGGCGGTCTGAAAATCTGTTTATCATTTTTTGAATGTTTTCTTTAAAGCAAAAGGTCATGAAAAATGTGTCATTCATTCAAACAGAGATGACAAAAGCAACTACACAAGAGGTCAGCCTGACATAGATTCATAGGAGATTACTAGGCTAACTGCTGCCTTTACAAGCCTAGCCAGTGTAACCCGATTTTACACAGTATATGGTCCCTAAGTGCAGGAAGAAGGCATGTATTTGTGCCTATAACTTGAGTTATTTTACAGATTGCCTCTGTCCATAAGGGAAATAGGAACCACCCCAGGTGTGAATTTATGATTCCCCATTCATCAATCCAGATTGGTCTTGAAGACGACCAGGGAAGGACTCTGTTTAATGTGAATGGGAAGACTATTCCAAAGAAAGGGCGATCACTGAGACACATATATGTGGCCTCCTGCATGTTCTGTTTGATTCTCTAACTTGCATTAATATGTACATGTACGCTAAAAATAGGAAATATACATTCAGAAGAACTATCAAGTCTAATAGGTGGGAGTAATAGTTTTCTGTCATAATGGGTACTTTTTCCCTCATATTGTCATGAAATGTAAATGGCCTTACAAGTATAGAAAAATAAACAAGAATACTGAATTATATTATGATGTGTAGGGTACAAATAGCAATCTTACAGGAAAAACATTAGGATAGAAATATGCATGTGACTTTGACAAAGGATTTCTGGGTGGACATGTAATATCTAGGGCAAAGAAAAAGGGGAATAATACTTATTGCTAGAGGAGTTGTAATACTGATGAAGAGGAAAAACATAATGGTAGATTTGTCATAGTAAGAGGTTGTTGATAGGGGGTGATTAGTATGGGAAGTATTTGTTTTCCACTTAAAACTGCAATTATGGAGCTTAAAAACTTTGGGGCGAAAAAGGAAATATGGTTGGGAACTAGAAAATGATTTGCAGTATTTTGGATTTCTTGGAGACCTACAAGAGAAAATATTACAATAAATATTAGAATCCTGAAGAAATATATGTCAATATTTAGTATGGAAAATGTAAATTCAGTAGAAAGATCTCAGACAGAATTTACATATTATTCCTGAAAGCACAGTAACTGGACAACTGGATAGAAATTGTATTTTAAAGGAGTATAGGTATTGAAGTGAATGTTGTGACAGGCATTCAAAAACTATTTAAGATCATGATACATGGTGATTAACTGATACACTAACACTTTCCTACTTACCTGTTCAAAAGAGAGAAAATTAAGCAATGAGTTATGGAAATAATTTGAGAGTTGTTAGGGAAGATAGCATTTTCTTCAGCAGGGATAGCTAGTGAGTGGTATAAAGTGAAAGTAGTGTTTAAAATATGGTAGTAATATGACCGAAAGAGATAATGGAAAAAAAGTAATAGGAATTATTAAGGGGAGTTGACAAAGTATAAAGTGATGCAGAATAAGGAGATTCTTACAAATCAAGAAGAGGAGCAACTCCGTAGTGCTAAAGAAAAAGTAAACGAGCATTTTGAATATATGCATGAGTTTAGAAAAGTTGCTGTTATGCAACTGTTTTTATGATAACTCCAAAGCACAAAATGTTTTATCACGACGACTTCAACTACAGAAAGTGGAAGGGGTTGTCATCAGACTTGGGGAGACTGTAATAAGAAAAATAACCAGAGTTCCTTTACAGGTATTAAGATATGTCTTTTTTTTATGAAAATACATATAAAGCCGAGGAATGTGGAATTCAAAGGCACAAATGGAAATATTTATGGAAGACGTTATTATGCTAAGGTTAGAGGAAAATAAAGCTCCCCACTGAGTGTTAATGATAGGAAGAGATGAGTTAAAAATGATGTATAGTCAATCAACAGGGAAATCTTCAGGAACATGCAGTATTTGTGTGGAAGTTTGTAAGTTGGGAGGGAAGAAAGTGGTAAAGATGTGTAAGTTTTTGTTTACCAGTGTTTAAAAAATGGAGCTTACCAGCATTATAGAAGAAAGCTGTGTTTGTCTGTATTACCCAAAGACGGTAACAACTCTTTAGACCCTTCACATATACCCATTTCAATTTTAAACCATGATATAAAGTGTTTCTCTGCACTGGGAAAGGGAATGACAGAGGTTCTTCCAAAATTGATATACGTGTTTGTGTGTGTGTGTGTATATATATATATATATATATATATCTAATTGTGGTTTTGTGGGGGGTGGGGAGAAGCTAACCTTTGACAGCATCAATAGACAATGATGTTCCAGGGGGAAGCAGAGTGTAAGAAAGCTTCACTATTGTTGATGAGTCTTGATACAGAGTAAAGCTTTGGATAGCATCAGTTATGATTTTATGAGTAAAGTAGGGTTAATTATGAGGATATGTGAAGGTTCTGAGGCATGAATCAAGGTAGGAGGGTTCCTCTCTGACAGACTGTGTTTGAACAGAGGAACCAAGAGGGAGTAACTTCTTTCTGCTGTTTGGTTTAAATTTAAAACCATTGGCAAAGAAAAATAAGTAACTCACAAATTCAGGATAATAGTATGTTAATCAAGAAAACTTAGCTTTATTTGTAAATGCTACTATTTTATACTTGATAAATCCACAAAAGGACATTGTGGTGTTGTACAACATCTTGAGACAGTTTCATGTCTATTCGTGATATAAAATAAATGAAGATAATAATCATATCCATATTTATAGAGACGTAATGAGATGCAGTATATAGGTGCATGGATTCTTATGGTCGCTAAAGATGTGGGATGAGAATAAGCAAAAGATAATGCAACAAACAAAAGATTAGCTCGCGGCTCTTCATTATGGATGTGGATAGTAAGATGCGCACAGTGAAAATGGTTTTAATCCCATCATTTTTATACGTACATCAGATATATTTTTTATCAACCAAAGGATAAGTTGTAGATGATAATAGAGTTGAAAAAATATTTGGGAGTTGAACAGTTCAAAAGTTGAATGAGTTAAGTTGATTCTCCCAGTAGAACAAGGTGGTATTGAATTACCTGATTTGAACGGATACTTTAGTACTACCCCTTTAAGTCTCATATACATAACACAAGCAAAAGGTTATAAATCAAAGTGGAAAGGGTATTGGGGAACTAGGGAGGCAGTTTGAGAAATAAGGAGCAAGTAGGATTTGGGATGCAGGTCTTTCAAGGCCATAAATTCAACCATAAAGAATATTGTGTTCATAAAGTAACAGTAACAAATTCTAAGGACTGAACCAACATGGGGATGAAGAACTAAGATTTTATCAGATGGGATGAGTGCAAGTACAGTTATAGAAAATAGGCAAGAGTGGGCTGGAATTTACTGGAGAAAACTGGCAAAAGAAACAAGATATTTATTTATTTCCAGTTTGATAACCGGGGTGGTCCACTGGGCTCAAGGAGCCCGTTTTCAGTGGAGGCCCGGGGATAAAAGCTCCAAGATTACAAAGATACAATAAAAATACAATAAAAATGTCATAACAAGTACAATAAAATGCAGTTATGAATAATCCTAGTATTATATAATATTTTAAACAAAATTGTAAGATGATACAGTGAGATGTAGCAAAAAGAATGTAGTGCAATAAGTGAAGTATAGGAGACTTAAGGATAGTTCATACAGAACATGCTTGGTAATGAAGATGGGTAGTGTAAAGTATGCAGAGTAGTAGGAATAAATACCTAAAGTGGAGGAAGGAGAGAGAGGCAGTTGAGTAATGAAGAAAGAGGCAATTGTTTATTAGAAAGAAGAACATATGTGAGAAAAAAGCAATAGGGGGTAATACAAGGGGGATGGAGGGTAAAGTTAGTAGAAGAGGTTTGGACACAATTTATAGAATGTTAGAGTCATTAGTTAGTCAAATGTAATATAGGTTTAGATGGAAGAAGTATATGGGGGGAGAGAGTACAGAAAGAAGGGTATGTATAATATTTACACTAAGAAAGAAATATCAAGGGGAAGCTGTTGGGGAGAAAAGCAAGGTGAAGAAGTATTTAATGAAGAACAAGTAGAAATGAGTTTAATAGGATTAGTGGGCAGAGAGCAATTACATTTCCAGTTTTGGGAGAGATGAGAATGGAGCTGGGATTTAAAGAGTTCAAGGTTATTGGAGATTCTTAGTGAGGGGGGAAGAGAGTTCCATTTTTTTGCTAGGGAATAGGATAGCAGACACTGGCCAGCAGGACGTTTTGGTTTGTGAATAGTAAGTTGATTTTGTTGTGCAGATCTTAGGGGTCTGTGGGGAGTATAAGAAGGAAGGATGTATGCTAGAGCAGGGCATGCAGTAGGTTTAAAGATTGATTTGTGGGCTGTAGTGAGTTGGAGGTAGTCAAGGTAGTTGGGAATCTCTAGCCATTTTAACATGTGTAGGGGAAGAGCAATGGTGGGAGTAGTGTTTAGATTTAGTAGCTAATTTGGAGATTTTGTTGTAGCAGATTTCTAGTTTTGAGGAGATGGAGGATACAAGGTTGGTTAGAAGAGGGGCACCGTATAATAGCGATGGAAGTAAGTAGGTAGTGGCAAGAGTTTGCCTGGTTGAGGGAGAAAGGAAGTGAGAGTTTCTGTATAGTAACCCAAGTTTTTGATGTTTTTTTTAATATTTAATTGGACATGAGTATCGAATTTTTGGTGTTCGTCGATAGTAATACCAAGAAGTTTAGCAAAGGGGACAACTTCTATTAGGGAGTTGGCATTACTGGTAATTTTGAAAGATTGTTTGTCAAGGTGCAGGTTTTTAGAGGGAGAGAAAAGTAGGATTTTGGATTTATTAGCATTAAGGGAGAGGTGGTTTTGAAACATCCAGTTCTCGGTTGCTGTAAAGGCAGATTGGGTAATTGCTTGGAGAGCGGGAAGATTAGGAGCAGAACAGATTAAAGTAGAGTCATCTGCATACTGTACTATTTTAGTGTTGGGAATGGCTGCATGGAAATCATTAATGAATATATTGAAGAGCATTGGACCGAGTATTGAACCCCGGTTGGGGTAGGAAGGAAGATTGAGGTACTAGTTTTCCATTTCACAGCCTGGGATCTGTCAGAAAGATAACTCTTGAACCAGGTAAGTGAATGCTGATCGAGATTGAGGTTAGACAGGTGAGTTAGAAGGTGGGAGTGAGAGAGAGTGTCGAAAGCCTTGGAAAGAGCTAGGACAGTGGATACAATTTCTCCTGAGTCCCGAGCATGGTTTACTTTGTCTAAAAATGAGAGGCGAGCGGTTATTGTACTATGGCTGGGGTGGAAGCCGTGTTGAGTAGGGGTAAGGAGGTGGTTACTGATGAGGAAGGGCATATGTTGGTGGTGGATGCATTTTTCTAGAATTTTTGATATTGGGGAGAGAATGGCTATTGGATGGAAATTAGAGATGTTATTGTTTTTGCCTCCTTTGTGAAGAGGTAGGATATAGGCAGCATGCCACAATTTGGGGACGTAAGATTCATGAATGGATCGGTTAATGAGAATGCTAATGGGGATGGCAATGGCATCTGCAGCAAGCAGTGAGGGGATATTGTCAGGGGCATTGGAGCAAGGCTTGAGTTTGGTGAGAAGCTTTTTGATGCGAGAGATAGAGATGGGTTTTAGATGGAAAGTAGGGGGAGGGGTGGGAGAGGGAGACTGAGTGGGAGAAGGGAATGTAGGGTTGAGTGGATGGGAGGAGATATTATTGGGGAAGGTCTTAGTGAGTTCAGCTATGGAGTTGGTAAAGGAGGAGTTGAATTGGGTGGCAATTTCTGTGTCTGTTAAATTATTATCAGGACAGGGATTGTTTTTTGTACCTGGGTGCAGAAGAGAGTTTATGGAGTTCCAGAATTGTTTTGGGTTTTTGGAATGGGTAGACTGTAGTTTAATGTAGTATGATTTTTTGTCTTTTGTAATATGCTTTTTGGTTAGGTTACGGAGTTGCTTGTATTTGAGGAGGGTGTCAGGGATTTTTTCTTGATTGTAAAGTTTCCAAGTCTTGTCTCTTTGTTGCATAAGTGATTTAGTATCTTTAGTTAGCCATGGGGCAGAGTAAGGTTTTATACGCTTAGTTCTAGGAGGTGCTTGGCATTTAGAATGTCTAGGAAGATTGTATTAAAGGAATGTAATGCTTCATCTAGGGAAAGAGATTTTAGATTGTTCCAGTTGGTATGTTTAAGTGTTTCTGAGAATATAGAAGGGTTGAAGTTTTTGAGATTACGAGTATAGGTAAATTGGTGTTGATGAGGGGAGGAGTGGGTAGCTCGGAGAATGGAAGCTGGGAGATGGTCACTCATGGTGTCTGGTAGGATAGCAGAGTGAGATATCTTATTTGGGTGGGAGGCTAAGATCAAGTCCAAGGTGGACCCTGGGGGTTGATTTTATTAGGTCTGGTAATGCTATTTATTAGTTGAGTGAAGTTGAGTAGATTAATAGATAGAGGGATTATTGTTATTCATTTTGTTCCAATCTATATTCACATCTAATATGTATGTCTCTAGTTTAATATTAGTTGAGGACCATAGTAGAATGTTTTCAAGAGTAGGGATATTATTTCCACGGGGAATGTAGATGTTCATAATGCAAATACTTTTATAGTTATTCAATTTGAGTATCCCTATGACTATTTCAGCATTGCAAAATTGAGGAATGGGGTTTTGGTAAGGAGTGAGGTTAAGCAGGCTGTTATAAATGAATGCTACTCCTCCTCCTTTTTTGATTTGGCGGTCACATCTGAGTGCTTGAAAGCCAGGGGGAAGGATCTCAGAGTCAGAGATGTGGGGCTTTAGCCATGTCTCAGAGAGAGATACTATGTCTGGAAGAGTATGATTAATCCAGGCATGGAAGAGAGTTATTTTATTTTTTTAAACTCTGGGTATTGATTGTAACTAGCTTAAAGAATTTGTGGTTGGAGGTATTGGGTGAGGTAGGGAAAGAAAGGATAGTAGTCGTCTGAGGACCAGGGTTGGGGTGTAGGTCTCCTGCTAGGAAAAGCAGGATAGAGGAAGAAGAGAACAGGATCTTTGCATTACTTATAGTAGTTTGTGGAAAGAACATTTTTATTTTGGGAGTATGGAGTTTAATAGAGTAGGGTAGCAGTTTGAAATAGTGAAATGGGTTTGGTTGAATTAGGCAGGGGGATATAGAGTGAAAGTGGGATGAGAAGGGGTGGAGTTGGTGGAGGATATTGGAGGTGGGGGAATAAGAGGGGAGTGGAAGTTTGTAAGAGGAATAAGAAGTGGCAGAGAAAGCAGTAGGAGAAGAGCAGTAATAGAGTGGATGAAGAGAGTTTGTGGAAGTGGTGATATCTTCATTGTTAGATTTAGGTATAAAGGGAGGTGTCAGGATGTTGTAGGGGTGTTTTAGGGTAAGAGGGAGGAGTGAGAGAGAACAGGAAGATATAGGCCAGAGTGGGAGTGAATATTTAATTGAAAGGGATTAGGGGAGAAGAAGAGATGGGATTGGTTGGAGTTGAGGGGTGGAGTAGAGATGGGATTGGTTGGAGGTAAGGGGGAGGAGAGATGTACGTATAAAAGTAGGTGTTTTGGGGTGGGTGGGAATTGGGGGTAGCGTAGGGGAGCGGAGTGAGTCCGGAGGGCGAATGGAGCGGGGCAGACCCAAAGGAAAGTATGCAGCAGGAAGACTAGAAAAACAATCAGTATAGTGGATGGTACGAACAGGAGAAGGTAAGTAAGGAAGGCAGAGGTTGTGGGTGTAAGGATAGGAAGAATGAGAGGCTGTAAGGAGAAAAGGCTAGTATAGGGCTAGAGGTGAAGAAGAGGGGGGTAATATACTATGGTTTGTCAACTATAGAAAGTTGAAAGAAATAATAAGTAAATGAAAGGTGGGTGAAGACTGCCCTCTAGTGGTCAAAACCTGTAGTGATAGTGACTGGCGATCACAGTAGAAGGCTGGAAGTGGAAAATAATTCAGAAGGGATGGGCTTGAGGGTGTTGGAAATACTACAAAGGCAGGGGTAACTTTGGTAAGGGTGGATGCGGAGTACAAGAGAGCAAGTGGAGGGGGTATTGCTGCTGGTAGTTCTGGCAGTTTAAACTAGACACTTAGCAAGTATCATAACATTAACCCATACAAGCAGAGATAATAGAACCTTAATTAACATACAGTCTTAGTTTGTCTTGGAGATTCTGTCCAGGGGATACTTTAGATATCCAGGTAAGGAGAGACACAAGCAGGGTGTGATAGGAGAATATAGTTGGTCTTTGAAGTCCAGCAGGGCCTGACAGGAAGTAGGAAAATTAGGTAGAAGGTAGTTTGCACAACTGGAGAAAAACAAAAATAAAGGGAGAAGAAAGTTATTTTGAATACTGGATATCTAACAGAAGAGGAAGCAGGTTAGTTAGCAAAATTAAGAGCAGAGCACATAAGCTAGTCAAATTACGAAAAATTAGCATCAGGTGTAGAATCTTCAGAAACTAGGCACAAGCACTAAAACTTTTCACCTCTTAGTAAGAAAACAATTTAACAAAGCAGCTATATTTAAAACATTTCACAGCAAGTTAGGAGCAAACACCTTAGCTAGTCTACTAACATAAAAATATTAACATCAGGTGTAGTATCTTCAGAAAACTAGGCACAAGCATTTGACCTTTCCGTTAGTTTAAGAGAAAATATCTAACCAATGCAGCCATATTTACAACATAGTAGCAAGGACCACACTATTACATAGTAAAATAAAGTAACTAGAATTAAGCTACTAAACTAACAAGTATGGCAATTAGGTCAATACATTGAAGCCAGAGTTAGAGTACAGTGGGAACATTTTAGCTATATTGGAACATCAGGTAATATGTCAACATGATACTAGGCATAAGATTGAGAATATAGGCATTTATCCCTTTAATATTTGCATACTCTGTCAATGTAGAAATTGTGACTAGTAACAAAACGATTATATTGCCGCTACAGCAGCAAAGCGTTCCTTGCCAAATAATAAAGATAGGAACAGTCCTACTTAGTTGGCTATCAGCGGCGCTATAGTAGCAAGCGCACGCGGCCTAATATGTCAGTAAGAGGGGGTGCAAATTAGGTAGATGATTAACAGCGTTAGACCCTGGAACACAAGGGCAGGTCTAGCATGTGAACAAGTCCAACTGGCGAGCGCAGGATACAGTTATTGCTGTTATCTATTAACATCTAGAATTGTGTGGCGTTTTTTAGGGCAGACCATTAGGAAATAAATTCAATTCTTTTAACAGAGTGGTAAGCAAATTAGGTAGATTAACAGCATTAGACCCAGGAACACAAGGGCAGGTCTAGCATGTGAACAAGTCCAACTGGCGAGCGCAGGATACAGCTATTCAGAGCAAATAACTAGAGAGGGAAAGATAATAGAGTAGGATGAGGCCAAGTAGAAGTTTGGACTGCAGGTTAGAGAGTACTTTCCCTACCAGGCATTAATAACCAGGTGTAGGCAAAGAAAAGGGATAGGGCAGAGCTAAGTGAAAGACCAGCTCATCCAGAAGGTTTAGGATTTTTGATTTAAAGTCTTTGCTTAGGCACTTAAGTTTTCCACCAGACAGTAAATTTTTCATCGGGTAGATAGCACTTCCTCAAGGTATGATGAGAAAAAGATAAATAATTGTGAATGTAATAAGTTGGCAGATTTTAAAACTTTTATACAGAGTACTTTCCCAAAATACCTTGAGGGAAGCAAATAAGTATAATAAAGCAAATGACTCTCTTGAGCTGGGATATAGGATCTGAACTGTCTAGACATACTAAGGCTTTACTAAGAAGAATGCCATTGGCTGCCTAAAAGCAGTTACTACAAAATGTAAATCGAAATCTAAACCAGCTGTAATTTAAGTACTGAATATTGTAAAAAAAAATAAATAAAGAACTGGAATGGGCCCTCCAGAAGAGGGAAGGAGCTAATTACATCAGAATAAATGGAATTTGTAGGAACAATACACACAGAATAATGTTCATGAGAATTAGTGAGGTTTACAGGTGGCCAGGAAATTAGCAATTTATGTAACATCGGTTAGATTCTCAGCTAGAGCATCTTCTGCGTGGAGACATGCGTGAATGGGCGTACCTTCGTTGAAGGTTGTGCGTCAGGGCTGGTAACTCAGCATGTAAAAATCAGCTACCAATCATTAGCGGACCGGAGTTCTGCTGTGGCGACCCCTAACCGGTAAAAGCCGAAAGACACAAACAGAGTGAATGTTGAAAAGAATGTGCAATGCAGTAAAATATTGAAAATGTTACTATTGTTTGTTTCCTTTTCTATTAATGTATGTGTACACATGTCTTTGTTTAAAACATGAAGGCACAATAAATGTGTTAGAAACACTAAAAACATTGAAAGTGTCCAAAGTTATGTACAGTATAAATGGAAAAAAATAGACTTGGGTCAGAAACTACTCTTGTATTAATTAGTTCCATTAGCCATCCAAACAGGAGTGCTGGTGCTGGAGTGCTTGTTCTCAAAGGTGACATTGTGGATGTTATTAATATCTACAACATGATTAAATGATGATGGAAACTTATCTATTGCTTCTGCAATGTTTTTTAACCTACTTTTTAAGCAATCACATTTTATTGGAACATTACGGCAACTATAGCAAATAGATTACAAAGGCAGATGAATGCATTATAGTTAACAAAAAGGTGTTTTACAGTGATAAAGCTCTGTGCCTATAAACAGTCTACTGAATTTGTTTTATTCTGTCTTTCTCTCTCTTTTCCTATAAAAAACATTCCAGTTGATTGGAGCAAGATTAGTTTTTCATTAAATTTGCTTACTATAAATCTTGACCAGGAACGTAATAATTTCATTTGGCATGCTCATGTTTGGATAGCATTTTTATCTTGAAACATTGGGCCAACAAAGCAATCTAATGTCTGCATCTACTGTAAGAATGTGTATGGAGCTTTCCTTGCTGGTACTGCATTGAAAATAGGTTCTATCTTGTTGGACTATACTGGTAAACAAAAATATAAATTGTTTGTGTCTTTCGGCTTTTCCTGGTTAGGGGTCGCCACAGCAGAACTCCGGTCTGCTAATGATTGGCAGTTGATTTTTACGTACCGGCTTGCCAGGCTTGACGCACAACCTTCAACGAAGGTACGCCCATTCACGCATGTCTCCACGCAGAAGACGCTCTAGCTGAGAATCGAACCGAACAGCGTTTTACTGTGAGGTGACAACGCTACCGCAGCACCACCACCGCAAAAATATAAATAACTACTAAATAGTGTATAAGGTGGAGTGGGATAAAAGATTGAGCTGAATCTTGGCAAGACAGAAAGAGTGTTAAGAACTGTGGCAGTTCATCTGTAGCACAAAGGAGTTCACAGTGAAATACATTTGGGTGACAAAACACTAACAAACACCCACATTACAAGACTTCAGAAGGGACTTGGAGATCAGTAATAAATAAAAGATCAAGTAAGACTTCAAACTTGGGTAGGACAACTGGACAGTTTAGGGAAGTAAAGAATGATATAAATCTGCCAGTAGAAATCTGAATGAACGTTACTATCCCTGTACACACACAGCTTGCGAGTCCCTAGTTTTGTAGGATATTGTATAGGTTTAGAATTGGAACAATTCCACAAGGACACTCTTCTAATGGAGATGGACTAGAAGAAGGTAACTAAAAGTTTATGTACTCCGGACTGAACTTATACCATAGAGGGCACAAGTGATAGAGGATATCACAGAAGCATTCAACATCCTCAGGAAATTTAACATTGTTGGTTCTATCAGATGATGTGCAGGTTGGGTGACCTCAGAAACTGAAAAAAATATTAAGAGGTTACATTTCTTAAGAGCTAGGATCATTTCAGTTTATGAGACTTTATTTCTCTGGTTTGCATTTAATAAATGGTGTATAATTTTAAAATAGATATTTTTATCATTCTTTTGTCTGTTTTAACAAAATAATTTTTCAAAGGCAGAGATTGATATATGTAGAACAGCTTCCCTTTATTTTAATCTGAGTAACAAATGAAATTCAAAGTTGAATGAGGGACCTATGGTAATTTATTGGCATGTAGATAATTTCAACCATTTGTTTCCTACTTTTAGTAGCTTTTCCCTAGAAGGTAAAACAGGCAAATTATCTGTGCTAAGTCGAACTCACATGTTACATATGGTCAAGTTTCTGTGTACGGTGAAAGGCTTGAGATGGCGTGTAGAAGCCCTCTGATTACTCAGTGGTTTGGTGCATATACCTTGTTCATTCATTCCTTCTTTCCAAAATGACATTTTACATTCTGCCTAGATAAACTTTATGGCTGTGTTGACTGTTTATCCTTCAGAGATGCTTGTCCAATGAATTAGTGATGCAACTGACATTGCTTCTGTAATTTATTTGAGTCTTACCTTTTAATCTATTTAAGACTTATTAGGCAAGCATAAATTATTCTTTTTTTTTTTGGTTAAACAGAACCACATAGTTTTACAGAATATAACCACTTAGCCCAATAATTGTGCCTGTTTATTTACCTTCTTGGTGAACTGCAGATCCTACATTTTCTTTTTTCTTCCCCCAGCTTAAAAATCACTTTACATTCATTGTGTATACTCTTGAATTCCTTCGCTTTTTTGCCTTTATTTTTGTTTAACCAAAAACACTTTTAAAATGCAGTTTTGTGAATGCAGCATTCATCTTGTTTCCTTAGTGTCACCCTGTTCACTAGATGTTTAGAAAACCCGCTGATCCTTTCCTAATTAGTGCTCGCTGAAAGAAGAAACACTAGTGTTAAGTCTTTTACGTAAACCTGAACAGTGAGCTAGCTGTCACTGAATTGATGAACTGCAGTGCGCATTTGCTGCAAGGCATAAGAAACTGTTGTGGATGAAAAGAATGATCATAAAAAAGCACAGTCATGAAAATTTCTGGGGGCTAAAAAAAAAAACAATTAACCCCAAGACGGAAATCCTGCAGTGTGTTTACATATATAGATGCTAATAAATTATCTTTATTCTTTTTTGGATTACCATTCTCATTTTTACATTTGAATGTATTTGGTTTAACATCTATTTATGCAGATGTGTTGACTGATTACTGAACTGCTGACATTTGTTGGAGCTGTTAGCAATATCCTTCTCAGTTACAAAGACTTATACAGTGTGTCCACTGTGCATAATGGACTGAGCAGATGAATGATGTTTGGCATTGCTGTATCTTTGACTATAAACTGTGGACAGTGAGGTGATATATTTAGGCACTGCAGTGCATTTTTGCTGGCTTTGTATTTGTTTTAATTACTTCCCCAGACGTCTTTTTACCAAGTTTAAACAGAACAGCTGCATTTTTCTAGGACATTATTTATAGAAAGGGTGTGGTGCAATGGTGTTTGTAGCGTCATACCAGCCATCATATAAGCTAACTTATTTATTTTTTGATTGGTATGACAGGATTATATACATTGTGTTAGTTCTTATCTAGTTGCACTTTAAGAGCTTGTTTATGTTTTTGCATTTTTGTGCTATGCGCAATGCCATATACAGGCGTTACTTGCTGTCACTGGTTTGTACAGATGTTAATTTATTCCTCAATTAATTTATATACTGTCATTTCATGTTCTTCCAGCGTAAGTCCCCAGATCATGACTAAAAGTGGTCCATGGACCACTTTATTTCGGGTTCCTATCAGAAGACCGAACACGCATTTTGTCAAATGCGTCTTGGTCGAACTTCAAATGTCGAAAAAGCAAAAATGACAAAGCGGCATATAAGTGAATTCTTTCCCTGGGAAAGAAGTCGCTTGGCCGCTTCTGTCACTTTGCTTTTTTCGGCACTATGGTGCGATCTCGGAGTTGGTATATTTAAGTAGATGGTGTGGTGTGCACAGCCCCCACGTCAGGGGGGTGTGGGAGGCAAAGCCCCCCACTTTATGTAATGTTTGAATGTTTTTTGGGGGTTTTTTTTTTTTTGGGGTAGTTCGATGTGTTGCAAATTCAAACTTTTGAGTTCGATATAACAACATTCGATCATTTGATCGTTATTTGTTATAATATAGACCCTTTACTTCATTATTAAATTTATAAGTAAAATTACAGTGACATTTCTCATTTGGACTGCAGTTTGGGGAGATTTATTGGAATTGCATGGAAAATTGTGCAAACATTTCAAGTTTAATTAAAAAAAAACTGAATTAACTGTTTGTGTTGCATTTAGTTAAGTTTGTGCACTCAATCCAGCTACTCTTTCATTTTACCTATTTAATTTAAAATTTTATCTATCTGTATTTCCTTGTAACGTAGAATTTTCATATCATATTTACTGTATCCTATATTCTCTGCAGAGTTACTTAATGTCTTCTTAATAACCATGCAGTTTAACTACATTAATCTAGTATAATTGTTTTCATATATTTTGTATATTTCTTATGATTTTGTATATTTACCTTTTACAGCAGATTCCCCAGGGTCATCCCTGAAAATTTGCTTTGTCCAGGAGGGTTAACCTGGTCAGTAGACTGTAAATTAAATAAATTGTTCATTTATTGTACATTTGTGTCCCCTTAAAGCGGTAGAGACATTTTTTGTCTCCAACACTGCTTGTTGAAAAGTAATCTGTTCATAGCACACCAGTGAAAGTAGTGAAATCTAATTTGGCAAATTGTCCAGCACTGTCTGCAAATGGATGTAGTGTGTTTGCCCTTAGTGATTAAATTAAGAATGGCCACTGTGTGTATGTTGTAGATTTGTATTAAAACAACCGACTTTCCATAATTACAAAACTGCATAAGCTACACTGAGAATAGCAAGGCGTCTGAGTTTCCTACTTATTAACTAAATGACATGGAAGAGGGATAAGTGAGGACCTGCACAACACAAACATATATCACGTAGTATTTCAATTAATGAATACATCAGCTGTTCTAAGATTCAGAGCTAATGCTGTTGAACAAGCAGATGTTAGGTTGAGGACAAGACTGGAGTACAGAAGTCATGCTTACATTTATTTAAAATTTGTTTACTGGGAGAGTCCGACTTGGAACAAAGCCAATTTTCAGAGGCGGTCCTGGGAGAAACACTCCAGATGCATGTCTTTGTAAAGTGCGAGGAAAACAGAGCACCCATGGGAAACCAGTATGGATACAGGGTAGGCAAGCAGATTCTGCACAGAAGACACCCCAGCCGAGAATTGAACTGGCAAACCTCTTGCTGTTAGGCTGCAACGCTAACTGCTGCACTATTGCGGCATACATCATTAGGTGATAAAGAGCATTATGATTATATCACTAATTGTAGCCAGGTTATTAATGCATTTGCAAAATGACTTCAAGAAATCCACCTTGAGATCAATGCTCAACAGGTGGACATATTTGGAGTACATATTAATGAATGGTTATGATCACAGGAGTGTACAGGGAGTGTTAGCTACTACAGTATAATCCTACATTTTAAAAATACGTAGGAATGCTGTGCTTATGACAGCTTTTACATGCTTTACATTGTCATACAAATTGCAGCCAAATGCAAAGTGCATTTCTTATCTAAAACAAAATAACAATAAGAAAAGACCCAACGAAAGTGATAAGAAAAACAAACAGCAAAACAAAAGCACCAACTGAGAAATACAATACTGGAATTTATTATAAACAGTTAAGTGCTTTTGGCTAGTTTAGTCTTCATCAGAACATAGTGAATGTAAAAAAAATAATCCATTTAAATACAGTTCATTCGGGTCACATGACTTTATTTTAATGGAGTCATTAGAGAGTAACCACCACTAGCGGCTTTATAAGCCTAGCCAGGCAACCTAAATGTATCCCATGAGTTTATATGCCTTACAGGTTATTTTAAGGAGTGCATATTAATTACGGCATGATTTAATGGCTGTCTCTATCCATCAGACATATAGGACTCAGATGAGGGGTGAATTTCCAGTTTTCTATGCACTAGTCCAGATTGTATTTAAATAGGGTTAGAGAAGAGCTGTGGTTCACATGAATGGGAAACCTATTCCAGAGAATGGGGATTCTCTGAGATACATACCTGCCCTTCCAGCATGTCCTGTTTATGTTGGAATCATAGTTAAAATCCTTAGATCTAGTAGTTCTGTTGCTGTTCATTTTGCAGATATGCAAAAGGTCCACCAGAGTGGGATCCAAGGATGCCTTGGATGTCAGACATAAATTACTTCTGAGCAGTTTGTAGGAAACAGAGTCTAGAGACAGGTCTTTGAAGCAATCTGCTTGAGACATTGTGTTCAAGTCCTATATTCTTTTCATGAGGAACCTCTGTGGATGTTCCAGTTGTTGCATGTGCCTAGTCAGGTGCATATGAATTTATATGTTCCTGTTAGCTGCACTGTGGTCTCAGGTGCACCGGGCTTAGTTACAAAAACAATGTAGCAGAATTCAGTACTAGGGTTTGAACCTGCCTGTGAAATGCAGTTAACTAAACTACGTTTGAGTTGTGTGACTAGGTATATTTAGTTATTTCCTCAGTACTGCAGGAGAAGTTAATGTGAAATTTCTCTCTCTTAAATTCTACAGTTGCTGTTGTGGTATATATCACTGCAGTTTGTAACTGAGGTGCCTGATGTATTTTCCACCATGTATTTCTAAATTTACACAGGCAGGTTTTATGCTTTTGACACATACTTTGACACATCATCAAAAGACTTTCATTTAAGGACTTGTGTGGGGTGCATCTCCTTTAATGGACAGTGATGTGCCATTTGAAATCTGTGAACACATCTGCACACACTCCCTCTAGTGACATCAATGAGGGCAAAGTTCATTGATTTTTTTTGTGCTGCCAAATGGAGGGATAAAATTTTATGAAGGATTTTATTTTAAGGATCATGCCTTAAAACAGGCACGGATAGCAAGGAAATGCAGCATGGCACTGGAGGCACCATATACAAGTAGTGTATAAGATAAGTGCATTTGTACGACTGTACACTTTAAGTGCTTACTGTTGCACAAGTTCATGGCTTCATCTGTAAATATTAGGCTATCAGTTTGCAGCCTTTTATAAGCATAACCAATAACCAGATGTCAGAATCAAGCCCTGTACCTGGTGTCTTTGAGATAAAGACCTTAACCATTATGCCAACTTCATCTCAGTAAGCAACATCTTTGTTTAACAAAATCTCTGGCTCACCATTTTATATGTGATTTCATATTTCTGAATGAACTCTAATAGTTTTCTGTCATCATTACTTGTAGAAATAATACAACAAACTTTTTTTAACCAAACTGTGGACTTTGAGTCTTTGTGATTTGTACAGAGCAGTATCTTACTGTCCAGAAAATTGTTTATCAATATGTTTGATTTTAGGATTGCACCTCCAGTGGTGCTGCGGTAGCGTTGTTGCCTCACAGTAAGACGCTGTCCGGTTCGATTCTCAGCTAGAGCGTCTTCTGCGTGGAGACATGCGTGAATGGGCGTACCTTCGTTGAAGGTTGTGCGTCAGGGCTGGTAACTCTGCACGTAAAAATCAACTACCAATCATTAGCGGACCGGAGTTCCGCTGTGGCGACCCCTAACCGTGAAAAGCTGAAAGACACAACAACCACCTCCATCCATTTCATGCCTCAGTAAGAACTGAGGGATGGTGGATTACTGGTATATAGTGTGATTAAGATTGTCTAAAATGTTCTGCCAGAGTTTTTGTTAGATAATAGTGTTGCTTACCTGTTTGCTCTGCTGCCATTAATTTTTGGTTTCATAGAGCACAGCTTATATATGTCAATGTGCTGGCTAAAAACAAACACCCTTTTTTCTTTCTTCAGAAGAAAGCTGTCTGTAGCTAAAGGTCATTGTCATTTATAATAATAAATGCAGATCGCTAAACTCTGATTGTTTTCTTAGCCTGCATCTTCTCTTTGCTCATGATTAAGACTTCCTTGCACAACTTTGAAAATGCAGAATTGAAGGACATGACTCAAAAACAAGAAGTTACAGAGAACAAATTTAATTAGCTCTCTGTCTTACATGCTTTTTTGCCGAATATCTTATTTCCCTTCTCCTTTCAGTCTTACTTCAGAATGTATTCTGTACCTTTCTTACATATATCTTCACATCTTTAAAGCTACCTGTGTTTTTTGACATTCTCATTCATAAGTCTAAATTCACAACAGGTTACATTTGTGCCATTTTGTTAAAAAAACTTGAGTTTCACTGTCCACGTCTCATCATACTGTCCATTGTTCAGCAAGAACATTTATAAAGTACTAGATTAAGGCAGAAATTAAAAATATTGGAGAGTGACAGGATGTATTTGCTTGTTTCTTTATTTTGTTAATCATCCATGTGAGCTGTTCCAAACCATTTCAGACACATTCTGGATTATACTTTCTTCTTATGCTCCCTTTCCCACAACTGTGCCACTGGTTTCTTCCTTCATTTTAAAGGGAACTTATGCTTGTGACTGCACTTCTTCTTCTTCTTCCTTAGATACAAGAGCCTGGACATAAAGGATGTTTACGTCTTGCTTGAGGAAGAGGAGGTTGAGGTATTTGTGTTACTTCTTCGGAGTGCTCTTTGTTGTATGACACGTAATGGGATTCATGAAGGACCATCATTTACTAAGAAAAACAACATCCCCTCTACATAAGGCTCACTCCTTTCAAACTTACCACCACCCACACCACCCATTATGTCCTCTTTCTGCACTGGATTTATTAATGGGGAGTAACTCTGGAACCCCCTGCCTGTTACACAGGGAAGGCAAACAGGCTGTTACCTCGTCATTTCTGTCCTCTTTATGCAGACAATCCCAGACCTAAGAAATTAAGTTCCGTAGTTTGTTCTCAGACTAGATTTTTTTTGTACTAGAAAGTGCTACCCAGTTGCACAGGGTTATGATGTAAAGGCTTTTCTAGAGATGAAAGAGGTACACTTTTTGTTCAGGCTGCATGTCACAAAAGTACTGGCTTGAATGAGTCTGTAAATATTAAATGTGTACTGAAGAAGTTGACAAAAAGGAAAGCAGTCTGGCCTTGAACTGGAATAGTTCCATGGACTGTGTTAATGTTCAGGTTGCGATTAGCCAGATTAGGTCTCTTGTATTCACACAGTTGTATATAAGTAGTGTTGGGCATTAGTTCTTCAGTACTATGAAGTCTGGGATAAAGAAACTTAAACTCTGAATCGCTTTAATGGAAATCATGTATTCCTTGGAGAGTGTGGACTGGCACTGATTAGTGGATTTTGTTCTTTGTATACACTTCTCAGGATACTTAAAGTGCTAATTGAAGGTCTTATGATGATGTGCCCAAAGTATGAGTCAGTTTTGTCATTTGAGTGTCTGGTGAACAATAAGTTTTGATCAATTTCATTACCTAGTGATTTGCTTATTTGGGTAGTAGAGGCACATGATAGTATGTGACTGAGAAGAAGTAACAGTGATCAATTTATGAGAAGTAACCTGAAGCGTATTGTAGTATAATTACATCTGATCAGTGTACGTGCCATAAAGACAGGACTGGTAGGATGTTGGTGTACACAGGGAATGAGAGAAGGGTGTTGGGGTTTTAAAAACATTTATGTGCATCTCAACAAGATTTCATTAAGCATAGTACCTACTGCTGAAATCCACGTCTCACCAGTGGAAAAGACTGAATAAAATAGTTTAATAAGGAGCACTAAAATGAAAAGTTGAAGGACCTCATTATGTATACCCTAGGTGAGAGAAAAGGCACAGATAATGTGACAAATATATTTAACTGGAATAATTTTGGCACAAAAGTGTAGCATTTTTAAAGAAGGTGGCATTCCTGTACTTGACTTGGCATTGCATGAGGTTGAGCAGGAATATTAAGGGCGAATGTGATGTACAGAGGAATGTTTTAAGAGAAAAAGCAGTAGACATATGCATTAGAAGCCATGCAGAATGTAATATTCACCATATATGCTATGACTGGTAGACCATTCAAAAAGGGGAGGCACAGTCTACAAAGATTAAGAGATTCTGCAAGTAACTGGAATCGCATTTAAGAAAGATCTCAGCTGGGATTTAATGCAAAAATGATGGGCTATATACTTTAGAAGGTTACTTTTGGTCTAATGTCCTCATACAGCTTCCATGGTGTGGATCCTTAGCAGGACAAAAGGAGGAAAAGGATTTGGGGATATCACCCCTTAGCAAAATCATGGTATATACTCTGAAAAAGGCAATGGCTGAAGGGCATTAAAATACTCAAGTACAAAGAATGAGTAATTGATTCCAGAGATGATGATATCCTTTCATTGTTCAGGGCATTGCTGAGATCACACCTTGAGCACTGTGTAGTGAGGCCACATCTTGAGTACTGCGTGCAATTTTGGAAGTTGTGTGGACAAATGGATATTTGTCTAGTAAAAATGAATTAATGTAACACAATGTTGACAGAATGTTGAATTGTGCAAAAGTGCTAGTATGTGAGTAGATGCTTATGTGTTTTAACATGCTGATGCTAGAATTTCAAGAGAAAAGGAGTTTTAAAATGTGGGGTAGTGGTATGGGTGGAATTCAAAGGGAGGAACAGGGTGGGGAGAAGTATGGAGCATGGGTGGTATTTAAAGAGAGACCAGAGAAAATCACAAGTGGTGGTGTGGGTAGAGAATGCAGGCCCTTGTACTGAAGGATCAGCGTTTGAACCTGGGTAATTCTAATTTTTGTTTGCGCTTAATTTTAAATCGTTTTTTTCTTAAAACTTGCATATTTTCTGTCCTTGACCTAGCACTCTTGTGTGGGGTCATTTACTGCACTGTTATAACTTGATATTACTTGTGAACCTCTGCTATCTCTGTAAAAAGCAAAAACAAAAAAAAAATCTGGCTTTTTTCCCACTTTTCTGAGAGTTAAAAAAGTTCAGTTATAGGCTTGCTGTTCCTGAACTGTTTGAAAGTTTCTGTGAGGCCATTTTTGCTTGGGCTGAAGGAGGGTCTCTGTGTTCATCAGTGGCAGTGACTAACATTGAGCAGCTTCCCTGCCCCCCGGAGAGGTGGTTACTGACTTGAAACTGTAGTTTTATTGGCCACTAGGGGTCATTTCCATAACTCCTTCATTTGTCCTCAGAGGAGTCGTTTAAGGCAGTAACTTAGTTTATTGGCCATTTTGGGTCATTTCCTGTCTTTTCCAGCCCCCTGCTATAAAGCACGCTTTAGCGCGGAGTTGCTACCGTTGCACACTAGGGCATCGCCGGTTAAGCAGGTTTAAACTATTCGGGCTACCTAAAGTCCACTCTTCAAATTTTCCCTTAAAACTACCTTCCTCGAACTATACTACTGATCTAATCAGCTTATCCTATAATTAAAAAGATCATCTCTACTTGACTCCAAGTAGACTATTCTCTATCTGTTAAACGTAGCACTTGCTCCTACAGTACTTATTACCTTGATACGGCACTCTTGTCATAGATAGTACCCCAAAAAGGCAACCCCCATTTCTCGGTCACCCACGTCCCCGGAATCTTTTAAAGTTTTTGTCTATTCCTTCTAGCATGTCGAGGGATCAGTTGCTAGTGTCCTCTCCTGCTCAGCTGGTTAACCTGGGAATATTGAGGCAATGTTACAATTGCCTCATGTACACAGACAACCCTCTCCTCCTCCCACAAAACACAAATACATGCGAGAGATGCAACTATACGGCCAAACTGGAGGCTGAGCTCTCTCAACATAGGACTGGCAAGACCAGTCAGGAGGAGAAGGTTACCACACACACTATAGACCCAGTCTCACATAGTACCATTACAACCTCAAATCATACACATAAACACACAAAGACATACTCGGAGGCTCTGATCAAAATCTACCAAAACAGCAGAGGCCACCAAAGCAGACACCCAAACAACCACCACCTCAGAACACAACACCTGCAACACATAGACCTCACAGTCAGAGTGTCAAACAGTCACAGCCCTTAAGGCCAAACACAATGCCAGACACACTAGTCATTGGTGACTCCATAGTCAGACACACTGACGTCCCGCTCACCAGACTGAGTAAGGAGAAGGTCACAGTAAGCTGCCTGTCGGGCTAGAATCCGCCACATAACGCAAGCACTCAGGTCTCTCAACAGCAGGTACAAATATGACTCAGTCATTGTCCACGCTGGTGTAAACGACCTGAGACGTACCTCCTTGGACTACATGAAAAGAGACATTGAGGAGCTCTCTGATTATGTAGCCCAGGCAGGTATGACCCTGACCTTGAGCAGTATCCTACCTTCACCAAGAATAATGCCACAATACAGAGATAAGATGATCAGCTTTAACAATTGGCTTAAACACTGGTGTCATTCAAAGGGGATCCAGTGTCTGTCTGCCTGGGATGACATGCTGGACAAGCCACGCTGCTTCGCAAGGGACGGCTTGCACCTGTCACCCCTGGGATTCCGGATATTGGCAAAGGCTCTTGCCACCCCATAGTGCCTTTAGGCAAGGCTCAAATTCTAAACCTACCACCCTAGAACACAAAAAGGAAAAAAACTAAGGGTAATGCTGCTCAATGCCAGAAGTCTAAATCTCAAAATGCACGCACTCGAGGCCCTTCTCAGTATGGAGAACATCAATGTCTGTGCTGTGACAGAAACCTGGTTCAAGGCTCCTGAGAGCACCCCAGCGCTATCAGGTTTTACCTCATATCATGCGTTCCGGCCCCAAAATCCGGACAATACCAAGAAAGGAGGGTATCCATATTCATCAAGGACACCCACACCTCAAGACTGGTGGCAACGCACGATGCATCGGAGACCATCCAGGTGCAATTAACCATAGGCAAGACCGCTCTGCAAATTGTAGCATGTTACAGGCCACCCTCACAAACTCAGGAACCTCACATGGCCTTCCTGAAAACACTAGATAAATGCATCACCAAACACCATCATACTAGGTGACTTCAATTACCCTAATATAGACTGGGAACACTACTCAAGCCCAAACACCCTAGCCCAAAAGTTCCTGGAATTCATAAACTCAAATGCCATGGAACAACTAGTCACCATCCCCACAAGAGGAGATAACATACTTGATCTCATCATCAGGAACATGGGAGCACAATGTTCAACACCGAGGTGTACCCTCACTGGTGAGATCAGACCACAAACTAATCTCGCTGGAGGTCCTCATCCCACCCCACCTGAAATAAAAAGACCACAGTAAAGAACTTCTCAAAAGCCGACTTCACACTTCTAAAGACATGTGTGGTCTCCTTTAAGGCCCCGAGCCGGGGAAAACAGTACTCAAGCCGCTGAATCACTTACAAATGCCTTCTACCAGCACCTGCAGGACTGCATGGATAAGGCAATCCCAAGCAAAACAAAGACTCTTTGTACCAAAGGCAAGCGTCCAGTCTGGTGGACCCCAGCCATAAACAAACTCTACAACAAAAGGAGGAAGCTACTACAAGATAGAGCAAAATCCTTAAAAGGTAAGACACCCTTGATCACTATAAGTAAAAACTAAGAGCTCTCATAAAATCATCCAAAGCAAATTTCGAGAGAAAAATAGCTAAAGACTCAAAAGACAATCATAAGGCCTTCTTTAGCTATGTTAGAAACCTGGGAGGAAACTCCCAGATATGCTCAGAGCTAGTTCAAAATGATGTGAAGATTACTGATCCTACAGACATTGCCAACATACTGGCTGACAGGTTCAGTGCAAACTTCTCCCCAAAAGGAGAGATATCTATACCAAACGATTTCAGCCCCCCACACATCTCCAGCGCCCAAGGGTGAACTGGTCTCTCCCAAGCAAAAACACAGCATCCATGGGACCTGATGGTGTCCCCGGCTGTGTGCTCCATGAACTCAATGAGGAATTAAACCCACAGCTAGGACAGCTGTTTAATCAAAGTCTTACCTCTGGATACGTACCCAGGAGTGGCGACTGCAACTGTGGTACCACTTCACAAAGGCGGTGCCTCCACCGACCCTGGAAATTACCGGCCCATTAGCTTGACAAGCCTTATCTGCAAAGCCATGGAGAGGATCATAATGGGCCTCATAAATAAAGACATTGGGAATTTGCAGACTTTGGATCCAACCCAGTTTGGCTTTGTCAAAGGCAGATCATGCCTTTTAAACTTGGTTGACTTTTTCGAAACAGTCACCAAAGCCATTGATGAGGGAAAGGCAGTCCATGCAGCCTACCTCGATCTGGCTAAGGCCTTCGATACAATACCCCACTCGGGTATCATTGAAAAACTCATCAGCTTAAATGTCAACCCATACATCACAAGATGGGTTGCAAACTGGCTGAGTGACAGAACCCACAGGGTCAGAGTTGCTGGCGCCATGTCAGACTCAAAGCCTGTCACAAGTGGTGTCCCACAGGGCTCAGTCCTGGGCCCACTCTTGTTTGGCATCTACTTTTCCAAGTACAAGCAAACACAGGAGGGTTATGGCTGACAAAGTTTGCAGATGACTGCAAACTGGGCGCCATAGTAGAAAACACATCTGATACAGATATCCTTCAGAAGGGTCTCACAGAAGCGGATAACTGGTGCCAGAGCCACGGCCTAAAGTTAAATGCCAAAAATGCATAGTCATACCCTTCGGGAAAAACAAGGTTACCCCTAGCTACCAAATAGGTGGCAATCCACTGAGCACAGAAGAAGTTATCAGGGACCTGGGGACCCAGGTTGATAGTAGTCTGTCATTCGACACCCATGTAGCTAAAGTAGTTAGGAAGACCTTCTACATTGCCCACCTTATCATGAAGGGATTCTCATCTAGATCAAGGGAGGTCATGGTCTCCCTTTACTCATCACTCATCAGACCAATGATTGAGTACAATGCCCCATTCGAATGTATCTGACCCGACACTTGCAGCAGCTGGAGAGGCCACAAAAGTTCCTCACCAAAAGGATAAAGGGTCTCAAAAATCTGTCCTATGCTGCCCGACTGAAAGAACTCCAGCTCTATTCAGTCGCTTACCGCTGCTCAGAGGTGACCTTTGCCTAACATACAAGGCCATGTCAAACCCAGATTTGATGAATATGCTTCACCTCAAAAATCTAGATCCATCAGAGCCACAAGGGCGGAGACTTAAACCTTGACACGGCTATTAATAGGACGTGCTGGAGGGATAGATTCATCACCCAAAGACTCCTATGCTGTGGAACAAAATCCCGGTACATGTGAGGCAGAGCACCTCGCTGGCCTTGTTCAAGAGAAATCTTGACCAATGGATGGGAGATCACAGATATACCCCAGGGATTACCTCAGTGTCACTGCTCGACAGAGGCACAGCAAAATAATGGGTATAGTTCCCCATACTAAAGGGGTGGCGTAAGCCACAAAACGATGGGCTAGGCTTGTAAATGCCCTCGGGCAGATAGCCTAGTATGAACCTATGAACCTATGAACCTATGAAAACATTTCATAGTAAGAGAAGAAGATAAAGTATATTGTCAGAAAGAGTTTTGCTGAATTACTTGGGACATAGCAGTATATGGCTGGACAAGTATGGGATGATAGCTGTATGGATTCTAGCAGTGAGATTTAAATTCACTGGAAAACAGATTTTCTTTTGGTATATTTGGTGTACTGTAATGGAGGTAAACATGGTGGGGGTACAGAAATGTACGTGAGACACATTGGAGAAACAAAGTTCAAAGAGTATGAAGAGGATTAGGAGAGGTAGGGTCTGTGAAGTTTTTAGTAGGTATGAAAGTATTCATTTTAGGATTTAACATTTCATAGCTACCATTAATCTTTATATTTTTGTGTAAATTTAGCTTAAAATATTAGGGGGAGATAGGAAATGTAAACCAGCAGACCCCTAGCCACACTGGCTACTACACTGCACTCTTGTTGCAATTGCTAGGTCTGAGCTGGATTTGGGAGTCAGATATGGTTAAGCTAGCATAGCCTAATTTAAAAAGCATCTTCAATTCCTGTAAGTAAAAATTGAAGCTTCTGAACTATTGTCATTGGTTAAATTTTGTTTGCAGTTTAGTGTAAGGATTTGCTTTGTTACCACCACTGTTGTGTGTGCTTGCTATTGCTTGTGGATTTAGTTAGACCATTGTAAGTATTGCCAGTTTGCAGCTACACATAATTTAAAGTTACCTTAATGTACTGACATGCATGAATATACTTTATAACCAGTGATACAGTGCCGTGTCCTTCTGTGTGCAAATATTTCTAGATATGAACTTTTTTGTTTGCAATTATTGACGTACTGTCATTGTGCAGATGGCAGAGATCCCAGGATGAAATCCATTTTGTTTCACACAGAGATTACATTAGAATAAGAAAATGAAATGATTGATCGAGTGCAAGTCTATGAAAAAAATGATTTATGTCTTACACCTGCCATTATATGAAAGGTTATCACATTGTTGTCATTAGTAAAACTTTGTATAACACAATAAAACAAAACAGCAGAATAATGAAATTAGATTGGTACACCTTACTAGTTATAGCTATTTGTATTCTATAAATGTTTACATACATTTTCTTAACACATATTGAGCCATACACACACACACACACACACACACACACACACACATATATATATATATATATATATATATATATGTGTATATATATTGCACGGACTGTGCTATCCCAAATAAAAACAAGACTCCTTCCTCAAGCAAGAAGAAACCAGTCTGGTGGACCCCGGCTGTAAGCAAACTTTACAATAAAAGGAGACTTGTACAAAAAAAGGCCAAATCTCAAGTAGAAAAATCATCCCTGATCAGCATTAGTAAGAAATTGAGGGCCCTCATCAAGTCAACTAAAGCTAATTTTGAAAAGAAAGTTGCCAAGGATGCCAAGGATAACCATAAGGCCTTCTATGGCTACGTCAGAAACCTAAATGGCAACGCTCAGGTCTTGTTCTGAGCTAGTACAAAATGGAAAAAAATACACTGACCCTTCTGACATTGCCAACATCTTGGCTGACAGGTTCAGTGCAAATTTCTCCCCCCACCACCACCTACAGGGCCTATTACCATTCTAGGGGATTGTGTAAGTCCAATTATTACTGATACGTTGGTTAACAAGACTCTGTCTAAAGCTAAAAACACTGCCTCCATGGGACCAGATGGTGTCCCAGGCTGTGTCATACACGAGCTCCAAAAAGAATTAACCACGCATCTTAATACCCTGTTCAGTCTCAGCCTCTCCACAGGATATGTGCCCATAGAATGGCGCACAGCAGTGGTGGTCCTGCTACACAAGGGTGGGGCCACAACTGACCCTGGGAACTACCGACCAATAAGCCTGACCAGTCTGATCTGTAAGACTATGGAGCGAATCATTATGGAACTCATAAATGGAGAGATTGGGAACCTCCAGTCGCTGGACCCCACACAGTTTGGCTTCGTCAAGGGAAGATCATGACTCCTGAACCTGGTGGATTTCTTTGAGACAGTTACTCAGGCTATAGATAAGGGAAAGGAGGTACACATGGCTTTCCTTGACCTTGCTAAAGCATTTGACACCATTCCCCATTCAGGTATTATTGATAAGCTCACCAGCCTGGACATAAACCCTTGCGTCACAAGATGGATTGCAAACTGGCTCTCAGACGGATCCCATAAAGTAAGAGTAGCGGGATCTATGTCCGAATCCAGACCAGTAACGAGTGGTGTGCCTCAGGGCTCTGTCCTGGGGCCCCTCCTGTTTGGCATATACTTCTCAGAAGTACAGGCAAGCACAGAAGGGCTGTGGCTGACTAAGTTTGTGGACGACTGCAAACTGGGTGCTATAATAGAGTCTCCGGCCGACATGGAGATCCTCCAGAAGGGCCTAAATGAGACTGATGCATGGTGTCAAAGCCATGGTCTCAAGCTAAATGCAAAAAATGCGTAGTAATCCCTTTTGGAAAAAACAGAGTAACCGCAAACTACAACATAGGAGGTAATCCCCTGAAATCTGAAGAAGAAATAAGGGATCTAGGGCCCCAAGTAGATAGTCAGCTTTCCTTTGATAACCATGTTGCCAAAGTGGTTAGAAAATCCTTCTGTGTGACCCATCTGATCATGAAAGGGTTCACCTCAAGATCTAAGGACGTAATGGTGCCCCTCTACTCTTCCCTCATCAGACCCATTATTGAGTACAATGCACCAGTTGGAATGTACCTGGCTAGACATCTCCAGCAGCTGGAGAGACCACAAAGGTACCTAACCAAGAGGATTATTGGCCTCAAACAGTTGCCCTATGCAGCACGATTGAAAAAGCTAAGACTGTTCTCTGTTGCTTACCGCTTTCTCAGAGGCGATCTCTGTCTAACGTACAGAGCCATGTCCAACCCAGAATTGTTGAACATGCTCCATCTTAGCAAAACCAAATCTACTCGAGCTACACGCTCTAGGAATATAAACCTCAACTCAACAATGAATAGAACATGTTGGAGGGATAGATTCCCTTCACAGAGAACTTCCCTTACTATGGAACAGGGTCCCGATCTACATAAGACAGAGCCCCTCACTATCACTCTTCAAGATGAACCTTGATGAGTGGATGGGTAACAGAAAGTTCACACCGGGGATCACGCCAACAGCACTACTAGATAGGGGCCAAGGGTACTAGCTGCTAGTACAAGGGTGTAGGGAACTACTAAAGGGGCGGTGAATACCGCACAACGTGGCTGGGCTAATATATGCCTTCGGGCAGATAGCCCAGTACCAACCTATGAACCTATATATATACACACACACACACACACACACACACATGTATGTATGCGTATATGGTGGTGCTGCGGTAGTGTTGTCGCCTCACAGTAAGACGTTCTGTTAGATTCTCAGCTAGAGCGTCTTCTATGTGGAGACATGCGTGAATGGGCGTACCTTCGTTGAAGGTTGTGCGTCAGGGCCGGCAACTCTGCACGTAAAAAAATCTACTGACAATCATTAGCGGACTGGAGTTCTGTGGCGACCCTTAACAGGAAAAAGCCGAAAGACACAACAACAAATATATATATATATATATATATATATATATATACATATACATAGACACATTTTATATATAATATATATATATATATATATACACACACACACACAAATACATATGTACATGTGTGAATCTGCATGCATGTATGTAGGATATATACTCTTTTATAAAATGATTAGCAGTCTCTTATAGGTGGTAGCATTCTATACTCTGTTTATGCTTACATAATCTGTAGTAACTTTTGTGTTGTATATGTTGTATGCTGCACTTGTATGCTACATATAGATTTTTCCCTTTTAAGTAAACATTCTGGTTCTCCTGTGGCATGTCATACTGCCACTTTAGCAGAGGATGTATATGTGCAATCCAAGCTGGATCATGGTCAAATGGGGCACTAGGCAGGATAATAGATTGGGCCCCCCAGATCACCCCGTTCTATATCAAACCCTACCCTTCGCAGCAGCCCCCTCTCCAGCCACTCCAGTGTTCCATTACTTGGCTGTTTCTCCCCAGTTACCATAGACACTGTTCAGACATCTCACTGTGCATACTGTTTTCTTATTTACTGCTACAATGATTATAGATATTGAAATAAAATCACACACACACTGATAGCCATTTGCTAAACATACAATACAGTTTCACACTGAAATCCAACTTGGCATAAGCAGTAAACCTCTCGGTCCTTGAAGATCACATTCATCGAAATGTCATTAAAAATCACATTCAAAGAAAATGCATCTGGCCAGAGCAGGATTGAGTTTACCTTTTGGCCGTTTTCAAACCATAGGCTCCTTGCAAACATTTTTTAAGTCCATGCATACATGTATGTGTTCTTAGATTCACCTTCCTTATTTATTAACTTATATTCCTTGTATAATACAGCACCACTTGTTAGAATGTGTTCATAGATAAGTACTAGGCTATCTGCCCAAGGGCATTTATAAGCCTAACCAGAATGTGTTGGCTTTCGCCACCCCCTTAGATTAGTTCCCTGTGCCTCTGTCCAGCAGAGCCATTAGTTCCCTCCGCCACTGTCCAGCAGAGCCACTGCAGTGATCCCTCGGGTAAATTTTCTGTTTCCCATCCACCCATCAAGGTTTCTCTCGAAGAGTGTTAGTGAGGGGTTCTGCCTGATGTATATTGGAATCCTGTTCCAAAGCATGGGGAGTCTCTGGGATAGGAATCTATCCCTCCAGCATGTCCTATTTATCATTGTGGTGAGGTTTATATCTCTAGAGCATGTGGCTCTCCTGGATTTGTTTTTTTTTTAGGTGGAGCATGTCCATCAATTCTGGGTTGGACATGGCCTTGTATGTCAGGCAGAGATCACCCGTGAGTAAGCAGTATGCAACCGAGTACAGCTGGAGTTTCTTGAGTCGGGCTGCATAGGGCATCTGTTTGAGGCCAGTAATCCTCTTGGTGAAGTACTTTTGTGGTCTTTCCAGCTGTTGCAGGTGTCTTATAAGGTACATCCCAAATGGGGCATTGTATTCTATGATGGGTCTAATGAGTGATGAGTAGAGATGCACAATAACCTCTTTTGTTCTAGATGCAAACCCTTTTGTGATTAGGTGGGCCACACAGAAAGATTTTCTAACCACCTTGGCAATATGATTATCAAAGGAGAGATTACTATCTACTTGGGTCCCCAGATCCCTTATTACATTTTCTGTATTTAGGGGACTACCACCTATGTGGTAGTTCGCGGGTACTTTGTTTTTTCCAAAGGGGATGACTATGCACTTTTTGGCATTTAGCTCGAAGCCATGATTTTGACACCAGGTATCCGTCTCAGTGAGACCCATTTAGAGGGTGTCTGTATCAGCCATAGAATCAGTTATGGCCCATAGTTTGCAGTCGTCTACGAACTTGGTCAGCCATAGTCCTCCTATGCCTGCCTGTACCTCTAAGAAGTATATACCAAACAGGAGGGGTCCTAGGACTGAGCCAGCCCTAGGGGAGGCCACTTGTAACTGGTTGAGAGTCGGACATAGAGCCTGCAACTCTCACCATGTGGGTTCTATCCATGAGCCAGTTGGCAACCCATCTCGTGACGTAGGGGTTTATATTCAAGCTAGTGAGCTTGTCTGTAATACTAGAATGGGGAATAGTGTCGAAAGCCTTTGCGAGGTTTAGGTAGACTGTGTGGACCTCCTTTCCCTCGTCTAATGCCTTGGTAACCATCTCAAAGAAGTCCACCAGGTTTAGGAGGCATGATCTGCCCTTAAAGCCAAACTGGGTAGGGTCCAAGGTTTGGAGGTTCCCAATGTCTCTGTTAATGAGTTCCATAGCTTTGCAGACCAGGCTAGTCAGGCTTATAAGGCGATAGTTCCCGGGATCTGTTGTGGCTCCACCTTTTGCTGTGCGCCACTCTGTGGGTACATAGCCTGTAGACAGGCTGAGTTTGAACAGTGTGTTTAGGTGAGGTGTTAGTTCATTTTGGAGCTCTTGTAAAACACAGCCTGGGACACCGTCCGGTCCCATTGAAGCTGTGTTTTTGGCTTTGGATAGGGCTGTTTTAACCTGTGTGTATGTGATTGATGGTGCCCTACATTCTTCTGGTATGGTTATGGGCCCTTTAGGGGTGAGAGGGGGGGGGTGAAGTTTGCACTAAGCCTGTCTGCCAGAATGTTGGCAATATCAGTCGGTTCAGTGTATTTTGTTTTGTGCCATTCTGCACTAACTCAGAGCAGATCTGAGAGTTTCCACTTAGCTTCTTGACATAGCTAAAGAACGCTTTGTGGTTATCTTTGGAGTCACTGGCAATTTTTCTTTAGAAACTAGCCTTAGATTATTTAAAGAGGGATCATAGTTTCTTGCTGATACTGATCAGGGATGTCTTTCCTTCTTGGGATTTTACTCTTTTTCTGTACTAGTTTCCTCCTCCTGTTGTATAGCTTGTTTATAACCACCAATAGACGTGCACAGACCAAAGAAAAGAAAACAAACAGCCTCGGCTCCGGAAAAGGACCTGGAACACCACATTTGAGTTTGTTGTTACTTGTTCTATTCAACAGTAGGACTACACCAGTACTGTAACAAGCCCACGTTTAGCTCAACGAACAAGAACTTAAATGATGCTGGAATCCAGAGCAGTAAATGCACAGTGACCTTTTAATAAAATCACAGAAACAAATCCACATAACTATTAAGCGCTTTTCGTTTGGGTGATACCCGGACTTCTTCAGACAAATTACCCTAGCTGCTATTACACTTAAATAGTCCCCTCTTCATTCCTGTCCTATCAGGAAGAAGTAATGGACAACCTTTAAACAATGAAAAAAACCCATCAGTTTCCGTAAATGGCAAAGTTCCATAATAGCAAGCAATATAAAAGTTAGTATACGTAATATTACTTAAAATAGTTAAAATGTGTTTTTTTCTACGCTATCATGTTTATATGATCCGCTGGGCCAGTCCTTTTTTAAAAATGGTCGTATCAGTTAACAAACTCCTCTTGTAATAGTCATCTTATATGACTTGTACAATGTACACAGAAATTGACCAACACTTGTAAAAAATAATAATAATATGTAGCTAACACACCCCTTCCTCCATTGCAATTCGATAGTAATAATAATGGTAGTAATAATATTATACCGAAGTACAAGGGTCTAAGTAAGTCCTTACTTAAAGATGTGAAGTTAGAGAGCAAGCTGTTATTATTATTTCTACTCTATAAAATGTCAACAGTTCCCCCTAGTGTTTTGAAGGGAACAACTTCACAAGAAAACAATACTAAGAATAAGTACCTAATGTCTTTTACTTTTACATATACCCCAGTAGCTAAAGATGTACAAAAAGTGGTTAGAAAATGTTGGTTTTATTTGTCCCTAAACAAGGAAATTTTTGACCGCATAGGTGAGTACCCGTGCATTAGTTTCAGAAGAGGACAAAATCTGAAACAAATTCTTGAAAAAGGTCAGGATAGATTGAGGAAGGAAGAGGAAGGGGGTACTCGCAAGTGCGGTCATTGTAACCAATGTAAATATATTACATGTGGTAACAAATTTAAGATTAGAGGTGAGACTTTTTTTACACAATATACTTACAATTGTAATACAAGAAGTGTGGTTTATATTGCTGAATGCCAAGTCTGCCAAGCATTTTACGTAGGTAAGACAGATCGTAGACTGAAAGACCGGATCTACGAACACGTATATGCCATTAGTAAGAAAAATATCAACAATGCATTAGCAAACCATTGTGAGCAAAAAGAAGGACACCACTTTAAATTTAGGGTCATATCACAAATTAGGCAGAGTATAGAAAATAAATGGGGGGTCAATGATAGTTTAGTTAAACTACTATTAGAAAGGAGTGAATTGAATTGGCAACTTAGACTTAATGCACACACAGAACCCGGGTTAAATGAAGCTTGCAATATAGCATGCATTTTAAAATTAAAAAGTTTATATAGATAATACAGTTATATTGCAAAAGGGGACTGAGTATTATTGATTTCAAATAGAACAGAATTAAATATAGAATAGAGTTTTATAAAAATGTTTTTACAAAAACACATACATATACTCTAGTACTTTTTGCATATATATATTTTTTGGCATTAAAAATTTATATACCTTTATGCTAACACACATATTTTGTATTAGCATGGAGGTATTTTTATTTTAATCATCAATTTTTATATATAGACATGCAGACACATACTATATATGCATAAATATTGTTACATTTAAATATTTTACATGGTTAAAACATTATATATATAAAAAAACATACTTTTTATACGGGTTAATATATTGCCATTTTAGGTGAGCACTAAACAGGATTGTTTTATTTAGGTAACAAGTTAAAAAGGTTTTAGGTAAAAAATACATCAAAACACTAGGGGGAACTGTTGACATTTTATAGAGTAGAAATAACAATAACAGCTTGCTCTCTAACTTCACATCTTTAAGTAAGGACTTACTTAGACCCTTGTACTTCGGTACAATATTATTACTACCATTATTATTACTATTGAATTGCAATGGAGGAAGGGGTGTGTTAGCTACATATTATTATTATTTTTTTACAAGTGTTGGTCAATTTCTGTGTACATTGTACAAGTCATATAAGACGACTATTACAAGAGGAGTTCGTTAACTGATATGACCATTTTTTAAAAAGGACTGGCCCAGTGGACCATGTAAACATGATAGCTTAGAAAAAAACACATTTTAACTATTTTAAGTAATATTATGTATACTAACTTTTATATTGCTTGTTATTATGGAACTTTGCCATATACGGAAACTGATGGGTGTTTTTCTCGTTGTTTAAGGGTTGTCCATTACTTCTTCTTGATAGGACAGAAATGAAGAGGGGACTATTTAAGTGCAATAGGAGCTACGGTAATTTGTCTGAAGAAGTTCGGGTATTACCCGAACGAAAAGCGCTTAACAGTTACGTGGATTTGTTTTTGTGATTTTATTAAAAAGGTTACTGTGCATTTACTGCTCTGGATTCCAGCATCATTTAAGTTCTTGTTCGTTGAGCTAAACGTGGGCTTGTTACAGTACTGGTGTATTCCTACTGCTGAATAGAACAAGTAACAACAAACTCAAACGTGGTGTTCCAGGTCCTTTTCCGGAGCCGAGGCTGTTTGTATAGCTTGTTTATGGCAGGGGTCCACCAGACTGGTTTTCTTTTCTTGGAGGAGTGAGTCTTGGTTTTACTTGGGATAGCACGATCCATGCATTCCTGCAGATGCTCATAGAGTGCCTTTGTAAAGGTTTCAGCAGCTTGGACAGCATTGTCCTTTAGCATGGGGGCAGTGAACCTTTCCACCTCGGTCTTAAGTAACGTGAAATTTGCTTTTGAAAAGTTTTTCATGGTGGTTTCGTTGATTGGGGGTGGGTGCGGAATGTGGATATCCAGAGTGATTAATCTATGGTCTGATCTAACCAGCGAGGGATTGACCTCCGGTGTGGAACACCGGTCGTCCATGTTGGTAATGACCAGGTCCAATATGTTGTTCCCTCTGGTGGGGGTGTTGACCAGTTGATCCAGGGCATTCGAGTTTATAAATTCTAGGAAGCGTTGGGAAAGGGAGTTAGTACTTGAGCAGTTCTCCCAATTTATGTTTGGGTAATTTAAATCATCCAGTATTAGGGTATTTGGTAGGACCTTCATATTTCCCAGTGTCTCCAGAAATGTGGAATGGGGGTCCTGGGTCATGGTGGGTGATCTGTAGCAAGCTACAATTTGGATTGCAGCTTTGCCCATTATTAGTTGCACAAGGATGATCTCTGATACATTATGCTGCACCACTAACCTGGAGATGTGGGTATCCTTGATGAATATGGATACACCGCTGCCTTTTGTGTTTCAGTCCTGGTTCTTTGGCCGAAAGGTATGGTATGAGTTATAGCCTAGTAGTGCTGGGGTGATCTCAGGAGCCTTAAACGAGGTTTCTGTTACTGCACAGATGTCGATGTTCTCCATACTGAGGAGTGCCTCGAGTGCGTGCATTTTGAGGTTTAGACTTCTGGAGTTGAGTAGCATTATCCTCAGTTTTTGGTTACTTGTGCTATTTATGGTGGTGGGTTTGTCTTTTGAGCCCTGCCTAAAAAAGGCACTATGGGGGCGGCAAGAGCCTTGGTCAGTATTCGAAAGCTTAAGGGTGACAGGTGCAAGCCATCTCTTGTGAAGCAACGTGGCTTGTCGAGCATGTCATCCCAGGTGGACAGATACTGGATCCCATTTGAATGATACCAGAAACTTAGCCAGTTGTTGAAATTGATCATTTTGTCTTTATACTGTGGCATCATTCTTGGTGAGGGCAGGATGCTACTCAGGGTCAGGGTCATATCGGCCTGGGCTACATGATCAGAGAGCTCTTCCATGTCTCTCTTCATGTAGTCCAGGGAGGTACATCTCAGGTCATTCAGACCAACATGGACAATGACAGAGTTGTATTTGTACTTGTTCTGGAGTGACCTGAGTGCTTGTGTTATGTGGCGGATCCTGGCACCCAACAGGCAGCTAACTGTAACCTACTCCTTGTCCAGCCTATTTAGTGGGACATCAGTGTGCCTGACTATAGAGTCACCTATTACTAGTGTGTTGGGTATGTTATTTTGCGTTAAGGGCTGTGATTTCATGACACACTGATTATGTGAAGTATGTGTTTCATGGTTTTGATGGGGTGTGGAGGTTGCTTGAATGTCTGCTTTGGAGGTCTCTGTTGCTTTTGCAGATTTTTATTTAGAGCCTCCGAGTATGTTTTCATGTATTCATGGGTGTTATTTGCCGGTGTTGATTTATTAGGTCTATGTGAGACTGGTGGTTTGTTGCAAGTATTACCCTTCTCCTCTTGACTATCAGTTCCAGTCTTGGGTTGAGAGAGCTTTGCCTCCAGTTTGGCTTTATAGTGTTTGGTGGTAGGAGGAGAGGGTTGTCTGTGTACATGAGGCAGTTGTAACATTGCCTCAAAATGCCCAGATTCACCAGTTGGACTGGAGAGTACACCAGAAACTGCCCTTTGGACATACCTGAATAGGTAGAGTAAGCTGTTTTTCTGATTGGCAGGTGGGGACAAATAGAAAGCCTTGTCCTTCTTGACAGTATGGGGGGGGGTCTAGTGCTAGGGTTAATTAGTGCTTGCTATGAGTTTTAAGCAAGTGCTTGACTGTGAAATTAATGGTTTGAATGCTAAAGTTGAAGGTTTGTGTAGTTCCAAGCGAAAAATTGAAGAGTAGACTTAGTGGAGCTGAGAATAGTTTAACTCTAGCTAAATGGTGCTGCCCGGTGCACAAAACCACACAAATGAGGTTTTTATAGCAGGGAAGTGAAAGAGATAGAAATTACCCCAAAATGGCCGATACACTACTAACTTCTGGGCTGAAACCACTCCTTCAAGGATAGATAGGCTGCTCAAAGCTCCCCTCTCTCACAGGTGAACAGAGAAATTTCCTTCTATCCAAGTAAGGTATGGGCAACACAGAAACTTGTAACACAGCCCTGGATTCAGCAATAACCTGAAAACTGGACTATACTAGTTCAGAAAGGAGCGAAAAAGTATATTTTTTTAAATTAAAATTTAAATTAAATTTTAAATGTCAATAAATAAATAAATAAATACATTTGTAGTTTTGATCATTCTTCCAGTAAGCAATGAAACAAAATGTTTGAACCAGTAATGATAAAACCACCCATTTCAGAAAATCTCAACCATAAAAGGCCACTCAAACTTTTGTCATTACAGTCCACCAATATCAGTCAATCAGCACAATCTCTGCAGAAGCAAAAGTCATCCAAATAATTCCACATCAAAGAGATTTGTAACTAATGAAGAGGCTTCTACTGGCAAACAACTTTACACTGAAACTCACAATGCCCTAAAAATGTACTGAAACTCAAACTCACAATTCCGTCAGCAGACTGATAGTTGGTGTATAGGATTCAGGCTCTTGTCTCCACTGAAGCTCACAATTCCTTCAGCAGTCTGGTGGTTGGTGTAAAGGATTCAGACTGTTGTCACCACTGAGGCCTTCAATTCCTTCAGCATTCTGGTAGTTGGTTTAGATGATTCACTGTTTTCTCGTGTAACTAAGTTACAGAGTCAAGTCTGATCATGTTACTTGACTAACCTGCCCTCCCCTAACTAGGGCAATATATATCATACCTCCATACCTTGGTTAGCATTGTAAATATTACGTGAGAAAGACCTGTAGTGTCAGGAGTAGGGGCTTATTTACAAAATGTCAGAATATTTTTGGATGTGCAATTGAAAAGGTATTTACTAAGAAACGATTCTCATATAAGGAATGGTAAGGATTTTTGTGATTTAGTAGGTGGTATGACATGGGAAGAAAATTTCTACTGGGCCAGTGTGGATGTTAAATCTTTGTACACTAGTATCAGTCATTCTTTGTGGTTAGAGGCAGTAGCTAAAATCATGGAAGAAGGCCCCAGAACTGCTTTTGTGTTACAGTTATTAGAATTTTCTCTAACACACAACTGTTTCAAATTTGAAAAACAGAATTTTTTTTACAAAGAGGAGGTACAGCTATGGGAGCCTCATATGCCCCATCATATGCTATTATTTTCATGGGCCATTTTGAGAATACATTTATTTATAACACCATATTTTATTCCCAAAAAGTAATAGTTTACAGATGATTTATAGACGATTTGATCTTTGTTTGCCAGGGTGAGATTAATGAGTTCCAAGAGTTTAAGGAAAATTTACAGAAAAATATGTATGGATTGGGGTTTATTTATAAAATACATAGGGAAACCATGCAATTCTTGGATGTAGAATTTTTTGTGAAAGACAGGGTGGTATCTTTTAGTCTCTTTATTAAGGAAACAGCAGCCAACAATTTCCTCTTATCCAGTAGTATGCATCCTCTCCATCTACTGGATTCACTACCTTATGGGGAATATAAAAGGATTTTTAATAACACATTTGATAAGGTAGACATAGACATTGAGTTTGCAAAGGTAAGAGGAAAATTGTTGGCTCGAGGTTATGGTAAAAAATGTTAAGGGCAGAAAATATGGTGAAGAACCCCCGGGAACCTATCAGTAAACATAGTATCACATTTAATGACAGCATTGGGGCTAGACCAGGAAAACACCTTGGTAAGGAAAAAGAAAGAATATTTTTTGTTAGTAGGTTTTTCTCCGTTTTCTGCAATTTTCTGAAAGGGGTAGTGGAGAGATTTTGGTAGATTGTGTTGCAAGGGGAAAATCTTCAGGATTTATTCCCTGAGAGGGTCACCTTTTCATTCAGCAGATTTCTGAATTTAAAGGAACTGCTGTATAGAAACAAGTCATCCAAGGGGAATCTCTCAGTGGGGAGTTTTCCTTGTGGAAGATGTAAAATTTGTAATAGGATGTGGAATTTAAATGGAAAAAAACATCAATGGAAAGGTGTATAGAACAGGGTTTAGCTTCAATTGCTGTTCCTGTGTAGCAGTATATGTAATAGGGTGTGGATGCACACCCACAAAGTGGTATATTGGACAAACCAAAAGTATGGTTAAAACACACATTATGAAACATTTGAGGTACATTAGACATAGTAGGTTAGATAGTCCTGTGGCATTCCACTTCCATACTGCTCATGGGGGATCTGAGGCTAGTTTATTTTTCAGCTTTCTGGCTAAACCCAATTGTAATCAAGGTGATATTTTTGCACAGAAATTGTTATCATTGGAAACTAAATTTATTATAAATTTATGATACATTACATCCTGCCAGTTTGAATTTGGAAATGAATCTCTGTGTTTAAAATGTAAAATGAAAAAATTAAATTTATAAATTTAACAACATGTGCATTTAGGCAGTACAGTATGTATGAGATTTTTTAGAAACACAGGTTTTAGGGAATAGCATGGTTAATGGGGGCGTTTGGGGTTGTACTTGTATTGAATTTGTATTTATATTGTATTCACATTTGTATTTATGTATTTAATGGCATGGCACTTTAATAAAAATAGAGGTTTTGTAATTGGTCCAGTAATGAAGTGTTAATGGGACCAATTTTAGTATGATGAATGATGTAAAGTAACTGCATTTAATGGTGTTTATCACTTGAAGGCTACGGCCAAGGTACCAGGAGGCACCATTAAAATATTCAATTTTGCAGCGTACTCTGTGGCTCCTTTGTATTGTTTGGCCATACCTCTCAACCTCTTAGCAGAAGAAATCTGGACAAAGCATATCATAATGGGGGACAGAGGCCCAAAAATAAGGACGGATTTTAAATATTGCTCTTATAGACTTAGAAAGTTGCTAGAATAACAACTTCTGTGTTATCATGCATTTTCTGAAGAACATTAAGTGTGAAACTCAAATGTCAAAGTCAAAAGTAACTTTATTATCATTCAGACCATACACAAAAACGCACAGCTGAATGAAATTACTTTTCTCCAAGCACATGTACAACAGAAACAGAAATACAGAAACAAAATACACATGTACAACAATGACAACAACCATGATTGAGCCAACCGAAGGCACAGAGTGCATAAAAGCTTCATCAACCATGCACGGATTTCATGGACTACAGCAATCCACTCCTTCTGCACTGCCGCCATCTCCCTTTCCAACACCAGCAACATTCCAAGTCACAGTCGGGTCCCTTCCAACACTATAGACATAAATCCAATTCAAAACAACAACTGGCAGACAAAGTCAGGCTTTTGCTACCTGCAAACAGTGCACCCGCCACTGCCTGAAGACACAAACAGCCACAACAAGTTCTCCAGTCTTTTCACAATCTTCACAATCCACATCATTACCAGTTCCATCTACGACATCATCAGCAGAGTCCCAAATCCAGTCTGGTTCCCTCTGACCCAACAAATTCAATCTGGTCTTTTATTCAAATCTGGTAGACAAAAATCTGGTTTCTGCTCTCCGTGTTCAGTTTTGGCTCGCCACTGAAGGTCCAAACTTCCACAGTCATTTAGTGATTCTTAAATAAAAGAAAAATACTCAACAAAGACACCATGGACATCCTGGCTGCAGTCAACACACTCGAATAGGTCAGGAACACACCATTCAACAGACTACATATTGACATTTATACAGAATTTCAACATAAAAACACAAAACACACCTCTGGAAACGGAGAGCCCGCTGCCGCACTAGGCGCCGCCATCTTCCATCATTCCAAATGTACAATGTTATTTAGTTATTTCTCTCCTCAGTAATTTGCCAGAAAAACACAAATTTTATGAGAAATAGGCCAAAGATATCTAGTGAAAATCTGGACATTTGAGAGGTATGCATACCTCTCAAGCTCTTAGTGCAAAAAATCTGGACAAAGTCTAAAATAATGGGGAATACAATGGCCCAAAAATAGGAACAGATTTTAAATATTGCTGTTATAAACTTAGTTGCTAGAATAACAGAAATTGTGTTAGCAAGCATTTTCTGACTGATATGAAGTCTGAAAATCATATATATGTCATTTTTTATTTAGTGACTTCAGTCTTCCGTGATTTGCCAGAAAACCACATATTTTATGAGAAACAGACCAAAATGAGACTAAATCTGGACAGTTGACAGGTATGTTAAACACACACACACACACACACACGCACACACACACTTTTTCTCTCATACAGAAACGAACGGAAGGGCTAGTTTAAATTGCATACACTCACATACTTATACATATATATATATTTATATATATATATATATATATATATATAAATATATATATTTATAAATATATATATATATTTATAAATATATATTATATATATATAATATATATATATAAAATATATATTTATAAATGTATGTATTTGTGTGTGTACACACACTTTCTCTCTCACACAGAAACAAATGGAATAGCTAGTTTAAATTACATACACGTTTACTTTCTGTCTCATTGAAATGGCTAGCTTAAATTATATGTGCAAGTGTGGCATGTGTTTACTTTTGCATTGACATGCATGTGACACCTGCATGGTTCTCCTTGAAGGAGAAGACACTGTCACCATGACGTTGGGTAGTATTTTTTTTATATATCAATTAAATAAAACATTAATATTGAAGTCTTCTGACCAGTGGGGCCTCCAGCCACAGGGTCCTAGGTAACTGCCTATACCGCCTAATGCTGGATCCGGCTCTGTTTGTAATACCACTGATGTGCATTCCTAAATTTTCTGAGTTAACCAACCAGAATAGGAAATCATGAGTTAGGAACATTTCTTCTTTTCTGGAAGGAAGGGAATTGGTTTGTTTCTAGAACAATTAGAACTTTTTGTGTAGACTAGGAAACTCTCTTAAATCTAAGAGGCTGTTGAGTGCGTGAGCCACTACAGATCGCATCCTTGAGAAGACAATCACAAGGCATTATTGCTCAAAATCTTCACCTTTCATAGGTCATAGTCCAGGGAACTTCTGAATAACTCAGGGTTTCTTGACCTCCCTGGACACCCTAATAAAACCTAAAGTAGTACTTGTTGCCAGCCACTGACACACAAATGGATGGGGTAAAAATTCATATTGCATTAAAAGTGTGGGGATCTAGTGTCAGGCAATGTCCTGAAGAAGTATAGTGAGCAATGAGATAAGAGTTACAAGTGTAGTGATATAGAATAGCTCTGAGTGTCCACAGAGAAAAAACAGGGATGCCTTTATAGAGACCAATAGAACTGCTATTCCAGTAAAGTTTATCAAACTGATGTATATAACCCTAGCTCTGAGTAGCATTCTACCGTTACCCAGAGTGATCTCACAGTACAAGCAAAAAAATGATTGACCAACAATTGGCTAAGTTTCTGGTGGCATTCTAAGGGGATCTAGTATCTGTCTGCCTGGGATGACATGATCAACAGACCTCGATGCTTTGCCAGAGATAGCCTGCACCTCTCACCCCAGGGATTCCGGACACTGGCCAAGACTCTTGCCACCCCTATAGTGCCTTTTTTATGCAATGTCCTGAAGACAAAATTAAATTACCACCATAACAGCTGCAAGCAAACAAACTCTGAGGGTTATGCTACTCAATGCTAGAAGTCTAAATCTCAAAATGCACTCACTCGAAGCACTCCTTAAAATGGAGAACATTGACATCTGTGCATTGAACGAGACCTGGTTCAGGGCTCCAGAGAGCACTCCAGCACTGCCAGGCTATAATTCATACCACACCTTTTGGCCCCTAAACCTGGACCGAAGCACTAAAGGCGGTGGTGTCTCCACACCTCTAGACTAGTAGCCCAACATGACGCATCAGCAATACTTAAGGTACAAGCTAACACTGAGTAAAACTGCATTCGAGGTTCTAGCCTGCTGTAGATTCCCCCACCATGTCCCAAGAATCCCACTCCACATTCCTAAACAAACTGGAAAATATTAGGGTACAACCCAGTACCCTTATACTGGGAGACTTTAACTACCCCTCCATTAACTGGGAAAAGTACTCATGTACCAACATACTTGCTCAACATTTTCTGGAATTCATTAATTCCTTTGCCCCGGACCAACTATTTCTTACCCCCACCAGGGGTAGAAACATCTTTGATCTGGTCATTACTAACATGGGCGACCATTGCTCTACAATAGTAATCAACTCTTCCCTGGTCAGATCTGACCACAAGCTAATCACCATGGATATCCACATCCCACCCTCACCCCCCTAAAGGAAATCACCGTAAAAAACTTTTTTGAGCTTCTAATAACAGAAGTGGCTAACTTCACGACACCCATGCAAATGGAAAATAGGTACATGACTGTTGAGTCATACACCAGTGCACTGTATGAGCATATACACAAGTGCATGGAATGGGCCATACCAAACAGAGCCAAGACACTCTCCTCCAAAAAAAGGAAGCCAATCTGGTGGTCCCCCGCCGTAAACAAAGTCTACAACAGAAGGAAAAAACGGGTGCAGAAAAGGGTGAATTCCCAAGACTGGAAAAATTCCCTTGTTAGCCTCAGCAAAAAACTGAGATCCATCATCAAGTCCTCTACAGCTAGCTACGAAAACAAAATTGCTGCAGATTCTAAAGACAACCACAAGGCACCCTATAGTTATGCCAAGAATCTAAATGGCAATACTCAGATCTGCTCTGAGTTACAGTGCAGTGGCAATACGTGTACAGAACCAACTGATATTGCCAACATATTGGCAGACAGGTTCAGTGCGAACTTTACCCCCCTTTTACCCCCTAAAGGGCCTATCACAGTACCTGAGGAATCCCAAGTCCCTATTATCACAGCTACACAGGTAAAACAAACGCAATGTCCAAAGCCAAGAATTACAGCTTCCATGGGACCTGATAATATCCCTGGCTGTGTTCTACATGAATTACAAAGTAAACTGGCACCACACTTGAGTACCCTGTTCAATCACAGCCTCATTTCAGGCTTTGTTCCTACCAAATGGCGCACTGCTGTGGTCATCCCACTCCACAAAGGGGGAGCGACTACAGATCCTGGGAACTACCGCCCCATTAGTCTGAGGAGTCTGATATGTAAGACTGTGGAGCGCATCGTCATGGACCTTATAAATAAGGACATAGAGAATCTCCAAACTCAAGACCCCATGTAGTTTGGGTTTGTGAAAGGTAGATCATGCCTGCTCAACCTAATAGACTTCTGCGAGTCTGTCACCAGAGCTGTGGATGAGGCCAAGGTAGTTCACACAGCCTACCTAGATCTTGCCAAGGCCTTCGACACCATGCCTCAGTCAGGAATCATAGATAGATTCACCAAACTAGGCATAAACCCCTATGTCATAAGATGGGTTACCAACTGTCTCACTGATAGAACCCCACACTGTGAAAGTAGAGGACTTCATATCTGACTACCGACCAGTTACAAGTGTTGTCCCACAGGGATCGGTCTTAGGTCATCTCCTGTTTGACATCTACTTCTCTGAAGTTCAAGCCAACACAAAGGGACTCTGGCTGACCAAGTTCGCAGATGATTGCAAACTGGGAGCCATTATTGATTCTCCAACTGATATAGACATTCTACAAGAAGGCCTCACTGACACCAATGACTGGTGCCAGAACCATGGCCTTAAGCTCAATGCCAAAAAGTGCATTGTCATTCCCCTTGGGAAAAATTCGGTGCCCATGAACTACCACATAGGCGGTAGTCCACTGAACACAGAAGGTGTGATAAGAGACCTGGGGACACAGGTTGACAGCAACCTCTCCCTTGATAACCACATTGCCACTGTAGTCAGAAAGTCCTTCTATGTGGCACATCTCATTACAAAAGGTTTCTCATCCAGGAAGAAAGAGATCATAATCCCTCTCTACTTGTCCCTCATTAGAGCTGTTATAGAATACAATGCCCCATTTGGTATGTACCTCACTAGACACCTACAACAACTTGAAGGGCCACAAAAATACCTCACAAAGAGGATCTTGAGCCTTAGACACATGCCCTATACGGGCAGACTAAAAAAACTCCAGCTAGACTGTCTGTTATTGCCTACTTAAAGGCGAACTCTGCTTGACCTACAAAGCCATGTCTGGCCCAGAGCTGCTAGATATGCTACACCTAAAGAAATCCCAATCCCTCCATGCCACATGCTCTAGGGACCTAAACCTCATTACTACAACAGAACATGCTGGAGGGACAGGTTCCTAACCGAGAGACTTCCCATACTCTGGAGCAAACTTCTCATTCACTTCAAGCAGTGCACTTCACTGGCCCTCTTTAAGAGAAATCTTGACGAGTGGATGGGCGATAAGAAGTTCACCCCGGGGATCACTTCAGTGGCCTTGCTTGACAGGGGCACTGGGAACTAACTTTGGGCGGCATGATCCCAGGGAATCTTCTTGGGCTAGGCTTATATAGGCTCCAGGGCTGTTAGCCTAGTACACACCTATGAACCTATAACACTAAAGCAGAGACTGAACTAACAAGAGAATGGAGAAAAAGACTTTTGGGTATTGTATAAGAAAAATAAATAAGTAAAAGAAGGCAGAAAACACAATTTTTTTAATTTTACAGGAAGCTACCACAAAGCTGCAGAATTTGTACTAAGTACTGGAAAACAGATTTCATACAATTTGGCATTTTAGATCAGAACATTCATTCATCTTAACTTGTTTTTATGATGATATTTACTACCTGTAAAACTGTCAGCTGTTTTGCTGACTGGTTTGTACTCAGAATCTGTTTTTACTTTTGGGCGTGTGTGTGTGTGTGTGTGTGTGTATATGTATATATATATATATATATATATATATATATATATATATATATATATATATATATATGTATATCTATATGGGACATGACAAAATCTGGTCAAGTCCTGTGTCAACCAAAAGCTGCCATGTACACACACACACACACACACACACACACACACACATATATATATATATATATATGTGTGTGTGTGTGTGTGTGTGTGTGTGTGTGTGTGTGTGTGTGCCATGGCAGCTTTTGGTTGACAGAGGACTTGACCAGATTTTGTCATGTCCCATTTCATCAACAGCAGAATCATACGAGTACTGGATGTGCTCTCCCTTTGCAGAACCCATGGTTACGTCTGTTCTGCTGATTTGCTGGAGCAGGATGACTAGTGAGTCAATTATGTGAACTTTGAATTTCAAGAAGCTATATATATTGTTTGCTAAAAAGTTACAGTTGTTTGTAATGACTAAAAATTACATTAAAGAGCCACAGGTATAATTCAGTGTATTTTGCTTGTGAAAATGAAATGTTTTTTTAATAACCATTAATTACAGTACCTGAGTAGCGGCCTACTGTGTTTAAGACTTTTTTGTTAATGTTGAATCCATAAAGTGTGAACTACAAAAGACTCCGTTCAGGAGACCAAATATGAATACAGCTGACACCACTAAGTAAAATTAGAAAATGTTTTAGCGTGGGTGTTGTGGTGTGGTTTTGTCTCTCCCTGTGGGGAGCAGCTGCATCCCCTACACCAACCTGTTTAATTATTCTGACTCTGCGGCCACACTTTTTAGAATAAGAAAAAACACTTGCCACCAGGCATTTTACCTTCATACCTCTCAGCTATTCTGATTTTTACAGAACGTCTATTTTTTCCTCATAATTTTGATCTGTTCCTCATTAAATTTGTGGTTTTGTGGCAAATTAAGGTTAAAGTCACTAAATAATGACATATGTTTGAGTTTCAGACTTCATATCCTTCAGAAAAATGCATGCTAACATAAATCCTGATATTCTAGAAACATTCTCAATTTATAAGAGCTCTATGTAAAATCTGTCCCTATTGTTTGGCCATTGTCCCCCAGTTATTTTAAGCATTGTCAAGATTTCTTACGCAAGGAGGTTGACTGCTTTGTTTGCCTTTCTTTAAAGTTTTGTGATGTCGTTATTAGAGTAATTAAGTTGTAGGATGTGATGGGCTTGCTCCCTTGTAAAACATTTTTTATTTTGTTTGTAAAGTAGCTTAATTAACTTTTATTGGTGTTACTTGGACTTTTATGAATTCAGTATTTTCCAATTCATGTTTTTTGAGGTGCAAAGATAATGTGTCAATGGCAGGATTAAAAAATGTTGCTTTGAGGCTATTGTCCACTTCTTGCATCTTCAGTGCCCATTAGTTCTACAGAAATGAAAATTTGAATGGCAATCTCCCTATATCAGTGGTGACATTTCTGCGGTAATTGCAGCCTTACAGGGGGTGAGACCAGCACATGCAGTGTGCCAATGTCAGTTAGTGGAGTTTTTGAAAAATAATAATGGTTTACATGTGGTGAAAACTTGTATTTATTAGAGTTGAGGACTTCTTGTACTTCATTAAGCCAGTCTTTTCCCCTAATTTGAAAACTCGGTTAGTTGTCTTGTTCTAAATCTGTTTGCTGCTGTTTATGTAACTCATATATGCTTGCACAATATGCAGGTACAAAGAAACAGCTACATGTTGCTGTTTTATATTAAGACGAATATGCTGCTGTACACAGCAATAGCATTATATGGCAATTGGGGATAGGCCTGGTGTTTTCAGTGCTACAGTTACGTTGGCTTTACCCTCTAAAGTTTTGGCTTCTCTACTGACAGCATTCAGTGGATCAGAGGTTTGTGAATCCCGAATCCTGGTGTTGACTTCCTTCTCATGCCTACAGTATACATGGAGTCCTCCAGGAGTACAGTAATTTCTGCAGAGTTTGCCCTAATATTTGAATCATGTAGAGCTCTGTTATGTGGCGTGTGCCTTATAGAAGCGTTATGTACATCATTTAGGAGTCGTGGCTCTGGTCTACAAGCCTTAAATAACTGAATAGTGAGAGGCTGTTTTCTTAGAAGGTGTTCTCTTTAAAGGTTATGGAAAGAATGTCATTGTTATTTATATAGCTTTAATAGGATAACAACATTATAGCACTAGTGTGGTATACTTTAAAGCAGTTAACTTTTTTACTGTGAAGGCATTCTTCAGATTGGAATTTATTTCTTCCCTTAAAACAAAATGCCACTCTAAACTTGGAATCATTGCAGAGAAAGTACCCTAGTGCTTTTTGTGTTATCTGTTTTTAGGTGCTGCAGGGTACAGTGGTAGGTCGTCGTGGGATTTATGCCAGCATTAACGTGTTTAATGATTAATGATGCAACAACAGTAGAAGAAGTGAGGTCTATGCTGTTTTTCTCTATCACGGCAGGTTTCTTTTAAAATTTGTCTTTACCTTTTTCTGTTGTGAATAAAAAAGTTCATAGATGTGAGTCTAAACATAATTAGTAATGCCCTCAGTGCCATGGTTCTACCAAAGACTTAAATGTATGCAGTTATAATTTCATTGTTAGGAAGGAGCTTTGGCACCGTAAAGGTCAAGACTGAAGGTAATTGTGTTGATGTATTATTGGCTGACCTTGAGAAGGTTTCTGACTTCATTGACCGCCACCCACTGTCTGCCAAATTATTAAACTAGAAATGTTATTTGCTGTGCTCTACTTTAAGATATTGTCTAGATAACTGCAACTGTGAGTAATGACCTAAAAATGCGTCTGAAAAACCCACTGCAGTTCATATTAAATTTGTGATGTCTCTCCCGCTGTAAACTAAAGGTGTACAGAGTTCTCATTCTTAACAACCCTGCCTGTGTGCTGAACATGAGATAGTGTTCTTGAATTCTGGTAAAGTAACTAGGATTTAAAAAAATCTTTCCAATGGCTTCCACGAGAATCCAAAATAAAACTCTTGAATGTGTTTAAAGCCCACACAGCACGCAATACTAAGCTTTTTTTTTCCCTTGCTTTAGCAACCTTCTCTGAACAAATATAAAACAGGGAAACCATCAGAGTATACCCTTTAGGATTAGATTGTTTTACCTTTATAAATAAAATTAACTAGAATTTTAACTGTGCAACCTTAAAGCGAATTGCGATGAGAGTTTAAGAATCCAAGACTCCAGAAAATGCATTTGTTCCAACATTGCTTTACAGGTAATGGGAAGGTGATTTAATAAACTTAACATTACTCTTACAATATTTGCACATAAATCTGTTTACTCATCAGATTGACCCAAGTCGCTTTGAATGGTGAAGAGTTGACAGTTCCTCTTCTCTTACCCAAGTTCCTATAACAACTTTGGGTCTGATAATGTGACAGAGCTCTTCATCAACCTTTAGCCCAAGGTGCTTTGGTACTTGGTGTACATCTGAGCAGCCTTCTGTTCAAGCAGGGTGTTTGTTCTGGATCAGTAACTGCTAGACCAGAAGTCTGATAACCCTTCTCTATTCAGATCCATCCTCCATGTCTTGCCCCTCCAGGTACCTCCATCATTCCACATGCAAGTGTTGAAGTATATCCTTCCCTGTGCTTGTCCATTTCAGCAGAAAACCCTAAACTACCTACACACTGATCTTCAGATTGTGTTCTTTACAAATTCTAAGTCCTCTCTGATGAATTGTATACTTTTCCTGTATGTTTAATTGTGTGTATATACTCATGTGTACATATAGATGTTCATCTTGTTTCACTGTTGCAGTCATTACTCTTGGGTTATCCTGCTGGCAGGCTACCCGCAGTCGGCCAGATTTCCAAAGTCTAGGTCCGGCGTCGGTTGCTGTCGCCTCTTCCCTGACGTCAGTGCGCCAGGGGTATAAAAGATGCAACCGACGCCATTGTCTTCAGTCTTTCTTGCTGCGCAGTGTCCGAAGCAAAAGCAATTCGCAAGTGCCGGTCGGCTGACTCCTGAGATTTTCAAAGTTGAATTTCAGAACTGAAGTCTTCATTAAATCGAAGTACCCTGTTGGGGAAACTTTTTTTCTTGCTCCAGACCAATGTCAGAAAAAGTTAACAGTTGTATTTCTTGTGGAAAGCAAATACCTCATAAGGATTTTCACTCTTACTGTATTCCTTGCCTAGGTCCTGATCACAACGTTGCTAGCTGTCGGTTTTGTGCTAGATTCAACCAACGCACTATCAAGCGTCGGTTCAATTTTGCTTTTCATTACTTTGGCCGAAGATTTAATTATATAATGATGGCGGAACAGCCGACAACTGGAGTTTACAAAAAACGCAAGGACAAGGATAGGCATCCGAGGTCCAAAACCGACGAAGCCTCTTCTAGGCCATTCACCGGTTTTCAGTGAGGCGCTTTCGCAGCCCCTGGCACCCGCTACCTCAGAACCACAGGCCACTACCGACTCCCACGTGGAGCCAACTGGGCCTGTGGATACTCAAGGTATCGGACACTCGGAAATCAATCCCTCAGATGGGTCCGGAGCTGCTGAGCAGGCATCGGCTTCTGAGGGTGTCTTAAGATCTACTCAACTATATATCAAGCCATCCTCGGCTTCAAAGGCAAAGACTAAATCAGCTCTAAAGACAAAGAAACAAGTACAGCATTCTCCTATTCAGACTTCCATGCATAAAAAAAATTGGTCCTTTCCAGTCTCAGACAGACCACAAAGAGGCAGATACAGGCATCCCAGAGGCAGATCTCAGCCCCAAGGCTCATACAGGCCTAAACAATGGGGTGCTCCTTCCTCCAAAAGCGGAGAGGACAAATCACAGCCTACAGGAAACAGTCCCAATGACTTTCCCCTACCAGTTCCAAGCAGTTTCCTTTTGACAGCCCCCTGGGGGGAAAACTAGCACTTTTTTCATCAAATTGGCAAATGATTACCCAAGACAAATGGGTTCTGAACATAGTGTCCCAAGGCTGCAGGTTCCATTTTCACACCCTACCAAGATCAAAGGGCATGCCAGACCTGCCACACAATCAATGAGCAGAGGCACAAAAACAAATTACAGCCCTCATGGACATGAGGGCCATTCAGCAAGTACCACAACAAGAGCAGGGACAAGGATTTTACTCCAGACTTTTTCTAGTACCCAGGAAGGACAAAACCTGGAGACCAATTTTGGACCTATCTGTACTAAATACCTTTCTGGAAGTTCCAAAATTCAAGATGTTGACTCTTCAGCAGCTACTGCCCATGCTGAGCAAGAGGGCTTAGCTAGTAACTTTGGACCTAAAAGAAGCATACCTGCATGTCCCAATCAGACCATCTTGCGGAAGATACCTCAGATTCATAGCTGGCTCAATGCACTACCAATTCTCTGCACTGCCCTTTGGCTTATCTACTGCGCCCAGGGTCTTTACAAAATGCCTGGCACCAGTAATTGCGTTTTGTAGACAAAAAGGAATTCAAATTTATCCTTACTTGGACGATTGCCTAATTCAAGCAGAAAACAAAGACACTCTTCTAAAGCATCTGGCGTTTGTAAAAAGATTACTAATTGGCCTAGGGTACACAGTAAACGAAAAGAAATCAAAACTAGTGCCCTCTCAAGAGATAATATTCCTGGGTGCAAGCTTAAATACAGCTGCCCAGATGGCTTATCTCACGCCAGACAAACAAACAACAACTGACTACTTACTTCAAGAAATTGGCAACAAAAACCCACTTATCTGTAAGGGAAATCCTGCAGGCCTTGGGTTTTATGGCATCCTGCATTCTACCAATTCTCAAAAGACAATCATAAGGCCTTCTTTAGCTATGTTAGAAACCTGGGAGGAAACTCCCAGATATGCTCAGAACTAGTTCAACATGATGTGAAGATTACTGATCCTACAGACATTGCCAACATACTGGCTGACAGGTTCAGCGCAAACTTCTCCCCCCCCTCCCCCCCAAAAGGAGAGATATCTATACCAAGCGATTGCAGCCCCCAAACATCTCCAACGCCCAAGTGAGAACTGCTCTCTCCAAAGCAAAAAACACAGCATCCATGGGACCTGATGGTGTCCCCGCTGTGTGCTCCACGAACTCAACGAGGAATTAAACCCACAGCTAGGACAGCTGTTTAATCATAGTCTTACCTCTGGATACGTACCCAGGGAGTGGCGCACTGCAACTGTGGTCCCACTTCACAAAGCGGTGCCTCCACCGACCCTGGAAATTACCGGCCCATTAGCTTGACAAGCTTTATCTGCAAAGCCATGGAGAGGATCATAATGGACCTCATAAATAAAGACATAGGAATTTGCAGACTTTGGATCCATCCCAGTTTGGCTTTGTCAAAGGCAGATCATGCCTTCTAAACTTGGTTGACTTTTTGAAACAGTCACCAAAGCCATTGATGAGGAAAGGCAGTCCATACAGCCTACCTCGATCTGGCGAAGGCCTTTGATACAATACCCCACTCGGGTATCATTGAAAAACTCATCAGCTTAAATGTTAACCCATACATCACAAGATGGGTTGCAAACTGGCTGAGTGACAGAACCCACAGGGTCAGAGTTGCTGGCGCCATGTCAGACTCAAAGCCTGTCACAAGTGGTGTACCACAGGGCTCAGTCCTGGGCCCACTCTTGTTTGGCATCTACTTTTCCAGTACAAGCAAACACAGGAGGGTTATGGCTGACAAAGTTTGCAGATGACTGCAAACTGGGCATAGTAGAAAACACATCTGACACAGATATCCTTCAGAAGGGTCTCACAGAAACGGATAACTGGTGCCAGAGCCATGGCCTAAAGTTAAATGCCAAAAATGCATAGTCATACCCTTGGAAAAACAAGGTTACCCTAGCTACCAAATAGGTGGCAATCCACTGAGTACAGAAGAAGTTATCAGGGACCTGGGGACCCAGGTTGATAGTAGTCTGTCATTCGACACCCATGTAGCTAAAGTAGTTAGGAAGACCTTCTACATTGCCCACCTTATCATGAAGGATTCTCATCTAGATCAAGGAGGTCATAGTCTCCCTATACTCATCACTCATCAGACCAATGATTGAGTACAATGCCCCATTCGAATGTATCTGACCCGACACTTGCAGCAGCTGGAGAGGCCACAAAAGTTCCTCACCAAAAGGATAAAGGGTCTCAAACATCTGTCCTATGCTGCCCGACTGAAAGAACTCCAGCTCTATTCAGCTCACACCGCTGCTCAGAGGTGACCTTTGCCTAACATACAAGGCCATGTCAAACCCAGATTTGATGAATATGCTTCACCTCAAAAATCTAGATCTGTCAGAGCCACAAGGCGGAGACTTAAACCTCGACACGCTATTAATAGGACGTGCTGGAGGGATAGATTCATCACCCAAAGACTCCCTATGCTGTGGAATAAAATCCCGGTATATGTGAGGCAGAGCACCTCGCTGGCCTTGTTCAAGAGAAATCTTGACCAATGGATGGGAGATCGCAGATATACCCCAGGGATTACCTCAGTGTCACTGCTCAACAGAGGCACAGCAAAATAATGGGTATAGTTCCCCATACTAAAGGGGTGGCGTAAGCCACAAAACTATGGGCTAGGCTTGTAAATGCCCTCGGGCAGATAGCCTAGTATGAACCTATGAACCTATGAACCTATGAACCATATGCCAGACTGCATATGAGGAAACTACAATAGTATCTGAAAAGTGTTTGGACTCAGCATTTGCCACAGCCTGGAGACAGTAATTGCACTCATTCCCTGCCTACAACAGGAGTTTCGATGGTGGGCAGAAGCCTGTCACCACAACAAGGGTCTGCCATTCAGTTTACCCACAGCCAGACAAACACTGACAACAGATGCATCAGATTATGCCTGGGGGGCCCATATGGCAGGAAAATGTATTCAGGGTACATGGCCTGCAAACCAGATGCATCTTAACATCAATCAAAAAGAGATGCTAGGTTCATAGGTTGGTACTAGGCTATCAGCCCTAGGGCCTATACAAGCCTAGCCATAACAATTCCTTGGCTATTTCTTCCCACACTATTTACTTCCTTGGACCCCTGTCTAGTAGGGCGACTGACGTGATCCCCAGGGTGAATTTCCTTTCTCCCATCCAATCGTCAAGGTTCCTTTTGAAGAGGACCAAAGAGGCACTCTGCTTGACATGTATGGGCAGTCTATTCCAGAGTCTGGGGAGTCCCTGGGTCAGGAACCTATCCCTCCAGCATGTTTTGTTTATTGTGATGACAAGGTTTAGATCCCTGGAGCATGTGGCTCTGAGGGATTGGGATTTCTTTAAGTGTAGCATGTCCAACAGCTCTCGGTTTGACATGGCCTTGTATGTTAAGCAAAGATCGCCTCTGAGTAGACGATATGCGACAGAGTATAGCTGGAGTTTTTTAAGGCGGTCAGCGTAGGGCATCTGCTTTAGGCATGTGATTCTTTTAGTGAATAATTTCTGTGGCCTTTCCAGTTGTTGCAGATGTCTTGAGAGGTACATACCAAAGGGGTCATTGTATTCTATAATGGGTCTAATGAGGGATGAGTACAGTGTGACAATGACCTCCTTTTTTCTGGATGAAAAGCCCTTAGTGATGAGGTGTGCCACATAGAAGGATTTCCTGACTGTTGTGGCGATGTGGTTATCGAAGGTGAGACCACTGTTCACCTGTGTCCCTAAGTCTCTTATTAAACTTTCGGTGTTTAGTGTACTGCCACCTATATGGTAATTCACGGATACATGTTTTTTCCCAAAGGGGATAACTATACATTTCTTGGCATTGAGCTTGAACCCATGGCTCTGGCACCAAGCATCTGTTTCTGTAAGGCCCTTTTGTAGAGTATCCACATCATTTGGGGATTCAATAATGGCTCCCAGTTTGCAGTCATCTGCAAACTTTGTTATCCAGAGTCCCTTAGTGTTGGCATGTACTTCAGAGAAGTAGATGCCAAACAAGAGTGGTCCCAGGACTGAACCCTGAGGTACTCCACTTGTCACTTGTCTGGAGCTGGATTTGGAGTCGGCTACTTTTACAGTGTGGGTTCTATCAGTAAGCCAGTTAGCAACCCATTGGGTGACATAGGGATTAATGCCCAGCTTAGTAAGTTTATCTATGATTCCAGAGTGGGGGATGGTGTCAAAGGGCTTGGCAAGGTCTAGATAGGCTGTGTGGACCACCTTACCCTTGTCCATGGCTCTGGAGACTGATTCGAAATGCCCTGACAGCTTTCAAGGACCTGCTTCATCCAGGACAATTACTGATAAAGACAGACAACACTACGGTCATGTGGTACATAAACAAGCTGGGAGGTACTCATTCCTACCCCCTCTGCAGACAAGCAATGACATTATGGGACACAGCATTGGCCTTTCAAGTTCACCTGCAAGCACAATTCCTGCCAGGAAAAACAAATACTCTGGCAGATGAAGTAAGCAGAAACCTCATGGATCCCCACGAATAGAAACTGGATCCACAAGTCTTCAGGATGATAATAAGGAAATGGGGATGCCCAGACATAGATCTATT